>NC_135295.1:5134309-5830448 GCF_051311805.1 Agelaius phoeniceus
CCCAGCCCCACTGCACAGGGATGGCCATTGCCCAGCCCTGCTCTGCCCAGCCCCAGGTGGCAGCCAGGACATGAGGATCCCCCCTGCCCCCTTGGCTTTGATTCTGGCAGCTTTAGAGCTGCTGCAGAGGTGAGAATTCTGTGGGGGAAAAAGGCCCTGCCTGTGGTTTGCTCAGCCCTGCAAGAAGCACAAAGCCCAAAGGGGGCCGAAGCAGTGGCTCTGGGAGGGCCTTTGATGGTTTTCAGAGCAGACCGGCTGGAAACTGCCCCTGCAGAGACGACTGTGAAGGAACGAGTCTGGAAATGCAGCAATTGATCATTTTGTCCCTGTCCC
Source organism: Agelaius phoeniceus (assembly GCF_051311805.1). NCBI lineage: Eukaryota > Metazoa > Chordata > Aves > Passeriformes > Icteridae > Agelaius > Agelaius phoeniceus. Next base: position 5,134,643 of record NC_135295.1, read on the forward strand.
CAAGGGACTGAGAATGCCACAAAACAACTGCAAATCCCACACCAATCTGCTCAACAAGCTGACCTGGACCCTCCTTCTAGAACAAAACCTGCAGCCCTTTGGAACCTCATGGAAAGAATGTTTGGGTTCTGGATGTGCACACCAGAAGAGAGGGAAAAGTGTGGAAATATTGAGCAGGGGCTGCACACGAGGGGCTGGGGAACAGGGGTGTCACAGCAGGAGCAGGGAGTGCCCAGGCAGGGGAATTCAGGGCAGGCTGGAGTGGATTTACCAGGGAATCAGACCCTGAGGCACACAGGGGCATTTCCACTGATTCCTGTGCACTGTCCCAAGCATGGACAGAGCTTCTCCCCTTCCTCCATGGGAAGTCAATCAATTTTCAGGGTGGGAATGTGAAAAATGGGGAGAGTTCCTAAATATGGCCCAAGAAAAGGCTTCCTTAGGGGCTGGGTTGCTGCCCAGCAGGCAGGGAACAATCCCATGGAGCTGTTGGACACTCAGGGACACTCTGTGTTATCCACAAGAAAATGCTACTGTGGGATGCACCAAGGGGCTCCTAAAGCGACCCAAAAAGCCTCATTTCTTTTTGATTTGTTTGTGTTTTTATTGTGAGGGACTTGTTGGGACAGAAAGTGTTATAAGGATTCTACAAACCAGAGCATGGAGACCCCAATTCCCCTGGACCCCCATTCTGCTGGACACCCATCCTTGGTTCCCCACATCCCCTGAGCCCCCCCAGTCCTGGCAAGACCCTCCCCCACCATGTCCCCAGGCTGTCCCACCATGTCCCCAGCCTGTGCCCATCTTGTGGCCACCCTGCCCCCACCAAGGGCCACCTCCATGTTGGGACAAGATGTGACCTCGCTTCCTTCCCCTTCATCGGAAGAGCCTCCAGCCAGGGGAGCGGTGGCCACAGCAGTGAGTGACAGCCAGTTGTCACAAGCCGTCCTCACGGATGGGTTTCGTGATGGTTTGTGATCTCAGAGTGCAAGAAGAACCAACACGGTAGAAGGGGGTTTGCAGTGATAATCAAAACAAATGCACCTTTATTGAAACAACCACAGTGAAAATGCCTTGGGGAGGAATTGGGGGAACCGGAAAAATAAGGGAAAAAATGGAGGAAAAAGAAAAAGTTATGTAGCTACCAAACGTAGTACTGCGGAGTCCTTCGGTGTCCAGCCGATGGAGTTCACCAGGTCACGTCCAGGGAGATCTCAGGGGTGCAGTCCATCTGCACTCTAATAATACCCTTTTTTGATGGGGGAAGGGGAATAGATCTTGAAACCGAATCAAAGGTAGTCTATTGTATCCTCGGGGAAAAGAATGGTATTTGGAAAGGGTACACACAGTCCATATTCTCTGCAGTGGGTGAGAGCCATTGTCTTCGTGGTCCAATGCTCCCACCTGCAGCATCCATCTTGCTTTGGTCAGCTTGCCTCCCCCCACACACCTCCCTGGGGTTGGGGGTTTCAGTCCCAGGCCTTGGAAAGTATGAGAGGGGGCCTTCTCACATAGGGGTTTGACGTCTCGGTTTTTCTCTGGTGAAGAGGCTTCTTACATTTCAGTTTGTCTGTCATGGTGATTGCAAACGAGCCAGAGGGGTCTTCTTAGGAGGACCAGCCAGAACTCAGGAGAAGTTCAGCCAGGCCAAGAGAAAAATCCCACAGCTATTGTTGCAAAAGGTCAGAATGTCCTTCTTTCTTCTTGTTGAGCTCAGTGTAGCATATAGTAAATACACCTGTGAAAACAAAACTTTGACAATGCTCTCAGGTCTCATGGCCTGGCTGGCATATGACTTTCCCCTACAGGGCTAGACAGGGGGGGTCTTTTCTTCAGTGGTCCCCCAATGATGATCATGAGGCAGATGAGGGATATTTCAGACAGACTCTCACACCAGTCCACATGGCTGGCAACACCGGGATGGCCGGGAAGGTGGTGCTGTTCCTTTGGGGTGAGTGCCCTGGGCATGGGCCTGAAAGCCTGGGGATGAGGAGGGGAGGGAGCAAAGGGGGGCTGCAGAGTCCCCTGAGGTCCCAAGTGCCAGCAGTGCCAGTCCGTGTTAGCCACAGTGGACATTGGTTGGACTGGGGATGTAGGGTGACTTTGGGGACAGGAACAGGGGGCCGGAATTTGGGGATGGGGATGTGGGGACAGGAATGTGGGGACTGGCACCTTTGGGCTCCGGTAGCTGTGGGGATAGGGTGGGGGACAAGGGAACTGGGATGCAGGGACAGAAGGGGACACGTTCCTGTTCCCAAGGTATCTGTGCCACACAGATGTGGTGCACAGGTGGCTGTGACACAGACATGTTCCCCTGCTTTGCCAAATCTTTTGGGGGCCACCCCCACAGACTTTCTCACAAGAACTGCTGTCCCCATGGGGACACTTTGGGGACAGCCCCCACACCCCGTGACCCATGAGCCTCTGTCCCTGCAATGCCACCCCCACCCAGCCCTGTCCCTTCTCCCTTCCAGCCCAGACCCTCGGCCTCACTGGTGAGTCCTCGGGGGATGCCATGGCCCCACCCCGCTGTCCCCAGCCCCACACTGGCCCTGGCAGGCTGGTGTCCCCTGTCACCCACAGGTGCCCAGACCACCCAGCTCCTCGTGGAGCCCCCTTGGAGACCTGTGATGCTGTGGGACCGGGTGAAACTGACCTGCCAGGGCTTGGGGACCGCCGGTGCCACCACCTGGTACAAGGACAGGAAGCGATGGGGGCAGCAGGGACCTGACCATTTCACTTTCCCGAGAGTGGCACCTGTGAGTGTGACAGACCCGGCACCAGGTTCAGCCCCCCTGTGACTGTCTTATATGGTTAGGGAGGTTTGGGTGTCCCCAGCCTGGCACCCACAGGGACCCCAATGGGTCTGGGTGTGCTCTGCTCCATGGGTCACCTCCTGTGTGACCAGAGCCCATCCCCTGCTCTGGGGACATCCCAGATCATCCCAGACCGGGGAGATCCCAGTGTTGGCATTGGAAACCCCTGGTGCACTGGGTGTGACGCAGTGGGGTGGTCTTGGTGCCATGGGATGTGACAGGATCCCTCTGTCCCCCAGACTGGCTGGTGCTGCAGGTGCCTGCGCAGACGCTGCTGGAGGGGGACACGGTGACCCTGCGCTGCTCGGTGCAGGTGGGCTCATCCCCTCTCACCTTCACCTGGTTGCACAACAGGCAGGAGGTGGCCCGGGGTCCCCTCCTGGATCTTGGAGACATCGATGTGGGACATTCGGGCACCTACCGGTGTGTGGCCACCAACCAGCTGGACCTGCACTGCGTGTTCCAGGCACCCAGCACTGAGCTGCTCGTGGCTGTGACACTGCAACAAAGGTGGGGCCACACGGGGTCATCAGGGAGTGCAGGACACCCAGGGTTCAGGGTAACCCTGATGTGTCCCCTTCTGTTACTTGCAGTGGCCACAAGGGTCGGTGGGGCCCTTTTGTTCCTGCTCCTGCTCGTGGGTGTCATTGAAGCCTGGCGCCCGTGGCACCACCTGGGTGGGTGACAATGGGGGGACAGGGGTCCCAGGGAGCTGTAGAGACCCCCAAAGTTGGGGAGCAATAGGGCAGCACGCACCGCCCCATATTTTTGACCTTTGCTGGAGGTGCTGATGGGGTTTGGGGAGGTGCTGGAGGGTCCTGCAGGGATGTTGGGGGTTCTTTCAGGGGCCCTGGGGCCCTGGGGATATCTGGCGGGGTCTCTCTCCCTGCTGGGCTTTGGATATTGAGGCTGAGTTGGTAGGGGGCACTGGGGAGGTTCATGGATTCTGGGAGCTCCAGAGATGTTTGGGGGTCCTGAGGAAAATTGAGGGTCCTGTTCAGCAATCCTGAGAGGGGTCAGAGCCCAGGGAACCCCCACAGTCACCCCTCCCCTCTTTGCTTTGAAGCTGCCAGGAAGCAGCAAGAATGGTGACTGGGGGTCTCAAACCACACTCTCCCCTTTTACCACAACCCCCATTCCCTCCCATTCCCTCCCCCACATCCCCTTTATTCCCTCAGGGCCCCCCCGGATCCCCTGGCACCCCCAGAGGAGGGGGAGGTGCTGTACACCCACGTCGTGGTCACCAAGAGGGCAGGGGGTGAGTACGGGGGTAATAAAGCCTCTTATTTGGCCTTATCATAATGCAGAGCACTAGGGCTCAGGAGCTCAGTCCCTGGGTAGGGACCGGGTGCCCGAAGCTAGCTCGCTCATGCCAAGGCCGCAGGGCTACCATCTAGCAAGCATGGTGATTATCAGCTCTATAGTGATTGCAAGCTCTCAGGATTTCAGCTCTGCTTGCTAGGTAGTGGTGCCCTGGGCTGGAGGCTGCAGCAGACGGAGAGAGAGGAGAAGGAGAAGGCGCAGGCTGTTCCACGGAGATGGCTTTATTTGGGGAGGTCCGTGAAGGGTCTCTGCTCTTCTTCTTTCTCCCCTAATGGGGTACAGTACGCTTCTTTTATAGGGTTGGAAAGGATCCAAGCTTGACCAATGGGTAAGGGGTTAACATGACATTGCCTTATAGGGTTACAGAGGTAGGTTAGGGGGTGGAGGACAGAAAAACAGGAATTTTCTTTTGCTGTTTCAGCATTCCTATTGTTCATATCCTCCATGGTGCTTTTCCTAAATCTATGGGGTTTACTACAACTCCAGTTTCTGTTTTTACAAAAAAGGCGTTCGTTATAGTTCTTTTGAAACAGTGAACAAGGCACGAGAACATAGCTAACACAATAACAACTACAAGGAGAATCAACAACATTCCCTTAACCAAGGATGCAGCCCATCCTGTTAATCCCCATTGCCCGAAAAGTTCATTGACCCAGTCTGGGATTCTTTCTACTTTCAAGTCCTTCACGAGATCTTTCAGTTTCTGGATGTTCGCATGGATGGATTCCGAGCGTGAAGAGAGGTTGAAGCAGCACATCCCTTCGAAGTCTTCACAACCGTGTCCATGGGCAAGCAGCAGGAAGTCGATTGCTGCTCGATTTTGGAGAGAAGCCTGTCTTGTGGTTTCTTCTTCCTTTAAGAGATCACTCAAGGCTGCAGATGTAGTGTTAGCTTGTTTACTGAGCCAGCACCCAAGGTGATTGATTTCACCGAGGGCTTTAGCTGCAGCTACCCAGGGTAAAAACAGGGAGACAGCAATCTTTTTTGGTTTGTTCCAATCGTATAATTTAGGATCGCAATTTTCATCAAATTCAGTGTAGGACCTTTTTTGTCGTTTTGATTCGCTTTCTTTTTTCCAATTATGTAACAGGGTGATGTTTGGGGTAAGGGTAGAAAGTTTTCCAAGGGTACAGGGACCTCCCTGGAGTCGGGAGGGGATCCCAGCCCATACTCTGTCACCACAGATGAGAAACATTCCCTTGGGTAATACTTTGGGATGGAGAGAGGACACAGAAATCACACGAGCCGTGTAATTGCACCAATCGTGAGAGTTATAGGCTTTGTTAATTGGTGATATCTCTTTTCGATATGTGTTTTTGTTCTGGTCAATTTCTGGCCAATTGTTTTTTGGACGTCTAAAGTAAAATTTGACACAGTATGTGGCCTTGGAGGACCCCAACAGATCTAATTCTTGGGGTTCCTCTCGAGCATCTGGCAGAATTTTTGTCCACTCGTCCCAAGTATCAACCACATTGGGTCTCTTACCTGTGGTGCGGAGGATCTCTGAGTTATAGACAGGCCAGTCATCTGCTACAAAGGGAATTCCTACTAGACATGTGGAAAGTGGGTTATCAATGCTTCCCATGGACAAGCACATGTTGTCCTGTTTTAATGTTTTTGCTAAGGTTACCCAAACATTATGGCTGGGCTGTGGGCTAATCCAGCCGAAGGCACGCGGTACGGTGAAGAACATCCAGGCAGCAGTGAGGACAGCAGCAACGGAGATATTTTTCATCTTTGGGCAGGAATAGGGCTTCTGATAGGGAATATGAGCAGAATTTGTTATCTTTATGATGAGAGGGTTTTCTGCCTTGTTCTTTTCTTGTTCCCCTCCTCCCCCCCTTTTTCTTTTAATTTCTAAGCTACACTATGGGAGGAGGAGTGGGTAGAGGGTTAAGGGGTTTTAAAAGTTAGGGAGAGGGAATAACAGTGGTTTTTTTTGGGTTTTTTTTTTTTTTTTTTCTTTTTTCTTTCTTTAAATACAAAAAAAACCCAGTGTAACAACATATAGTTCAGAGAACACTTTTGTGTTAAGGCTATCTATGGTCTGATGCAGCAGACTGTTGCTTAGCTTTTCATTTTGTCTGCTGTCTTGTAATGGGGCGGTCTGTTCTTGTGTTTGTGGGTATTCGGCGACGTCTTCGTCTCCAGGCAGAGCTGGTTTGGTTTTGAGGTGGTCTTGTGTTTGCCTCAGGAGCGTTCTTGTCCCCGTTTACAGAAGTAGTGTTCTCAGTGCCTAGGTATGGCTTTATGTTTTTTCCTGGGTACCACCTTGGACCAGATGGTAGTAGCACGCACGCATATCCTCTACCCCAGGTAATCAACTGGTGAGGCCCAGAAATTTGGTGTGTTTCAGGGTCCTTCACGAGCACAGGTGGTTTCTCAGTGAGCTTTGCTTGGGTGGTATTTGCAAAGTGGCGAAGTATTGGTGGGTCAGGCTCTGATGCTGTACAGTTCAGGAAGTTGATGACGTAGAGAGCCTTGCAAAGTCTTTCCACTGGAGATGTGATTCTCGTGTCTCTGTTCTGTCGATCGAGGACTCTTTTGAGGGTTTGATGTGTCCTTTCCACGATGGATTGTCCTGTGGGGTTTACAGGTATGCCGGTCTTGTGTGCTATTCCCCATTCATTGAAGAACTCCTTTAACTTGCGGGAAGTGTAGGCTGGTCCATTATCTGTTTTAATCTCTTTTGGTACACCCAGGGTGGCAAAAGCGAGGAGAAAGTGTTTTATTGTGTGCATGGTATTTTCTCCTGCATGTGATGATGCAAATACTGCTCCTGAAAATGTGTCGACCGATACATGCACGTATTTTGACCTTCCAAAAGGTGCGAAGTGAGTTACATCTGTCTGCCACAGCTGGCAGCTATTCAGACCTCGGGGATTGACTCCCAACCCCATGGATGGTATCTGATAGTTCTGACAGTTCGGACATGTAGCCACGATAGCCTTTGCCTGATCCTTTGAGAGCTTAAACATTCTCATAAGGGCAGGTATATTTTGATGAAAAAACGCGTGTGACAACTTTGCCTGGGCAAAGATGTTAGGAACATTAGCAGTTTCTGCTGCCATTGCTAATGCATCCGCTTTCCTGTTGCCTTCTGCAACAAAACCCGGGAGGTCTGTGTGTGACCTCACATGCATTATATGGTAAGGTTGCTTTCTGTGGGAGATTAGGTATATTAATTTAGAGAGCAGTTGGTACAACTTTGGATTAGAGACCTCTTTGAGAAGAGCATGTTCTGCTCTCATCGCTATCCCAGCGACATACGCTGAATCTGTAACCAGATTGAAAGGCTCGTTTTTAAACTTTTCAAAGGCTCTGACAACAGCTGCTAATTCTGCGATCTGTGGAGATCCCTCCACTATTTGTATGTCAGAGTGCCAATCTTGTGTTTGGGGGTCTCTCCATGTAACCACCGACTTGTGGGAAGACCCTGAGCCATCTGTAAAGAGGGTTAGAGCCTTGAGAGGTTTTCTACTTTGGATTTGTTTTGGAATCAAATGGAAGGTTACATCAGGGTTAAAAAGTTTGTGTTTTGGGATCCTAACTGAAATTTGGCCCGTGTAGCTATCCAGGGCAAACTGGAGGCTTTCATTGGTCTGGATCAAATCCTCAAAGTCTGTAAGAGTTATTGGTAAGTATATGCATTCGAACTCACAACCTGAAAGAGAGCGAAGGCGAGTCTTTGCCTTTTTTATTAAATGTGCTATGACCTCCTGGTAGGTGGTAAGTGTCTTTGTGGGCTGGCTATTTGTAAAGACCCATTCCAGTATCAACAAAGGGTCTCGAAGCTGTGAGTCCCATTGGAAAATCAGTCCATGGAATCGAGGTGCTTTTCCCAGGATGATGAACTTGAAAGGCAGACTGGGCTCGAAGCGATGGGCTTTGCGTGAAGACAAGGCTTCCTGGACTTTGGTGATGGCACTTCTGGCTTCTTCTGTGAGAGTGCAGGGAGAGTCCAGGTCCTTAGGTCCACAAAGAAGGTTGAACAATGGAGCAAGGTCCTCTGTTGTAATTCCTAGCAGTGGACGTACCCAGTTGATGGATCCGCAAAGGCTGTGTAAGTCCCTGAGGGTTTTTGGGTCGTCATTTATGGTGAGCTGCTGAGGTACGATGGTTCTTTCCCGGATCTGGACTCCAAGGTAAGTCCATGGCTTGGTGTACTGGATTTTGTCCTCACGAATCTCCATTCCTGCCTTTTCTATGGTTTCAATAGTCTTTTTAACTGTATTGTCCAAGTAAGCTTTGTCTGAAGCACACACCAGGATGTCATCCATGTAGTGATGGATGATAGCATCGGGGAATGATTTCCGAATGGGAGACAGAATGTGAGCCACGTACCACTGGCAAATAGTGGGGCTGTTTTTTAGTCCTTGAGGAAGATAACGCCAATGATATCTTTTGAGCGGGGCCTCCTTGTTAAGAGAGGGAACGGAAAAAGCAAACCGTGGAGCATCCTCAGGGTGCAGAGGAATGCTGAAGAAACAGTCCTTAATGTCTATGATAGCAAGTGTCCAGTCTCTAGGCAGCATCGATGGGGAGGGTAGGCCAGGCTGGAGGGGGCCCATGTCCTCGATGACCTCGTTGATTCTGCGAAGGTCGTGGAGGAGCCTCCACCTGTTTGTCCCAGGCTTTGGTAGAACGAAGACTGGAGAGTTCCAAGGGCTATTGGACTCTACTATGTGGCCTTTTGCGAGCTGTTCTTCCACGAGGGTGTTTAGGGCGCGCAGTTTGGCTTTATTGAGGGGCCACTGTTCAATCCAGAGTGGCTTGTGACTTTTCCAGGTGAGACGAGGTGTTTCTGGCAGCGCGCTTACCTCAGTGGCCCCGATTAGAAATCCTGAGTGGGAATACGGAGGGAAGCTCCCCACTGGGATAGAACATCTCTGCCCCAAAGGGTGATGGGGGCCCTTACCACAAATGGACGAATGGTTGCCAGCTTGCCTTCAGGCCCTTCCACGAGGATGTTGTTCTTGCTTCTCATGGACACTGTGGCTCCACCAATCCCTGAAATCATGCCTGCAACAGGTTGTAGATCCCAGTGTGCTGGCCATTCTGAGCGGGCGATGATGGTCACATCAGCACCGGTGTCCAGCATCCCTGGTAGGTGGGTCTTCTCGCCTTTGCAGGTGAGGCCGCACTCGATGGTAGGCTTGGATGGTCCCACAACTTGTGCCCACATAGCTGTAGGGTTGAGAGGAATCTGTTCCCTGTGATCCTTTGGGAGTAAAAAGGCTTGTGCTATTGGAGTTCCCTTTGAAAGAAAAAATGGTGAGTCTATGCAGTATACCTGGACGAGAATCTCTTGTCCTGGCTGCACTGTCAGCACTTTTGGAACAACGAAGATCTCCTTTGGGCTATTAAGAGAGTCACCTATAATTAAAATGTGCGAAGGACCACCTTTTGGCCCATATTTGCCTGTGGGAACATGGTGAACATTCTCATTATTAAAGTCAATGGACAAAGCAGTTACCAGTTGATGGCGGGTTCCCATCTGGGTTGCCCCGTGGGTTGGATCCTCTTCTTGTGGTCCGGAACCTCCTGGGTTGGTGCGTGGTTGGGTCTGGGTGGCCTTTGATTTAGTTGTCAGCGCCCGGGGCTCGACCGGGCGGCGCAAGAAGTTTCCCGAATGCTGCTGGTAGCGCTGCTGAGTCTGGGGTCTTTGGTAATTGTTGCGGTGGTATCGGGGGTGCGATCTCTCTGGGCAGTCCTTTATATAATGTCCAAGATCTCCACAGTGATAGCATTTAGCTTGGTCTTTAGAAGCTATTACTGCATATGCACCAGAAACTCCTTCAGCAATACCTTTAGCAACTGCTTGGGCCACTGTATTTTCAGTGGACATGTGGCGTGTACAGCATTCTAGCATTTGCTCTATGGTGGGGTCTGTATCCATGGGTAGAGACCTCAAAATGGCTTTGCATTTTTCATTAGAGTTACACAAGGCAAGTTTACATAAGAGTTCCTTCTTTGCCTCTGTGCTCTCTATCTGTTTCTCCAGAGCATCTCTAAGTCTGTCCACAAATTTGATAAAACTTTCATCTGTCCCTTGTTTAATAGTAGAAAAATGCATTGTTGGCATTGACTCATCATGCACGAGAAGTAAAGAGGTTTTTGCTGCGAGAGCAATGTCCTGCAGTGCCTCTTTATTCAAGGTTTCCAATTGGTCTGCTGGTTTCTGTAAGTCACCTTCACCAGCTAGTTGGGCTACCGTAAAATTCGTCTTAGTAGCATCCGCAGAATATGAATCTGATAATGTTTTTAAATGTCTTTTCCAATGCCTGTCCCATAACAAATATTCTGCTGGGGACAGGAGGCAGTGTGAAATATTTTTTACATCGTGGGGAAGTAAGACATGTGCTGAGAACATGGCTTCTAAGAAATTTCTAAAAATATGTGAGCTTCGCCCATGTTCTTTGGCTATATTTCTTAATTGCACTAGTTCCTTGTTCGAGTTAGCTTTCCACGTCTTTATAGTGGACTCGCCACCATTCCGTCCTTGCTTATATTCTACTGGGAAAGCATTAATTTTCTGTGCCAGCTCCCAGTCCCCAGCCTTTGTCGCTTCTACTTTAATAAGAGCCCATGGATCCGTGTGGATCGTATCAGAATCAGATTCACTGCAAGAGCTCTGGTCCTCTGAGGAGGACTGAGGGGGGGTTGCTATCCGTGACTTATGCTTTTTTCGTTTAGAAGCGTTTTTCAAAGGTTTCAATGGCTGGGGGGGGAGACATGGCATGACCTGGGTAGGGGGAGGCGCCAATGGAGCTGGGATGGCAGCACAGCACGCACAGGACCGGGTGGGGGGGGGTAGCACCGTGGGGGGTGTCTGGGATTCCGTTCGGGTGGCATTGAGGATGGGTGGGGGGTTGGGGGCATGCGTGGTGGGGGCAGGGGGGCTGGGCGGGGTGGGGGTGCGGGCATGGGGGGAGTGAGGGTGAGCCGGCAGTGGTACCGGTCTGAGGTGCCGCGGTTACGGGGTGGTGTGGTGGGACTGTGCTTGTGTGAGGTGTCCCTGCTGTGGCAGGCAGGGAGCAGGGGGAGGCAGCGGGGATGGACACGGGCTCAGGAGCGGCGGGGGTGTGGCTCGGGGAGCCCTCGGGAGGGGCCAGGCCGGTCAGAGCCGGGGCGAGGGGAGCAGGGGCAGCGGGCGCGGCGACGGGAGGGACGGTGGGGCACACCAGCGCGGGGATGGGGGGGTACGCAGCGGAGGGGGGCAGAGCCGACGCAGGGGTGGAGGGGGCGGCAGAGGCAGGAAAAGGGACCCCCGGGACCGGAAGCAAGGAGGAAGCCGAGCCAGGGGTAGGGGGGATGTGTGGAGTTACAGATAAGATAGGACTCGCGGAGTTGGGCAGCGCAGGTCCCGCAGGGGTGGAGTATGTGGGGGGGGGAACTAGGGTGGGCAGCGTAACCTCTGCTTTAGGAGTAACGGAGGCGAGGGGGACTTTAGGACCTAAGGGGTGGTGTGAGATATGCAAGTGACATTCCTCTGAGTCCTTATCGATCTCTTTAGTATTTGAAGAGGAAGTGTCTGTTAAGCCCTGCAAGATTTTTTCTCTGTTACATCTTTCAACGGTTTTAGTTATTATATGGAATAAAGGCAAATAATTAGTTACAGAGAAATCCTGGTTTGTTTGGGAGATATATATTGTGTTCCCGATCATATCCCAAAACGAATTTTCAATGACTGCTTTCTTATCAGTATCAGGGTATTGCGAAATAATCCAAGTTACAAATTTTTTAAGGTTAGTTTTCGAGAGCTTGCCTTTAGAAAAGGAGAAGTTGTTAGCAGATAAGATTTCTAAAATAGTTGAATATATCTCTCTCTCGGTTTTACTTAGTTTTAATGTACTAAAAATTGTACCCATGTTAATGGTTAGCCCTTCCAGCAGAAAAAAAAACGTGAAAAAAAAGAAAAAAAAAACGAAACCAAAAAGTTTTAGAGCCCCGAAGTTATGCGCGCAATATTAGTTAATACTTACAATTCCTGGGGTCCGAGATCTGTGGAAGGGGTCTGCTGTCGTCAGTTCTTCTCGGAACTTTCTGTCGTTCAGATGTAAGTTTTGAGTGTCGAACTGACCCTCCTGGGGAAAGGATTTTCTAAAACGAAGAGTCCCTTCACAGAAGGAGCGGCTTCCCAAACAGGCAATCACAGAAAACCCCAGGGGGGCTTCGTTGCTCAACCGACGGATATCGCCTCTGAGGGAGTCCGTTGTCCGAAGTCGTTGGGCGCCACTTTAATAAAGCCTCTTATTTGGCCTTATCATAAAGCAGAGCACTAGGGCTCAGGAGCTCAGTCCCTGGGTAGGGACCGGGTGCCCGAAGCTAGCTCGCTCATGCCAAGGCCGCAGGGCTACCATCTAGCAAGCATGGTGATTATCAGCTCTATAGTGATTGCAAGCTCTCAGGATTTCAGCTCTGCTTGCTAGGTAGTGGTGCCCTGGGCTGGAGGCTGCAGCAGACGGAGAGAGAGGAGAAGGAGAAGGCGCAAGGCTGTTCCACGGAGATGGCTTTATTTGGGGAGGTCCGTGAAGGGTCTCTGCTCTTCTTCTTTCTCCCCTAATGGGGTACAGTACGCTTCTTTTATAGGGTTGGAAAGGATCCAAGCTTGACCAATGGGTAAGGGGTTAACATGACATTGCCTTATATGGTTACAGAGGTAGGTTAGGGGGTGGAGGACAGAAAAACAGGAATTTTCTTTTGCTGTTTCAGCATTCCTATTGTTCATATCCTCCATGGTGCTTTTCCTAAATCTATGGGGTTTACTACACGGGGGGGACACACACAGAGGGACACGTCACCCACCAGTGTCACCCCACCCAGATCCCACAGCCCGTGTCTCTCGCAGCGTCCCCCCGTGCCACCACACTCCAGCATCCCCAGGTGACCAACGCGGAGCTGCGGGGACCCCAGGGGCGACCGCGGGAACCCGGTGACATCTATGGGAATGTGCTGTTTCACTGGGGGGAACTGGGGGCACTGGGGGTCCCCACCCATGGGCACCCACTCGTGTCTGTGCTGCCACTAAAAACTGCCCCTCCTGCTCCCCGTGGGGGCACAAAGATCCCAAAGGGCTGAGAGAAGAACAATTTCCTGAAACAGCAACGAGAGAGAATGAAACCAACAGCAACCGCAACAAGGTTGAGAGTCCAAATGGTCACGCAAGGACCAATTTCCAGGGAAAGCCCGTAATTTCAATGCTACAATAATTCAGAGAGATGGAGGTTGTATTTTCCATTCCAATGGAGGTTCCCACCTTGTTCAGCTTCCTTGACAGAGCAGAACAAAGAAACACCATTTCTGCCTGTTTAACAAAATAGTTGCATTTTTGTCCCAGGAGCAGGGAATCAGATCCTGCACCCCTTTGGAACTGGGACGGGCACCAGTAAGCCACCTTAGCGGGAGCACTGGGAGGGGGATTGCAGAGCCACTAAGCACACTGGGGTTAAGAGGAACAAATCTGAATTTTATTTATGTCTTAACATATGCTACACATGACTGAATAATTACTCTGTGGTTGTCCATGTGCTGGGAACCCTTTCCCTGGTGAGTCATCACACAACAGAGAATCAGGGGAGAGAAAGCTTCAGTGATCTGGCTGTGAGTGACCCCCACTGGCTGGTGGGACAGATGCCCGGGAAAAATGTCTGGGGAAAAATTCCCAGGAAATCCGGCTGTGGGAGGAACCTTTGCAAATCAAAGCAACACACTCTGACAGAATAGGAGCGTTTTGCTTTGGCTTTCTTGGAGGGATCAGGGGCTTGCTCAGAGGGTCAGCTTGGCCCTCCTCCCCTGTGGGATTGACATTCTCTGAACCTGGGAGAAGCAGTGAGTCAAACAAAGAATGATCCAAAGAGTTCTTATCTCATTTACTGCTCCTGTGTTTTTCACAAGTGGAATGCATTGTGGAAGATTGTTTACCTGAAGGGAATTGGTAATTGGATTCTGGTGTGAGTGTTTTGATTCACTGACCAATTGAATCCAGGTGTGTGTGTGGGGACTGTTGGCTGACAGTCATGAGATTGTGTGCAGTGGAGGGCAGTTGAGTGCTTGGCAGATTCAGTTTAGATGTAATGTAATATGGCATAGAATAATAGAGTATAATAAAGTAAACAATTAGCCTTCTGATAAAATGGAGTCAGATGCATCACTCCTCCCAGTTGTCAGGCAAAAATATCACGATACTCCCCCCCCTCCCCTTTTCCTCCCGGTGGTCCTTCTTCCCTGTCCGCACCCGTTCTTCCCTGCTTTGCTGCTTCCCCGAGGCAGCTCATTCCTGCTCCTCCTGGATGTTCCTTCATTGCTTCCCCGATGGAGCGGATGCTGCCTGCACCCACCCGCCGCCTCTGCCGCGTTTCCCATGCTGCCCACAGCCCCGAGCCTGCTGCACCTGCCCACGGCAGCCCGAGCCCGCGGCAGCCAGCCCAGAGCCACCAGTGCCCAGCGCCAGCCCGCAGCAGCCCCTGCAGCCATCGCTCGCAATGCCAGAGACACGCAGGTGCCGTCCTTGGAAATCACGCCCAGCCACTCACAAAAGCCATGTGGGCTCGCCCTGGCTTGCAGCACACACACTCCATCTGCCGAGCTGATGCCCACAGAGCGCCCGGGCTTCTTGCGGTAACGCTGTCCCTGTCTTCTGTTTCTCTCTCTGTCCTTTTTCCTTTCTACTCCCTTCTCTCCCCCTTTGGTAAGAACCCTTACCCTCCTTTATCAATAAACAATTCTCAGATATAATATTGCCGTGTTTGTGCTTCAATTTCATCTTAGAAACCTTTCAGCAAAAATCCTCCCTGACTCCCCCTTTTACAGTGGGATGGGACAGGGGTAGTGGGAGGGGGAATGGGGAGCACAGGGTGCCCTGTGTAGCCTCCCCCTGACCCATGACCACCTCCCTTGGAAGGATGGGCAACCACAGGAGCCACGGAGGGAGCACCCCCAGTGTCACCCAGTGCCTCCTGCTTCCCAGAGCATCACAACTTTTGGTGTAGATTGTCATAGATGTCACTGGGCTCCCACGGTTGCCTTTGCAGCTCCATGTACGTCGCCTGAGGATCCTCCAGCGGGGGTGCCAGGGGGTCTTGGGGGGCCCTGTGGGACTAAGGGGGTGTGTGGAAGGGGATGGGAGGTGCTGGGGGTTTGGGTAAAAGGTGTATCATGGCTGGAGCCTGCCCTCACCTTTCCTGGTGCTTCCTAGCATCTGCAAAGGAAAACTGGAGGGGTGACTTTGGAGACCCAGGGGCGCCCATCCACCCTTGGGAATGCTGAATCACCACCAGACACACAATCCTCCCCAGGCCCCCCAGTATCCCTGATGCGCCCCCACTTGCACCAGCAGCCTGAGCCCCCAGAACCCCAAGCCTGGCAGGGAGGGGAACCCCTGACCGAACCCCCAACATCCCTGCAGGACGCTCCAACAGCTCCCCAGGGCTCTGAGCCATGGACACTGAGGGCTCAGCCCCTCCCAAGTCAGGGGCTGTGGGTGCTGCCCTAGGGCCGCACTTCTCTGGAGGCCTTTTCACCCACTCCATGACCCCCGTCCCCCCATTGTCACCCACCCACACGGTGCCACCATCTCCAGGCCACAATGACACCCACGAGCAGGAGCAGGAACAAAAGGGCCCCACTGACCCCTGTGGCCACTGCAAGAAACAGAGGGGGACCCAAGAGGGTCACCCATGACCCCAGGGGTCCTGCACTCCCTGGTGACCCCGTGTGACCCCACCTGTATCCCTGTGTGTCCCTGTGTCCTGCAGTGTCACCTCCAGGACACCGGGTGTAATGGTGTCATTGGCCACGGGCACTGCGAGGACAGAGACAGGGCTGAGGACACAGAGAGGGGCTGACAGCCGGCAATGGGATAAAAGGGACGGGGGTTTGGGTGTGATGGGGGATGTCAGGGATGGGGTCACACCACAGAGGGGTGAGGCGACACAGTGCAGATGTGGGGGGACGAAACAAAGGTGTCTGGGGAACATGGAGGTGCCCGGGCAGGGGACCTCAGGAGGCTGGGAGGGCTCCCTGTGCCCATCCCCACACTCACTGTGCACCGTGACACGGAGCCGGGCACTGCTCCTCTGCATGGCCCCCCCTCAGAGCGCACCTGGCAGCTGTAATTCCCTGAGTGGGAGATCCCCAGGGCGGGCACCAGCAGCTGTGGGGACCCCTGCGGGCCCCCCCCCCCACCTGCCCATCCTGGTAGAACACGTGCAGGAGGGGGGCTTGGGGCCGCAGGGGACTGGGGGTGCTGAGGCAGCTGAGAGTCAGGGGGGACCCCAGGGTGGGCTCGGGGGGACCCTCCAGCACCGGCAGCGTGAAGAGCTCTGGGAAGGAGAGGGGAGGTGAGGACTGTGACTCTGAGTGCACTGGGCTGTGTTTTTGGGGGTGTCAGGAGATTGGAGTTCCAGCCCTGGGGGTGCTCACCCTGCACTGTCACTGTCACTGGTGCTGAGAGCGCCCATGGTGACACTTTGGACTCCACCCAGTCCCCGCAGCTGTAGTCGCCACTGTGGTGCAGCTGCAGGCAGGACAGGGACAGCTCGGCCCCATTGAGGGACCTCCCCACCTCCTTCTCTCCATGGTAGAATCACACCTCGGTGACTGGGATGTTCTGCCAACGCCGGCAGCACAGTGTCACCGTGTCCCCCTCCAGCAGCTCCCACGCTGACACCTGCCCTGCCACTCTAACTGGGCTGTGCAACACGGGGGTCCTGTCACACCGGCGGTCCTGTTTTCATGAGCATCCCCCATTGGGTCATCCCCAGCACACCAGAGATCCCCACTTCCAACACGGGGCTCCCCTCACACTGGGATGCTCTGGGATACCCACCATGCAGTGTCACTGTCACAGGTGCTGACTCCTCCAACAATTAGGACCTCACCCAGCCCCTGCAGCTCTAGTTGCTGCTGTGGTGCAGCTGCAGAGGAGACAGGGACAGCTCAGTCCCATTGCGGAGCCCCTCCAGTTTCTTCCCCTTGTGGTAGAAGGACATGGATTTGACATTGAGGTTCCGCCAGCCCCGGCAGCGCAGTGTCACCATGTCCCCCTCCAGAAGTGCCTGTACTGACACCTGCAGCACCAGCCACACTGGGGGACAGAGGAGTCCTGTCACACCTGATGGCACCAGAACCCCCCCATAGGGTCACACCCAGTGCACCAGGGGTCCCCATATCCAGCATGGGGATCCTCCCAGCCTAGGATGCTCTGGGATATCCCCAGCGCAGGGGACAGGCTGTGATCACACAGGAGGTGACCCATGGAGGAGAGCCCACCCAGAGCCCTTGGGGTCCCCACGGGTGCCAGCCTGGGGACACCCAAACCTCCCTCACCATCTGAGATTCTCATGGGGGGGCTGAACCCAGTGTCGGGTCTGTCACACATGTTGGTGCCACTCACGATGACAGTGAAGTGGTCAGATCCCTTCTGCCCCCAGGGCTTACTGTCCTTGTACCAGGTGGTGGCACCAGTGGTCCCCGAGCCCTGGCAGGTCAGTGTCACCCGGTCCCACAGCACCGCCGGCCTCCATGGGGGCTCCACCAGGAGCTGTGGGGTCTGGGCACCTGTGGGTGACAGGGGACACCAGCCTGCCAGGGCCAGTGTGGGGCTGGGGACAGCGGAGTGGGGCCATGACATCCGCTGAGGACTCACCAGCGAGGCCGAGGGTCTGGGCTGGAAGGGAGAAGGGACAGGGCTGGGTGGGGGTGGCACTACAGGGACAGAGGCACACAAGGTACAGGGCGTGGGGGCTGTCCCCAAATTGTCCTCATGGGGACAGCAGTTCTTGTGGGAAAGTGTGTCTGGGTGGTCCCCAAAAGATTTTTTGCTGCAGGGGGACATGTCTGTGTCACAGCCATCTGTGCACCACATCCCTGTGGCACAGACACCTTGGGCACAGGGACACTGAGGCCACCCTGGGCTGAGGCAGAACATGGGGACACTGTGGACTCTCCAGGCACAAGGACACCACGGACACAACCCATGCTGTCCCAGGTCACCTCCACCAGCTCATGATCCCATCCCCGTGATCCCATCCCCATGGCCACATCCTCACCGTTCTTGTTCCCTTCTGTCCCTGCATCCCAGGTCCCTTGTCCTTATCCCCAGAGCTACCTGAGCCCAAAGGTGCCAGTCCCCACATTCCTGTGCCCACATCCCCGTCCCCAAATTCCTGCCCCTCTATTCCTGTCCCCAAAGCCACCCTACATCCCCAGTCACACCAAGGTCCACTGTGGGTAACATGGACTGGCACTGCTGGCATTGGGGACCTCTGGGGACCCCACAGCCCCCCTGTGCCCCCTCCCCTCCCCATCCCTGGGGTGTCAGGCCCGTGCCCGGGGCACTCACCCCACAGGAGCAGTGTTGTAGTTTGTTCTATGTTTGTTCAGTTTCCCCCCGTTGTTGTAATGGTTCTGCCCGAAGTTTCTAGTAAGTGTCAGTCCCTATACCCCTCCCACGTTGTCTTGGCTACCCCAATGTATCTTGTTTGCTCCCCTCCCCTGGCTGCCTGCCATTCATCCAGCACCCCTGCCTCTTCTTCCAGAAGCTTCTGGCCGAGGTGTTGGGTGATTGGTTCAGGGGCCAGGGCCCCACCCGCAACTGTTCCCTGTTGGTTGTTTGCTGTTATCAATCTTCCATGTATCTTTTGTACCCCTCTCCCGATTTGTTGTTCCCAACCACGCCTATCCTCTATAAAACCTGAGGCTTTTCCTTGCCTCAGGGCTCAGACTCCAGCGCCCCGACCTACCAACACCCCTTTCCAATAAAATCTCCTACCCCACGGAGATCTGAGTCGCCCTTTCTTCTGCGCCCTGCGGCTTTGGAGTCACAACCCGCGGCCATCTGCCCCGAAGCCTACCATCGCTTGAGCACAGGGTCTGGGCTTCGCGCCTGGGCAGTGCTCGGTTGGCTGGAGGCTGGCTGGACACTCGCTTCCCTAGCCTGGGCATCTCTATCATCTGGCCACCTCTCCAGAGCAGCGCCACCTTCATGGCCATCCCGGTGTCCCCAGCCATGTGCACTGGCTGTCACTCGCTGCCGGGGGTGGCTGTCC
The DNA here is from genome assembly GCF_051311805.1 of Agelaius phoeniceus. Classification (NCBI taxonomy): domain Eukaryota; kingdom Metazoa; phylum Chordata; class Aves; order Passeriformes; family Icteridae; genus Agelaius; species Agelaius phoeniceus. The sequence continues at coordinate 5,153,832 of NC_135295.1, forward strand.
CCTGGCTGGTGGCCCTTTGGCCAAAGGGGAAGGAAGCCAGGTCAGGTCTCGCCCTCATGTGTAGGTGGCCCTTGGTGGGGGCAGGGTGGCCACAAGCAGGGGACAGGCTGTGGGTAGGGTGGGGACATGCTGGGGACAAAGCTGGGTGAGGCAAGGTGCAATATGGGGTTCCCAGTAGTGGGGGGCTCAGAGGGTTTGCGGTGACAGGGATGGGTGTCCTGGAGAATGGGGGGTCCCAGGGATGGGGTCTGTGGGAATGAGGGTGCTGCAGAGGTGGAATCACCAGGGATGGGGGTGCCTTGGGAATGGGATTGCCCAGGGCTTGGGGGACTCAGGGATGGGAGTCCCAGGGGAATGTGGGCTCCAGGGTCATGGGATGAGGAGGCTGGGGGAATGGGGGCTCCCATGGGAATGGGGGTCCTGGGAGAATCAAGGTCATGGGGGAAGGAGGATTTCAGGGGATAGAATGAACAGGAGAGGATTCCTTGGCAATGGAGTCCTGGGCCCTGGACATCCTGGGGAATGTCAGTACTGGGTTCGGGGTCCCAGGCACGGCGGGACCTAAAGAATGGGACTCCCATTATATTATTTCCAGGGAAATAAGATTGCCAGGGAAGAACAGTGGCTAGGTGGACCTGTGGTCGCAGCTTCTTCCCTGGATGCCTCAGATTTTGGGGTGAACCACGACCTAACACAGCCCCAACAAGGTGCCAGCAGCCTGGGCGTCAACACGGACAGATTCCAAGGGGCTCTGGGTCTGTGGAGCTGCTGCAGAGGTGAGAATTCTGTGGGTGGAAAAAGGCCTGCCTGTGGTTTGCTCAGCCCTGCAAGAAGCACAAACCCCACAGAGAGCCCAAGTAGTGGTTCTGCAAGAGCTTTTCATGGTTTTCAGAGCAGGGCTGGCTGGAAACTGCCCTTGCAGTGGCAGCTGTGGGGGACCCAGTCCAGAAATGCAGCAATTGATCATTTTGTCCCGTACAGCAAGATTCTGAGAGAGCCCCAAAAACTCTGCAAATCCCACAACAATCTGCTCAACAACCTGCCTGGGTCCATCCTCCTACCTATGGCAAGACTGCAGCCCATTGTAACATCCCAGGAAGAATATTTGGGTTCCGGTTTGGCTGCCAGATAAGAGGTAAATGTGTGGAAATATTGAGCAGGGGGTCAGCCCTGCAGCCATGGTGGGGCTGTGGGGAGTGACCCTGTGTGGATTCCAGGTGTCCCCAAAGCTGCTCCATCCCTGACATCCTCACCTGAGTGAAAGGCTGGGGGTTTGCAGGAATTGTGGCACAAAGCCACCAGAGGGGCTGCTGTGGATCCGAGACCTGCCTGGGGTCAGGCTCTGCCTTCCTCCCATTCGGGATCATGGAGAGCGGTCACGGGTGTTGCACAGGGCGTGTGCCCGGCCCCGGGACACTGCTACGCTGCCAGTGGGCACTGGGATCCAACCTGCTGCCTTGGCGGCTTCTGCCCGCTGCCGCTGGTGGTGCCGGGACCGATTGGTGGCCGTGAGTTTGCAAAAGGAGCGATTTGCCCTCCTCCCTCCCGCCCGAGGCCGCCATGGCCCCTGAGGGGATGGAGCTGGAGCGGGGCGCCCCCTGCTGGCCGGGAGTGCTCCCTGCAGCGCCCCCTGCTGGCCGCGGTTATAACTGCCACAAAACCCAACAGCGCTGAGCAGGAGGGAAAGTTCTGGGTTTGTGTTGTTTGCTCTGTCCTGCTTTATTAATTTCCTAGGAAACAGCTGTATTCCCTTTCCTACACTTTTGCCTGGAAGCCTCATCATTTTTGAAACTAAAAAATGTTTTAGAGGTGGGTCTTCTTTCCATTCCAGAAACATTCCCAATTTCCTGGGTAGGTATTTCTCATTTAAATGAGTTGCCAACTCTTGGGTTCCAGCCTGGATGAGACAGACAACCCAAGAGGAGACACGGTCAGGGACTTGGCCGCCTCATGGTCTGCCTTTTGAGCCATTAGGGCCACCAAGGGCCCTCTCCCCAGCTGGCACTCCTGGTCACCCGGCCACTCAGGAGCTGCCTTTGGAAGTGTCACACTGTCCCCAGTGTGCCACAGCTGACAGACTGATGGACAGACGGGGCCCTGTCTCACCAAAAGCAAGGCCTGACCCACCCCTGCCACATGGAGATGTTCCAAAATCTCCCCAGACATCAAACTTTTCCTGTTCTGACACCCGCCCTGTGCCATGGCCTGATCGAGAGACTGCCCTTGGAATGGGGGAGGCTCTGGAACCCGCACAGGGCCTTTGTGACATCCTCATGTGGGGAATATGGCAGAAGAGTTGTTTGGTACAGGGGAGAGGAGGATCCAGAGCCTCTTGAAGGCTCCTTTTGCCACCAGAGCAAGGAAGGTCCAGGGACCTTGCAGGTTCCACTGGTGGAGGAAACCTGCTGGGGGAAATATCTGGGGTTTGTTTCTTTTTGGTGGCTTTCCAAGGAAATCGTTCCTTTTTTCACCATTTAGACTCTGAACCTTGTTGTTGCTGTTAGTTTTATTCTCTCTCATTGCAGTTTCAGCAAATTGTTCTTCTCTCATCCCTTTGGGATCTTTGTGCCCCCACGGGGAGCAGGAGGGGCAGTTTTTAGTGGCAGCACAGACACAGGAGTTGGTGCCCATGGGTGGGGACCCCCAGTGGCCCCAGTTCCCCCCAGTGTCACAGCACATTCCCGTAGATGTCACCGGGTTCCCACGGTCGCCCCTGGGGTCCCCGCAGCTCCGCGTAGGTCACCTGGGGATCCTGGAGGGTGGTGGCACGGGGAGACGCTGCGAGAGACACGGGCTGTGGGATCTGGGTGGGGTGACACTGGTGGGTGACGTGTCCCTCTGCGTGTGTCCCCCCCGTACTCACCCCCTGCCCTCTTGGTGACCACGACGTGGGTGTACAGCACCTCCCCCTCCTCTGGGGGGGCCGGGGGATCCAGGGGGGCCCTGAGGGAATAAAGGGGATGTGGGGGAGGGAGTGGGAGGTCTTTGGGGGTTGGGGTAAAAGGGGAGAGTGTGGTTTGAGCCTCCCACTCACCTTTCCTGGTGCTTCCTGGCAGCTGCAAACGAAAGAGGGAAGGGGTGATTGAGGAGTCCCCAGGGCCTTGAACCCTCTGAGGAATCCTGTACCCCCAGGGCACCCTCAATCCCCCTCAGTACCCCCAAGCATCCCTGAAGCCCCCGAGGATTCATGAACCTCCCCTTTGGCCCCAAACAAGTCACCCTCAGGAACCCAAAGCCCAGCAGGGACAGAGACCCCCGAACACCTACAGGGCCCCTTAAGGAACCCCCAGCATCCCTGCAGGACTCTCCAGCACCTCCCCAAACCCCACAGGACCCTGAACCAAAGTCACAATTGTGGGTATGTGGGTCGTCACCTATGGTTCCCAAATTCTGTGGGCCTCTACAGCTCCCTGGGACCCCCCATCCACCCACTGTCACCCACCCACACGGTGCCACCAGTGCCAGGTCAGAGTGACAGCCATGAGGAGGACCAGGAAGGAAAGGGCCCCACCAACCCCTGCAGCCACTGCAAGAAACAGAGAGGGACACATCAGGGTTACCCATCCCCAGGGGTCCTGTACTCCCTGGTGACCCCACCTGTGTGACCCCACCTGTGACCCAGGGTGTGACAGGTGTCACCTCCAGGGCCAGCTCAGGGCTGAGTGCCCGGAACACGCGGTGCCCGTCCTGTCCCAGCTGGTTGGTGGCCACGCACTGGTAGGTGCCCAAATGTCCCACTTCAACGTCACTGAGCTCCAGGTGGGGACCCTGGGCCACCTCCTGCCCATTGTGCAGCCAGGTGAAGGTGACAGGGGCTGAGCCCACCTGCACTGAGCAGTGAAGGGTCACATTGTCACCTGCATGCACCTGGTGTGCCAGGGGACCGGGGGTGATGGTGGCATTGGCCACGGGCACTGTGGGGACACAGACAGGGCTGGTACCTGGCAAGGTGGGATGGGAGTGCTCTGGGTGGGCTCATCCCCAGCCCGAGGGTCCCGCTCACCCAGGACGGTGACATTCAGGGGGTCACTCTCGGCCACACTGTCCCCGTCACTGACCCGGCACCGGTACTGGCCGCTGTCATTGTCCCCAACGTGGCGCAGCTCCAGGTGGGGGCCGGTGCCTGGTAGTGCCCCCGAGCCCTCTCGGTGCCAGGAGAAGGACAGGGCACCTGTTCCCATGGTCACTGAGCAGTTCAGCACCAGGCTGTCCCCGAGTGCCACCTGTGCCCCGGGGGGCTGCGCTGACAGGGACACCCCCGAGGGCGGGACCCCTGCAGGATAGGGGGACACCAGGGGACGGTGAGGGACCCAGGGGGTTCAGGGAGGGGCAGGGGAACTCCAGTGATGGAGAGCGGGCACAGAGATGGGGGGGGCGGGGTGGTTCTTCAAAAGGAACCCTGAGGGATGCTGGGGGGGTCAGGGAGGGAACACCTGGAGAGGGAGATGGGCAACACCATGGCAGGTACGGGGACCCAGGGAGGGGATGGTGTGATCTGGGGAATGTGTGGAGAACTCAGAGAAGGGTGACGGGAGGCAGGGAGGTGTGAGGGGACCCAATGTGGGATGGAGGGAAACACAAGCCAGGAATGGGGGGACCTGGGGAGGGACCCGGGGCAGCAATGACAGGACATGGAAACGGTGGCAGGGAAGGATGGGGGTACCCATGTAGGGGCTGGGGGGGTCCCAGGGAGGGACCCAAGAAAGGATGGTGGGAGCCAGGGAGGGATCCAGGAAAGGTTGGGTAGCCCAGAGCAGGCATCAGGGAGGGCTGGGCGATGCCAGGCAGTGTGGGGGACCCAAGGAGGCTGTGGGGGCTCCCCGTGCCCATCCCCGCACTCACTGCGCACCGTGACGCGGAGCCGGGCGCTGCTCTTCCGCACGGCCCCACCCTGGGAGTGCACATCACAGCCATAATTCCCCGAGTGGGAGATCCCCACGGTGGGCACCAGCAGCTGCGGGGACCCCTGCGGGCCCCCCACCACCTGCCCGTCCCGGTAGAACACGTGCAGGAGGGGGGCTTGGGGCCGCAGGGGGCTGGGGGTGCTGAGGCAGCTGAGAGTCAGAGGGGACCCCTCGGTGGGTGTGGGGGGACCCTCCAGCACCGGCACCGAGAAGAGCTCTGGGAAGGAGAGGGGAGGTGAGGAATGTGGCTCTGAATCCACTGGGAAGTGGCTTTGGGGTTGTCAGGAGATTGGAGTTCCAGCCCTGGGGGTGCTCACCCTGCACTGTCACTGTCACTGGTGCTGACCGGGACTGCCAGGACCCCACCAAGCCTGCACAGCTGTAGCGGCCGCTGTGGTGCAGCTGCAGGGGGGACAGGGACATCTCAGTTCCCCTGAGGGACCCCCTGAGCTCCTTCTCATCCTGGTAAAATCGCACCCTGCTGAGATGGTTTTCTTGCCGGCACCGGCAGCGCAGTGTCACTGTGTCCCCCTCCAGCAGTGCCCGCGCTGGCACCTGCAGCACCAGTGGGTCTGTGGGACAGGAAGGTCACATTTTACTGATGAGGCCATTCTGAGGTGGGTGCCCATAGCACCAGGGACATCTGGGTGCTCTGGAGTGCACTGGGCTGCACTGGGATGTCCCTGTGTGCAGGGCACAGGCTCTCGCCACATGAGGGGTGTGAGGCCACCCATGGAGTGGGGCCCACCCTGACCTCTCAGGGGCCACCCTGATCATGAAAATCCACCCTCACCATCTAAGATTGTCACGGGGGGGCTGCGCCTGGTGCCGGGTCTGCCACATGTGTAGGTGCCGCTCCTGGTGACACTGAGGCGGTCACGTCCCTGCTGCCCCCAGCGCTGCCCATCCTTGTACCAGGTGGCGGCACCAGCGGTCCCTGAGCCCTGGCAGGTCAGGGTCACCCGGTCCCACAGCACCGCCGGCCTCCAGGGGGGCTCCACCAGGAGCTGGGTGGTCTGGGCACCTGTGGGTGACAGGGGACACCAGCCTGCCAGGGCCAGCGTGGGGCTGGGGACAGTGGGGTGGGGCCATGGCATCCCTTGAGGACTCACCAGCGAGGCCGAGGGTCTGGGCTAGAAGGGAGAAGGGACAGGGCTGGGTGGGGGTGGCACTGCAGGGAAGGAAGCACCAGGGTACAGGGTGTGGTGGCTGTCCCCAAAAACTGTCCCCATGGGGGCAGCATTTCTTGTGGGAAAGTGTGTGTGTGTGGTCTCAAAAAGATTTGGAGAGGTAGGGGGACATGTCTGTGTCACAGCCACCTGTGCACCACATCCCTGTGACACAAACACCTTGGGAACAGGGACACTGAGGCCACCCTGGGCTGAGGCAGAACATGGGGACACTGTGGATACCCCTGGGACGAGGACACCACGGACACAGCCCATGCTGGCCCAGGTCATCCCCACCAGCTCATGATCCCATCCCCATGATCCCATCCCCATGGCCACATCCTCATGGTTCTTGTCACTTTCTGTCCCTGCATCCCAGTTCCCTTGTCCTTATCCCCAGAGTTACATGACCCAAAGGTGCCAGTCCCCACATTCCTGTCCCCACATCCCCATCCCCAAATTCCTGCCCCCCTATCCTGTCCCCAAAGCCACCCTACATCCCCAGTCACACCAAGGTCCACTGTGGTTAACATGGACTGGCTCTGCTGGCATTGGGGACCTCAGGGGTCCCCACAGCTCCCCTGTGCCCCCTCCCCTCCCCATCCCCAGGGTGTCAGGCCCGTGCCTGGAGCACTCACCCCACAGGAGCAGCGCCACCTTCCCGGCCATCCCAGTGTCCCCAGCCATGTGCACTGGCTGTCACTCGCTGCTGTGGCCACCGCTCCCCTGGCTGGCGGCTCTTGGGATGAAGGGGAAGGAAGCGAGGTCACGTCCGTCCCCATGCGTAGGTGGCCCTTGGTGGGGGCAGGGTGGCCACAAGCTGGGGACAGGCTGTGGGCAGGGTGGGGACAGCCTGGGGACATGGTGGGGGATGCTGTTGCCAGGAGTGGGGGGCTCAGAGGATGTGGGGAACCCAGGATGGGTGTCCAGCAGAATTGGGGTCCACTGCAATTGGGGTTTCCATGCCTGGGGGAAATTCAGGGTTGGGGGTGCTGTGGGAACATGGTCCCCAGGGATTTGGGGTCATGGTGTGTGGGTGCCAGGGCTGGGGGTGCAGGGGGAAAAAGGGGACCCTCGGGAATAGGGGTTCCAGGTGAAGAAGCAGCCCATGGGATGGGATCAAGGCACTGGTGGTCAAGGCAATGTCAGTCCTGGGATGGGGGTCCCAGGGAGGAGAGACCAAGGCAATGGGGGTCCCATTGTTGGGTTCCCAGGGGAATGGGAGTGCCAGGGATGGGCAGTGGCTGGGTGGGCACGGGGATCACAGCTCCTTCATGGGGTACCTCAGATTTTGGGGTGACTCAGAGCCCAGCACAGTCCCCACCCTGGGGCACCCCATGGCTCTCCTGGGAGGTTCTGTGTCTCTGCCCCACTCACCCCTGGGCTTTTTCCTGTCTCCCCGCATTTCCTGGTTGAACCATCCCAGGGAACAGCTGGGAGAATCCCAGGAAGGGAAAAAAGGGTTTGGGGGGTGCAGGCAGTGGTTTCAGGGCTGTGGGGAATGGGGCTCCCTGTCTGTGACCCCCCAACTTTTTCTCTTTCCTGCAGCAGTTTGTGCTGAGGCAAGGACATGAATTCTGTCCAGAGGGCACATCCAGAGGGGTCCAGCCTTTAGGGAAAAGGGCAGCTCTGCTGTGCTGACACCCGGCTCTTGTCCCAGCCTCTTGTCCCTGGGAGCTCCTCCTCGTTCTGGGGGTGCCACATCCTTGGGGATTCCTTTCCCAGAGGTGGCACATCCTGGGGTCCTCTGTCCTGGGTGGGCCTTGAGCATTCCCGCTGTCCCCAGTGGGTTCCTGTGACCTCTGGGGTGCCCAAACTTAAGGAGGCATCTTTTATGACCTTGCCCTGATGATGGTAAATCCCAGGATCAAGCTGGTTGAATTCCCTGATGCCCAATTGCTTTGGACAATTCTGGGGTCATATTTTGGTCTCAGATTTTGAGATGACTCAGAGCCCAGCACAGAGCCCACCCTGGGGCACCCCAGGCTTGTCCTGGGAGGCTCTGGGTCTCTGCCCCACAAATCCCTGGGCTTTTTCCTGTCACCCAAATTTCCTGTCTTAGCAATCTCAGGAAACACTTGATGCCCTATTGACTGTGACAAAATTATACATCAATAGAAAAAAGGCATAAATCTTTTCCTATACCAATTTTTTCCCAACAAAAAACAAACTCCTGAAAAATCAAAGTGACAAGGTATAATATTCTCTGGTTTATAGAATCCTTTTAATCATTGCTTTCCCAACAAGAGAAAATCAAAACACAATAAAAACAGAAATAAGTGGATATAAAAACCACAAGAAAACCACAAACAAATCACAGTGAAATGAGACTTTTTGGTTCCCTTTAGCAGCCCCCTGCTGCATCCCACAGCAGCATTTGCTTGTGGATAACACAGAGGGTGGAATCTCCCTGAGTGTCCAACAGCTCCATGGGATTGTTCCCTGCCTGCTGGGCAGCAACCCAGCCTCTAAAGGAACCTTTTCTTGGGCCGTATTAAGGAACTCTCCCCATTTTGCTCGTTCCCACCCTGAAACTTGTTTGACTTCCCATGGAGGAAGGGGAGAAGCTCTGTCCATGCTTGGGACAGTGCACAGGAATCTGCCCCTGTGTGCCTCAGGGTCTGATTCCCTGGTAAATCCACTCCAGCCTGCCCTGAATTCCCCTACCTGGGCACTCCCTGCTCCTGCTGTGACACCCCTGTTCCCCAGCCCCTCGTGTGCAGCCCCTGCTCAATATTTCCACACTTTTCCCTCTCTTCTGGTGTGCACACCCAGAACACAAACATTCTTTCTAGGAAGTTCCAAAGGGCTGCAGGTTTTGTTCAAGAAGGAGGGCGCAGGTCAGGTTGTTGAGAAAATCGGTGTGGGATTTGCAGCAGTTCTGGGGCTCTCTCAGTCCCTTGCTGAGAGGGACAAAATGATCAATTGCTGCATTTCCGGACTGGGTCCCCCACAGCTGCCCCTGTAGGGGCGGTTTCCAGCCAGCCCTGCTCTGAAAACCATGACAGGCCCTCACAGAACCACTGCTTGGGCTCCCTTTGGGTTTGTGCTTCTTGCAGGGCTGAGCAAACCACAGGCAGGGGCCTTTTTCCACCCACAGAATTCTCACCTCTGCAGCAGCTCTAAAGCTGCCAGAATCAAAGCCAAGGGGGCAGGGGGGATCCTCATGTCCTGGCTGCCACCTGGGGCTGGGCAGAGCAGGGCTGGGCAATGGCCATCCCTGTGCAGTGGGGCTGGGCCATGGCTGGGCCCCAGCCTTGCATTGACAGGGGTCCCCAGGATGTGCCACCCCTGGGACAGGTACCCGGCCAGGAATGTGCAGGGACATTTCTGGAACTGCCACACCTGGGACAGGACCCCCCATGCCAGGATGTGTCACCCCTGGGACAGGATCCCCCAGGACAGGAGCCTCTGGATGTGCCACCCCAGGACAGAACCCCCCCTTTCCCATCTGACTCTCAGCACAAACGGCCTCTTCCTTCTTGTCCAGGAAAAGGAAAGTGAAAGTGTTGAGGGGGCACAGCCCAACACCTCCATCCCCCCCAGCCTCCCCACCATTCCCTGCACCTCCTTCTCCCCATTTCCCCCTCCCCTGGGTCCCCCCAACCCATTCACTTCTCAGGTGCTCCCCGGGATTGCTGAGCCAGGAACCGGGGGTGAGGGACATGGCAAAAATAAGGAGAATAAGGAAAAAAAGAGAAATAAAGAGAGGAAAAAGTCAGGGGCAGGGGAGGGCATAGAGGCAGAGCTACCCAAGACCCCCATGCAATGCCTGACCAGGACACAAGCACCCCAGGGGTGATTTTGCAGGGCCCTGGGTCACTCCAAAATCTGAAGCATCCAGGGAAGGAGCTGTGACCCCCAGGCCCCCCCAGCCAGCGCCCATCCCTGGCACCCCCATTTCCCTGCGACCCCAACCTTGGGACCCAATTTCCTTCTGTCTTCCCTTCCCTGAGACCCCCATCCGTGGACTGCAATTTCCCAGGATCTCCAAACCCAAGGAACCCCATCCCAGTAATTCCAGTCCCTGGGACACCCCTTTCCTTGGGGACCTTGATTTCCCCAGGGCCCCCATTCTCACAGGGACCCCCTTGCCCCTTGCACCCCCATGCCATGGCCCCCATCCCATGATCACAAATCTTTGGAGGCCACGTTGTTCTGGGACCCTCATTCCCAAGTCTGAGTCCACCCAACCCTTGGGACCCCCATTTCCCCGGGACCCCATCCCTGGGCACCCCATTCCCCTGGACACCCATCCCTGGCTCCCTACACAGCCTTAGACCCCAGATTCTGGCAACACCATGTCCCCACCATGTCCCACCCTGCCTCCCATGTCCCACAGCGTCCCCACCCTGCCCCCACCAAGGGCCACCTACACATGGGGACAGACGTGACCTCGCTTCCTTCCCCTTCATCCCAAGAGCCGCCAGCCAGGGGAGCGGTGGCCACAGCAGCGAGTGACAGCCAGTGCACATGGCTGGGGACACCGGGATGGCCGGGAAGGTGGCGCTGCTCCTGTGGGGTGAGTGCCCCGGGCACGGGCCTGACACCCCGGGGATGGGGAGGGGAAGGGGGCACAGGGGGGCTGCGGGGTCCCCTGAGGTCCCCAATGCCAGCAGAGCCAGAGCAGGGCATGGAGCCCAGTGTGACCAGAGTTGTGGGGTGGCTTTAGGGACAGGAACAGGGGAACTGGGATGTGGGGACAGGAACAGGGGGATAGAGGTGTGGGAACAAGGATGTGGCAGAAGGAGCCTTGGGGCTTGGGTAGCTGTGGGGACAGGGACAGGGAAATAGGGATGCAGGGACAGGGACAAGGGGCACGTTGCAAGGGGATGGGCGGGGAGAACAGGTGCCATTGGAATGGGATGATGGGCACAGGGCCATGGATTTATGGCTGTGGGGACAGGTGCTGTAGGGCTGCTGGAGGTGACGTGTGCAAACATGGGGTGTCCACAGTGTCCCCATGACCCCCACCCAGCCCTGTCCCTTCTCCCTTCCAGCCCAGACCCTCGGCCTCGCTGGTGAGTCCTTGGGGGATGCCATGGCCCCACCCCACTGTCCCCAGGTCCACACTTGCCCTGGCAGGCTGGTGTCCCCTGTCACCCACAGGTGCCCAGACCACCCAGCTCCTGGTAGAGCCCCCCTGGAGGCCGGCAGTGCTGTGGGACCGGGTGACACTGACCTGCCAGGGCTCGGGGACCGCCGGTGCCACCACCTGGTACAAGGACTGGCAGCGCTGGGGGCAGCAGGGACGTGACCGCCTCATTGTCACTGAAGGTGGCACCTACACGTGTGACAGACCTGGCACCGGGCACAGCCCTACGGTGACAGTCTTACATGGTAAGGGGGGTTTGGATGTCCCCAGCCTGGCTCCTATGGGGACCCCAAGGGCTCTGGGTGGGCTCTGCTCCATGGGTCACCTCCTGTGTGACCAGAGCCCGTCCTCTGCTCTGGGGACATCCCAGACCATCCCTGTGCAAGGAGACTTCTCTCTCACAATGGGCGGCTCCTGGTGCCTCCTGGTGCCATCATGACCCTCCAGACACCCCTAGTGTGACAGGACCCCTCTGTCCCCCAGACTGGCTGGTGCTGCAGGTGCCAGCACGGGCGCTGCTGGAGGGGGACACGGTGACACTGCTCTGCCGGAGCTGGCAGAACAAACCACTCACGGATGTGTACTTCTACCATGATGAGAAGAAACTGGAGGGGCTCCATGATGGGACTGAGCTCTCCCTGTCCCCCCTGCAGCTGCACCACAGCGGCCGCTACCTCTGCGGGGGCCGGGTGGTGTCACACTGGAGAGAGTCAGAGCAGGTGACAGTGACAGTGCACAGTGAGTGCAAGGATGGGGACAGGGAAGCCCGACATCCTCTGAGGGTTTCCCCACCACTGCCTGAATCCTTCAGCCCTCCCTTTACTCCTCCCTGGGTCACCCCAAATTTCCGAAGTCCCTCTTGGTTTCCCCCATGACTGCCCAGTTCCCCCTGCAGATCCCTCATTCCTCTCTTTGTCCTCCCCAGCCCTCCCTGGATTCCCCACCCCTTCCAAGGTCCCTGCTCCACCCTCTGGTCTCTGTGCCTTCCCTGGGTCCTCCCGCCCATCTCTAAACCCCAAATCATTCCCTGAGGCTCCTCAGTCTCTCGTCTGGTTCCCCATCCCTGCCTGGGTCTCTCCCCCTTTCCATGGGGTCTTGCCATTGTCCCCAGGTCCCAACGTGCCTCCCAGGGTCCCCTGCTGCTCACTGGGATCCTCTCTGGTCCCCTCCTATCCCCCTCTTTCCCCTCCCGTGTTTCCTACCTCCCCTGGGTCCCCAATGCCTCCTGTGTCCCCCCATAGAGGTCCCGCTCTTGGGGGTGTCCCTGTCAGCACAGCCCCCCCCTGTCCTTCTCCTGGCACAAGCAGGGCTCATGGGCACCTCTGGGCTCCTGCCCCCTGCCTGGAGCTGCACCATATTGGGGACAATGACAGTGGCCAGTACCGGTGCCAGTTCAGTGACGGGGACAGCGTGGCGAGAGTAACCCCATGAATGTCACCGTCCTGCGTGAGCAGGACCTTTGGGCTGGAGATGACCCAACCCACGGCACCCCCATCCCACCTTTCTTTGTGCCAGCCCCGTCTGTGTCCCCACAGTTCCCGTGGCCAATGCCACCATCACCCCTGGTCCCCTGTCACACCAGGTGCATGCAGGTGACCCTGTGACCCTGCACTGCTCTGTGCAGGTGGGCTCAGCCCCTGTCACCTTCACCTGGCTGCACAATGGACAGGAGGTGGCCCAGGGTCCCCTCCTGGAGCTCAGGGACTTCGATGTGGGACATTCGGGCACCTACCAGTGCATGGCCACCAACCAGCTGGGACAGGATGGGCACCGCATGTTCCGGGCACTCAGCCCAGAGCTGGCCCTGGGAGTGACACCCTGGGTCACAGGTGGGGTCACACGGGGTCACCAGGGTTTTCAGGACCCCCGGACTTCCAGGTGACCCCAATGTGTCCCCTCTGTCCCCAGCAGTGGCTGTGAATGTAAGCAGGACCCTCCTGTTCCTGCTCCTGCTCCTGGCTGTCATCGGGGGCTGTCACTGGTGGCACCACCGGGGTGGGTGACAATGGGGGGGGATGGGGGTCCTAGAGTGAGGGGAAGCCCCAGAGTGGGGGCAGAGATTGGCAGCACCCAGGGCCCCTGAGCTGGGGGACACTGAGCCTGCAGTGACCTCGGCTGGGGATCCTGGGGGATGTGGGAGCAATTTGGAGGGTCTTGGTTGGGCTCCAGGGTCATTGCTGGGTGGGCTTTGTGGCACATTGGGGTGGCACTGGGAGCTCCTGAAGGATTTGGGGAGCTCCTGGATGTCTGTGCAGGGATGTTGGGGGATCTTTCTGGCGTCCTGGGGGAGTTTGGGGGTGCTCCTCCCTGCTAGGCTTGGGGTTCTGGGGGCTCAGAGGGTTGCGGACACCGGGGGTGTTGGGGGCCCTGTGGTGGTGCAGAAGTTCCAGAGGGTTCAGGGGCGCTCAGAGTGTCTGGGGAGAATCAGGGATCTGGTGGGAATCAGGGCTGCAGTGGGGATTTGGGGACCCCTGGGTGGTTGGAGCTGCAAGGTCCCAGGAAGGTTCAGGGGTCCCGGTGTCCCCTCGGTCACCCCCTCCCCTTTCCCTTGCAGAACCCAGGAAGCTCCAGGACAGGTGAGTCGGGGCTTGGGCTGGGACTCCCCTTTTCCCTTCCCCAGACTACTGAGACCCTCCCTTATCCCCACAGGACCCCCCACTGGAGGAGAGGGCTGTGCTCAACACCCACATCATGGGCACCGAGTGGGCAGTGGGAGAATTCGGGGGGGCCAGGGACACGTCACCCACGGGTGTCACCCCCCCCCCCCCACCCCGGTCCCCACAACCGGAGTCACTCTCACAGCCCCCACGGGGGTCCCCCAGCCCTGCCCCACCTCGGGATCCACAAGTGACCAACGCGGAGCTGTCGGGACCCCACAAGGGACAGTGGGACCCCTGTGACTACGAGAGCGTGCTGTGACACTGGGCACACTGGGGACACTGGGGGCACTGTGGGCACTGGGGGCACTGGGGGCACTCGGGTCCCTGCCCCAGGGCACTTCCCGTGTGTTCCCCCCCAGATCCTGCGTTCCCATACTCAGGGGTTGCCCACAAGTGGGGGGCTCCCATGTGGGGCTGCCCAGAGCTCCTTGTTCCAGTGCTCCCAGTACCCCCAGGGGCTCCCCATTCCCTCCCCCAGTGCCAGGGGGCACAGCACCCCTGTCCATCTTATTGGACCCAAAATGAAGCTTTGTGATTATACTGGGAGAAATGGTTTTTGTTTGTTCAGCTCTGCCTGACGAGCTCGGGATTGAGGAGGGTCCCAGTCAGGTTGTTGAGCAGATCCTTATGGGATTCGCAGGATTTTTGGGGCTCCCTCAGTCCATTGGGAACAGGAACAAAATGATCAATTGGGGCATTTCCGAACTGGTTCCCTCACCCCTGCCCTGCAGCGGGGAAGGAGCTGCCGCTCCCTGTTTGTCCCTCTTGGTGACACCGACCAAGGGCTCGGGCACCTGTGGCGGTGCCGCCCCGTTACCTGGGGCACCGATCCGGCAGCTGCCGAGCCCCTCGGGCCCACCCCAGCTCAGCCCATCCCCGCCCGGTGCCCAAACCCCGCACCCGGCGCTCCCCGAGCGGCGTCTGAGCCCTGGAGCTGCTGCGGAGCCCCGGCCGGGGGCACCGGGAGGGCGGACGGGACCGGGACCCCAGGGAGGAGCCCCCGGCGCTGCAGGAGCGGAGTCCCGGCCTCGGGTCACTGTCGCCGGTCGCGGCTGCCATCACACTGCGAGAGCCGGGACTGTCCCGGGCTGCGGGGACCGACGGTGTCGCTGTGTCCCGAGGGGGGATTTTGGGGTCTCACCCCGTCCTTTCCGGGACCCGCCGATCCCCCACCCCCCCGCGCCTCCGGGGCTGTTGGGGACGTTGGGGACAGCGCTGCTCGCGCCGGGGGCCGTTGGGGCCATCTCGCGACAGCCGCTGCCGCTGCCCACGGCCGGGCCTGGCGGCAATCGCGACATCCGCATCCGCCAATGGCGACACGCGACAGCCGCCCCTGCCCGGGATCCGCCTCCCTCCATGCGGGGGACACCCCGGGGTCCCGGGTCCCCCAAAACCCTCCTGGGGACACCTCGGGACCCCCTGACCCCCCCGTTCCCTCCCGGGCTCGGCGGAGGCTCCGCAGAAGCTTCGGGGCTCGGAGCCCGCCCGGGGAGCGCCGGGTACGGGGTCGGGCACCGAGGGGGCACCGGGAGGGGAACCGGGCAGGGCTGGGGAGGGGGGATCTAGCACCGGAGGGATTTTGGCAGGATTTGGGAAGATTTTAGGGTGATTTGGGGGATATGGAGGGCATTTTGAGGTGCTTTGGGATTATTTTGGGGGCCATTTGGGGGATTAGGAGGGGTTTTGGGGTGATTTTAAGAGATTATGGGGATGATTCAGAGGTGATTTTTGGGAAGTCTGGTGAGATTTGGGGTGATTTTGGGCAGATTTTGGAGAGTTTGGGGTGATTTGGGGGATTTAGAGGATATTTGGATATTTTGTGCAGAATTTGGAGGATGTTGGAGTGATTTGGAGGATTTTGGAGGCTTTAGGGATGATTTAGGGGAATTTTGGGGTAATTTGGGTTGTAGGGATTTTGAGGAGTTTGGGGGTGATTTTGGGTTGATTTTGGTGGATTTTCAGGGGATTTTTATGGTTTTTTGGAGGCGATTTTTACGGGATATTTTCATGGGAATTTGGGAGAATTTGGGGGGGATTTTGGGGTCTCACCCCATCCTTCCCCACAGCCCGAGGGCCGCTCCAGCCCCATTGTGCTGCTCCATGATGTCACCAATGTCACCACCGCCCCCAGAGCGCTGCCCTCGCTCTGGGACAAACCCAAAAGCATCCGAGTCATCATCAGGGACCTGATCCAGGAGCTCATGTGAGGCTCCCAAAATCCAACATTTTTCCCCCAACGTCTGCTATTTCTCCCCTTCCCCGCCAAAATCTGGGATTTTTTGCCCCAAAATTCATGATTCTTTCACTGAAAATTCAGGATTTTTTCACTGAAAATTCAGGATATTTTGCCCCAAAATTTAGGAATTTTTTGCCCAAAATTCAGGATTTTTTCATTGAAAAGTCAGGGGTTTTTTTCCCTCCAAAATTCAGGATATTAAAAAAAAAAGGATTTTTTTGGCTGAAAGTCTGGTGGTTTTCCCCCCCAAAATCTGGGATATTTTTCCCCTGTCACTGATCTTGGCCCATGTCCCCCAGAATTACCAGGGATCGACCCCTGGCCTCGCTCATCATCGGCACCAATGAATTCCAGTGGATCCAGGAGGAGGCTCAGCCTCCGCGGCAGCTCGCGGATCGGCTGCGGATCCTCAAATCCCACCAGGACGCGGCTTTTGAGGGCATCTCCTGATTCCCTGAGCCCCAATTTCCCAATCCCAAATTTTCTGATCCCCCTTTTCCTGATCCCAAATTTCCCAATCCCACTTTTCCTGATCCTGATTTTCCCGATCCCGCTATTCCTGGTCCCAAATTTCCTGAGCCCGATTTTCCCTATCCCAAATTTCCCAATCTCCATCTTCCCAATCCCAAATTTTCTGATCCTGCTTTTCCCGACCCCACTTTCCCTGATGGCACTTTTCTGATCCCAACTTTCTCCCAGTCCCGATTTTCCCAATCCCACTTTCCCTGATCCTGATTTTCTGGATCCCATTGTTCCTGATCCTGATTTTACTGATCCAGGGAATGCCCCGGGATGTCCCTGGGAATGTTGCCAAGAATGGCTCTGGGAATGTCCCCAGGAATGCCTCAGGATGTTCCAGGGATGTCCCCAAAATGTCCGCAGGCTGTCCCGGGGACATCCCTGGGAATGACCCCCAGGAAGATGCCGGGAATGCCCTGGGCTGTCCCTGCGATGTCCCCGGGCTGTATTAACATTGTTTGTGATTCTCTTTATGGTACAGGAATCATTGAGAGAATTCAGCACTCATTCCTGAAGGAAGTCTCTAACAAAGTTCTTTTTCTGTTATTACCCTCTCTGTACAACTTTTCACTTCCCAGGTCTCAGCAATACAACCTTCTGCACTTTGGATCACACACCCCTCTGCCTGGACCTGCACTGGAAGGTGATGTGAAGGCGGATGGCCTCGCCATGACAGTCACTATACCACAAAAGTTAGGGCAGGCCAAACTTTCTCATGATTTCTACCATCAAAATGCCCGAGCACTGGAAAACCGATTCCATCTGACTTTGCCACAAGCACGGGATGTAGCGAATCCTTGCTCACAGTGTCAGCAGACTCTTTCTTTGCCACAAATGTTAGGTACAAACTCACAAGGGTTGAAACCTAATGACATCTGGCAAACAGATGTAACACACTTTTCGAGCTTTGGGACATTTAAATATGTCCATGTTCCTCCTGATACCTTTTCTGAATTCATAGTAGCAACAGTACACAAGGGTGAGAAATCCATGGGAATTGGATGGGAGTTTCCCATGCCATGGGAATTTGATAGGAACTGGGGAGGGGAATTGAAGGATTCTAAATGCCTGGAATGCTTTCATTCCTTGGGAATATTGGAGGGGAACTGCAGGATTCAAAATTCCCAACGTCCAGAATGCCAGTATTCCATGGGAGTTCCATGGGGAATTTGGGAAGGGAGCTGAAGCATTTGACATTCCTGATGCCCAGAATGCAATTATTCCATAGTTTTGGTGGGAATTTGGGAGGAGAACTAAATTTGGGAGCATTCTAAATTCCCGACACCCAGAATACCCTTATTCCTTGGGAATTTGGGAGGGGAACTGAAGGATTCCAAATTCCCTGTGCCCCAAATGCCATTATTTCATGGGAATTTGGGAAGGGAGTTGCAGGATTCAAAATTCCCAATGCCCAGAAGGCAATTATTCCATAGTCTGGGGGGAATTTTGGATGGGAACTGGAGGATTTGAAATTCCCAATGCCTGGAATGCAGTTATTTCATGGGAATTTGGGAAGGGAACTGGACGATTCTCAATTTCTGATGCTCAGAATGCAATTATTCCATGGGAATTTGGGAAGGGAACTGAAGGATTCAAACTTCCTGATGCCCAGAATGCCGTTTTTGCATGGGAATTTGGGAGGGGAGCTGGAGGATTTGGGATTCCTGGTGCCTGGAATGCAGTCATTCCATTCTCCAGTTTTGGTGGGAATATGACATTGGAGCTGGAGGATTCAAACTTCCTGACACCCAGAATGCTGTTATTCCATGGGAATTTGGTGGGAATCTGGGAGAGGAGCTGGAGGATTTGAAATTCCCAACACTTTGAATGCCATTATTCCGTGAGCATTTGGGAGAGGAGCTGGAGCATTCAAAATTTCCAATGCCCGGAATGCCATTATTCCATAGTTTTGGGGGGAATTTTGGAGGGGAACTGGAGGATTTGATGCCTGGAATGCCATTATTCCATGGGAATTTGGAGGGAGCGCTGGAGGATTCAAATTCCTCATGGTCGGAAAGCCATTATTCCATGGGAACTGGGGAGAGCAGCTGGAGCATTCAAAATTCCCAATGCCTGGAATGCCGTTATTCCATGAGAAATTGGAAGGTAAATGGGGGGATTGAAAATTCCTGATGTCTGTGTCTCTCATGTGCCTTTGCAGCTGCCAAAAGTGCAGTTTGGATCTGTGCTAATCACGCTTGTGCCAAACATTGGCACCAGTGCTTGTGCATTTTGATGGGAAAAAGCATGACTCAGTTTTGCTTGTTCAAAATGTTTGGCAAAGTGTTTGCAAAAACCATTGTCAGTTTGTCGGCTCTCGCATTTCCTTCTGCCATGAATCCTGGAAGTGAGGAATGAACCCTGATATGAGAGACAAAATATTGGTTAGTTCTGAGTGTCAAAATTGTAGAAAGACATGAAAGCCAACAATATCATTTGTAACATCCTTTAAAACTGATCCTTCTATTCTTTTAACAATACTAGCAACATAAGATAAATCTGTAATTAAATTCAAAAGTTCTGAAAAGAGCTGAAATGCTCTAAACTACTGCAGCCAGTTCAACAATCTGAGGAGAGCCCTCTATAGTTTGAACATCTGACTCCCATGTTTTGGTTGTTTGATTTTGCCATACTATTACTGATTTGTGTGTTTTCCCTGCTCCATCAGTGAGGAGAGTTATAGCACTTAAAGGCTCCTCACTTAGCATGGGTTTTTCTCTAAAACTTAATTTAGCTTGCAACAATTTGTGGCCTGGGTAATGAATAGAACAAACACCTGAATAATTTAGCGATGCAATTCGCAAGTCTGAATTTTGCAAAGCCCAATCAACCCTTTTCACAGGTAAAGAAATAAATACAAAATCTTGGCTTGCTATCGTTAGCAATCTCGTTCTGGCTCTAATTATGATTTCAGCTGTCATCTCCATGGTTGTAAAAATTGTTTTTGGAGACCTATAAGGAAGAAAAACCCACTGTGTGATTAACAAAGGATCTTTCTCAGAGGTGTTCCATTGAAAAATGAGACCATAAAGTTGCATTTTTTCTCCTAACACTGCAAGAAATGCAGGGTCTATGGAATTTATTTCTAGCTTTACAAGAAAAGAGTAAGATGTTGGAGTCAAGCAAACTAAGGCACAGGGTCAGCTGGACTTCACACCAAACAAACCAAGCCTGATCTTCAAGGTCTGGGAAACATTCATCTAAATCAGGGCAAGCCTCAGATCTCCTCCCAAGAGCCTTTGGAGTAGTTATGCTCATTAGTCCAAGTTCCACTCCCCTATTGGTTACATGTGTTCCATATAGAGTATGGTTTCTAGAATGTTCCACCCCCAAGACTATATATTCTTACCTCTTCCTTGTTTGTGGCCCTTGGAGCTTCTCCCTATGTTGTGTTCTGTTCCTAAGCATAGTTCCCATTTTTATTTCTCATTAAAAGTAATTTCCTTGTTGGGCACTCCATTGTTCCCTCTCCTTCTCTCCTATGTTGCACCACGTTCACCCTGAAGTCAGGGGACCCAAAGGTTTGTCACAGCCACCCTCACTGCGACAGGCAGTGCCCGGAGTGTAGTAAACCCCATAGATTTAGGAAAAGCACCATGGAGGATATGAACAATAGGAATGCTGAAACAGCAAAAGAAAATTCCTGTTTTTCTGTCCTCCACCCCCTAACCTACCTCTGTAACCCTATAAGGCAATGTCATGTTAACCCCTTACCCATTGGTCAAGCTTGGATCCTTTCCAACCCTATAAAAGAAGCGTACTGTACCCCATTAGGGGAGAAAGAAGAAGAGCAGAGACCCTTCACGGACCTCCCCAAATAAAGCCATCTCCGTAGAACAGCCTGCGCCTTCTCCTTCTCCTCTCTCTCCGTCTGCTGCAGCCTCAAGCCCAAGGCACCACTACCTAGCAAGCAGAGCTGAAATCCTGAGAGCTTGCAATCACTATAGAGCTGATAATCACCATGCTTGCTAGATGGTAGCCCTGCGGCCTTGGCATGAGCGAGCTAGCTTCGGGCACCCGGTCCCTACCCAGGGACTGAGCTCCTGAGCCCTAGTGCTCTGCTTTATGATAAGGCCAAATAAGAGGCTTTATTAAAGTGGCGTCCCAACGACTTCGGACAACGGACTCCCTCAGAGGCGATATCCGTCGGTTGAGCAACGAAGCCCCCCTGGGGTTTTCTGTGATTGCCTGTTTGGGAAGCCGCTCCTTCTGTGAAGGGACTCTTCGTTTTAGAAAATCCTTTCTCCAGGAGGGTCAGTTCGACACTCAAAACTTACATCTGAACGACAGAAAGTTCCGAGAAGAACTGACGACAGCAGACCCCTTCCACAGATCTCGGACCCCAGGAATTGTAAGTATTAACTAATATTGCGCGCATAACTTCGGGGCTCTAAAACTTTTTGGTTTCGGGTTTTTTTTTCTTTTTTTTCACGTTTTTTTCTGCTGGAAGGGCTAACCATTAACATGGGTACAATTTTTAGTACATTAAAACTAAGTAAAACTGAGAGAGAGATATATTCAACTATTTTAGAAATCTTATCTGCTAACAACTTCTCCTTTTCTAAAGGCAAGCTCTCGAAAACTAACCTTAAAAAATTCGTAACTTGGATTATTTCGCAATACCCTGATACTGATAAGAAAGCAGTCATTGAAAATTCGTTTTGGGATATGATCGGGAACACAATATATATCTCCCAAACAAACCAGGATTTCTCTGTAACTAACAATTTGCCTTTATTCCATATAATAACTAAAACCGTTGAAAGATGTAACAGAGAAAAAATCTTGCAGGGCTTAACAGACACTTCCTCTTCAAATACTAAAGAGATCGATAAGGACTCAGAGGAATGTCACTTGCATATCTCACACCACCCCTTCGTTCCTAAAGTCCCCCTCGCCTCCGTTACTCCTAAAGCAGAGGTTACGCTGCCCACCCTAGTTCCCCCCCCCACATACTCCACCCCTGCGGGACCTGCGCTGCCCAACTCCGCGGATCCTCTCTTATCTGTAACTCCACACATCCCCCCTACCCCTGGCTCGGCTTCCTCCTTGCTTCCGGTCTCGGGGGTCCCTTTTCCTGCCTCTGCCGCCCCCTCCACCCCTGCGTCGGCTCTGCCCCCCTCCGCTGCGTACCCCCCCACCCCCGCGCTGGTGTGCCCCACCGTCCCTCCCGCTGCCGCGCCCGCCACCCCCGCTCCCCCCGCCCCGGCTCCGACCGGCCCGGCCCCTCCCGACGGCTCCCCGAGCCACACCCCCTCCGCTCCTGAGCCCGTGTCCATCCCCGCTGCCTCCCCCTGCTCCCTGCCTGCCACAGCAGGGACACCTCACACAAGCACAGTCCCACCACACCACCCCGTAACTGCGGCACCTCAGACCGGTACCACTGCCGGCTCACCCTCACTCCCCCCATGCCCGCACCGTCACCCCGCCCAGCCCTCCTGCCCCCACCACGCGTGCCCCCAACCCCCCACCCACCCTCAATGCCACCCGAACGGAATCCCAGACACCCCCCACGGTGCTACCCCCCCCACCCTGTCCTGTGCGTGCTGTGCTGCCATCCCAGCTCCATTGGCGCCTCCCCCTACCCAGGTCATGCCATGTCTCCCCCCCCAGCCATTGAAACCTTTGAAAAACGCTTCTAAACGAAAAAAGCATAAGTCACGGATAGCAACCCCCCCTCAGTCCTCCTCAGAAGACCAGAGCTCTTGCAGTGAATCTGATTCTGATACGATCCACACGGATCCATGGGCTCTTATTAAAGTAGAAGCGACAAAGGCTGGGGACTGGGAGCTGGCACAGAAAATTAATGCTTTCCCAGTAGAATATAAGCAAGGACGGAATGGTGGCGAGTCCGCTATAAAGACGTGGAAAGCTAACTCGAACAAGGAACTAGTGCAATTAAGAAATATAGCCAAAGAACATGGGCGAAGCTCACATATTTTTAGAAATTTCTTAGAAGCCATGTTCTCAGCACATGTCTTACTTCCCCACGATGTAAAAAATATTTCACACTGCCTCCTGTCCCCAGCAGAATATTTGTTATGGGACAGGCATTGGAAAAGACATTTAAAAACATTATCAGATTCATATTCTGCGGATGCTACTAAGACGAATTTTACAGTAGCCCAACTAGCTGGTGAAGGTGACTTACAGAAACCAGCAGACCAATTGGAAACCTTGAATAAAGAGGCACTGCAGGACATTGCTCTCGCAGCAAAAACCTCTTTACTTCTCGTGCATGATGAGTCGACGTCAACAATGCATTTTTCTACTATTAAACAAGGGACAGATGAAAGTTTTATCAAATTTGTGGACAGACTTAGAGATGCTCTGGAGAAACAGATAGAGAGCACAGAGGCAAAGAAGGAACTCTTATGTAAACTTGCCTTGTGTAACTCTAATGAAAAATGCAAAGCCATTTTGAGGTCTCTACCCATGGATACAGACCCCACCATAGAGCAAATGCTAGAATGCTGTACACGCCACATGTCCACTGAAAATACAGTGGCCCAAGCAGTTGCTAAAGGTATTGCTGAAGGAGTTTCTGGTGCATATGCAGTAATAGCTTCTAAAGACCAAGCTAAATGCTATCACTGTGGAGATCTTGGACATTATATAAAGGACTGCCCAGAGAGATCACACCCCCGATACCACCGCAACAATTACCAAAGACCCCAGACTCAGCAGCGCTACCAGCAGCATTCGGGAAACTTCTTGCGCCGCCCGGTCGAGCCCCGGGCGCTGACAACAAATCAAAGGCCACCCAGACCCAACCACGCACCAACCCAGGAGGTTCCGGACCACAAGAAGACGATCCAACCCACGGGGCAACCCAGATGGGAACCCGCCATCAACTGGTAACTGCTTTGTCCATTGACTTTAATAATGAGAATGTTCACCATGTTCCCACAGGCAAATATGGGCCAAAAGGTGGTCCTTCGCACATTTTAATTATAGGTGACTCTCTTAATAGCCCAAAGGAGATCTTCGTTGTTCCAAAAGTGCTGACAGTGCAGCCAGGACAAGAGATTCTCGTCCAGGTATACTGCATAGACTCACCATTTTTTCTTTCAAAGGGAACTCCAATAGCACAAGCCTTTTTACTCCCAAAGGATCACAGGGAACAGATTCCTCTCAACCCTACAGCTATGTGGGCACAAGTTGTGGGACCATCCAAGCCTACCATCGAGTGCGGCCTCACCTGCAAAGGTGAGAAGACCCACCTGCCAGGGATGCTAGACACCGGTGCTGATGTGACCATCATCGCCCGCTCAGAATGGCCAGCACACTGGGATCTACAACCTGTTGCAGGCATGATTTCAGGGATTGGTGGAGCCACAGTGTCCATGAGAAGCAACAACAACATCCTTGTGGAAGGGCCTGAAGGCAAGCTGGCAACCATTCGTCCATTCGTGGTAAGGGCCCCCATCACCCTTTGGGGCAGAGATGTTCTATCCCAGTAGGGAGCTTCCCTCCGTATTCCCACTCAGGATTTCTAATCGGGGCCACTGAGGTAAGCGCGCTGCCAGAAACACCTCGTCTCACCTGGAAAAGTCACAAGCCACTCTGGATTGAACAGTGGCCCCTCAATAAAGCCAAACTGCGCGCCCTAAACACCCTCGTGGAAGAACAGCTCGCAAAAGGCCACATAGTAGAGTCCAATAGCCCTTGGAACTCTTCAGTCTTCGTTCTACCAAAGCCTGGGACAAACAGGTGGAGGCTCCTCCACGACCTTCGCAGAATCAACGAGGTCATCGAGGACATGGGCCCCCTCCAGCCTGGCCTACCCTCCCCATCGATGCTGCCTAGAGACTGGACACTTGCTATCATAGACATTAAGGACTGTTTCTTCAGCATTCCTCTGCACCCTGACGATGCTCCACGGTTTGCTTTTTCCGTTCCCTCTCTTAACAAGGAGGCCCCGCTCAAAAGATATCATTGGCGTTATCTTCCTCAAGGACTAAAAAACAGCCCAACCATTTGCCAGTGGTATGTGGCTCACATTCTGTCTCCCATTCGGAAATCATTCCCCGATGCTATCATCCATCACTATATGGATGACATCCTGGTGTGTGCTTCAGACAAAGCTTACTTGGACAATACAGTTAAAAAGACTATTGAAACCATAGAAAAGGCAGCAATGGAAATTCGTGAGGACAAAATCCAGTACACCAAGCCATGGACTTACCTTGGAGTCCAGATCCGGGAAAGAACCATCGTACCTCAGCAGCTCACCATAAATGACGACCCAAAAACCCTCAGGGACTTACACAGCCTTTGCGGATCCATCAACTGGGTACGTCCACTGCTACGAATTACAACAGAGGACCTTGCTCCATTGTTCAACCTTCTTTGTCGACCTAAGGACCTGGACTCTCCCTGCACTCTCACAGAAGAAGCCAGAGGTGCCATCACCAAAGTCCAGGAAGCCCTGTCTTCACGCAAAGCCCATCGCTTCGAGCCCAGTCTGCCTTTCAAGTTCATCATCCTGGGAAAAGCACCTCGATTCCATGGACTGATTTTCCAATGGGACTCACAGCTTCGAGACCCTTTGTTGATACTGGAATGGGTCTTTACAAATAGCCAGCCCACAAAGACACTTACCACCTACCAGGATGTCATAGCACATTTAATAAAAAAGGCAAAGACTCGCCTTCGCTCTCTTTCAGGTTGTGAGTTCGAATGCATATACTTACCAATAACTCTTACAGACTTTGACGATTTGATCCAGACCAATGAAAGCCTCCAGTTTGCCCTGGATAGCTACACCGGCCAAATTTCAGTTAGGATCCCAAAACACAAACTTTTTAACCCTGATGTAACCTTCCATTTGATTCCAAAACAAATCCAAAGTAGAAAACCTCTCAAGGCTCTAACCCTCTTTACAGATGGCTCAGGATCTTCCCACAAGTCGGTGGTTACATGGAGAGACCCCCAAACACAAGATTGGCACTCTGACATACAAATAGTGGAGGGATCTCCACAGATCGCAGAATTAGCAGCTGTTGTCAGAGCCTTTGAAAAGTTTAAAAACGAGCCTTTCAATCTGGTTACAGATTCAGCGTATGTCGCTGGGATAGCGATGAGAGCAGAACATGCTCTTCTCAAAGAGGTCTCTAATCCAAAGTTGTACCAACTGCTCTCTAAATTAATATACCTAATCTCCCACAGAAAGCAACCTTACCATATAATGCATGTGAGGTCACACACAGACCTCCCAGGTTTTGTTGCAGAAGGCAACAAGAAAGCGGATGCATTAGCAATGGCAGCAGAAACTGCTAATGTTCCTAACATCTTTGCCCAGGCAAAGTTGTCACACGCGTTTTTTCATCAAAATATACCTGCCCTTATGAGAATGTTTAAGCTCTCAAATGATCAGGCAAAGGCTATCGTGGCTACATGTCCGAACTGTCAGAACTATCAGATACCATCCATGGGGTTGGGAGTCAATCCCCGAGGTCTGAATAGCTGCCAGCTGTGGCAGACAGATGTAACTCACTTCGCACCTTTTGGAAGGTCAAAATACGTGCATGTATCGGTCGACACATTTTCAGGAGCAGTATTTGCATCATCACATGCAGGAGAAAATACCATGCACACAATAAAACACTTTCTCCTCGCTTTTGCCACCCTGGGTGTACCAAAAGAGATTAAAACAGATAATGGACCAGCCTACACTTCCCGCAAGTTAAAGGAGTTCTTCAATGAATGGGGAATAGCACACAAGACCGGCATACCTGTAAACCCCACAGGACAATCCATCGTGGAAAGGACACATCAAACCCTCAAAAGAGTCCTCGATCAACAGAACAGAGACACGAGAATCACATCTCCAGTGGAAAGACTTTGCAAAGCTCTCTACGTCATCAACTTCCTGAACTGTACAGCATCAGAGCCTGACCCACCAATACTTCGCCACTTTGCAAATACCACTCAAGCAAAGCTCACTGAGAAACCACCTGTGCTCGTGAATGACCCTGAAACACACCAAATTTCTGGGCCTCACCAGTTGATTACCTGGGGTAGAGGATATGCGTGCGTGCTACTACCAACTGGTCCAAGGTGGTACCCAGGAAAAAACATAAAGCCATACCTAGGCACTGAGAACACTACTCCTGGAAACGGGGACAAGAACGCTCCTGAAGCAAACACAAGACCACCTCAAAACCAAACCAGCTCTGCCTGGAGACGAAGACGTCGCCGAATACCCACAAACACAAGAACAGACCGCCCCATTACAAGACAGCAGACAAAACTGAAAAGCTAAGCAACAGTCTGCTGCATCAGACCATAGATAGCCTTAACACAAAAGTGTTCTCTGAACTATATGTTGTTACACGGGTTTTTTTTGTATTTAAAGAAAGAAAAAAGAAAAAAAAAAAAAAAAAAAAAACACTGTTATTCCCTCTCCCTAACTTTTAAAACCCCTTAACCCTCTACCCACTCCTCCTCCCATAGTGTAGCTTAGAAATTAAAAGAAAAAGGGGGGGAGGAGGGGAACAAGAAAAGAACAAGGCAGAAAACCCTCTCATCATAAAGATAACAAATTCTGCTCATATTCCCTATCAGAAGCCCTATTCCTGCCCAAAGATGAAAAATATCTCCGTTGCTGCTGTCCTCACTGCTGCCTAGATGTTCTTCACCGTACCGCGTGCCTTCAGCTGGATTAGCCCACAGCCCAGCCATAATGTTTGGGTAACCTTAGCAAAAACATTAAAACAGGACAACATGTGCTTGTCCATGAGAAGCATTGATAACCCACTTTCCACATGTCTAGTAAGAATTCCCTTTGTAGCAGATGACTGGCCTGTCTATAACTCAGAGATCCTCCGCACCACAAGTAAGAGACCCAATGCGGTTGATACTTGGGACGAGTAGACAAAAATTCTGCCAGATGCTCGAGAGGAACCCCAAGAATTAGATCTGTTGGAGTCCTCCAAGGCCACATACTGCGTAAAATTTTACTTTAGACGTCCAAAAAACAATTGGCCAGAAATTGACCAGAACAAAAACACATATCGAAAAGAGATATCACCAATTAACAAAGCCTATAACTCTCACGATTGGTGCAATTACACGGCTCGTGTGATTTCTGTGTCCTCTCTCCATCCCAAAGTATTACCCAAAGAAATGTTTCTCATCTGTGGTGACAGAGTATGGGCTGAGATCCCCTCCCGACTCCAGGGAGGTCCCTGTACCCTTAGAAAACTTTCTACCCTTACCCCAAACATCACCCTGTTACATAATTAGAAAAAAGAAAGCGAATCAAAACGACAAAAAAGGTCCTACACTGAATTTGATGAAAATTGCGATCCTAAATTATACGATTGGAACAAACCAAAAAAGATTGCTGTCTCCCTGTTTTTACCCTGAGTAGCTGCAGCTAAAGCCCTCGGTGAAATCAATCACCTTGGGTGCTGGCTCAGTAAACAAGCTAACGCTACATCTGCAGCCTTGAGTGATCTCTTAAAGGAAGAAGAAACCACAAGACAGGCTTCTCTCCAAAATCGAGCAGCAATCGACTTCCTGCTGCTTGCCCATGGACACGGTTGTGAAGACTTCGAAGGGATGTGCTGCTTCAACCTCTCTTCACGCTCGGAATCCATCCATGCGAACATCCAGAAACTGAAAGATCTCGTGAAGGACTTGAAAGTAGAAAGAATCCCAGACTGAGTCAATGAACTTTTCGGGCAGTGGAGATTAACAGGATGAGCTGCATCCTTAGTTAAGGGAATGTTGTTGATTCTCCTTGTAGTTGTTATTGTGTTAGCTATGTTCTCGTGCCTTGTTCACTGTTTCAAAAGAACTATAACGAACGCCTTTTTTGTAAAAACAGAAAGTGGAGTTGTAGTAAACCCCATAGATTTAGGAAAAGCACCATGGAGGATATGAACAATAGGAATGCTGAAACAGCAAAAGAAAATTCCTGTTTTTCTGTCCTCCACCCCCTAACCTACCTCTGTAACCCTATAAGGCAATGTCATGTTAACCCCTTACCCATTGGTCAAGCTTGGATCCTTTCCAACCCTATAAAAGAAGCGTACTGTACCCCATTAGGGGAGAAAGAAGAAGAGCAGAGACCCTTCACGGACCTCCCCAAATAAAGCCATCTCCGTAGAACAGCCTGCGCCTTCTCCTTCTCCTCTCTCTCCGTCTGCTGCAGCCTCAAGCCCAAGGCACCACTACCTAGCAAGCAGAGCTGAAATCCTGAGAGCTTGCAATCACTATAGAGCTGATAATCACCATGCTTGCTAGATGGTAGCCCTGCGGCCTTGGCATGAGCGAGCTAGCTTCGGGCACCCGGTCCCTACCCAGGGACTGAGCTCCTGAGCCCTAGTGCTCTGCTTTATGATAAGGCCAAATAAGAGGCTTTATTACCGGAGCGCTGTCAGGCAGTGCCGGGATCCCGGCTGTGGTTCTGGTCCCCACAAGCGTGGAATGGCAGCCCCTGGCTCAGACCCAGGCAGAAAGCCAACCAAGGGAGAGCAGAGGGAGGGCACCCTTCCAGTCTCTCTTGGGCATGGCCGCAAAACAGCCCCTGCTGCTTCTTCCTCCACCTGTGTTTGGGCTGTGCAGGTGGCAGAGCCAGCCAGGTTGTGCTCTGTGTTCCAAAGCCTGTTGGGAGCGGGCATGAAAAGCACTGTGTGCACAGCACAGAGTCCTGGAAGGTGCTGGCAAGAGCATCCTGCAGGAACAGGGCTCTGGTCCCTGGCCAGGAACAGCCCGGTTTTGGTGCTGTGAGCGCAGGCAGGAGCTGAGACAGGTGAAGAGGCAGCGGGCAGCTTGTGTTTCCCTCTGTTTCCCAAGCCTGCTGCCAATGCTCCCCCCTGCCCCCCAGGGCACCGGGGCTCTTTCACCTGCACTCGCACAGCTGCACAGGGCACGGTACTGTGACTGAGATGCCCCTGACACAGAGATCTGATCCCACAGAGCTGCTGCGAGGATATGGAGAAGCATTGGCTCGTCAGGAGTAACAATGAAGAAAGTGCTGCCAACACTGCTCCGTGTAATGGAGGATTGGCCACTGCACAGCGCATGTGCCTCTGCTGGGGACGACAGGGACATTTTTGCCCTGGCTGTGAGTTTCTAGGCCCATGCTCAGGGCCGCCAGGTGGCCTCTGCAGTAGCTCTCAGTGCTCTCAGTGCCGGAGTCACTGGGCTGAAAGCTGGGCTAGGGGCAGGCTCAGGGGGCACCAGGCCCGCTGCTCCTCCTGCATCTGCCCTTGGGCCCTGCCCCATGGACACCTTGGCACTGAGCGCTGTCTCTGGCTGCTTCTTTTGCAGGCAGCTCTGGTGACTGTGCAGGTGCCCGGGTTGCTCAAGGCCATGATCCCTTATTCTGAGCAACTGTTTCTGGCACTGCTCTTCCATATTGTCATCACTACGCAGCAGCCGCCAGCAGAGGAAGTTGATAGCTTCTGGAGAGCGTGCCAGGAGGAGCAGCGCCTTCCCATCACGCTTAACAGGTGCCAGTCCTCCTGTCCTTGCCATGCCCTTGTGGCCAGCGCCAGCGCTCCTAGTGTGACCTGGGCTTTGCTCTGCACACAGGTTTGCAGTGCAGGCCATGAAGGTTCTGCTCTGCCGACTGCGGTGTGAGCACGTGGTGATGTCTATGGAGCGCAAGTGTGCCTGGGAGACGCTGCTGTGCTGACAGCCAGCACTATGCCATGGCTCTGCTGGCCAGGTGAGACCCCCTTGTCCCCGCTGTCCCCAGCATTTGTGCGCTGTGCTCCAGGCAGTCCCTGTGGGCATGGGCCACAGAGGCTCATCACTGAGGGACGGCCAAGGAGGCTGAAAAAGGCTGGGAGAGGTGTTGCCTTCTTGTGAAGGCCACGGCGACCTGGTTTCAGGGTCCAGCACTTCGATCTCCTTCGTGGGATCCCTTGTGGCCAATAACGGACGCTGACACCAACGTGGTGGACGGTTAAAGGCCTTTATTGAGGGGTCTTAAGGGTATTTATGGACTAAGGGGTCTCTCTACGTCAGACAGGGGTTTGGCTATACTTTCTAGGGTTAGTGTGGAGTGGAAAGTTACTGGCATGCATAGGTTAGGGGGGCTACATGTCTGGCTACATTCCAAGGGTGATCCTTATCTATGGGGAGGGGGGTAGAAGGATTCCTGTAATTTTCCGTTACAGCCCGAAATCTTCCGAACGCCTGTCCCTGGCCTACCACAGAGAGGAGAGTGCCCAGAAGGGGCCACCTCCCAGAGCAGCCACATCCCCTGCAGGGATGCTGGGGAAAGACCAGGCCTCTGTGAGTCAGTTCTGGGAGAGGTTTGTCCCCCACCTCAGGCTCTCGGTGCCTTTTTTCCCCCTGCCAGGGAGATGCGTTATGACTTGAGCCCACTGTGTTCCCATGTGGCATATGGCCTTCTCCTGCTGCTCAGCAGTGAAAAGCCAAGCTGGGATCTGCCCTTGCTGGCATTCCTTGTGGAGGTGAGCCTGGTGGCCAGCAGTGCCTGGCTGAGCTGCCTCGCAGCTCTCTGGCCTCTCAGAGCCACAGCTGCCTGGGCCAGTGCACACGCCCTGCGCTGCTGCCTGGGCCCGGCCCTGTGCGGTGCTGGGCTCCTGCTGGATGGTTCCCCTGTCACTGCCCCGTGCCTTTCAGGTCCTCGAGTGCCTGCACTTGAGGAAATGTGCTGGCACTCTTGTGAAGATCATGTCAAGGTGCCTGCAGATGGAGTGCAGGGAGCGGCGGCGCCTGGCGTTTAGAGGCCTGGTGGTGCTCAGCAGGGAGCCCTGGATGGTGAGAAGGGGGCTGCGGCTGAAGCTGCGCTGTGGAAAGCAGCCCCTTGGGCGTGCAGGGCTTCAGGAGCTGAGGCAGCTGCTCCCAGCTCTCCTGCCTCAGCTGCCCCAGTGCTTTGGCTCAGGCCTTTGGCCTGTGGGCCCTGCAGCAGCAGCAGCAGCAGCAGCAGGGTGGGCTTGCAGTGCCAGGGCGGTGTTGGCGGTGCAGCCGTCCATGGCTTTGCAGCACAGCCTTGTGTTCCACGCAGGCCAGGAGAATGTGCAGCCTTTCTGAGAGCCTTCTGGAGCTGCTGGCTGAGGCCGATGGAAAGGTGGTCAGCATGTCCATGCATGTGTTGACAAATGTGCTCCAGGCAGACATGCTGGTATCCAGCTCCACTGCCCCCAAGCTGGCTGAGGCACTGCTGCTGCTCTTTGACCACGTAAGGCTCTGTGTGCCCAGCTGCGGGCACTGGCTGCTGCCCAGAAACTTTGGCCAGGTGAGCATGGAGTATTTGGTGTAAAGGCCTGATCCTCTTGCATTCCTCCAGGACAACAGCTATGTGCAAGTGCTCTCCCTTGAGCTCTTCTTCAGGGTGATGGAGTCGGTAGTGGACGAGGGAAAAAAGCCCCTTGCGAAGGTTTTGGGCCAAAGCCTCCTTCCACTCTTCTTCCAGTGCCATGATGAGAAGCGGTGTGTGGCAAAGGTGAGGTTTTGTGTGATGCTGGTGGATCTTGGGGAGGGGGCTGGGCTGCCTCCTGCCCTGGCACCTCCAGGAGTGCAGCCTGGTGCAGGCCTTGGCACAGGGATGTGGGTCCTGTGCCTTGGCCCGTAGGGCCATCTGTGGGTGTCTGGTGCCCTGCAGGCCTCTCGGGAAACGCTGCTTGGTGTGGCCAAGTTCCTGAAGAGGAGGAAGCTGAAGCAGCTGGTGAAGAAGGGGCAGCTGTCAAAGTTCAGCGAGGTGCTGGTAAGGAGGGCCTGGAAGGCCCAGGCTGAGGCTGGAGAAGGCCCCTGAGGGCGGTGCTCAGGGTGCGGGGCCGGGCAGCTATGCCCCTGGCCGCTGCTGCAGGCAGAGGCTGCGCGGGCTCTTCTCCAGGCTCCCGTGGGCCTGAGGCGGGTGCTCATGGAGCCCCGGCCCGGCAGGGCGGCACGGCGGCTCCCCGGGCAGCAGCCGTCCCTCTGCCCCCTCCCCTCAGGAGCCCTTGGCCAGCGGCTGCTGTGGCCGCGCCTCAGGGCTGTGCGGGCAGGGGAGGCCGGGGCTGGGCGCAGGCAGCGCCCGGCCCAGGGGCTGAGCCCGCGCCAACGCTTCCCTCCTGCCGCTCTCTGCAGCTGGCAGAGGACAGGAGCCGAGCGGCCGAGCACCTGCGCGGGGCCTTGTGCTACCTGCAGAGCCCACAGGAGCCCCTGTGAGAGGCGGCCGTCAGGATCATCGGTGAGTCCCGAGCCTGGGCTCCCTCCCCGGGCCGCCGCAGCTCGGCCCCTGTGGGATCTCAGCACATCGTTCCCAATGTCCAGAGATGCCAGGAGAACCCTTGGGGGTCTCGAAAATCCTGGAATGTTGCCAAGAGTGTTTGGTGGCTTGATTTTGATCCAACCACAGAAGTAACAAGAGTCTGAAGACAAGAGAATCACTTTAGAGTAAAAGGTGTAAAAGAGACACATTTAGAGGGTGAGATACAGACTTTAAGGTTTTTGGTACAGGGGGGTTATGGAGACAAGATGGAGGGATCAGGGCGTGTCTTGTCCTTCTTCTTTCTTCTTCTTGTCCTCCATCTCCTGTGATGATGTTGGCACTTAGAGATTGGTTTATGGTGAAGGTGCACTTGCTAACATGGGTGAAAAGCATTGGGAAATAAAGGTAAATATTGTGTACGTAGATTTTAGTATAAAAAGACATGACCGCCCCGTGGGTGGTCAGAGAGTGCCTGTGACTGCTTGCAGATCAGACCTCTGTTGGGCAGACAGAAAATTTTGTAGATAAGAAATAATAAACAATCTGAAGACCGAAAAGCTGAAGAGTCCAGACTCGTCCTTTCCATCGTGTGCCACCCAAGAACCACTCTACCCGTGTCGGGGCAGAGACAGACAGCCGGACCGGACAGGCCCCGGCCCCGCCTGCTGTCCCGGCAGCGGCAGCCGGGCCCGGCGCCGTGGAGCCCCGGCCGGGCTGGGCGCTGCTGCCGCCCTCTGGCAGCCGCGCCCTGGGGAGGCAGCGTGCGGCAAGGGCGCGGGCTGAGCCCTGCTGGGCCAGCAGCCCGTGTGGCCGCGGCGCCGGCAGCGGCGCTGGCAGGGAGCTGCGCCGCTGGGGCCGTGACAGGCTCTGTTTTGGCAGGGATGGCCGGGATGGTCATGAGGGGCCGCAAGGAAGAGCTCCAGCTCCTCAATGAGGGTGAGTGCGGGCAGCGGGCTGACAGTGGGGGCTGCCGCTGGGGGAACTGCAAATCCTGCCCTGGCTGTGGCAGGCTTCGCTCCCTGTGTGGACAAGCACAGAGAGATCTCAGGGAGACGCGCAGGGGAGATTGGTGGCCAGCACCTTCTAACCCATCCCATTGTCTCCTGCTGCCTCCTGTCCATGGCCAGAGTTAGGAGCTATGGCCCTGGCAGGAAGGCCTCCTTGGCTACCTGCAGATCCAGGCTCTGACTGTGGCTCTGCTCATCTCTCTTGCAGCCCTTCAAGGCCTGAGAAGAGATGACAGCCCTTCCCAAATGAACATAGCCCTTCAGCAGAGAATCATGGAGAGATCTGCAGAACTCCGTTTATCTGGCGGCTCAGAAGAACCATTGCTGCTAAAAGGCCTGAAGACACCATGGAAGAGAAGATCACCTGGAGAGACCAGAAGAGACCAGGAGAGACCAGCTGGAGCTTCAGGCACAGCTGATGATTGGCACAGCTGAGCCTGTGGGAAGTTGCCATAGCTCCTGCCTTCTCTCTGCCTGTTGACAATTGCGTGCCTCCCCAGCCCTCAGACCCTGCCCGTCCCCTTTCTTCCCTCACCACTCCTCCCTTTGCTTGGCCTTCCGTGAATAAACAGTTTGGCTTCTTCACTTTGCCCGCATGCCTGTGGAGGTGAAGCAAATCCGCGGCCCTGGGACACACAGGCCCCTGCTGCTGTTCTCTGCCACGCCGTGTTTTGTGCACAGAGCCAGAGGAACAAGGGCAGGCCAGGCTGGAAAGGTCCCTGTGCTGAAGGTGCAGTTGCAGAGCACCGTGCAGTTCCAGATCTTGCTGAGCACACTGGAGGCCAGCAGTGGCACAAGGAGCCTGTGTGTCAGGACCAAAGTGGTGTCTAAGGCCCTGCCATATTTGGTCCGCTGTTGTGCGTGTCAACAAGATAATGAAGAACAGACAATGAAGGAAACCTTATGGTTTAACTGGTGGGAATTTGACCCTTGAGGGAAACAATGGACTGGTCAATGGATGGGAAGCTGTGCCACAATGGAGCTGTGCTTGGCATGGAGGGAGTATCACAAGTCATTGCAGCCTCATCTCATGCACTGGCCAAGCGTGAGATAACGTAACAGGAAAAGCTCCATTCCAGAGGAGGAGATGTCGGGCCTTGCCATGGCACAGGCACTGAATCATCCCCAGCACACGCAAAAACCTTCCCGGCAATAAAGGAAGCTCTTGTTGGGCAGAGCTGGGGGCATCTGACCCCCAAATGGTATCAAATACTGCCTTTGGTAGCCCAAAAGCCCTGTGAGAGCCAGTGGAGCCCTGTGTTTGTGCACAGGGATGCTTTAGGAGCACGGCTGAACTTCAGTAACTCCAGCTATAATTACAACACCTCCTTAAGAGTCTGAGCTCCCAGAGCGGAACAGGTGCATTGGCCCAACCAGCTGCAGTTTTGCCCCATTTTGCCCTCCCAAAGCACTGCGTTGTGCAGGGCGTGTGCCTGGCCCCGGGACACTGCTACGCTACCAGTGGGCACTGGGATCCAACCTGCTGCCTTGGCGGCTTCTGCCCGCTGCCGGTGGTGGTGCCGGGACCGATTGGTGGCCGTGAGTTTGCAAAAGGAGCGATTTGCCCTCCTCCCTCCCGCCTGAGGCCGCCATGGCCCCTGAGGGGATGGAGCTGGAGCGGGGCGCCCCCTGCTGGCCGCGGTTATAACTGCCACAAAAACCAACAGCGCTGAGTGGGCGGGAAAGTTCTGGGTTTGTGTTGTTGGTTCTGTTCTGCTTTATAAATTTCCTAGTAAAGAGCCCTATTACTTTTCTTACACTTTTGCCTGGAAGCCTCATCATTTTTGAAACTAAAACAAATTTTAGACATTTGTCTTCTTTCGATTCCAGGAATGTTCCCACTTTCCATGGCAGATATTTCTCATTTAAATGAGTTGCCAACTCCTGGGTTCCAGCGTGGATGAGACAGACAACCCAAGAGCAGACACGGTCAGGGAGTGTGCCACCTCATGGTCTGCCTTTTGAGCCATTAGGGCCACCAAGGGCCCTCTCCCCAGCTGGCACTTCTGTTCATGTGGACACTCAGGAGCTGGCTTTGGCAGAGTGTCATGCTGTCCCAAATGTGCCAAGGCTGACAGACTGATTGACAGACGGGGCCCTGTCTCACCAAAAGCAAGGCCTCACCCACCCCTGCCACATGGAGGTGTTCCAAAATGTCTCCAGACATCAAACTTTTCCTGTCTCTGACACCCCACCCTGTGCCATGGCCTTATCCCGACTGCCCTGGGACAGGGGGAGGCTCTGGAATCCACCCAGGGCCTTTGTGACATCATGGTGTGGGGAACACAGCAGAGGAGGGGTTTGGGACAGAGGACAAGAGAATCCAGAGCCTCCTGAAGGCCACTTCAGAACAAGGAAGGTCCAGGGCCCTGCAGGTTCCCCTAGTGGAGAAAATGTGCTGGGGCAATCATCTGGGATTTGCCTCTATTTTGGGGGCTTTCCCAGGAAATAATTCGTTTTCAGATCCTTTGGACTCTGAACATTGTTGCTATTTCTGTTGGTTTTATTCTCTCTCGTTGCTGTTTCAGGAAATTGTTCTTCTCTCAGCCCTTTGGCATCTTTGTGCCCACACGGGGAGGGATTGGGGCAGTTTTTAGTGGCAGCACAGACATGAGTGGGTGCCCATGGGTGGGGACCCCCAGTGCCCCCAGTTCCCCCCAGTGTCACAGCACATTCCCGTAGATGTCACCGGGTTCCCGCGGTCGCCCCTGGAGTCCCCGCAGCTCCGCGTTGGTCACCTGGGGATGCTGGAGGGTGGTGGCACGGGGGGACGCTGCGAGAGACACGGGCTGTGGGATCTGGGTGGGGTGACACTGGTGGGTGACGTGTCCCTCTGTGTGTGTCCCCCCCGTACTCACCCCCTGCCCTCTTGGTGACCACGACGTGGGTGTACAGCACCTCCCCCTCCCCTGGGGGGGGCTGGGGGATCCGGGGGGGCCCTAAGGGAATAAAGGGGATGTGGGGGAGGGAATGGGAGATCTTGGGGGGTTCAGGTAAAAGGGGAGAGTGTGGTTTGAGCCCCCACTCACTTTTCCTGGTGCTTCCTGGCAGCTGCAAAAGAAAGAGAGGAGGAGTCACTGTGGGGTCCCAGGGCCCTGACCCCTGTCAGGATTGCTGAACCCCCATGGTACCCCCAAGCATCCCTGAAGCCCCCTAGAATCTGTGAACCTCTCCAGTGGCCCCAACCAAGTCAGCCTCAAACACCCAAACCCAGCTGGGACAAAGACCAACAAACACCCCCAGAGCCCCCATGAGGAACGCCCAGCATCCCTGCAGGACCATCCAGACACTGCCCAAACCCTACAGGACTCCCAGCCAAAGTCAGATTTCTGGGGCCGTGGGTGCCGCCCTATCGCTCCTCAACTATGTGGGCCTCTACAGCTCCCTGGGACCCCCGTCCCCGTTGTCACCCACCCAGGTGGTGCCACCGTTGCCAGGCCACAATGACACCCACGAGCAGGAGCAGGAACAAAAGGGCCCCACTGACCCCTGTAGCCACTGCAAGAAACAGAGGGGGACACATCAGGGTCACCCATGACCCCCGGGGTCTTGCATCCCCGAGTAACCCTGTGTGACTCCACCTGTGACCCTGTGTTTCTCTGTGTCCCACGCTGTCGCCTCCAGGGCCAGCTCTGGGCTGAGTGCCCGGAACACGCAGGGCCCGTCCTGTCCCAGCTGGTTGGTGGCCATGCACTGGTAGGTGCCTGAATGTCCCACATCGATGTCCCTGAGCTACAGGAGGGGACCCTGGGCCACCTCCTTCCCGTTGTGCAGCCAGGTGAAGGTGACAGGGGCTGAGCCCACCTGCACTGAGCAGCGCAGGGTCACATTGTCACCTGCACGCACCTGGTGTGATGGGGGACTGGGGATGATGGTGGCATTGGCCACAGGCACTGTGGGGACATAAAGAAGGCTGGCACTGGGTGAGGTGGGATGGGGGTGCTGTGGTTGGGGTCACCCCCAGCCCGAGGGTCCCGCTCACCCAGGATGGTGACATTCATGGGGTCACTCTCGGCCACGCTGTCCCGGTCACAGACCCGGCACCGGTACTGGCCGCTGTCATTGTCCCCAATGTGGTGCAGCTCCAGGTGGGGGCTGGTGCCCAGCAGTGCCCCTGAGCCCTTCCGGTGCCAGGAGAAGGACAGGGGACCTGTCCCTGTGGCCACTGTGCAGCTCAGCACCAGGTGGTCCCCGAGTGCCACCTGTCCCCTGGGGGGCTGTGCTGACAGGGACACCCCCGAGAGCGGGACCCCTGTGGGAGGGGGTGACAGAAGGGGACAGTGAGGGACCTGGGGGGTAAGGGAGGGGAAGAGGAATCCCAGTGAGGGAGAGGCTGTGAAGAGACTGGGGGGTCTTGAAAGGGACTCCAAGAAAGGATGGGAGGTCAGGGAAGGGACACCTGGTGAGGGAGGGGGCTGAATCCAGGGAGGGTACAGGGACCCAAGGGAGGGGATGGTGAGACCTGGGGAATGTGATGGGACTTCAGAGAGGGGGGAGGGGACCTCGGGAGGGGTGAAGGGACCCAGAGAGGGATGGGGTTTCCTGGCACTGATGGAGGTCCCCAGACAGTGATGGGGGACACAAGCAGACCGTGAGGGCTCCCCGTGCCCATCCCCGCACTCACTGCGCACCGTGACGCGGAGCCGGGCTCTGCTCTTCCGCACGACCCCCCCTCAGAGTGCACCTGGCAGCTGTAATTCCCTGAGGGGGAGGCCCCCACGGTGGGCACCAGCAGCTGCGGGGACCCCTGCAGGCCCCCCACCACCTGCCTGTCCTGGTAGAACACGTGCAGGAGGGGGGCTCGGGGCCTCAGGGGGCTGGGGGTGCTGAGGCAGCTGAGAGTCAGGGGGACCCCCGGTCAGCTTGGGGTGACCCTCCAGCACCGGGACCAAGAAGAGCTCAGGGAAGGAGAGGGGAGGTGAGGACTGTTACTCTGAGTCTGCTGGGAAGGGGCTTTGGAGGTGTCAGGAGATCAGAATTCCAACTCTGGGGGTGCTCACCGTGCACTGTCACTGTCACTGCTGCTGACCGTGAAAGAAAGGGCCTCACCAAGCCCCCGCAGCTGTAGTGACCGCTGTGGTGCAGCTGCAGAGGGGACAGGGACAGCTCGGTTCCCCTGAGGGACCCCCACAGATCCTTCTCCTCCCGGTAAAATCGCACCCTGGTGACCGGGTTGTCCTGCCGGCCCCGGCAGCCCAATGTCACTGTGTCCCCCTCCAGCAGTGCCCGTGCTGCCACCTGCAGCACCAGCTCATCTGTGGGATAGGAGGGTCCCATCTCACTGAGAGGCTTGAGACAGGTGCAAGGAGGGTCCCCATGGCACTGGGGCATGTGGGTGCACTGGGATGAACTGGGATGTTCCTGTGTGCAGGGCACCACACAAGGGGTGTGAGGCCACCCACAGAGTGGAGGCAACCCAGATCTATCAGTGGCCACCCAGATGATTTAAGATCCCCACTCACCATCTAAGACCTTAACGGGGGGGCTGTGCCCACTGCCAGGTCTTTCACACGTGTAGGTGCCACTCTCAGTGACACTCAGGTGGTCGAGTCCCTGCTGCCCCCAGCGCTGCCCATCCTTATACCAAGTTGTGGCACAGGCGATCCCTAAGCCCTGGCAGGTCAGGGTCACCAGTTCCCACAGCACCGCCGGCCTCCAGGGGGGCTCCACCAGGAGCTGGGTGGTCTGGGCACCTGTGGGTGACAGGGGACACCAGCCTGCCAGGGCCAGTGTGGGGCTGGGGACAGCGGGGTGGGGCCATGGCATCCCCTAAGGACTCATCAGCAAGGCCGAGGGTCTGGGCTGGAAGGGAGAAGGGACAGGGCTGGGTGAGGGTGGCACCATGGAGACAGAGGCACCGGGGGCACAGGGTGTGGGAGATGTCCCCAAACTGTCCCCATGTGGACAGCAGTACATTCCTGTCCCCCTTCCTCTATCCCCACATCCACCCCATGGCTCTGGTGACCTCATGCTCTTGCTCTGCTTGCATTGGGGACCTCAGGGGACCCCGCAGCCCCCCTGTGCCCCCTCCCTTCCCCATCCCCGGGGTGTCAGGCCCGTGCCCGGGGCACTCACCCCACAGGAGCAGCGCCACCTTCCCGGCCATCCCGGTGTCCCCAGCCATGTGCACTGGCTGTCACTCGCTGCCGGGGGTGGCTGTCCCCTGGGTGGTGGCTCTTTGGCCAAAGAGGAAGGAAGCGAGGTCGGGTCTCGTCCTCATGCATAGGTGGCACCTGGTGGGGGCAGGGTGGCCACAAGCTGGGGACAGGCTGTGGGCAGGGTGGGGACAGGATGGGGACAAGGCTGGGTGGGAAAAGGTGGGACATGGGGTTTTCAGGAGTGGGGGGCTCAGAGGGTTTGGGAATGGGGAATGGGTGTCCAGGGGATGGGAGGTCCCAGAGATGAGGTCCCTGGGAAGGGGGGGGTTATGAGGAGGGAGAGTCACTGGGAATGGGGGTGCCATGGGAATGGGGGTGCCCAGGGCTGGGGGGACTCAGGGATGGGAGTCCCAGGGGAACGTGGGCTCCAGGGATTTGGGGTCA
Source organism: Agelaius phoeniceus (assembly GCF_051311805.1). Classification (NCBI taxonomy): domain Eukaryota; kingdom Metazoa; phylum Chordata; class Aves; order Passeriformes; family Icteridae; genus Agelaius; species Agelaius phoeniceus. The sequence goes on from NC_135295.1 coordinate 5,194,144, forward strand.
TGGGATGGGGATGCTGGGGGAAAGGGGGGTCCCATGGGAGTGGGGTCCTGGTAGAATCAAGGTCCTGGAGGAAGGAGGATTGCAGGAGATGAAATGAACAGGAGAGGGTTCCTTGGGAATGGGGTCCTAGGCCATGGACATCTTGGGGAATGTCAGTATTAGGATGGGGGTACCAGGGAGGGGGGGACACAAGGAAAGGGGGGTCCCATGGTTGGTTCCCATGGGAATGGAGGGCCCAGGAATGGGCAATTGCTGGCTGGGCCTGTGCATCTCAGTGCCTTCCCTGGGTGCCTCAGATTTTGGGGTGACCCAAGCCCAGCCATGGCCTCACAAGGTGCTGGCGGCCTGGGCGTCACCCCAGACAGATTCTGAGGGGCTCTGTGTCTATGGAGGTGCCGCAGAGGTGAGAATTCTGTGGGGGAAAAAGGCCTGCCTGTGGTTTGCTCAGCCCTGCAAGAAGCACAAAACCCAACGGCAGCCCAAGCAGTGGCTCTGCGAGGGCCTTTGATGGTTTTCAGAGCAGGGCTGGCTGGAAATCCCCCTGCAAGGGCAGCTCTGGAGGAAGCAGTCCGGAAATGCAGCAATTGATCACTTTGTCCCTAGCAGCAAGGGTCTGAGATAGCTCCCTAACTTCTGCAAACACAATAATGTTTTGCACAACAACCTGACTGGGTCCCTCCTCCTTCCTGTCTCAAACCTGCAGCCCTTTGGAATGTCTTGGAAAGAATATTTGGGTTCTTGCTTGGCTGCCTGACAAGAGGGAAAAGTGAGGGAATAGAGAGCAGTGGCTCTGCCTGCGGCCGTGGTGGGGCTGTGGGGATTGACCCTGTCTGGATTCCAGGTGGCCCCAAAGTTGCTCCATCCCTGCCCTCCTCACCTGCACAGGGCACAGGGAATAGACAGGGCTCTGCCCCGCCCCTGCCCCGCCCCTTCCAGGGTCCCCCTCCACTTCCCGGAGCTGTGGGGGCCTTACCCTGACAACGCTCGGTCCCGACACATCGCGACAGTGGCTTAGGACACGCTGCCACAGTCAGTTCGGACACCCCGTGACCGTCCCGGCACTCGCAGCGCGATGGCAGCTGGGCCCCTTCCCGGTGCTCCGGGACCACCATTGCGGTCCCTCCTTTCCGCAGACCCCACCGCAGGGTCTCTGCTCCCCCCTGTCCCGGGGTCTCCCCTCCACCGTTTCGCTCCCTCCACGCTGGGGGCTCTCCAGGGGGGTCCCGGTCCCTCCATCACGGCCCCTCCGGCCGCGCCCCCCGGCCCCTCCGGCCGCGCCCCCCGACAGCCCCGGGGCCGGCACCGGCAGAGGCTGCCGAGCTCCTGCAGGATGAGACGTTCCTGGGGCAGCGCCGGCTGAGCGGGGCCCGGCTCCCTCACGCCGTCCTTGCCCGCAGCACTCGGGCTCCAGCAGCCCCGGGCTGCTCCTTCAGGATGTGCCGACCGCTCCCGGAGCGCTGCCCTTTGTCGGGAACGAGCCCGAGAGTGCCCAAATCATCCCCAAGGCCTGGGCTGGGACCTCCTGTGAGGCCGTGCCCGAGCCCTGAGGGGTTTGGGAGCCCCATGGGTTTCACTGCTCCCTCCCAAAATCTGGGGGGAGCAGGAATGGCAAGCGGTGCCCTGTGGCCTTCGTCTGAGCACCCTGCAGAATTCCCGGCACTCCTGCTCCTCTCCATGGCCAGGTGCTGTTCCAGTGGCCCACTTGCTCCAGCTGCTGCTGCCTCAGCTGCAGGATCCCAAAATCCCCAGGAGAGGCACCAGAACCCTGTGTTTGTGCACAGGGATGTTTTAGGAGCATGGCTGAACTTTAGGAACTCCAGAACTAATTGCAACACCTCCTTAAGGGTCTGCCGGTCCCTGAGGAGAACAGGGGCATCAACCCAACGAGATCCAATTTCTCCCCATTTTTCCCTCTCAAGGCACTGCTCTAGACCAGGGCTGTCCCTGTGCTCCAGCGGCAGCTGCAGAGCCCTTGGAATTGTGGCTCTGCTTTCCATCTTCTCTTCCTTTCCCTGCAGATGCTGTGTGGGGACCAGCAGTGGCCCAGGAAGAGCAGGAACTCCAAATGTACTCTGGAGCCCCCAGAGGCGCCCAGGCAGAGCCAGGACTGAACATCAGTTTTCCTCAACATTCCAGAGCAATTCAACATTTGCAGATTGGCTGTGACAGGGCTGAAAGAGGAAAAGGGAGAGAAAGGCTGAGGATTTGCAGGAATTGTGGTGTAAAACCACCAGAGGTGCTGCTGTGGACACGACACCTGCTTGGGGTCAGGTGCTGCTTTCCTTCCATTTGAGATCATGGAGAGCGGTAACGGGTGTTGTGCAGGGCGTGTGCCTGGCCCCGGGACACTGCTACGCTGCCAGTGGGCACTGGGATCCAACCTGCTGCCTTGGCGGCTTCTGCCCGCTGCCGCTGGTGGTGCCGGGACCGATTGGTGGCCGTGAGTTTGCAAAAGGAGCGATTTGCCCTCCTCCCTCCCGGCCGAGGCCGCCATGGCCCCTAAGGGGATGGAGCTGGAGCGGGGCGCCCCCTGCTGGCCGGGAGTGCTCCCTGCAGCGCCCCCTGCTGGCCGCGGTTATAACTGCCACAAAAACCAACAGCGCTGAGCGGGAGCGAAAGTTCTGGGTTTGTGTTGTTGGTTCTGTTCTGCTTTATAAATTTCTCAGTAAAGAGGTACTATTCCTTTTCCTACACTTTGGTCTGAAAGCCAAATAATTTTTGAAATGAAAAAAGAGTTTTAGATGTGGGTCTTCTTTCCTTTCCAGGAATGTTCCCACTTTCTTTGGCAGACATTAGATATTTCTCATTTAAATGAGTTGCCAGCTGCTGGCTTCCAGCGTGGATGGGACAGACACGGTCAGGGACTTGGCTACCTCATGCTTTGTCCTTTGAGCCAGTTGGGCCAGCAAGGGCCCTCGCCCAAGTTGGCACTCCTGGTCACCCGGCCACTCAGGGGCTGGCTTTGGCAGAGCATCACACTGTCCCCAGTGTGCCATGGCTGACAGACTGATGGACAGACGGGGCCCTGTCTCACCAAAAGTAAGGCCTGACCCACTCCTGCCACACACAAGTGTTCCAAAATGTCTCCAGACATCAAACTTTTCCTGTCTCTGACACCCGCCCTGTGCCATGGCCTGATCCTGACTGCCCTGGAAAAGGGGGAGGCTCCAGAACCCCCACAGGGCCTTTGTGACATCCTCATGTGGGGAATAGGGCAGAGGAGGTGTTTGGGACAGGGGAGAAGAGAATCCAGAGCCTCCCTGTGGTGGTTTGACAGGAAATGTGTTTTTTGGGATGCTGTGTTTTGGGCCAATGGATATTCAGGATTTAATATTGGCATTTAACCTGGCCATTTAGGACATGGACACGCCTCTGAGAACATGGGGTTAAAAGCAGAGCTCTCCCTTGGGAGGGCCTTTTTGGGTTTCCGGCGGGAAAGAGTTCAGGTCTCTCCCCCAGCCCAGCTGCTGGCTGGGCAGGGGGAGGGGAAAAGCCATGTGGCCGAGAGAGGTAGGCCTGAGCCCGGGGGTGGAAGGGTGGAAGAGAGAGAGAGAGAGAGAGACCGGGAGCCACCGGGCAGCCCCCCCTGAGAGACACAGAGAGAGAGAGAGAGAAAGAGAGCTGCTGCCTGGGACTGTAACCTTGAAACTGGATAAACATGGGCCTGTGCCGGCAGCACGGCTGGGACGGAGAAGAAGGGGGGGTTCAGCCGGCCGCTTGTAGGAGCTTTTAACCCCTTTTTGGAGAATGAGAACTTTGCAGATCATTGACCTCTCCTGGAAGATAGAGTGGAAGATGAGGAAGGAAATGTGCAAGTGTGAGAGAGGTCTGGACGAGCGAGAGATAGTAGAAGAGTAGAGAAGAATCCTAGTGGGAAGAGATGATGGAGTGGCTTTTGCTGGACTCTTTTTGTATAGCCATGGACAGAACCATGTTCCTTGTGACACAGAGACTGCATTCTAGGGGGAGGCAATGGCCACAGAACCAAGAGGGTTCAGTGTTGGTGCCCCTCGGCCCCAGGGGGTGAAAAAATATGGGGGGGACAGGTGTCCCAAAGGAGAGACTGTGCCTTTTTTGGATTGGGACAGAGCATCCTTAAAAAAGACAACCCTAGAAGCAGCTCTGGTCCGTGTTCAGTGGTGAGAGCACTGGACATGAAAGGAAGAGATCACGATGGCAGATGTACTCCGGGCGGTGCCACGAGTGACGCGGAAACACACGAGGCTTCGACTGTGTTTCCAGGGAAAGCCCATGGTACAAGAAGGACTCCTCTCCTCTTGATGAACTGAGGATTGATTGTCTAAAAGGTGGTGGACCGAGAGTTGGTGATTTGAGGAATAAATGTATTGTGTTGGAAATTTGGGGGGGGGAGGAGGAAATGCATTTGTGAGGTTTTCATTTTCCCTGTGTGTGTGTTCCTTTTTATTTGTAGTTGTAGAGTAGTTAATAAAGTTCTGTTTTCTTTTCTTTCCTAAGTAAGAGCCTGCTTTGCTTATTCCTGGTCACATCTCACAGCAGCTACCAGGGAGAGGGTATCTTCATGGGGGCACTGGCATTGTGCCAGTATCAAACCATGACACTCCTGAAAGCCGCTTTGGCCACCAGAGCAAGGAAGGTCCAGGGCCCTGCCAGTTCCTCTGGTGGAGAAACGTGCTGAGGGAAACATCTGGGGTTTATTCCTCGTTGTGGCTTTCCCTGGAAATCATTCCTTGTGTGACCATTTGGAATCTGAACCTTGTTGCTGTTGGTTTCATTCTCTCTGGTTGCTGTTTCAGGAAATTGTTCTTCTCTCAGCCCTTTGGCATCTTTGTGCCCCCATGGGGAGTAAGAGGGGCAGTTTTTAGTGGCAGCACACACACAGGAGTTGGTGCCCATGGGTGGGGACCCCCAGTGCCCCCAGTTCCCCCCAGTGTCACAGCACATTCCCGTAGATGTCACCGGGTTCCCGCAGTCGCCCCTGGGGTCCCCGCAGCTCCGCGTTGGTCACCTGGGGATCCTGGAGGGTGGTGGCACGGGGGGACGCTGCGAGAGACACGGGCTGTGGGATCTGGGTGGGGTGACACTGGTGGGTGACGTGTCCCTCTGCGTGTGTCCCCCCCGTACTCACCCCCTGCCCTCTTGGTGACCACGACGTGGGTGTACAGCACCTCCCCCTGCTCTGGGGGGGCCGGGGCATCCGGGGGGGCCCTGAGGGAATAAAGGGGATGTGGGAGAGGGAATGGGAGGTCTTGGGGGTTGGGGGAAAAGGAGAGCAGTTGGTTTGAGCCCCCCACTCACCTTTCCTGCTGCTTCCTGGCAGCTTCAAAGGAAGGAGGGGACGGGTGACTGTGAGGTCCCAGGGCCCTGAACCTTATCAGGATTCCTGAACTCCCATGGTACCCCCAAGCATCCCTGAAGCCCCCCAGAATTCATGAACCTCTCTAAACCCCCTGACCAAGTCAGCCTCAAGGACCTAAAGCCTGCCAGGGACAGAAAAACCCATCACCCCCAGGGCCCCTGAAAGAACGCCCAACATCCCTGCAGGACCTTCCAGCACCTCAGCATACTCTCCAAGACCCCCAGGCAAGGTCACAATTTTGGGGCTGTGGGATCTTCCCTATTGCTCCCCAACTCTGGGGGCCTCTGCAGCTCCCTGGGACCCCCATCCACCCACTGTCACCCACCCACACGGTTCCACCGGTGCCAGGCCACAATGACACCCACGAGCAGAGCAGGAAGAAAAGGGCCCCACCAACCCCTGCGGCCACTGCAAGAAACAGAGGGGGACACATCAGGGTCACCCATGACCCCAGGGGTCCTGCACCCTACAGTGACCCCGTGTAAACCCACCTATGTCCCTGTGTGTCCCTTTGTCCCACAGTGTATCCTCCAGGGCCAGCTCTGGGCTAAGAACCCGGAACACGCAGGGCCCATCCTGTCCCAGCTGGTTGGTGGCCATGCACTGGTAGGTGCCCAAATGTCCCACATTGATGTCCCTGAGCTCCAGGAGGGGACCCTGGGCCACCTCCTTCCCGTTGTGCAGCCAGGTGAAGGTGACAGGGGCTGAGCTCACCTGCACTGAGCAGTGCAGAGTCTCATTGTCACCTGCACACACCTGGCGTGACAGGGGACTGGGAGTGATGGTGGCATTGGCCACAGGCACTGTGGGGACAGAGACGGGGCTGAGGCCACAGGGAGGGGCTGGCAGCCGGTGTGGGGGGATAGGGACAGGGGGGATGGGTGTGGTGGGGGATTTTGGCTATGGGGTCACACCAGAGAGGGGCGAGGGGACAAGGGGAGTGATGGAAGGACCCAAGAAAGGTGTCAGGGGGACATGGAGGTACCCAACCAGAAGATACAAGCAGGCTGTGCGGGCTCGCCATGCCCATCCCCACACTCACTGTGCACCGTGACACAGAGCCAGGTGCTGCTATTCCACACGGCCCCTCCTCAGAGTGCAGCTGGCAGCTGTAATTCCCCGAGTGGGAGACCCCCAGGGCGACCACCAGCAGCTGTGGGGACCCCTGTGTGCCCCCCACCACCTGCCTGTCCCGGTAGAACACGTGCAGGAGGGGGGCTCGGGGCAACAGGGGGCTGGGGGTGCTGAGGCAGCTGAGAGTCAGAGGGGACCCCTCGGTGGGTGTGGGGGGACCCTCCAGCACCGGCACCGAGAAGAGCTCTGGGAAAGAGAGGGGAGGTGAGGACTGTGGCTCTGAATCCAATGGGAAGTGGCTTTGGGGTTGTCAGGAGATTGGAGTTCCAGCCCTGGGGGTGCTCACCGTGCACTGTCACTGTCACTGCTGCTGACCGTGACATAAAGGACCTCACCAAGCCCCCGCAGCTGTAGCTGCTGCTGCTGTGGTTCAGCTGCAGATGGGACAGGGACAGCTCAGTCCCATTGATGGGCCCCCACAGATCCTTCTTGTCCCGGTAAATTCGCACCTTGGTGTCCGTGTGGTTCCACCAGTCCTGGCAGCGCAGGGTCACTGTGTCCCCCTCCAGCAGTGCCCGCGCTGGCACCTGCAGCACCAGATCATCTGTGGGACAGGAGGGTTCCATTCCACTGAGGGGTTGAGACAGGTCCAAGGTGGGTGTCCAAGGCACCAGGGACATCTGGGTGCACTGGGGTGCCCTGGGGTGCACTGGGATGTCCAGGTGTCCTGTGGACAGGCTCTCGTGCTGAGAGCCAGGGGGTGTGAGGCCACCCACGGAGTGGAGCCCACGCAAACCTCTCAGGGGTAACCCTGATCATTAAAGATCCCCCCTCACCATTTGAGATTGTCAAGGGGGGGCTGCGCCCAGTGCTGGGTCTGTCACACGTGTAGGTGCCTCTCTCAGTGACAATGAGGCGGTCATGTCCCTGCTGCCACCAGCGCTGCCCGTCCTTGTACCAGGTGCTGACACCGGGGGTCCCCGAGCCCTGGCAGGTCAGTGTCACCCGGTCCCACAGCACCGCCGCCTCCAGGGGGGCTCCACCAGGAGCTGGGTGGTCTGGGCACCTGTGGGTGACAGGGGACACCAGCCTGCCAGGGCTAGTGTGGGGCTGGGGACAGCGGGGTGGGGCCATGGCATCCCCCGAGGACTCACCAGCGAGGCTGAGGGTCTGGGCTGGAAGGGAGAAGGGACAGGGCTGGGTGGGGGTGGCATCGTGGGGACAGCAGCACGGGAGCATGGGGTGTGGTGGCTGTCCCCAAACTGTCTCGGTAGGGACAGCAATTCTTGTGGGGAAGTGTGTCTGGATGGTCCCCAAAAGTTTTGGCAAGGCAGGGGGACATGTCTGTGTCACAGCCACCCATGCACCACATCTCTGTGGCACAGATGCCTTGGGAACAGGGACACTGAGGCCACCCTGGGCTAAGGAAGAACATGGGGACACTGTGGACACCCTGGGCACAAGGAAACCACAGACACAGCCCATGCTGGCCCAGGTCACCCCCACCAGCTCATGATCCCATCCCCATGATCCCATCCCCATGGCCACATCCTCACATTTCTTCTCCCTGCATCCCAGTTCCCTTGTCCCTATCCCCAGAGCTGCCTAAGCCCAAAGGTGCCAGTCCCCACATTCCTGTCCCCACATCCCCATCCCCAAATTCCTCCCCCCAAAGCCACCCTACATCCCCAGGCCCACCAAGGTCCACTGTGGGTAACATGGACTGGCTCTGCTGGCATTGGGGACCCCAGGGTACCCTGCAGCCCCCTGTGCCCCCTCCCCTCCCTATCCCCAGGGTGTCAGGCCTGTGCCCGGGGCACTCACCCCACAGGAGCAGCGCCCCCTTCCCAGCCATCCCGGTGTCCCCAGCCATGTGCACTGGCTGTCACTCGCTGCTGTGGCCACCGCTCCCCTGGCTGGCGGCTCTTGGGATGAAGGGGAAGGAAGCGAGGTCACGTCTGTCCCCATGTGTTGGTGGCCCTTGGTGGGGGCAGGGTGGGGACAGGCTGGGGACATGGGGTTCCCCGGATTGGGGGGCTCGGTGGGTTTGGGGAGGCAGGAATGGGGTCACTGGGAAATGGGGGTGGTGAGGTGGGGGAATGTCTGGCAATGGGTCTGTGGAGCAGTGGCCGGTGAAAAGTGAAACGCCCAGGCTAGATAAATGTCCAGCCAACCTCCAGCCAGTCAGGCACTTCCCCAACCCGGAGTCAGGGGCTTGTGCCTAAGGCGATGTCAAGCCTTGCGGACGTGTGGCCGCAGTAAAGAGCTCCGAAGTCGCAGGATGAAATGAAGAGGCGACCCTCAGTTTCTTCGGGGGGGTGGTTTTATTGGTAGGGAAACGTGGAGTTCTTCGGTGGAAGAAGCTGAGAGCCCCGAGGCAGGGAAAAGCCTCGGTTTTACAGAGGGTGGGAGGGGTGAAAGATAGCAAATCAGAGAGGGATACATTAAGGATTGGCGTGATCGGAGAACCCATCAAACACAGTTGCGGGAGGGACCCTGGCCCCTAACCCAATCACTCGACACCCTGGCCCGAACTCTCTAGAAAAAGAGGCAGGGGTGTCGAGTGACAGGCAGGCTGCCAGGGGTGGGGAACAAGAAAGATACATTTGGTAACCAAGACAACTGGGGAGGGGTTTGGGGATTGACACAAACTGGTAACAGGGCAGGACTTTCTGAGAGAACAATGGAGGGAAAACTGAACAAGCATAAAACACACCACAACAGGTCTGCCATGGGAATGAGCGTCCCCATAGCTGGGGGGACTCAGGGATGGGAGTCCCAAGGGAATATGGGCTCCAGGGAATTGAGTTCATGGGATGGGGGAATAGTGGGTCCTAGGAGGATTTCAGGGGATGGAATGAACGGGAGGGGTTTCCTTGGAAATGGGGTCCTGGGCCATGGAGATCCTGGGGAATGTCAGTATTGGGATGGGGGTTGCAGAGAGGGTGGAACATAAGGAATGGGGGTCCCATGTTTCGGTTCCCAGAGAATGGGGGTGCCAGGGATGGGCAGCGGCTGGGTGAGCCCATGGGTTGCAGCTCCTTCCCTGGGTGCTTCAGATTTTGGGGTGGTCCAGAGCTTAACATAGCCCCCACAAGGTGCCGGCGGCGTGGGGATTACCACAGACAGATCCTGAGGGGCTCTGGGTCTGTGCCCCTCCAGACCCCAGTGACTTTTCCCTCTCTTTATTCCATTTTCACCATTTTACCCCTCAATTTCAGAAACCCCCAGTTTGTGCCTTGATGATCCTGGGGGGCACCTGAGCAGGGAATGGGCTGGGGAGGCTGTGGGGGATGGGGGAGTGCAGCTTTTACCGCCCCAACGCTTTCACTTTCTCTGTACTGCAGCAGAAGGAAGAGGCTGTTTGACACGTTTGTCACATGGAGGGGGGGTTCTGTCCTGGGGAGGGGCACATCCAGGGGTCTCCTGTCCTGGGGGGATCCTGTCCCAGGGGGGCACATGCTGGACAAGGGGCTCCTGTCCTGGAGCATGGCAGATTCGGAGGGGTCCAGACTTCTCCATTCTTGCTCGTCCCCTGCAGGATCTGAGCCAGCAAAAGCAGCTGGGGAATGGAGCCCTTGGGCAGGAAGGAACTCCCAGACTCCTGCTCCTTGAAGCCAGAGGCCACCAAAGGGTGGGGCCCAGCCATGGCCCAGCCCCACTGCACAGGGATGGCCATTGCCCAGCCCTGCTCTGCCCAGCCCCAGGTGGCAGCCAGCACCTGAGGGTCCCCCCTGCCCCCTTGGCTTTGATTCTGGCACCTTTAGAGCTGCTGCAGAGGTGAGAATTCTGTGGGGGGAAAAAGTCCCTGCCTGGGGTTTGTTCAGCCCTGCAAGAAGCACAAAGCCCAAAGAGAGTACAAGCAGTGGCTCTACTAGGGCCTTTGATATTTTTCATAGAAGGGCTGGCTAGAAACCGCCCCTGCAGGGGCAGCTGAGAGGGAACCAGTCCAGCAATTGATCATTTCTTCCTCTTGGGAAGGGACTGACAGAGGCCCAAAACAACTGCAAATCCTACAACAATCTGCTAAAGAACTGGAGCTTGACCATTGTCCTTGAACCAAACCTGCAGCCCTCAGGATCCGCATGGAAAGAATGCTTGGATTTGGATTGTAGTGGGCAGCTAAGAGAGAAATGTATGGAAATATCAGTCAGTGGATCTGCCTGTGGTCATGGAAAGGCTGTGGGGAGTGTCCCTTGCCTGGATTCCAGGTGGCCCCAAAGCTGCTCCATCCCTGCCCTCCTCACCTGAGTGAAAGGCTGAGGGTTTGCAGGAATTGTGGTGCAAAGCCACCAGAGGTGCTGCTGTAGGCCTGAGACCTGCCTGGGGTCAGGCGCTGCCTTCCTTCCATTCGGGATCATGGAGAGCGGTCGCGGGTGTTGTGCAGGGCGTGTGCCTGGCCCCGGGACACTGCTACGCTGCCAGTGGGCACTGGGATCCAACCTGCTGCCTTGGCGGCTTCTGCCCGCTGCTGCCGGTGGTGGTGCCGGGACCGATTGGTGGCCGTGAGTTTGCAAAAGGAGCGATTTGCCCTCCTCCCTCCCGCCTGAGGCCGCCATGGCCCCTGAGGGGATGGAGCTGGAGCGGGGCGCCCCCTGCTGGCCGGGAGTGCTCCCTGCAGCGCCCCCTGCTGGCCGCGGTTATAGCTGCCACAAAAACCAACAGCGCTGAGCGGGAGGGAAAGTTCTGGGTTTGTGTTGTTGGTTCTGTTCTGCTTTATAAATTTCCCAGTAAAGAGCTGCTATTCCTTTTCCTACACTTTTGCCTGGAAGCCCCATCATTTTTGAAATTAAAAAGATTTTTAGACATGTGTCTTCCTACCATTCCAGGAACATCCTCACTTTCCTTGGTAGATATTTCTCATTTAAATGAGTTGCCAGCTGCTGGGTTCCAGTGTGGTTGGGACAGACACCCCAAGAGAAGACACGGTCAGGGACTTGGCCACCTCATGCTTTGTCCTTTAAGGGAGCTGGGCCACCAAGGGCCCTCTCCATAGCTGGCACTCCTGGTCACACGGCCACTCAGGAGCTGGCTTTGGCAGAGCATCACACTGTCCCTAGTGTGCCATGGCTGACAGACTGAGGGACAGACGGGAACCTGTCTCACCAAAAGCAAGGCCTGACCCACCCCTGCTACACACAGGTGTTCCAAAATGTCTCCAGACATCAAACTTTTCCTGTCTCTGACACCCTGCCCTGTGCCATGGCCTGATCCCGACTGCCCTGGGAAAGGAGGTGGTTCTGGAATCCCCACAGGGCCTTGGTGACATCCTCGTGTGGGGAACAGGGCAGAGGAGGTGTTTTGGACAGGGAACAAGAGAATCCAGAGCCTCCTGAATGCCACTTTGGCCATCAGAGCAAGGAAGGTCCAGAGCCCTGCCAGGTTCCTCTGGTGGAGGAAACGTGCTGGAGGGAACTGTCTGGCGTTTGTTCCTTTTTGGGGGCTTTCCCTGGAAATTGTTCCTTGTGCGACAATTTGGACACTGAACCTTATTGCTGTTGCTGTTGGTTTTATTCTCTCTGGTTGTTGTTTCAGGAAATTGTTCTTCTCTCAGCCCTTTGGCATCTTTGTGCCCCCACGGGGAGGGATTGGGGCAGTTTTTAGTGGCAGCACAGACACGAGTGGGTGCCCATGGGTGGGGACCCCCAGTGCCCCCAGTTCCCCCCAGTGTCACAGCACATTCCCGTAGATGTCACCGGGTTCCCGCGGTCGCCCCTGGAGTCCCTGCAGCTCTGCGTAGGTCACCTGGGGATGCTGGGGGGTGGTGGCACGGGGGGACACTGAGAGAGACACGGGCTGTGGGATCTGGGTGGGGTGACACTCCTGGGTGATGTGTCCCTCTGCGTGTGTCCCCCCCATACTCACCCCCTGCCCTCTTGGTGACCACGACGTGGGTGTACAGCACCTCCCCCTGCTCTGGGGCGGCTGGGGCATCCGGGGGGGCCCTGAGGGAACAAAGGGGTTTTGAGGGAGGGAATGGGAGGTCTTGGGGGTTGGGGAAAATAGGGAGCGTGTGGTTTGAGCTCCCCACTCACCTTTCCTGGTTCTTCCTGGCAGCTGCAGAGGAAAGAGGGGAGGGGTGACTGTGGGGTCCCCAGGGCCCTGACTGCTCTCAGGATTCCTGAACTCCCATGGGACCCTCAATCTTCAACAGGACCCCCATGCATTCCTGGAGCCCCCCAGAATTCATGAACATCCTCCGTACCCCAAATCAACTCAGGCTTAAGTACCCAAAGCCCAGGAGGGACAGAGACCCCCCAAACACACCCAAGGCCCCTGAAAGAACCCTCAACATCCCTGAATAACCCTCCAGCACCTCCCCAAGCTCTACAGCACCCCCAGCCAATGTCACAACACTGGGATTGTGAATGCCACACTCTCGTTCCCCAATTATAGGGGCCCCTACAGTCGCCTGGGACCCCCGTCCCCCCATTGTCACCCACCCACACGGTGCCACCAGTTCCAGGCCACAATGACACCCACGAGCAGGAGCAGGAACAAAAGGGCCCCACTGACCCCTGCGGCCACTGCAAGAAAAAGAGGGGGACACATCAGGGTCACCCATCACCCCAGGGGTCCTGCACTCCCTGGTTACCCTCTGGGACCCCACCTGTGTCCCTGTGTGTCCCTGTGTCCTGCGGTGTCACGTCCAGGGCACAGGGGGTGATGGTGGCATTGGCCACGGGCACTGCGGGGACAGAGACAGGGCTGAGGGCACAGGGAGGGGCTGGCAGCCGGTGTGGGAGGACAGGGATGGGGGACTGGTGTGATGGGGGATGTCAGGGGTGGGGTCATAACACAGAAGGGTGTGGGCACAAGGGGAGTAATAGAAGGAGCAAGGAAATTTTTGTTGGGGACTTGGAGATGCCCAAACAGGGGACCCGAAGTGTCTGTGGGGGCTCCCTGTGCCCATCCCGCACCCCCTGTGCACCATGACATGGAGCCTGGTGCTGCTTTTCCCCACACCCCCCCTGCTCAGGGTGCAGCTGGCAGCTGTAATTCCCCGAGTGGGAGACCCCCACGGCAGGCACCAGCAGCTGTGGGGACCCCTGCGGGTCTCCCACCATCTTCCCATCCCGGTAGAACACGTGCAGGAGGGGGGCTCGGGGCCACAGGGGGCTGGGGGTGCTGAGGCAGCTGAGAGTCAGGGGGGCCCCCAGGATGGCCTCGGGGGGACCCTGCAGCACCGGCACTGAGAAGAGCTCTGGGAAGGAGAGGGGAGAGGGAATTTTGGCCCCGAGTCCCTGGGGAGGGGCTGTGGGGGTGTCGGGGTGGGGACTTTGTGGTGCTCACCGTGCACTGTCACTGTCACTGGTGGTGACTCCCTCAACCCCCAGGATCCCACCTTGCCCCTGCAGCTGTAGTGGCCACTGTGACTCAGCTGCAGAGGGGACAGGGACAGCTCAGTGACATTGGGGAACACCCCCAGTTCCTTCCCCTCCTGGTAGAAGGACACCGAGGTGACCGTGCTGTTCCGCCAGCCCCGGCAGCGCAGTGTCACCGTGTCCCCCTCCAGCAGCGCCTGCGCCGGCACCTGCAGCACCAGATCATCTGGGGGACAGAGGGGATTCATCACATCACAGGGATCTCAAGGGTCCCGCTGACATCGGGACCCTCACGGAGTCACACCCAGTGCACCAGAGGTCATCAATTCCACAAACAGGGTCCTCTCGCTCTGGGGTGCTCTGGATGTCCCCAGGGCAGGGGATGGGCTCTGGTCACACAGGAGGTGACCCATGGAGCAGAGCCCACCCAGAGTCCTTGGGGTGCCTGTGGGTGCAAGGCTGGGGACACCCAAACCCCCCTCACCTTCTGAGACAATCACAGGGGGGCTGAGCCCAGTTCCAGGTCTGTCACAGCGGTAAATGCCTTTCATAGTGACAGTGACATTAGTGCGTCCCTGCTGCCCCCAGCGCTGCCCGTTTCTGTACCAGGTGGTGGCACTGGCAGTCCCCGAGCCCTGGCAGGTCAGGGTCACCCGGTCCCACAGCACCGCCGGCCTCCAGGGGGGCTCCACCAGGAGCTGGGTGGTCTGGGCACCTGTGGGTGACAGGGGACACCAGCCTGCCAGGGCCAGTGTGGGGCTGGGGACAGTGGGGTGGGGCCATGGCATCCCCCGAGGACTCACCAGCGAGGCCGAGGGTCTGGGCTGGAAGGGAGAAGGGACAGGGCTGGGTGGGGGTGGCACCATGGAGACAGAGGCACGGGGGCAGGGGGAGTGGGGGCTTTCCCTGAAAAAGATCTCAGTGGGGGGATTGGTGTGGAACAGATGTCTCCAGGACAGGGACACAGCAGCCAACTCATGGTCAGGCATGGGGACCCCTGTGCTGGCACAGGTCATCCCTGCCAGACCCATAGCCACATTCCCATGACCCTGTGCCCATGGTCCCATTTTGGTGGCACCTGTCCCCATGGCTCAAGCACATGGTGCTTGTCCCCTTGTTCCTGTCCCTGCATCCCTGTGTCCCTCTTCCCCTGTCTCTGTACCCACAGCTGCCCCAGCCCCAAGTTTCCTTCTGTAGCATCCCTGTCCCCACAACTCCATCCTCCTGTCCCTGTCCCCACATCCCAGTTCCGCTGTGTGTGTCCCGTGTTCCTGTCCCCATGGCCACCCCACAACTCTGGTCACACTGGGCTCCATGTCCTGCTGGCCTTGAGGACCCCAGGAGACCTCGCAGCCCCCCTGTGCCCCCTCCCCTCCCCATCCCCAGGGTGTCAGGCCCGTGCCCGGGGCACTCACCCCACAGGAGCAGCGCCACTTTCCCGGCCATCCCGGTGTCCCCAGCCATGTGCACTGGCTGTCACTCGCTGCTGTGGCCACCGCTCCCCTGGCTGGGGGCTCCTCGGATGAAGGGGAAGGAAGCGAGGTCACGTCCGTCCCCATGTGTAGGTGGCCCTTGGTGGGGGCAGGGTGGCCACAAGCAGGGCACAGGCTGTGGGCAGGGTGGGGACAGGATGGGGACATGGTGGGGGATGCTGTTGCCAGGAGTGGGGGGCTCAGGGGATGTGGGGAACCAAGGATGGCTGTCCAGGAGAATGAGGGTCCACTGGAATTGGGGTTTCCATGCCTGGGGGCATTCAGGGATGGGGGTGCTGTGGGAACATGGTCCCCAGGGATTTGGGGTCATGGCAAGTGGGTGCCAGGGCTGGGGGTGCATGGGGGAAAAAGGGGACCCTCGGGAATAGGGGTTCTGGGGGAAGAAGCAGCCCATTGTATGGGATCAAGTCAATGGTGGGGCTGGGCAATGTCAGTCCTGGGATGGGGGTCCCCAGGGAGGAGAGACCAAGGCAATGGGGGTCCCATGGTTGGGTTCCAGGGGAATGGGGGGTGCCAGGGATGGGCAGTGGCTGGGTGGGCACGGGGGTCACAGCTCCTTCATGGGGTGCCTCAGATTTTGGGGTGACTCAGAGCCCAGCACAGTCCCCACCCTTGGGCACCCCATGGCTCTCCTAGGAGGTTCTGTGTCTCTGCCCCACTCACCCCTGGGCTTTTTCTTGTCTCCCCGCATTTCCTGGCTGAACCATCCCAGGGAACAGCTGGGAGAATCCCAGGAAGGGAAAAAAGGGGTTGGGGAGTGCAGGCAGCGGTTTCAGGGCTGTGGGGGATGGGGCTCCCTGTCTGTGACCCCCCAACTCTTTCTCTTTCCTGCAGCGGTTTGTGCTGAGGCAAGGACATGAATTCTGTCCAGGGGCCACATCCAGAGGGGTCCAGCCTTTAGGGAAAAGGGCAGCTCTGCTGTGCTGACACCCAGGTCTTGTCCCAGGCTCTTGTCCCTGGGAGCTCCTCCTCGTTCTGGGGGTGCCACATCCTTGGGGATTCCTTTCCCAGAGGTGGCACATCCTGGGGTCCTCTGTCCTGGCTGGGCCTTGAGCATTCCCGCTGTCCCCAGTGGGTTCCTGTGACCTCTGGGGTGCCCAAACTTAAGGAGGCATCTTTTATGACCTTGCCCTGATGATGGTAAATCCCAGGATCAAGCTGGTTGAATTCCCTGATGCCCAATTGCTATGGACAGTTTTGGGGTCATATTTTGGTCTCAGATTTTGAGATGACTCAGAGCCCAGCACAGACCCCACCCTGGGGCACCCCAGGCTTGTCCTGGGAGGCTCTGGGTCTCTGCCCCACAAATCCCTGGGCTTTTTCCTGTCACCCAAATTTCCTGTCTTAGCAATCTCAGGAAACACTTGATGCCCAATTGACTGTGACAAAATTATACAGCCATAGAAAAAAGGCATACATCTTTTCCTATACCATTATTTTCCCAATAAAAAACAAACTCCTGAAAAACCATACTGACAAGGAATAAAATGCTCTGGTTTATAGAATCCTTTTAATCATTGCTTTCCCAACAAGAGGAAATCAAAACACAATATAAACAGAAATAAGTGGATATAAAAACCACAAGAAAACCACAAACAAATCACAGTGAAATGAGACATTTTGGTTCCTTTTAGAAGACCCCTGCTCCATCCCACAGCAGCGTTTGCTTGTGGATAACACAGAGGGTGGAATCTCCCTGAGTGTCCAACAGCTCCATGGGATTGTTCCCTGCCTGCTGGGCAGCAACCCAGCCCCTAATGAAGCCTTTTCTTGGGCCATATTAAGGAACTCTTCCCATTTTGCTCGTTCCCACCCTGAAACTTGTTTGACTTCCCATGGAGGAAGGGGAGAAGCTCTGTCCATGCTTGGGACAGTGCCCAGGAATCTGTGGAAATGCCCCTGTGTGCCTCAGGGTCTGATTCCCTGGTAAATCCACTCCAGCCTGCCCTGAATTCCCCTGCCTGGGCACTCCCTGCTCCTGCTGTGACACCCCTGTTCCCCAGCCCCTTGTGTGCAGCCCCTGCTCAATATTTCCACACTTTTCCCTCTTATTTGGCAGCAAGAGCCCAACCCAAATATTAATTCCATGATGTTCCAGAAGTCTGCAGGTTTTCTTCAAGAACGAGTGTTCCAGTCAGTTTGTTGAGCAGATTGTTTTTGTCTTTACAGTAGTTTTGTGGTTTTCGCAGTCCCTTGGGCAAGGGACAAAATGATCAATTGCTGCATTTCCGGACTGGTTCCCTCACAGCTGCCCCTGCAGGGGGGGTTTCCAGCCAGCCCTGCTCTGAAAACCATCAAAGGCCCTCACAGAGCCACTGCTTGGGCTCCCTTTGGGCTTTGTGCTTCTTGCAGAGCTGAGCAAACCACAGCCAGGTCTTCTCCCTCATAGAATTCTCACCTCTGCAGCAGCTCTAAAGGTGCCAGAATCAAAGCCAAGGGGGCAGGGGGGACCCTCAGGTGCTGGCTGCCACCTGGGGCTGGGCAGAGCAGGGCTGGGCAATGGCCATCCCTGTGCAGTGGGGCTGGGCCATGGCTGGGCCCCAGCCTTGCATTGACAGGGGTCCCCAGGATGTGCCACCCCTGGGACAGGCACCTGGCCAGGAATGTGCAGGGACATTTCCGGAACTGCCACACCTGGGACAGGACCCCCCATGCCAGGATGTGTCACCCCCGGGACAGGATCCCCCCAGGACAGGAGCCTCTGGATGTGCCCCCCCAGGACAGAACCCCCCCTTTCCCATCTGACTCTAAGCACAAACGGCTTCTTCCTTCTTGTCCAGGAAAAGGAAAGTGAAAGTGTTGAGGAGGCACAGCCCAACACCTCCATCCCCCCCAGCCTGCCTACCCTTCCCTGCATCCCCTGCTCCCCATTTTCCCCTCCCCTGGGTCCCCCCAACCCATTCCCTGCTCAGGTGCTCCCCGGGATTGTTGAGGTAGGAACAGGTGCAGAGGGCACGTGGCACAAAAGTGAGGAAAATAAGGAAAGAAAAGCAATGAAAACACAAAAAAATCAAGGACAGTGGAGGGCACAGAGGCCGAGCTACCCAGGACCCCCATGTGATGCCTGCACAGGAAACAAGCATCCCAGGGGGGCATTGCTTGCTCTGGGTCACACCAAAATCTGAGGCACCCAGGGAAGGAGCTGAGACTCCTGTGCCCATCCAGCAGCTGCTCATCCCTGGCACCCCCATTCCCCTGGGAATCTAAACATGGGATCCCCATTCCTTATGTCCCCTCATCTCTGGGACCCTCATCCCAGTACTGACATTACCCACGATGTCCATGGCCGAGAACCCCATTCCCAAGGAACCCTCTCCTGTTCATTCAATGCCCTGAAATCCCCCTTCCCCCATGACCTTGGTTCTCTCAGGAACGCCATTCCAATGGGACCCCCATTCCCCCAGCATCCCCATCTCATGACCCCAAATCCTGGAGCCCACGCTCACCTGGGACTCCCATCCCTGAGTCCCCCCCAGCCCTGGACACCCCCAGACCCATGACTCCCCCTCCTCAGGAACCACATTCCCCTGGACATCCATCCCTGGCTCCCCAAACCCACCGAGCCCCTACTCCTGCAAACCACATCTCCCACCATGTCCCACCCGCCCTCATCCCCATCCTGTGCCCAGCTTGTGGCCACCCTGCCCCCACCAAGGGCCACCTACGCATGGGGACGGACGTGACCTCGCTTCCTTCCCCTTCATCCCAAGAGCCACCAGCCAGGGGAGCGGTGGCCACAGCAGCGAGTGACAGCCAGTGCACATGGCTTGGGACACCGGGATGGCCGGGAAGGTGGCGCTGCTCCTGTGGGGTGAGTGCCCCGGGCACGGGCCTGACACCCCAGGGATGGGGAGGGGGCACAGGGGGGCTGTGGGGTCCCCTGGGGTCCCCAATGCCAGCAGTGCCAGTCCATGGTACCCACAGTAGACCTTGTTGGGACTGCGACTGATGTAGGGTGGCTTTGGGGACAAGAACAGGTGGCAGAGATTTGGGAATGGGGATGTGGCGCAGGAATGTGGGGACTGGCACCTTTGGGCTCAGGTAGCTCTGGGGATGGGGACAAGGGAACTGGGATGCAGGGACAGAAGGGAACAAGAACGGTGAGGATGTGGCCATGGGGATGGGATCATGGGGATGGGATCATGGGGATGGGATCATTAGCTGTGTCCGTGGTGTCCTCGATCCCAGTGCCCAGGGTGTCCACAGTGTCCCCATGTTCTGCTTCAGCCCAGGGTGGCCTCAGTGTCCCTGTTCCCAAGGTGTCTGTGCCACAGGGATGTGGTGCATGGGTGGCTGTGACACAGACATGTCCCCCTGCCTCTCCAAATCTTTTTGAGACCACCCACACACACTTTCCCACAAAAACTGCTGTCCCAACAGGGACAGTTTTTGGGGACAGTCACCACACACTGCGCCCCTGTGTGCCTCCTTGCCTGTAGTGCCACCCTCACCCAGCCCTGTCCCTTCTCCCTTCCAGCCCAGACCCTCAGCCTCGCTGGTGAGTCCTCAGGGGATGCCATGGCCCCACCCCACTGTCCCCAGCCCCACACTGGCCCTGGCAGGCTGGTGTCCCCTGTCACCCACAGGTGCCCAGACCACCCAGCTCCAGGTGGAGCCCCCCTGGAGGCTGGCGGTGCTGTGGGACCGGGTGACACTGACCTTCCAGGGCTTGGGGACTGCCGGTGCCACCACCTGGTACAAGGATGGGCAGCGCTGGTGGCAGCAGGGACGTGACCATCTCAGTGTCACCAGGAGTGGCACCTACACATGTGACAGACCCGGCACTGGGCTCAGCCCCCCCGTGACAGTCTTAGATGGTGAGGGTGAATCTTTAATGATTAGGGTGGCCCCTGAGAGTTCAGGGTGGGCTCCACTCCATGGGAGGCCTCACACCCCTCATGTGGCGAGAGCCTGTGCCCTGCACACAGAGACATCCCAGTGCAGCCCAGTGCACTCCAGAGCACCCAGATGTCCCTGGTGCTATGGCCACCCACCTCAAAATGGTCTCATCAGTAAAATGTGACCTTCCTGTCCCACAGACCCACTGGTGCTGCAGGTGCCAGCGTGGACACTGCTGGAGGGGGACACAGTGACACTGCGCTGCCGGGGCCGGCAGGAAAACCATCTCAGCAGGGTGCGATTTTACCGGGATGAGAAGGATCTCGGGGGGTCCCTCAGGGGAACCGAGCTGTTCCTGTCCCCCCTGCAGCTGCACCACAGCAGCCGCTACCGATGTGAGAGCTTGGTGGGGTCCTGGCAGTCCCGGTCAGCAGCAGTGACAGTGACAGTGCACGGTGAGCACCCCCATGGCTGGAACTCCAATATCTTGACAACCCCAAAGCCACTTCCCAGCAGATTCAGAGCCACAGTCCTCATGTCCCCTCTCCTTCCCAGAGCTCTTCTCGGTGCCAGTGCTGGAGGGTCCCCCCACATCCACCGAGGGGTCTCCCCTGACTCTCAGCTGCCTCAGCACCCCCAGCCCCCTGCGGCCCCGAGCCCCCTTCCTGCACATGTTCTACCGGGACGGACAGGTGGTGGGGGGCCCGCAGGGGTCCCCGCAGCTGCTGGTGCCCGCCGTGGGGGTCTCCCACTCGGGGAATTATGGCTGTGAGGTGCACTCCCAGGGTGGGGCCCTGCGGAAGAGCAGCGCCCAGCTCCGCGTCACGGTGCGCAGTGAGTGTGGGGATGGGCACGGGGAGCCCCCACAGCCTCCTTGGGTCCCCCACACTGCCTGGCATCGCCCAGCCCTCCCTGATGCCTGCTCTGGGGTACCCAACCTTTCCCGGATCCCTCCCTGGCTCCCACCGTCCTTTCCTGGGTCCCGCACCAGGTCCCCCAGCCCCTACATGGGTACCCCCATCCTTCCCTGGCACCGTTTCCGTGTCCTGCCATTGCTGCCCCGGGTCCCTCCCCAGGTCCCCCCATTCCTGGCTTGTGTTTCCCTCCATCCCACATTGGGTCCCCTCACCCCTCCCTGGGTCCCATCACCCCTCTCTGAGGTCTCCACACATTCCCCAGGTCACACCATCCCCTCCCTGGGTCCCCCTACCTGCCCTGGTGTTGCCCATCTCCCTCTCCAGGTGTTCACTCCCTGATCTCCCAATCATCCCTCAGGGTTCCTTCCTAAGCACATCCCCTCCTCCATCTCTGCGCCCGCTCTCCATCACTGGAATTCCCCTGCCCCTCTCTGAACCCCCTGGGTCCCTCACTGTCCCCTGGTGTCCCCCTCTCCTGCAGGGGTCCCGCCCTCAGGGGTGTCCCTGTCAGCACAGCCCCCCAGGGGACAGGTGGCACTCGGGGACAGCCTGGTGCTGAACTGCTCAGTGACCATGGGAACAGGTCCCCTGTCCTTCTCCTGGCACTGGGAAGGCTCGGGGGCACTGCTGGGCACCGGCCCCTGCCTGGAGCTGTGCCACATTGGGGACAATGACAGCGGCCAGTACCGGTGCCGGGTCAGTGACGGGGACAGCGTGGCCGAGAGTGACCCCCTGAATGTCACTGTCCTGCGTGAGTGGGACCCTTGAACTGGGGATGAGCCCACCCAGAGCACTCCCCTCCCACCTTGCCACGCACCAGCCCTGTCTCTGTCCCCACAGTGCCTGTGGCCAATGCCACCATCACTCCCAGTCCCCAATCACACAAGGTGCACGCAGGTGACAACGTGACCCTGAGCTGGTCAGTGCAGGTGGGCTCCGCCCCTGTCACCTTCACCTGGCTTCACAACGGGCAGGCGGTGGCCCAGGGTCCCCTCCTGGAGCTCAGTGACATTGAAGTGGGACAGTCAGGCACCTACCAGTGCATGGCCACCAACCAGCTGGGACAGGATGGGCACCGCGTGTTCCAGGCACTCAGCCCAGAGCTGGCCCTGGAGGTGACACCTGGCTCACCCTGGGTCAAAGCTGGGGTCACACAGGTGGGGTCACCAGGGAGTGCAGGATCCCTGGGGTTCATGGTGACCCTGATGTGTCCCCCTCTGTTTCTTGCAGCGGCTGCAGGGGTTGGTGGGGCCCTTTCCTTCCTGGTCCTCCTCATGGCTGTCATTGTGACCTGGCACTGGTGGCACCGTGTGGGTGGGTGACAATGGGTGGTTGGGGGACCTAGCAAGCTGTAGAGGCCAACAGAATTGGGGAACCATAGAGAACAACCCACATACCGCCAATTGTGACTTTGGCTGAGGGTCCTGTAGGGTTTGGGGAGGTGCTGGAGGGTCCTGCAGGGATGCTGGGGGTTCTTCAGGGGCCCTGGGGGTGTTTGGGGGTCTCTGTCCCTGCTGGGCTTTGGGTTCTTGAGGGTGATTTGTTTGGGGCCACAGGGAGGTGCATGAATTCCGGTGGGCTTCAGGGATGCTTGGGGGTCCTAAGGGGAATTGAGAGTCCCGTGGGGGTACAGGATTCCTAAGGGGGTTCAGGGCCCTGGGACCCCACAGTGACTCCTCCTCTCTTTCCCATGCAGCCGCCAGGAAGCAGCAGGAAAGGTGAGTGGGGGGCTCAAACCACACTCTCCCCTTTTACCCCAAACCCCAAGACCTCCCATTCCCTCCCCCACATCCCCTTTATTCCCTCAGGGCTCCCCCGGATGCCCCGGCCCCCCCAGAGCAGGGGGAGGTGCTGTACACCCACGTCGTGGTCACCAAGAGGGCAGGGGGTGAGTACGGGGGGGACACACGCAGAGGGACACGTCACCCACCAGTGTCACCCCACCCAGATCCCACAGCCCGTGTCTCTCGCAGCGTCCCCCCGTGCCACCACCCTCCAGCATCCCCAGGTGACCAACGCGGAGCTGCGGGGACCCCAGGGGCGACCCCAGGAACCCGGTGACATCTACGGGAATGTGCTGTGACACTGGGGGGAACTGGGGGGCTCTGGGGGTCCCCACCCATGGGCACCCACTCATGTCTGTGCTGCCACTAAAAACTGCCCCTCCTGCTCCCCGTGGGAGCACAAACATCCCAAAGGACTGAGAGAAGAAGAATTTCCGGAAACAGCAATGAGAGAGAATAAAACCAACAGCAACAGGAACAAGGTGCAGAGTCTATATATGCAAAAAATGAACGATTTCCTTGGAAAGCCACCAAAAAGGAACAAATCTCAGACATTTCCCCCAGCAGGTTTCCTCCACCAGAGGAACCTGGCAGGGCCTCAACCTTCCTTGCTCTGATGGCCAACACAGCCTTTAGGAGGCTCTGGATCCTCTTCTCCCCTGTCCCAAACCCTCCTCTGCTGTGCTCCTCACAGAAGAATGTCACAAAAGCCCTGTGGGGTTCCCGGAGCCTCCTCCTTTTCCAGGGCAGTCAGGATCAGGCCATGGCACAGGGTGGGGTGACAGAGACAGGAAAAGTTTGATGTCTGGAGACATTTTGGAACACCTCCATGTGGCAGGGGTGGGTCAGGCCTGGCATTTGGTGAGACAGGGCCCCATCTGTCTATCAGTCTGTCAGCCATGGCGCACTGGGACAGTGTGACGCTCTGCTAAAGCCAGCTCCTGAGTGGCCGGGTGACCAGAAGTGCCACTTGGGAAGAGGGCCCTTGGTGGCCCAACAGCTTTAAAGGGCAGAGCATAAGGTAGCCAAGTCACTGACTGTGTCTCCTCTTGGGCTGTCTTTCACATCCAGGCTGGAACCCAAAATTGACATCTCATTTAAATGAGAAATATCTACCAAGGAAATTGGGAATGTTTCTAGGATGGAAAGAAGACCCATCTCTAAAACATTTTTTAGTTTCAAAAATGATGGGGCTTCCAGGCAAAAGTGTTGGAAAAGGAATAACAGCTCTTTACTGGGAAATTTATAAAGCAGAACAGAAGAAACAACACAAACCCAGAACTTTCCCTCCTGCTCAGCACTGTTGGGTTTTTGTGGCAGTTATAACCGTGGCCAGCAGGGGGCGCTGCAGGGAGCACTCCCGGCCAGCAGGGGGTGCCCCGCTCCAGCTCCATCCCCTCAGGGGCCATGGCGGCCTCGGGCGCGAGGGAGGAGGGGAAATCGCTCCTTCTGCAAACTCACGGCCACCAATCGGTCCCAGCACCACCACCGGCAGCGGGCAGAAGCCGCCAAGGCAGCAGGTTGGATCCCAGTGCCCACTGGCAGCATAGCAGTGTCCCGGGGCCAGGCACACGCCCTGCACAACACCTGCGACCGCTCTCCATGATCCCGAATGAAAGGAAGGCAGCACCTGACCCCAGGCAGGTCTCGGGTCCACAGTAGCACCTCTGGTGGCTTTACACCACAATTCCTGCAAACCCTCAGCCTTTCACACAGGTGAGGAGGGCAGGGATGGAGCAGCTTTGGGGACACCTGGAATCCACACAGGGTCACTCCCCACAGCCCCACCACGGCCGCAGGGCCGACCCTCTGCTCGATATTTTCACACATTTACCTCTTATCTGGAAGCCAAACCAAAACCCAAATGTTCTTCCCATGATATTAGAAAGGGCTGCAGGCTTGACACAGGTAGGAGGACGGACCCGGGCAGGTTGTTGAGCAGATTTTTGTGGGATTTGCAGAGTTTTTGGGGCTCTCTCAGAACTTGCTGCAAGGGACAAAATGATCAATTGCTGCATTTCCGGACTGGTTCCCCCACAGTCGCCCCTCTAGGCGGGGGTTTCCAGCCAGCCCTTCTCTGAAAACCATCAAAGGCCCTCACAGAGCCACTGCTTGGGCTTCCTTTGGGGTTTGTGCTTCTTGCAGAGCTGAGCAAACCACAGCCAGGCCTTCTCCCTCATAGAATTCTCACCTCTGCAGCAGCTCTAAAGGTGCCAGAATCAAAGCCAAGGGGGCAGGGGGGACCCTCAGGTGCTGGCTGCCACCTGGGGCTGGGCAGAGCAGGGCTGGGCAATGGCCATCCCTGTGCAGTGGGGCTGGGCCATGGCTGGGCCCCACCCTTGGATGGCCACTGGCTTCAAGGAGCAGGAGTTTGGGAGCTCCTTCCTGCCTGGGGCTCCACTCCCCAGCTGCTCTTGCTGGCTCAGATCCTGCAGGGGACAAGCAAGAATGGAAATGTCTGGATCCCTCCGGAGCTGCTGTCCCCCAGGACAGGAGCCCCTTTTCCAGCATGTGTCCCCCCTGGGACAGGATCCCCCCAGGACAGGAGCCCCATGGATCTGCC
This sequence comes from Agelaius phoeniceus, assembly GCF_051311805.1. Classification (NCBI taxonomy): domain Eukaryota; kingdom Metazoa; phylum Chordata; class Aves; order Passeriformes; family Icteridae; genus Agelaius; species Agelaius phoeniceus. Next base: position 5,219,477 of record NC_135295.1, read on the forward strand.
CCCCCAGGACAGAACCTGCCCCTCTTCCCCTGCCCTCTCCCCTGTGACAAACGTGTCAAACACCCTCTTCCTTCTGCAGGAGAGAGAAACTGAAAATGTTGGGGGTGTAAAAGCTGGGCACCCCCATCCCCCACAGCCTCCCCAGCCTTCCCTGCAGACCCCTCACCCCTGCTTCCCCCACCCTGGGTTTCCCCCTTCCATTCCGTTCTCAGGGCCTCCACAGGATCATCAAGGCACGAAATTGAGGGTTGTGAAATTGAGGGGTAAAATTATGGAAGTGGAAATAAAGAGGGGAAGACTCCCTGAGGTCTATGGGGACACAGACCCGACCTTCTTGGAATCTACCTGGGGTGATGCTCCCAAACCACAAGCACCCTGAGGGGACTTTGCTGGAGCCAGCCAGGGAAGGAGCTTTGACCCAGGGGCTCACAAGGCCACTGCCTATTCCTGGCACCCTCATTCCCCTTGAAATCAAATCATGGGAGCACCATTCCTTATGTCCCACCTTGCCTGGGACCACCATCCCAGTAATGCCATTGCCCAGGATTTCCATGGCCCAGGACCCCATTCCCAAGGAACCCTCTCCTCTTCATTCCATCCACTGAAACTCTCCTTCCCCCAGGACCTTGATTCTCCCAGGACCCCCATTCCCACAGGGACCCCCATTCCCTCAGCATCCCCATCCCATGACCCCAAATCCCTGGAGCCCACATTCCACTGGGACTCCCATCCCTGAGTCCCCTCCCATCCTTGGGACCCCCCAATTCTCCTGGACACCCATACCTGGGTCCCCAAACCCACCAAATCCCCCACTCGTGGGAACCCCATGTCCCGCTGTGTCCCACCCAGCCTTGTCCCCATCTTGTTCCCAACCTGCCCACAGCCTGTCCCCACAGCTACATCCCCATGATCCTGTGCTTGTGGCCACCCTGTCCCCACCAGGAGCCACCAACACATGGGGACAAGACCTGACCTCGCTTCCTTCCCCTTTGTCCACAGAGCCACCACCCAGGGGACAGCCACCCCTGGCAGCGAGTGACAGCCAGTGCACATGGCTGGGGACACCGGGATGGCCGGGAAGGTGGCGCTGCTCCTGTGGGGTGAGTGCCCCGGGCACGGGCCTGACACCCCAGGGATAGGGAGGGGAGGGGGCACAGGGGGGCTGTGGGGTCCCCAGAGGTCCCCAAGGCCATCAGAACCAGCGCATGAGGTGACTGGGGTCGTGGGGTGGCTTTGGGGACAGGGGAAGGGGGACAGGAATGTGGGGACAATAACAGAGGGTCAGGGATTTGGGGAGGCAACATGGGGCAGGTGGGGGTGACCTGTGCCAGCACGGGGTAGCTGTGGCATCCCCAGTTCAGGGGTGACCACAGTGTCCCCATGTCCTGCCTGAGCAAGGGGTGCTGCAGTGTCCCTGTCCCCGAGGGGTCCATGTCACACAAGGACACTTTGGGCACATCCCCCACACCCCATGGCCTTCTGCCTCTGTCCCCATGGTGCCACCCCCACCCAGCCCTGTCCCTTCTGTCCCTTCTCCCTTCCAGCCCAGACCCTCGGCCTCGCTGGTGAGTCCTCGGGGGATGCCATGGCCCCACCCCACTGTCCCCAGCCCCACGCTGGCCCTGGCAGGCTGGTGTCCCCTGTCACCCACAGGTGCCCAGACCACCCAGCTCCTGGTGGAGCCCCCCTGGAGGCCGGCAGTGCTGTGGGACCGGGTGACCCTGACCTGCCAGGGCTCGGGGACCGCTGGTGCCACCACCTGGTACAAGGATGGGCAGTGCTGGTGGCAGCAGGGACGTGACCGCCTCATTGTCACTGAAGGTGGCACCTACACGTGTGACAGACCTGGCACCAGGCACAGCCCTACGGTGACAGTCTTACATGATGAGGGGGGTTTGGTTGTCCCCAGCCTGGCTCCTATGGGGACCCCAAGGGGTCTGGGTGGGCTCTGCTCCATGGGTCACCTCCTGTGTGACCAGAGCCCGTCCCCTGCTCTGGGGACATCCCAGAGCATCCCTGTGCAAGGAGACTTCTCTCTCACAATGGGCGGCTCCTGGTGCCTCCTGGTGCCATCATGACCCTCCTGATGGCCCTGGTGTGACAGGACCCCTCTGTCCCCCAGACTGGCTGGTGCTGCAAGTGCCAGCACGGGCGCTGCTGGAGGGGGACACGGTGACACTGCGCTGCCGGAGCTGGCAGAACAAACCACTCACGGATGTGTACTTCTGCCATGATGGGAAGAAACTGGAGGGGCTCCATGATGGGACTGAGCTCTCCCTGTCCTCCCTGCGGCTGCACCACAGTGGCCGCTACCTCTGCGGGGGCCGGGTGGTGTCACACTGGAGAGAGTAAGAGCAGGTGACAGTGACAGTGCACAGTGAGTGCAAGGATGGGGACAGGGAAGCCCGACATCCTCTGAGGGTTTCCCCACCACTGCCTGAATCCTTCATCCCTCCCTTTACTCCTCTCTGAGTCACCCCAAATTTCCCAAGTCCCTCTTGGTTTCCCCCATGACTGCCCAGTTCCCCCTGCAGATCCCTCATCCCTCTCTTTGTCCTCCCCAGCCCTCCCTGGATTCCCCACCCCTTCCAAGGTCCCTGCTCCACCCTCTGGTCTCTGTGCCTTCCCTGGGTCCTCCCATCTCTGAACCCCAAATCATTCCCTGAGGCTCCTCAGTCTCTCGTCTGGTTCCCCATCCCTGCCTGGGTCTCTCCCCCTTTCCATGGGGTCTCGCCATTGTCCCCAGGACCCAACGTGCCTCCCAGGGTCCCCTGCTGCTCACTGGGATCCTCTCTGCTCCCCTCCAATCACCTTCTTTCCCCTCCTGTGTCCCACACCCCCCCTGGGTCCCCAATCCCTCCTGTGTCCCCCCATAGGGGTCCCGCTCTTGGGGGTGTCCCTGTCAGCACAGCCCCCCTGGGGGACAGGTGGCACTTGGGGACAGCCTGGTGCTGAGCTGCACGGTGGCCGCGAGGACAGGTCCCCTGTCCTTCTCCTGGCACGAGCAGGGCTCATGGGCACCTCTGGGCTCCTGCCCCCTGCCTGGAGCTGTGCCACATTGGGGACAATGACAGCGGCCAGTACCGGTGCCAGGTCAGCAACGGGGACAGAGAGGCTGAGAGTGACCCCATGAATGTCACTGTCCTGGGTGAGCAGGACCCTTGGGCTGGGAGTGACCCCACCCACAGCACCCCCATCCCACCTTTCTTTGTGCCAGCCCTGTCTCTGTCCCCACAGTGCCAATGGCCAATGCCACCATCACCCCTGGTCCCCTGTCACACCAGGTGCGTGCAGGTGACCCTGTGACCCTGCACTGCTCGGTGCAGGTGGGCTCAGTCCCTGTCACCTTCACCTGGCTGCACAATGGGCAGGAGGTGGCCCAGGGTCCCCTCCTGGAGCTCAGGGACTTCGATGTGGGACATTCGGGCACCTACCAGTGCATGGCCACCAACCAGCTGGGACAGGACGGGCACCGTGTGTTCCAGGCACTCAGCCCAGAGCTGGCCCTGGAGGTGACACCCTGGGTCTCAGGGCAGGTCACACGGGAACACCAGGGTTTTCAGGACCCCCGGGGTTCCAGGTGACCCCAGTGTGTCCCCTCTGTCCCCAGCAGTGGCTGTGAATGTCAGCAGGACCCTCCTGTTCCTGCTCCTGCTCCTGGCTGTCATCGGGGGCTGTCACTGGTGTTATCACCAGGGTGGGTGACAATGGGGGGGGATGGGGGTCCTGGAGTGAGGGGAAGCCCCAGAGTGGGGGCAGAGATTGGCAGCACCCAGGGCCCCTGTGCTGGGGGACACTGAGCCTGCAGTGACCTTGGCTGGGGATCCTGGAGGATGTGGGAGCAATTTGGAGGGTCTTGGTTGGGCTCCAGTGTCATCGCTGGGTGGGCTTTGTGTCATATTGGAGTGGCACTGGGAGCTCCTGAAGGATTTGGGGAGCTCCTGGATGTCTGTGCAGGGATGTTGGGGGATCTTTCTGGCATCCTGGGGGAGTTTGGGGGTGCCTCTCTCTGCAAGGCTTGGGGTTCTCGGGGCTCAGAGGGTTGTGGACACCAGGGGGGTTGGGGGTTCTGCGGTGGTGCAGAAGTTCCAGAGGGTTCAGGGGTGCTCAGAGTGTCTGGGTAGAATCAGGGATCTGGTGGGAATCAGGGCTGCAGTGGGGATTTGGGGGACCCCTGGGTGGTTGGAGCTGCAAGGTCCCAGGAAGGTTCAGGGGTCCCGGTGTCCCCTCGGTCACCCCCTCCCCTTTCCCTTGCAGAACCCAGGAAGCTCCAGGACAGGTGAGTCGGGGCTTGGGCTGGGACTCCCCTTTTCCCTTCCCCAGACTACTGAGAGCCCCCCTTATCCCCACAGGACCCCCCACTGGAGGAGGGGGCTGTGCTCAACACCCACATCATGGGCACCGAGTGGGCAGTGGGAGAATTTGGGGGGGACAAGGACACGTCACCCACGGGTGTCACCCTCACCCAGGTCCCCACAACTGGAGTCACTCTCACAGCCCCCACGGGGGTCCCCCAGCCCTGCCCCGCCTCGGGATCCCCAGGTGACCAACGCAGAGCTGTCGGGACCCCACAAGGGACAGTGGGACCCCTGTGACGACGAGAGCGTGCTGTGACACTGGGGGCACTGGGGGCACTTGGGTCCCTGCCCCAGGGAATTCCCTGTGTGTTCCCCCCCTGGATCCTGTGCTCCCATACTCAGGGGTTGCCCACAACCCCACAACCCATGTGGGGCTGCCCAGAGCTCCTCGTTCCAGTGCTCCCAGTGCTCCCAGGGGCTCCCCATTCCCTCCCGCAGTGCCAGGGGGCACAGGATCCTTGTCCCTCTTATTGTACCCAAAATGCAGCTTTGTGATTAAACTGGGAGAAATGGTTTTTGTTTGTTCAGCTCTGCCTGACGAGCTCGGGATTAAGGAGGGTTCCAGTCAGGTTGTTGAGCAGATCCTTGTGGGATTCGCAGGATTTTTGGGGCTCCCTCAGTCCATTAGGAACAGGAACAAAATGATCAATTGGGGCATTTCCAAACTGGTTCCCTCACCCCTGCCCCGCAGCGGGGAAGGAGCTGCTGCTCCCTGTTTGTCCCCTCTCGGGGTGACACAGACCAAGGGCTCGGGCAGCTGTGGCGGTGCCGCCCCGTTACCTCGGGCACCGATCCGGCAGCTGCCGAGCCCCTCGGGCCCACCCCAGCTCAGCCCATCCCCGCCCGGTGCCCAAACCCCGCACCTGGCGCTCCCCGAGCGGCGTCTGAGCCCCGGAGCTGCTGCGGAGCCCCGGCCGGGGGCACTGGGAGGGTGGAGGGGACCGGGACCCCGGGGAGGAGCCCCCGGCGCTGCGGGAGCGGAGTCCCGGCCTCGGGTCACTGTCGCCGGTCGCGGCTGCCATCGCACTGCGGGAGCCGGGACTGTCCCGGGCTGCGGGGACCGACGGTGTCGCTGTGTCCCGAGGGGGGATTTTGGGGTCTCACCCCGTCCTTTCCGGGACCCCCCGATCCCCCATCCCCCCGCGCCTCCGGGGCTGTTGGGGACGTTGGGGACAGCGCCGCTCGCGCCGGGGGCCGTTGGGGCCATCTCGCGACAGCCGCTGCCGCTGCCCATGGCCAGGCCTGGCGGCAATTGCGACATCCGCATCCGCCAATGGCGACACGCGACAGCCGCCCCTGCCCGGGATCCGCCTCCCTCCATGCCGGGGACACCCCGGGGTCCCGGGTCCCCCAAAACCCTCCTGGGGACACCTCGGGACCCCCTGACCCCCCGGTCCCTCCCGGGCTCGGCAGAGGCTCCGCAGAAGCTTCGGGGCTCGGAGCCCGCCCGGGGAGCGCCGGGTGCGGGGTCGGGCACCGAGGGGGCACCGGGAGGGGAACCGGGCAGGGCTGGGGAGGGGGGATCTGGGCACCGGAGGGATTTTGGGAAGATCTGGGGAGATTTTAGGGTGATTTGGGGGATATGGAGGGCATTTTGAGATGCTTTGGGATTATTTTGGGGGCCATTTGGGGGATTAGGAGGGGTTTTGGAGTGATTTTAAGGGATTTTGGGGGTGATTCAGAGGTGATTTTTGGGAAGTCTTGTGAGATTTGGGGTGATTTTGGGGCAGATTTTGGAGAGTTTGGGGTGATTTGGGGGATTTAGAGGATATTTGGATATTTTGTGCAGAATTTGGAGGATGTTGGGGTGATTTGGAGGATTTGGGGGCAATTTGGGTTGTAGGGATTTTGAGGAGTTTGGGGGTGATTTTGGGTTGATTTTGGTGGATTTTCATGGGATTTTTATGGTATTTTGGGGGCGATTTTTACGGGATATTTTTGTGGGATTTTGGGAGAATTTGGAGGGGATTTTGGGGTCTCACCCCATCCTTTCCCACAGCCCGAGGGCTGCTCCAGCCCCATCATGCTGCTCCATGATGTCACCAATGTCACCACCGCCCCCAGAGCGCTGCCCTCGCTCTGGGACAAACCCAAAAGTATCCGAGTCATCTCCAGGACCTGATCCAGGAGCTCATGTGAGGCTCCCAAAATCCAACATTTTCCCCCCAACATTTGCTATTTCCCCCCTCCCCCGCCAAAATCTAGGATTTTTTGCCCCAAAATTTGTGATTCTTTCACTGAAAATTCAGCATATTTTGCCCCAAAATTTAGGAATTTTTTGCCCAAAATTTAGGAATTTTTTGCCCAAAATTCAGGATTTTTTCATTGAAAAGTCAGGGGTTTTTTTCCTCCAAAATTCAGGATATTAAAAAAAAAACCCAGATTATTTGGCTGAAAATCTGGTGCCCCCCAAAATCTGGGATCTTTTTCCCCTGTCACTGATCTTGGCCCTTCAGAATTCCCAGGGATCGACCCCTGGCCTCGCTCATCATTAGCACCAATGAATTCCAGCGGATCCAGGAGGAGGCTCAGCCTCCGCGGCAGCTCGCGGATCAGCTGCGGATCCTCAAATCCCACCAGGACGCGGCTTTTGAGGGCATCTCCTGATTCCCTGAGCCCCAATTTCCCAATCCCAAATTTCCTGATCCCTCTTTTCCTGATCCCAAATTTCCCAATCCCACTTTTCCTGATCCTGATTTTCCTGATCCCGCTATTCCTGGTCCCAAATTTCGTGAGCCCGATTTTCCCTATCCCAAATTTCCCAATCTCCATCTTCCCAATCCCAAATTTTCTGATCCTGCTTTTCCCGACCCCACTTTCCCTGATCGCACTTTTCTGATCCCAACTTTCTCCCAGTCCCAATTTTCCCAATCCCACTTTTCCTGATCCTGATTTTCTGGATCCCGTTGTTCCTGATCCTGATTTTACTGATCCAGGGAATGCCCCGGGATGTCCTTGGGAATGTTGCCAAGAATGGATCTGGGAATGTCCCTGGGAATGCCTCGGGATGTCCCAGGGATGTCCCCAAAATGTCTGCAGGCTGTCCCAGGGATATCCCTGGGAATGACCCCCAGGAAGATGCCGGGAATGCCCTGAGCTGTCCCTGCGATGTCCCCGGGCTGTATTAACATTGTTTGTGATTCTCTTTATGGTACAGAAATCATTGAGAGAATTCAGCACTCATTCCTGAAGGAAGTCTCTAACAAAGTTCTTTTTCTGTTATTACCCTCTCTGTACAACTTTTCACTTCCCAGGTCTCAGCAATACAACCTTCTGCACTTTGGATCACACACCCCTCTGCCTGGACCTGCACTGGAAGGTGATGTGAAGGCGGATGGCCTCGCCATGACAGTCACTATACCACAAAAGTTAGGGCAGGCCAAACTTTCTCATGATTTCTACCATCAAAATGCCCGAGCACTGGGAAAACAATTCCACCTGACTTTGCCACAAGCACGGGATGTAGGGAATCCTTGCTCACAGTGTCAGCAGACTCTTTCTTTGCCACAAATGTTAGGTACAAACTCACAAGGGTTGAAACCTAATGACATCTGGCAAACAGATGTAACACACTTCTCGAGCTTTGGGACATTTAAATATGTCCATGTTCCTCCTGATACCTTTTCTGGATTCATAGTAGCAACAGTACACAAGGGTGAGAAATCCATGGGAATTTGATGGGAATTTCCCATTCCATGGGAATTTGATAGGAACTGGGGAGGGGAATTGAAGGATTCTAAATGCCTGGAATGCTTTCATTCCTTGGGAATATTGGAGGGGAACTGCAGGATTCAAAATTCCCAATGTCCGGAATGCCAGTATTCCATGGGAGTTCCATGGGGAATTTGGGAAGGGAGCTGACTCATTTGAAATTCCTGATGCCCAGAATGCAATTATTCCATAGTTTTGGTGGGAATTTGGGAGGAGAACTGGAGCATTCTAAATTCCCAACACTCAGAATACCCTTATTCCTTGGGAATTTGGGAGGGGAACTGAAGGATTCCAAATTCCCTATGCCCCAAATGCCATTATTTCATGGTAATTTGGGAAGGTAGCTGCAGGATTCAAAATTCCCAATGCCCAGAAGGCAATTATTCCATAGTCTGGGGGGAATTTTGGATGGGAACTGGAGGATTTGAAATTCCCAATGCCTGGAATGCAGTTATTTCATGGGAATTTGGGAAGGGAACTGGACGATGCTCAATTTCTGATGCTCGGAATGCAATTATTCCATGGGAATTTGGGAAGGGAACTGAAGGATTCAAACTTCCTGATGCCCAGAATGCCATTTTTCCATGGGAATTTGGGAGGGGAGCTGGAGGATTTGGGATTCCTGGTGCCCGGAATGCAGTCATTCCATTCTCCAGTTTTGGTGGGAATATGACATTGGAGCTGGAGGATTTAAACTTCCTGACACCCAGAATGCTGTTATTCCATGGGAATTTGGTGGGAATCTGGGAGAGGAGCTGGAGGATTTGAAATTCCCAACACTTTGAATGCCATTATTCTGTGAGCATTTGGGAGAGGAGCTGGAGCATTCAAAATTTCCAATGCCTGGAATGCCATTATTCCATAGTTTTGGGGGGAATTTTGGAGGCGAACTGGAGGATTTGATGCCTGGAATGCCATTATTCCATGGGAATTTGGAGGGAGAGCTGGAAGATTCAAATTCCTCATGGCCGGAAAGCCATTATCTAATGGGAATTGGGGAGAGCAGCTGGAGCATTCAAAATTCCCAATGCCTGGAATGCCGTTATTCCATGAGAAATTGGAAGGTAAATGGGGGGATTGAAAGTTCCTGATATCTGTGTCTCTCATGTGCCTTTGCAGCTGCCAAAAGTGCAGTTTTGATCTGTGCTAATCATGCTTGTGCCAAACATTGGCAACAGTGCTTGTGCATTTTGATGGAAAAAAGCATGACTCAGTTTTGCTTGTTCAAAATGTTTGGCAAAGTGTTTGAAAAAACCATTGTCAGTTTGTCGGCTCTCGCATTTCCTTCTGCCATGAATCCTGGAAGTGAGGAATGAACCCTGATATGAGAGACAAAATATTGGTTAGTTCTGAGTGTCAAAATTGTAGAAAGACATGAAAGCCAACAATATCATTTGTAACATCCTTTAAAACTGATGCTTCTATTCTTTTAAGAATACTAGCAACATAAGATAAATCTGTAATTAAATTCAAAAGTTCTGAAAAGAGCTGAAATGCTCTAAACTACTGCAGCCAGTTCAACAATCTGAGGAGAGCCCTCTATTGTTTGAACATCTGACTCCCATGTTTTGGTTGTTTGATTTTGCCATACTATTACTGATTTGTGTGTTTTCCCTGCTCCATCAGTGAGGAGAGTTATAGCACTTAAAGGCTCCTCACTTAGCATGGGTTTTTCTCTAAAACTTAATTTAGCTTGCAACAATTTGTGGCCTGGGTAATGAATAGAACAAACACCTGAATAATTTAGCGATGCAATTCGCAAGTCTGAATTTTGCAAAGCCCAATCAACCCTTTTCACAGGTAAAGAAATAAATACAAAATCTTGGCTTGCCATCGTTAGCAATCTCGTTCTGGCTCTAATTATGATTTCAGCTGTCATCTCCATGGTTGTAAAAATTGTTTTTGGAGACCTATAAGGAAGAAAAACCCACTGTGTGATTAACAAAGGATCTTTCTCAGAAGTGTTCCATTGAAAAATGAGACCATAAAGTTGCATTTTTTCTCCTAACACTGCAAGAAATGCAGTGTCTATGGAATTCTACAAGATTCCCTTACTTTTATTTCTAGCTTTACAAGAAAAGAGTAAGATGTTGGAGTCAACCAAACTAAGGCATAGGGTCAGCTGGACTTCACACCAAACAAACCAAGCCTGATCTTCAAGGTCTGGGAAACATTCATCTAAATCAGGGCAAGCCTCAGATCTCCTCCCAAGAGCCTTTGGAGTAGTTATGCTCATTAGTCCAAGTTCCACTCCCCTATTGGTTACATGTGTTCCATATAGAGTATGGTTTCTAGAATGTTCCACCCCCAAGACTATATATTCTTACCTCTTCCTTGTTTGTGGCCCTTGGAGCTTCTCCCTATGTTGTGTTCTGTTCCTAAGCATAGTTCCCATTTTTATTTCTCATTAAAAGTAATTTCCCTGTTGGGCACTCCATTGTTCCCTCTCCTTCTCTCCTATTTTGCACCACGTTCACCCTGAAGTCAGGGGACCCAAAGGTTTGTCACAGCCACCCTCACTGCGACAGCCCGGAGCGCTGTCAGGCAGTGCCAGGATCCCGGCTGTGGTTCTGGTCCCCACAAGTGAGGAATGGCAGCCCCAGGCTCAGACCCAGGCAGAAAGCCAACCAAGGGAGAGCAGAGGGAGGGCACCCTTCCAGTCTCTCTTGGGCATGGCCGCAAAACAGCCCCTGCTGCTTCTTCCTCCACCTGTGTTTGGGCTGTGCAGGTGGCAGAGCCAGCCAGGTTGTGCTCTGTGTTCCAAAGCCTGTTGGGAGCGGGCATGAAAAGCGCTGTGTGCACAGCACAGAGTCCTGGAAGGTGCTGGCAAGAGCACCCTGCAGGAACAGGGCTCTGGTCCCTGGCCAGGAACAGCCTGGTTTTGGTGCTGTGAGCGCAGGCAGGAGCTGAGGCAGGTGAAGAGGCAGCGGGCAGCTTGTGTTTGTAGAGGACCTGGGGCTGCACGTCTGAACCTGCACCTGGAAACTCACTTGGGGGAATAAGAGCTAGAGCTGGAGTGCCTGTCCTGAAAGGACCTGAAGTCATTCAGCCTTGCCAGCTTTTCTTAAGGGTGTGTTGGTGTTCCCTAGGAAAGCTGCACATTTGGGGAAATGCCTTTGGAGGAAAGGGGCTTGCTTCTCAAGGAAAGAGCTTCCCAGGGAGCTCCCAGTGAGGCAAGTGTGAGTGTCCCCCTCTGGCTCTCTTCTGTGCTCCTTTCAGTCCTTAAGGCCTGTTGAACTTGGCAGAGGGGCAGGGAAAAGGCAGTGAAGTGTAGGTTTGGCATCTGCCTGGACCTGTGGAAACCAACCCAAGCACCTGCAGCAGGGTGTGTTACCCCCTTTGGACAAAGGTGTGAGCAGGAGCATCTCTGTCCAGCCATGAGCCCCAAAGCCCTCTGTGAGAGCTGTGAATTAAAAGGCCTTTACACACAGACTTTTCACATCTTTCCTGTCTGCTGTGTTTCAACTCTTGGCAATATGCATTTGCCTCCTGCTTGGTGGGAGCTGCTGTGACCCAGGGCAAGCACAGAGCGCGGATGTGTGGGCCAGGGAGTGCGGAGAGTCTTGGCTGATCTTGGTGTGTCCCTGGCCTAGGAAAAGGCCTCCCAAGGTGTCCTGCTCATTGGCTCACCCTGTGCATCTTGGAGAGAACAAGGCAAGGATTTCTGGCAGCTGGGAATCAGCCAGCCTTAAAATGGGGGTGTGTGGTGGAGTGAGCCCAGCTGAGACAGGCTGAGAGAAGTCCAGTGCTCCTTGCTCCTCTCTGCTGAGCCGGGAGAGTTTGTCTGCTTTCGGCATGGCCCTGGCTGTGTGTCAGGGCTGCTGCGTGGACACGAGACAGCCGGTCCTGTCCCGCTGGGTGCCAGCGGTGCCTGGCAGCAGCCCTGCATCCACATCAGGATGCTGGCCAAGAGAGGCCCTGGAAGCTGAGGCAGCTGATTTGAAGCTTTTGCAGATACGCACAGGGGATGGCCAGCAGCGTTCCCTCAGGATACAGCAGTGCTGAGGGGTCTCCCCAGAGCTGCCTGATGCCACCCACTTCTTGTGGCAGCAGTGTCTTTCCTGTGGGATGCTCTAGCTCCCCCAAGAGTGAAGAAGGAGCTGGAGAAAGAGCTTGCCAGGCTGCTCTGGATCCTTTCCCAGCAGGCCTGCCAGAGTGGAGAAGTGCGAGCTGAGCGCAGATGTGCCCATGGAAGAGCCGTGCACGGGAAGGCTGGCTGGCAAGGATGACCCAGGAACCATAGGCCTGGCAGGCTGGCTTTGCTCCAAGCCAGGGAAGGCCTTGGAGCAGATCCTCCTGAGTGCCATCCCACAGCAGGTGCAGGGAAGCAGGGGCTCTGCTGGAGGCTGGGAAAGCTCTGCGGAGGGACGGGCAGAGCTGGGGGTCCTGGCGGGGTGTTGAGGGCTTCTCTGGGGGTGTTTGAGGGGTGGGTTTTGGGGAAGGAGTTTTCTGGAAGGTGAGAGGTCTGGGCTGGAATTTGAGTCCCTTTGAAGGCAGCATCTGTGCTTTGGCACAGCTTTGGTTCTGGAGGGCAGAAAAAATCTCTGTGACTATTTCTTTTCCTGGTCCTGTTTCTCCTGCAGGGAACAAGAGGGGAGAGCTGTACTTTCTTAGCCACTTAGATATCTGTACTGGGGGAGGATTAGCCCTTTTGCCATCTACTCATTTGTTTGGGTTACTCTTGTAACGCTGAGTGGTCTTTCATTTCTTGAGAGCTTTTATTCCTTTAAGAGAATGAGGAGATGATCATCCCTTCTTGGAAAAGCACTTGCCAATCAAAGAATGGCCTTCTTTTTGGCTCTGTGTAGTGTTATGTTTGGTCAAGTGACTTGCAGTGGATGATGTTAAGGCAAAGGAGTTGCTGCTTTGAGAAGGGAAGAAATTTCCAAAGCATTCCCATTCTCATGGCTATTCACTGGAGAAGTTTGCAACTTTTGCAAGTCCTTGAGTTGAGCAATGGGAAGTAAAGCTTTCCTGAAGTGAGGATTCTTAAATGGCCCGAGCCCACAGAGCAGGGCAGCATTTGCTGATGTTTGGAGCAGTTGCAAGAGATCCTGTGGGGCTGCCTTAGACACCTGGGTGAAGGGATTGCTTCCAGCCTGGGCCACTTTGGCCGGGCTGGGGGCGGCCCCAGGGCAGGCGGCAGTGTGTGCAAGGGCCCTGGCTGGCACGCTGCAGCAGGGTCAGCGTTGCATGGAATGGAAGCCGGTGACCAAGGGCCCTTTGTGACACGTGGGAATCAGAAGCTTGCCCGGGTGCTCGGAACAGGCGACGGGACAGAAGGGGACAGAGCGGTGCCGTGAGGAGCCCCCGCACAGCTCGCTCGTTCCCGTCTCAGCTGGAGCTTTTCCGCAGCGTTATTCCTGCAGCTGAGCTCGAGGCCAGCCTGCAGGACTCTGTGACTCGGAGCTTTTCCGAGGCGTCTGCCATTCCTGCGGCCAGCGCCATCAAGTCCAGACGGTGGGATTTGGTCACCGGAATGGCTTAGGAGGAGTCTCCTGTCATTGTGGCAGGAGCCCTCAAGAGCAGAGTGCAGGACTTGCTGTCCTGCAGCCTTCCTGAGGCTTGTCTGTCACAGGTGCCTTGAAGGCACAAGTGCAGTTGTTGACTTGGCGATATCCTGAGGCATCTCTCTTGAAGGCGCCCTCAAGAACAGACTCTGCCATGGCAGCCAGATTGCCCAGCTTGTTGAAAGTGTTCAGGGGGGAAAAAAAGAGAAGCCCTGGAGCCGCCCCAGCACAAGAGCCTAAAGACCCGGAGCAGATCCAGACGCTGCAGGATGGTGAGTAGCAGAGCTGGGCCACAGGGCTGATGGCTACAGCCAGCTTGGCCCCATGCCATCCCATCCCATGCCCTGGGGACATGCCCATGCCCATGGACAGGATGGACGAGGGGCAGAGCAGACAGCCCACAATGGCCGCGCTCCATCGCCTGGGTCATGCCGGGGCTCTCCCTGCCTGGGGAGCGCAGGGCTGGGCTGTGTTCTCCGGCCTCTCCCGCAGCCCCTCAGCTCTGGCTGCGCTCGCTCTTTGCCAGGTGCAGCCCTGGAGAAGACACAAGAGCAGGAAGCCGGCCGTGGCCGCTTGCGCAAAACCCTGAAGGTACCTGCAGTTACCCCCAGCTGGGCTGCTGTCCCTGCTGTCCCTGCTGTCCCAGCCTGCTGTCCCTGCTCAGCCCAGCAGCAGGCTTGGAGCATGCCACGGAGCATGCCTGGCTTCCCTGCCCTTTATTCTCCTGCAGATGTTTGGGAAATTGCTGCGCATTCGACGACGTAGAAAGGTGGGCCCCACAGCAGCTGAGGGCACAGCCCAGCCTGTCTTGGGGCTGACCGAGCTCCAGGCAGAGCCTGATGTCAGCCCAGATTGGGCTGAGCGCTCAGAAGACTCTGAGGCTGCAATGAAGGAGGACAGGGCAAAGGCAGACAAGGCAGCAAGTGAGGATGTGGCCGTGACAAACAGCAACATCGCCGAGACTGAGGACATCTCAAATACTGGCAGCAGGCCCACTCTCACTGGGATTCATGCTCCCACTAAGGTTCTTTTGGAGGACAGTGCTGCTCCTTCTCAGGAGCAGGTAAGCAGCCTGGGGCTGGGCCTGGAGGCCTGCCAGGATGGTGTGTCCCCTCAAGCCATGGTCCCTGGGCCCCCTCAGCCTTTGAGGCCAGCAGAGTGTGGCGGGAAGGGAAGCACTTCTTGGGGGAAGCTGGGCAAGTTGCTCCCTTGGACAGCACTCCAAATCTCCCCCATGCCTCCTCCAGGTGCCGGCCATGGTAAGAAACATCCACCAGACTCTACTGTCCCATGGCACTGTGGATGTCAGGCTGCACAGCCACATTGTGAGGCGGACTGAAGAGCACCCTGCCAACGTGGTGCTGACCCTCCTGCGCTGTGCCCCAACATGTGACAGGTACGGGGCCCACGTGCCTGGAGAGCTCAGGGCTCAGCAGCCTTTAGGGCCCATGGCCCTGCACAGCCTGTGCTATGGGGTCTGCTGGACAGGCAGAGAGGTCCAGGAGCCTCGGGCCCCTCTGTTTCCCGAGCCTGCTGCCCATGCTCCCCCCTGCCCCCCAGGGCACCGGGGCTCTTTCAGCTGCACTCGCACAGCTGCACAGGGCACGGTACTGTGACTGAGATGCCCCTGACACAGAGATCTGATCCCACAGAGCTGCTGCGAGGATATGGAGAAGCATTGGCTCGTCAGGAGTAACAATGGAGAAAGTGCTGCCAACACTGCTCCGTGTAATGGAGGATTGGCCACTGCACAGCGCATGCGCCTCTGATGGGGATGACAGGGACGTTTTTGCCCTGGCTGTGAGTTTCTGGGCCCATGCTCGCCGCCAGGTGGCCTCTGCAGTAGCTCTCAGTGCTCTCAGTGCCGGAGTCACTGGGCTGAAAGCTGGGCTAGGGGCAGGCTCAGGGGGCACCAGGCCCGCTGCTCCTCCTGCATCTGCCCTTGGGCCCTGCCCCATGGACACCTTGGCACTGAGCGCTGTCTCTGGCTGCTTCTTTTGCAGGCAGCTCTGGTGACTGTGCAGGTGCCCGGGTGGCTCAAGGCCATGATCCCTTATTCTGAGCAACTGTTTCTGGCACTGCTCTTCCATATTGTCATCACTACACAGCAGCCGCCAGCAGAGGAAGTTGATAGCTTCTGGGGAGCGTGCCAGGAGGAGCAGTGCCTTCCCATCACGCTTAACAGGTGCCAGTCCTCCTGTCCTTGCCATGCCCTTGTGGCCAGCGCCAGCGCTCCTAGTGTGACCTGGGCTTTGCTCTGCACACAGGTTTGCAGTGCAGGCCATGAAGGTTCTGCTCTGCCGACTGCGGTGTGAGCACGTGGTGATGTCTATGGAGCGCAAGTGTGCCTGGGAGACGCTGCTGTGTGCTGACAGCCAGCACTATGCCATGGCTCTGCTGGCCAGGTGAGACCCCCTTGTCCCCGCTGTCCCCGGCATTTGTGCCCTGTGCTCCAGGCAGTCCCTGTGGGCATGGGCCACAGAGGCTTGTCACTGAGGGACGGCCAAGGAGCCTGGAAAAGGCTGGGAGAGGAGAGTGCCCAGAAGGGGCCACCTCCCAGAGCAGCCACATCCCCTGCAGGGATGCTGGGGAAAGACCAGGCCTCTGTGAGTCAGTTCTGGGAGAGGTTTGTCCCCCACCTAGGCTCTCGGTGCCTTTTTTCCCCCTGCCAGGGAGATGCGTTATGACTTGAGCCCACTGTGTTCCCATGTGGCATATGGCCTTCTCCTGCTGCTCAGCAGTGAAAAGCCAAGCTGGGATCTGCCCTTGCTGGCATTCCTTGTGGAGGTGAGCCTGGTGGCCAGCAGTGCCTGGCTGAGCTGCCTCGCAGCTCTCTGGCCTCTCAGAGCCACAGCTGCCTGGGCCAGTGCCCACGCCCTGTGCTGCTGCCTGGGCCCGGCCCTGTGGGGTTCTGGGCTCCTGCTGGATGGTTGCCCTGTCACTGCCCCGTGCCTTTCAGGTCCTCGAGTGCCTGCACTTGAGGAAATGTGCTGGCACTCTTGTGAAGATGATGTCAAGTTGCCTGCAGATGGAGAGCAGGGAGCAGCGGCGCCTGGCGCTCAGAGGCCTGGTGGTGCTCAGCAGGGAGCCCTGGATGGTGAGAAGGGGGCTGCAGCTGAAGCTGCGCTGTGGAAAGCAGCCCCTTGGGCGTGCAGGGCTTCAGGAGCTGAGGCAGCTGCTCCCAGCTCTCCTGCCTCAGCTGCCCCAGTGCTTTGGCTCAGGCCTTTGGCCTGTGGGCCCTGCAGCAGCAGCAGCAGCAGCAGCAGCAGCAGCAGCAGGGTGGGCTTGCAGTGCCAGGGCGGTATTGGCGGTGCAGCCGTCCATGGCTTTGCAGCGCAGCCTTGTGTTCCACCCAGGCCAGGAGAATGTGCAGCCTTTCTGAGAGCCTTCTGGAGCTGCTGGGTGAGGCCGATGGAAAGGTGGTCAGCATGTCCATGCATGTGTTGACAAATGTGCTCCAGGCAGACATGCTGGTATCCAGCTCCACTGCCCCCAAGCTGGCTGAGGCACTGCTGCTGCTCTTTGACCACGTAAGGCTCTGTGTCCCCAGCTGCGGGCACTGGCTGCTGCCCAGAAACTTTGGCCAGGTGAGCGTGGAGTATTTGGTGTAAAGGCCTGATCCTCTTGCATTCCTCCAGGACAACAGCCACATGCAAGTGCTCTCCCTTGAGCTCTTCTTCAGGGTGATGGAGTCGGTAGTGGAGGAGGGAAAAAAGCCCCTTGTGAAGATTTTGAGCCAAAGCCTCCTTCCACTCTTCTTCCAGTGCCATGATGAGAAGCGGTGTGTGGCAAAGGTGAGGTTTTGTGTGATGCTGGTGGATCCTGGGGAGGGGGCTGGGCTGCCTCCTGCCCTGGCACCTCCAGGAGTGCAGCCTGGTGCAGGCCTTGGCACAGGGATGTGGGTCCTGTGCCTTGGCCCGTGGGGCCATCTGTGGGTGTCTGGTGCCCTGCAGGCCTCTCGGGAAACGCTGCTTGGTGTGGCCAAGTTCCTGAAGAGAAGGAAGCTGAAGCAGCTGGTGAAGAAGGGGCAGCTGTCAAAGTTCAGCGAGGTGCTGGTAAGGAGGGCCTGGAAGGCCCAGGCTGAGGCTGGAGAAGGCCCCTGAGGGCGGTGCTCAGGGTGCGGGACTGGCAACTGTGCCCGTGGCCGCTGCTGCAGGCAGAGGCCGCGCGGGCTCTTCTCCAGGCTCCCGTGGGCCTGAGGCGAGTGCCCATGGAGCTCCGGCCCGGCGGGGCTGCGGGGCGGCACGGCGGCTCCCCGGGCAGCAGCCGTCCCTCTGCCCCCTCCCCTCGGGAGCCCTTGGCCAGCGGCTGCTGTGGCCACGCCTCAGGGCGGTGCGGGCAGGGGAGGCCGGGGCTGGGCGCAGGCAGCGCCCGGCCCAGGGGCTGAGCCCGCGCCAACGCTTCCCTCCTGCCGCTCTCTGCAGCTGGCAGAGGACAGGAGCCGAGTGGCCGAGCACCTGCGTGGGGCCTTGTGCTACCTGCAGAGCCCACAGGAGCCCCTGTGAGAGGCGGCCGTCAGGATCATCGGTGAGTGCCGAGCCTGGGCTCCCTCCCTGGGCCACCAGAGCTCGGCCCCGGCTCCACCTGCTGCCCCAGCAGCGCCGGCCGGGCCCGGCGCCGTGGAGCCCCGGCTGGGCTGGGCGCTGCTGCCGCCCTCTGGCAGCCGCGCCCTGGGGCGGCAGCGTGCGGCAAGGGCGCGGGCTGAGCCCTGCCGGGCCAGCAGCCCGTGTGGCCGCCGTGCCGGCAGCGGCGCTGGCAGGGAGCTGCGCCGCTGGGGCCGTGACAGGCTCTGTTTTGGCAGGGATGGCCGGCATGGTCATGAGGGGCCGCAAGGAAGAGCTTCAGCTCCTCAATGAGGGTGAGTGCGGGCAGCGGGCTGACAGCGGGGGCTGTCGCTGGGGGAACTGCAAATCCTGCCCTGGCTGTGGCAGGCTTCGCTCCCTGTGTGGACAAGCACAGAGAGATCTCAGGGAGATGCGCAGGGGAGATTGGTGGCCAGCACCTTCTAACCCATCCCATTGTCTCCTGCTGCCTCCTGTCCATGGCCAGAGTTAGGAGCTATGGCCCTGGCAGGAAGGCCTCCTTGGCTACCTGCAGATCCAGGCTCTGACCGTGGCTCTGCTCATCTCTCTTGCAGCCCTTCAAGGCCTGAGAAGAGATGACAGCCCTTCCCAAAGGAACATAGCGCTTCAGCAGAGAATCATGGAGAGATCTGCAGAACTCCGTTTACCTGGTGCCTCAGAAGAACCATTGCTGCTAAAAGGCCTAAAGACACCATGGAAGAGGAGATCACCTGGAGAGACCAGAAGAGACCAGGAGAGACCAGCTGGAGCTTCAGGCACAGCTGATGATTGGCACAGCTGAGCCTGTGGGAAGTTGCCATAGCTCCTGCCTTCTCCCTGCCTGTTGACAACTGCGTGCCTCCCCAGCCCTCAGACCCTGCCCGTCCCCTTTCTTCCCTCACCACTCCTCCCTTTGCTTGGCCTTCCGTGAATAAACAGTTTGGCTTCTTCACTTTGCCCGCATGCCTGTGGAGGTGAAGCAAATCCGCGGCCCTGGGACACACAGGCCCCTGCTGCCATTCTCTGCCACGCCATGTTTTGTGCACAGAGCCAGAGGAACAAGGGCAGGCCAGGCTGGAAAGGTCCCTGTGCTGAAGGTGCAGTTGCAGAGCACTGTGCAGATCCAGATCTTGCTGAGCACACTGGAGGCCAGCAGTGGGACAAGGAGCCGGTGTGTCAGGACCAAAGTGGTGTCTAAGGCCCTGCCATATTTGGTCCGCTGTTGTGCGTGTCAACAAGATAATGAAGAACAGACAATGAAGGAAACCTTATGGTTTAACTGGTGGGAATTTGACCCTTGAGGGAAACAATGGACTGGTCAATGGATGGGAAGCTGTGCCACAATGGAGCTGTGCTTGGCATGGAGGGAGTATCACAAGTCATTGCAGCCTCATCTCATGCACTGGCCACACGTTACAAACGGGGGGCTAAGTATTTTTAACATCTGCAGGGAGGGGTTCTGTCTACCCGTACAACGCAATATCTTCTGATTGCCTTTCCCTAATTTCCCATGTTTCCCCCCTCCCTCATGATTAATAAAAACATACGAAGTGGAAACGTTATAAAATTGCAAAGGGTCTTAAACTGATGTATGGTAAAACCGACAATGGTAAAAGACAATGCAACATATCTGCAACAAGTGCGCCTCAAAGCAATTGCTGGTGGCCAACAAATAAAATGTTACCGTCTTCCAAACAGTTTTTAACAAACAATACTAATTTGTTCAATATTCAAGGCCCAAAACACAAGGTCAGGAGTATCATATTAAGAGGGCCTATTAAAGTTGAAACAAGGGTACTCAGCCATGGGGTCTGATTGAACCATGACTCGAACCATCCTTGTTGAGCTTCCCTTTCTCTCTTTCTCTGGGCTAGCCTTTCTCTTAGTATTGCCATCTAGTCTCGTATGACCCCGGTATGGTCTGCATAAAAACAACATTGTTCCTTCAAGGCAGCACACAGGCCTCCTTGTTGCATGAGCAAGAGGTCCAGTCCTCGTCTGTTCTGCAGGACAACTGAAAGCAAGGAGAGGGATTTCTCTAGAAAGAAGATGGATTTCTCAATTCTCTGTCTGTCCTCATCGATGGTCATCTGCAGTTCAGAAAGTCCATGGTGTTGAGATACAAGGGCCGAGACACCTGTGGCTGCACTGGTAGCTTCTAGACCGAGGAGCATTGCAATGGTTATGCCCGTTATTACTTCCCTTCTGTGGAGCCAGTTAGGTTTTTCTAAAAGGTGATACATTCCTTCTTCTTGGTGGTACAGGACTCTAGGAACAATTAGAACTTGGACACGAAAATCAATAGAGTTATTGAATTTATCAAGGAGTACGCAGGGGCTTACTCCAGATTGCTGGCAGACCCATATTCCTGATGTAGACGGGATCGCCCACTTATAGATCCCTCCATTAGGCTCAATAAATTCGGTGCAGATGTTGCCCATCTGCCTTGCTAAAATTGCTTTGCCAAAGCACTTGCCTTGGCCTGTGACCTGACTCAGGGTAATTCCCCTCCAGGGGGTGTGCCACCTCCACTGGTGTGGATTCTCTGCCATTGAATAGGTAAAGGGGACATTAAAGGCAACACCCTCATAAAAAGGGGGCTTTGCATCATAGCATAACCAGCATGATTTAGTGAGGTTCGGGTTAGATTGGTTCAGTGATAAAAAGGTAGCATTTAATATACCAAAAAATGAGTCGTAAGGAGCTGGTGTATCTAAAAGACCAGATGGGGAGGAGATAAAATTTACTACCTGTGCATTAAGGGTAAAATTGGCGCTAGTTGTGATCCCCCTCTTGGGCCCACTTGCTGTAAGAATTAGATTGGGTCCGATTGATCGGGATACTGACGGTAGGAGCCTGATAATTCGTATGTTCACCCAAATGTCGTGAAAGGTGCGGACAAACACCGACCACACCTTAACTGTGGTCCAGTTCTCATTGCTCGGCTGCAAAATTGTCATTGTGTAGCTTGTACAATTGTGTTTTCTCCCGTCTTGGGGCGTGTATATTTGCTTGTCACTTCCAAATTTTGGTTCGAGACAGCCATGGGGAGCATACCTGACTTGCAGGAACTTATCAGGTTGCTGTGGTTGCCATCTATTGCTTGTCACTATAGTTTCACAACCGCAATATCTGCAATATCCGTTCCCTGGATAGTTACAGAAACTTTTGCCTGGGTTGGAAGCAGGTCACCAATAGGTCTTGTATAGTGATAAATCTCCAAAGCTGGGGAATCCTAGTTGTGGGGGGAAAATGTCCCTTTTTAATAAAGCCTCTTATTTGGCCTTATCATAATGCAGAGCACTAGGGCTCAGGAGCTCAGTCCCTGGGTAGGGACCGGGTGCCCGAAGCTAGCTCGCTCATGCCAAGGCCGCGGGGCTACCATCTAGCAAGCATGGTGATTATCAGCTCTATAGTGATTGCAAGCTCTCAGGATTTCAGCTCTGCTTGCTAGGTAGTGGTGCCCTGGGCTGGAGGCTGCAGCAGACGGAGAGAGAGGAGAAGGAGAAGGCACAGGCTGTTCCACGGAGATGGCTTTATTTAGGGAGGTCCGTGAAGGGTCTCTGCTCTTCTTCTTTCTCCCCTAATGGGGTACAGTATGCTTCTTTTATAGGGTTGGAAAGGATCCAAGCTTGACCAATGGGTAAGGGGTTAACATGACATTGCCTTATAGGGTTACAGAGGTAGGTTAAAGGGTGGAGGACAGAAAACCAGGAATTTTCTTTTGCTGTTTCAGCATTCCTATTGTTCATATCCTCCATGGTGCTTTTCCTAAATCTATGGGGTTTACTACATCCCTTAGCTTAAACTCAAAGGATGGGCTATCCGGTGTGATGATTTCTTTAATAATGTTATCGCTTGAGAGGTGACGTAAAACCCACCTGAATGGCTGGTGAGGGTAATGCCCTGCATTGGCCTGCCCTCTGCCAACTAACCCTAAAAGCAAGATCACACAGAGATACCGTTGCCGCTTGGATCTCACTGGTGCGGGATTCCTGGGAGCTGTAGGGGTGCTTGATGATTTTTCCTCAGGTACTGGGGTATACCGGTTGCGGGGGCGTCCAAGGGTCCAGTCCTGCAAATAAAACTTCACAATTTTCATTAGTTCTACTCTGAAGGTCTGGTTTGATAGACATAAGTGGGCACCATTTAACTCTACTGACTTTTTCAACAGCTGCCTACCCTCGCCCCATAAGCACCAGTCTCCAACCTTGTTCCCATTCCCCTAGTTCATTTTTAATTATAACCTGTGGGCCTTCCTCTAATGCTCGGGTGGCCCAGTGCCTCTGAGTGGGGCTGTTTGTCTCGTCCCCCCTAGGGAATTGATTTAATGCTAGCAGAGCAGTTGCCAGTATGCGCGCTTGGTCTCTCAGGGGAACGGAATTAGTAAAACCCTCTGGTTTTGCCAATACCTCTAACTTGGCTTTCAGAGTTTGATTTGCTCACTCAACAATGGCCTGCCCAGTGCTATTGTATGGGATGCCATGTACTAAAGTGATACCCCATTTTGAAACGAATGCTTGGATCGATTTTGAAACAAAATTCGGGCCATTGTCTGTCTTGATCTGCTTTGGAACACCAAGCCACGCCATGGCCGTTAACCAATGTTGGATGGTTGCTTTGGAATCAGTTTTTTGATGTTGTGTGGTCATGATCACTCCGCTATATGTATCCACAGTCACTGCAAGCCACGCTTGGGGTCTAAGCAGCTGACTTAATGTAAAGTCTGTTTGCCATATTTCTGTAGCTTTGAGGCCTCTGGGGTTGATGCCGCTAGACCACAGTGGTAATTTTTGGCAGTGGGGACATGTGGCGACAACGTGCTTTGCATCAGCGGCCGAAAACCCACATTTTTTCACGAATGCTTTAGCTCCGATATGAAGAGACTCATGTAGTTGACGGGCATCTCTCAGCATCCACAGTCCTCTTGCGGCAGCATCTGCCTTGTCGTTGCCAATTTGAAAGAATCCCTTAACCGGATTATGGCTGTTAATGTGGATGATAGATATGGTGCCTTTTCGTGAAAAAAGTGCCTCTTTGAGCATCATCGCCACCGCAGACACTGACAGGCCGGGTCCAGACATGGCTAGGCAAAGCTTAGCCACAAATATAGAGTTGGTTACGATGCTGATGTGCTCTTCTGGAAACAGTCCACATGCTAGTACTATGGCGGCTGCTTCGAGTTGCTGG
The DNA here is from genome assembly GCF_051311805.1 of Agelaius phoeniceus. NCBI lineage: Eukaryota > Metazoa > Chordata > Aves > Passeriformes > Icteridae > Agelaius > Agelaius phoeniceus. The sequence continues at coordinate 5,242,808 of NC_135295.1, forward strand.
ACTGAAAGCGTAGGATCGGTCGTTTTGATGCATTGCCACTGTTCTCCTGACTGCCATACTGCTGCTGCAGTGGAGGTTAGCGAAGATGCGTCCGTGAAAACCGTGGATCCTGCTCGCGGCCGGTCAGTTATTTTTGGCGGGAGATCAATATTGACAATCACAAGCAGCTGAGTCCAAGGGGATTTTGCTGCATAGCGAATCTCTCCTCCAAATCCAGCAAGGGCTATGGCTAGATGCTCTAATATTGTCGCTGACTGTGTGGAAAGCTGCGTGCAGAAGGGCAGATATATCTTGGCAGGTTCAATGCCCAAATGCCTTAGGGCGAGTTTCCTGCCTTTCATGATAAGGCTGCTAAGGAATGCAACTCCTGGGGAAAAAGCGCAAGATGGTTTTCCCAAGACCACCCATTGTATCGGTTGGGCTTTGTTGGGGGGCCCTTGGGTTAGGGCTCCTACTCCCCCTTTCTTTGTAAAGTGGACATACAGGTCAATCGGTGCACCTGAGTCCCATCTGGTGAGCGTACTCACTGACATTTGATGTTCGATAAAATTGAGCGAAATTATCACTTCTGGTGTCAGAGTTTTTCATTCCCATGGGTTTTTCCCTCTCAGGAGGTAGTTTAGGGGGTCCATGACCTTGGGAGGGATCAGGATGATATTGCTGAGCCATTGTAGGGATCCTACCAGCTGCTGCGTGTCATGGAGCGTCTTGATGTCTCGGCAAATTTTTATCTGGGGAGGAGTTATATAGGAGTTCGAGATTCCCACTCCTAAAAAAAGTTACGCACAGTCCCTTTTTTATTTTTGCACTTGTGATTTTGAACCCATTTAATTTTCAAGGTCTCCGAGACTGTCGACACTAGCCAGTCTACTTGGCTCGTTGATGGTGCGGCGATCGGGATGTCGTCCATGTATTGAATAATGGTCGCAGTCAGATCGTTCTGCCGAGCTGGTGCTAGTGCTTGGTACACCGTGATTTGGCAAATGGTAGGGGAGTTAACCATTCCCTGAGGCAATACTCTGTACTGGAAGCGCAGGTTGGGCCGCTGGCTGTTCAGGAAGGTGACGGAAAAGGCAAACCGCTCTTTGTCTTCCTCGTGCAGGGAAATGGAAAAGAAGCAGTCTTTAATGTCAAGAACTGCACAGGGCTGTCCTCTTGGTATCATCGAATTCATCAGCAGCAAAGTTTGTACAGGACCCATTGGTTAAATTCTTTTGTTCACCTCTTGCAAGTCGTGCAGGAGGCTGAAGCGCTCACTGGAACATTTGGGTATTACAAAGATTGGAGTGTTCCACAGGCTTGTGGAGCGTTCTACGTGGTTCCGCTGTAGCTCACGGCTAATTAGCTCAAGAAGGGCAGTCATTCGAGGCTTTGACAAGGGCCACTGCTCCACCCATACTGGGTCCGCTGATTTCCATGTTATTTTGATGGGTAGTGGCGGGTACGCGGCAGTGGCCCTTAGAATAAATTTGTCATCCTGACATCCAACAGGGTTAGGGCATCCCTCCCCAGCAAGGCTGGGCATTCTGACATAGCATATGGGGAAAGGGTGATAGTTCTCCCCAGTCCTCTTTCGGTGCAGAGCGTTATCGCTACCAGTTGGGTGCTTTTTCGGGCCCAAGACAGCCCTCCAACCCCACCCACCATGGGGGCTTCTTCCAGTTTCCACTGTGAAGACCAGTGTATGTTTGGGATGACGGTAACTTCTAAACCCGTATCAACCCAAAAGGGGAGGCAGATAGCAGAGTCATCAGAGTTGTTATGGAGACAGGATACTGCCCACACTATCAGCCGGTGTCTGCCCACCTTCACGGTGAAGGCCACCCAGGGGTCCCGCTCCCACGCTTTCATGGCCAGGGCCACCTCGCCCCCAGGGAGCCGTTCTTGGTATTCCTGGGGTGTAGATGGGTTTGGCTGAGCTGTTGGTTGAGTTGAGAAATTGGTCATTGGAGGGGGCCATGGGTGCGGGAGCTCTGCGCCCCATTGAGAATTGGCATAACTGGGCCGCTTCATGTCCCAGGTGGGAGGGAGCTGTGTGCGGCCCGGGTGCCCCCCCCCGCCTCCTGTTTCCCTGATATTTAGATCTGCACTCTTTGGCAAAATGCCCCTTTTTGCCACATGCCCAGCATGGCCCCCATGGTCTCGTCTGGCATGGGGGAACAGCTGTTGGTGGATACCCTGACTGGGGGCAGTTCATTGCAACGTGACCTGCCTGGCCACACTTAAAGCATGCTATCACACTAGTTATTGCAGTGCGGACAGCTGCCTGGATTTGGGCTAGATGTTTTTCTTTTGCGACATGCCTAATCATGTCCACGATGTTAGACCCGGGTGGTAATGACCATAAAATGTCCTTAGTGGCTGAATTGCATTGTTGGCGCAAACACTCCGCTAACAAAGGGCCCTTCGCTTCTGAGGGTAGGGCTGAGGAATCAAGTGCTACCTGGAGGTGGTCCACAAATTGTGTAAAACTTTGACTCTCACTTTTCTTACAGTAGACCATGGTGATGGTCTAGCAATGACCTTAGAAGCAGGTCATTGCTTCATATCCTAGAGAGGATAGCCTCTCTAGTGACACGGGTAGTTGTCATAACCTCGTGGGCCCGAAGGCCCGAAGGCCTGTGCCTGCGGGGTGACCATGGTTGGGTCTGTACCTGTAGAGAGCTTTTTGGATAATTGGTTAGCTCAGAAAGGACATTTCGATGTGATACCGATGGATAAGGATAGGAGAAACAAGCTGGGAACTGAGCAACCAGTGTCCAATCACTGACAAAGGTCACAGTGACCTTCTCTGAAATGGGAAGACGGGGGAGAAAATCGCTTGCCAGAAAATGTAGATATCGCAGGTAGAGAAGTTAGAAGAATGCAAACATAGAAGCAAAATATTTGTTAGAAGATAGAAGTAGGTGTGGTTGATCTAAGTGTGCTTTAACCAATAATGAGCTCAGCTTTTGCAATATGTATAAGCTTCATTAACACCAATATAAATATGTGTGGGTTTTCAATAAACTTCGGGATTTGCTATTCACACATATGGTGTGTCGCATTTCTCCCGCCGTTCACGACAAATGGTGACCCCGGACGTCGGGACTAGCCACGGTCGGAGGCGTGAGCGGAGTCAGGTCCTATCGCAGCTGAGGACGGCAAAAGCATGGCTGAAAAAGGGAAGGTGCGAAGGCCCCGGGTGACCCCAGAGGGGGGCCCGGCTGATACGTGCTGCCGGAGCCTGAAAAGAGCTGCAAGAAGCGCGCTGTTATCATTCAACACGGATAAAGAAAGGCAAGCAGTATATAATTTATTTCCTAGCTTTTTATAAAAGCGTAAAGTTAAGAGTATAGAGTTGCAGAAAGAGCTTAATGGGTTGTTAGCTCATGGGTATGCTCAAAGACTTTTTCGGACTCCTTGCACGGTGCATAGGTTATCAGAGTGCCGTATATTTGGGGATTAGTTGTGGCAGGCAGTCATAGATGATGATAAAGCCGCGAGAAAGTTGGGAAATTTAGGGCGAGTCGTGCATGCTGAATTCTTGAAATACCAGGCAGAGGAAAGAGCTGCCCAGCAGGCTAGTGCAGCCCGTGAAAGAAACAGGAGTTACAGAGACTGGTTTGGGTCCCCGCCGACACTAGCTCCTGCTCTAAACGGCAGTTCCCCACCCCCATCGGCGCCTGCTCTAAGCAACACGGCCCCGCCGACATCAGTGCCTGTTTTAAGTGGCACCCCCTCGCCGACTTCGGTTCCTGCCCCATACGGCGGTCCCCTGCCGGCACCGGCATCTATGTTAAGCGGCGGCTCCCTGCCGACGCGAGTTCCCGCTCCAGACAGCAGCTCCCTGCAGCTATCAGCTCCTGCTTTGGGCAGCAGCCCCCCCCCGCGCGTACTCCAGCCGTGCCGTTCGCGCTGCCTGCCCCAGTGTTAAACCCTACACCTCCTCCGCCGCCTGCTCCGCTCTGCAGCCGCCCCGACCCCCGAGCTGAGGGGGCGGCAGGACGGGCCTCCCACCCCCCGTGGAGCAGCGGGCTCCGGGAGGTCCGCCCGCCCCGCGGCTGCCCGGCACAGCTCTGCTTCCCGGCCACCAGCCGCCGCGCCCAGACACAAGTAGCAGCTGTCACCGCTTTGGCTCAACCGGCCTCCAGCCCGCCACCGCCAGGAGCCTCGGAGTGGACCTGGCAGCAACAGCGGACAGTAACCCTGATAACTATTCACCCAGAAAAGGTTCCAACTGGAGTGAAGGGACCACTTATTATTGATGGATTACCTATGGGAGCTTTGCTTTTAGGACGTTCCTCGGCTACAATGATGAGATTATTTGTTTTATCTGGAATAATTGACGCTGATTATACAGGAGAGATTTCTATTATGCTGTATACTCCTTTTCCACCTATGCAAATCGAACAATGAACTGTTAGATGAACTTCGAACTTTTTTAAAGGGAACTGATCCAGCACAGCCTGTTCGTATAACCCCTGAACAGGTTAAGACACTGCAGCAGATATTAGACTGTGTTACACAAGGCAGTGCTCAGACACGTGATCTTGATCTCCCTGTACAGCTGACAGTTTGGTGTGGACCAAAATTTTTACTGGGTGCACTTACTCAGCATAACAGAAAAACGGGGGAGACATGGGCCTTGGAATGGATATCTCCTCCACTTCAACAACATAAAACCCTTCTTCAGAAGATTGAAAGTTTAGCTGATTTGCTCAAAAAAGGTCGTGATAGGACAATGTGGTTGGATTCAATGCCCAAAAAGATCACTAAAGCCCTTATCGGATGCTATAACTGTTTACACAGATGCAGGAAGAAAATCCAAACAACTGTTACTCATTGTACATATTTATATATTTAGAAAACTGGACTGGATGTCATGTAACATTTAGAATTATAATTTAACCTGAATGTTAGTTTGCGCAAAAAAAAACTCCCTCCAAACAACAAAAACAACAAAACTCCCACTCAAAACAAATACTAAAATATATAATAGACTTCCAACCATAATATTAATACTATTATTATTATTATTATTATTATTATTATTATTATTATTATTATTGGGGACAATTCTGATAAATAATTACCAAAAAGAATATATTCATCCCTACTGTTCAAGCATCAATTGACTTTTAAAACATAAAACATAAACACTCATGTTTGAAGCCTAGAAAACATTCATTCTATTGTTTGAATAATGATTTCAGTCTACAGGAAAACTGTTGCTTAGCTTTTCCTGTAACATCGAACAAAGAGTATTTTGTACTTAGTTGCTATCCTTTTTCTTTGTCCAAGTGAGAACACAATATGTCATTTAAAATATTCTCTCATTTAATTTACATTTTAATCTGAAAGAGAATATGGGTTTAAAAATCATACCACAGCATTAACGTCCCTTTGCACTCAGAAACATATTTCTTGTACCTGTTCAATTTAAAGCAAACCCACAATACTCTAAGCACCTGACTCAACTTGTAACTTCTCCATCACTTCTTATATTTTTTTTCCCTCTGAAAATAACCAGTGTGAGCTGTAGCTTGTCTCTCATGTGTTAAGTTCTTCACTGGCTTTGCATAAGAAGATTCACAAGCACATGAGTTATTCTACACTGCTTATTTGTCTCAAACATCTGATCTAAAACACGTCATTTGATTTGTATTTCTTAATATTTTATAGGTGAGTTAGTTCTGAGTCATTTTTCTCTGTTTCCTGTGTCTAACCAAGATGATGAAGGACTTTGTTGATACATCAGACTTCACTGAAACAAAGGCTTCACACAGATCAGGCATCTAAACTATTTGTTCATTTCAAAAGTGGTATTTTGGCTACAGTATATTTTTTCCACTTGTGTGGTAGAAATATTCCTCTGGCACAGTCGAACGTGATAGGTCCTATTTTGGGAGGTCAAGATCCCAACCAAGTGTGGGAAGATTGTCTGAAGAACTTAAAGAAGCTGAAGCTGAGGAGAAAGAGACGTTCTTTAGAGCTTGTGACAGACATGATGGCCGAGTGGCCCAAAAGGGTGCCTGGGAAAATCAAGATGGGATGGAAACTTTATGGTGTTGCTTTATTAATTTTTGCTTCTTTTGGGGACAGTGTAGACCATCAGGCATGGGCCCCACCGCAGCCCAAAACTAACATATGGGTCACCCTGGCAAACTTAACCAAACAAGAGACTATTTGCCTGTCACTGTCTTCTCCTGGCAATCCGTTCACAACTTGTTTGGTTGGATTACCAGCAGATCCCTGGCCGTGCCCTTTACATGTACCAACTTGTAAGGTCAGCAATGCTAGGATGAATGTGGACAATTGGGATCAGTGGATTTCCCGCTTTCCTATAGCACCACAGGAGCCCCAAGAGTTAGAGTTGTTAGGGTCAGTGATGGCAGATGCATGCATTCATTTTAACCATAGAAGCCTGCTGTCAGTCAAGAACCACTCTAATGTTATAACTTCCAGCATGACTGTCTACCGAAATGCATCGGCCTGGTGCAATTATACAACAAAGAGAGTGTCAGTCTCATCAAAGGACCCTATTCAATTGCCAGCCGGATATTTCCTGATATGTGGAGACCGTGCTTGGGCCGGTATCCCATCAATGCTGCACGGGGGACCATGTACACTTGGACGGCTGTCTCTACTTACACCTAACATGTCCATGATACTGAACATGAGCTGCTGCCATCGTAGAAGTAAATGAATGGCTCATGCCTTTGCAGCTGACTGCCGAGACAATGTAAAGTTTTGGTCCCCAGCGGCCATAGTTGCAGCATCTTTCTTAACTCCAGGGGTATCGGCAGCAGGTGCTCATGCTATTTTAAATAAGTTAGGGTGTTGGCTTGCTAAACAAACAAATGCAACTTCTTTAGCAATTTCCAGTCTTTTGCTTAATGGAGATTCTATTCGCCATGCGACACTTCAAAATAGAGCTGCAATTGATTTTCTCTTACTTGCACAAGGCCATGGCTGTGATGAATTTGAGGGCATGTGTTGCATGAATCTTTCTGATCATGCACAGTCTGTACACTCACAGCTCTCTGAGTTACGGAAGTTAACTGGGAACTTACAGGTAGAATCAGGCCTTAGTATTGATGGATGGCTCAAATCTTTAAACCTAGGATCATGGTTACGCTCTATTGTTAAGGTTAGCATTGTAGTAGCTATTGTAGCTTTGTTGTTAGTATTAGTCTTGCCTTGTTTTTGTATATGCTTGCAGAATATGGTGCGAAAGATGATAACTACCGCATTTAATCAAACCATGCTTGTTCAACAGAAAAACGGGGGAAATGTAGAGAGCTTTTTGGATAATTGGTTAGCTGAGAAAGGACATTTCGATGTGATACCGATGGATAAGGATAGGGGAAACAAGCTGGGAACTGAGCAACCAGTGTCTAATCACTGACAAAGGTCACAATGACCTTCTCTGAAATGGGAAGACGGGGGAGAAAATCGCTTGCCAGAAAATGTAGATATCGCAGGTAGAGAAGTTAGAAGAATGCAAACATAGAAGCAAAATATTTGTTAGAAGATAGAAGTAGGTGTGGTTGATCTAAGTGTGCTTTAACCAATAATGAGCTCAGCTTTTGCAATATGTATAAGCTTCATTAACACCAATATAAATATGTGTGGGTTTTCAATAAACTTTGGGATTTGCTATTCACGCATATGGTGTGTCGCATTTCTCCCGCCGTTCACGACATGTACCCATTAACCGCTGTATACTAGAACCGTGCAGTGGGTGGTCTGCCCCAGTCACTAAGGCTAGTTGCTTTGTGCAGTTGTCCTCCCATTCCTATTTGAAAATGATCATCCCTGCCCCATTTAAAATTAATCTGCAAGTTCATTTAATATCAAATGGGAGCACTCATCTCCTCCAAAAACGCTATCGATAAGAGTGGAAACCATAGCCGAATTAATCCCTCTGTCTGCAATTGCTTTAACAATGGCTTGCACATCCTTAGGGTTTACCGGCGAGTAGGTTCTCTGATTTCCGCCGTGCCCCCCCACTCAGACTGGGAAAGCTAGCGTGGCTGATGGGGCCCAATTGGCGCATGCTATTTTTATTTTCCTCCAGTCTGTAAGTGGAGTTCGTCTCTTTTCTAACTTCCCCTTAACCCAAGCAGGAGTGTTGTGATTACTAATCTTACATACTCTCGCTCCCTCCTTGTCGGAGTCGGAATCGGAGTCAGCTACGGACCGCTTGTCTAACCACTCATCCCAGCTCGAGTCTGACTCAGGTCCAGAAGTCGACTGACTGGATACTTACGGACTCCAGAGCCTTTTTTTCAGGCTTTGACCCCGCCCCTTTTTTCTAGCATTGGGCAGCTCCTTCCCTCTAGGCTCGCCCTGCCTCCTGGTGGGGGAGGCTCACCTCTTACAGGAATATGTTTCCAAACGAACGCTCTGAGGGGCTCTGATTCCCCCTCCACATCTCTACCCTCTTTCCTGCTCGCACGTGTCTGTGCTGTCCTGCAAACCTTCTCTATTCCCACCGACCGCGTCCGCGTCCCCCCCGTCTCTCTGGGGTTCGGCACTACCCTGTGGTGCGTAAGGTGGAGGTCCCTCCCAGGCACCCTCAGACTCCAAGTTAATGGCGGCGCTCCTCGCCTCCCCTGACAGCCCGTCCCAAAAAGACCCCACCTGCTCTTATCCCTCAGCCGGTGGGCTTGGGCTCGGGAGCTGTAAAGAGGGTCCCCGTGGCTGCAAATCCTTGCACTCGGCAGAACCACAATCGCCCATAGTCTGCGGAGTTGCCCCAACACCCAGCCAGGGCACTGCTAGCAAACAGTCCCACGTGGCTTTCCAAGTTCCCTGCTCTTGCCGAGCCTTTTGCAGAGCCTGTACCACTTTTCCCCATGATTTAAGATTTCTCCCCAAACCTGAGGACATTGTTTCCTTGGCTAGAGCCTTGGTACATTTATCTCATATTTTTGGGTCGAGTATGTTCATCGGCTGGTCAATGACCCCAATTTGCAACAGCCTCGACACTGTGAGGGTAAAGTCTTTTGGATTACAATCAATACCCCATTACTTATGGATCTGAAATACGACCTTCGCGAGAGCTTCCATCCTCCTTGCTGGTCCAGGAGCGTCCTCCCCGCCGAGCAGGCACAGCCACTACGGCCACCATTCACCCGTCCAGGAGATTCCTGTTTCCCGGCTAATTTCCTAGGTTTTGGCACCACTTGTTGCCTCCGCTGAGATGTAGTGACCTGGTTCAGGAACGGCACGGCGGCAAACCTCCAGCTGCTCAGGCCATGTGCTCACAGACACTTATATGGTGGATGGCAAAATGGCGTTTATTAACTGTTTACATGGGGTTATATAACCTCGTTTCTGCTTGCATCACAAATGGGGGTCACTGGCCAACAAACAGGGGGCTAAATAACTTTAAGAGCTGAGGGGAGGGGTTCTGTCTGCCTGTACAACGTGATTGCCTGTCCGATTGCCTGTCCCTAACTTCCCACAGGTATCGACATCCTCTGGCATATCCAGAGTGCTGAGGAACACTTAGAAGAGCAGATGCATAAATAGGCGGGGGAAATACACCTGCAGGATCACCCCAGAAAGATTCCAAGGGGCTCTGGGTCTGTTCCCACAGCCCCAGTGACTTTTCCCGCTCTTCATTTCCATTTCCATCATTTTACCCCTCAATTTCACAAGCCCCCTGTGACCCTGGTCACAAGGGTTTTCAGGATGAAGAAGAGACGAGAATGTTGACTCCATGATCAGAAGGCTTGATTTATTATTTTATGATATATGTTACATTAAGACTATACTAAAAAGCAATAGAAAGGAAAGGGTTTCTTCAGAAGCTAGCTAAGCTAAGAATAGAAAAGAATGAAATAACAAAGATCTGTGTCTCAGACAGAGCAAGAGCCAGCTCTGCCATGAGTGGTCAGGAAATCCAAACATCCACAGGAGACCAATCACAGGTCTACCTGTTGAATTCCACAGCAGCAGATAACCATTGTTTACTTTTGGTTGCTGAAACTGCAGCTTCTCACAAGGAAAAATCCTAAGAAAGGATTTTTCATGAAAGATGTCTGCGACAGTCCCCCAGTTGCTGCCTTGATGATCCTTGGGGGCAACTGAGCAGGGAACGAGTTGGGGGAAGCCCAGGGTGGGGGAAGCAGGGGTGAGGGGTCTGCAGGGAGGGCTGGGGAGGCTGTGGGGGATGGGGGTGCCCAGCTTTTACACCCCCAACACTTTCACTTTCTCTCTCCCGCAGCAGAAGGAAGAGGCTGTTTGACACGTTTGTCACACGGAGGGGGGGTTCTGTCCTGGGGGGGTACATCAAGGGGGCTCCTGTCCTGGGGGGATCCTGTCCCAGGGGGGACACGTGATGGACAAGGGGCTTCTGTCCTGGAGCATGGCAGCTTTGGAGGGGTCCAGACTTCTCCATTCTTGCTCGTCCCCTGCAGAATCTGAGCCAGCAAGAGGAGCTGGGGAATGGAGCCCGAGCCAGGAAGGAGACACAGACTCCTGCTCCATGAAGCCAGTGCCCATCCAAGGGTGATGCCCAGCCATGGCCCAGCCCCACTGCACAGGGATGGCCATTGCCCAGCCCTGCTCTGCCCAGCCCCAGCTGGCAGCCAGCACCTGAGGGTCTCCCAGGCCCCCTTGGCTTTGATTCTGGCAGCTTTAGAGCTGCTGCAAAGGTGAGAATTCTATGGGGGGGAAGGCCTGCCTGTGGTTTCTGCAGCTCTGAAAGAAGCAGAAACCCTGATGGGAGCTCAAACAGTGGCTCTGAGAAGACCTTTGATGGTTTTCAGAGCAGGACTGGCTGGTAACTGCCCCTGCAGGGGCAGCTGTGAGGCAACCAGTCCAGAAATGCAGCAATTGATCATTTGTTCCTCTTGGTAAGGGACTGAGAGAGCTCCAGAAGAAGAGCAAATCCCGCACCAATCTGCTCAACAAACTGCCCTGGACCCTCCTCTTGAACAAAGCCTGCAGCCTTGAGGTACCTCATGGAAAGAATGTTTGTTCTCAGGCTGTGGCCATCAGATAAGAGGGAAAATGTGGAAATACCGAGCAGGGGCTCTGGCTGCGACCATGGTGGAGCTCTGGGGAGTGACCCTGTCTGGATTCCAGGTGTCCCCAAAGCTGCTCCATCCCTGCATTTCTCACCTGAGTGAAAGGCTGAGGGTTTGCAGGAATTGTGGTGTAAAGCCACCAGAGGTGCTGCTGTGGACCCGAGAACTGCCCAGGGTCAGGTGCTGCCTTCCTTCCATTTGGGAACATGGAGAGTGGTTGCGGGTGTTGTGCAGGGCGTGTGCCTGGCCCCGGGACACTTTTACGCTGCCAGTGGGCACTGGGATCCAACCTGCTGCCTTGGCGGCTTCTGCCCGCTGCCGGTGGTGGTGCTGGGACCGATTGGAGGCCGTGAGTTTGCAAAAGGAGCGATTTGCCCTCCTGCCTCCCGCCCGAGGCCGCCATGGCCCCTGAGGGAATGGAGCTGGAGCGGGGCGCCCCCTGCTGGCCGGGAGTGCTCCCTGCAGCGCCCCCTGCTGGCCGCGGTTATAACTGCCACAAAAACCAACAGCGCTGAGCGGGAGGGAAAGTTCTGGGTTTGTGTTGTTGGTTCTGTTCTGGTTTATAAATTTCCCAGTAAAGAGCTGTTATTGCTTTTCCTACAGTTCTGCCTGGAAGCCCAATATTCTTTAAAATTAAAGAAAATTTTAGGTATGGTCTTCTTTCCATTCCAGGAATGTTCCCACTTTCCTGAGCAGATTTTTCTCATTGAAACAAGTTGTCAGCTCCTGGGTTCCAGCATCGATGGGACAGACGATGCAAGAGGAGACAGGGTCGGGGACTTGGCCACCTCATGCTCTGCCATTTAAAAGCCAGTTGGGCCACCACGGGCCCTCTTCCCAGCTGGCACTTCTGGTCACCCGGCCACTCAGGAGCTGGCTTTGGAAGAGCATCACACTGTCCCCAGTGTGCCATGGCTGACAGATTGATGGACAGGTGGGGTCCTGTCTCACCAAAAGCAAGGCCTGACCCACCCCTGCCACATAGAGCTCTTCCAAAATACCTCCAGACATCAAACTTTTCCTGTCTCTGACACCCCGCCCTGTGCCATGGCCTGATCCTGACTCCCCTGAGAAAGGGGGAGGCTCCAGAACCCCCACAGGGCATTCGTGAGATCCTCGTTTGGGGAACACGGCAGAGGAGGGGTTTGGGACAGGGAACAAGAGAATCCAGAGCCTCCTGAAGGCCGCTTTGGCCATCAGAGCAAGGAAGGTCCAGGGCTCTGCCAGGTTCCTCTGGTGAGAGAAATGTGATGGGGGAAAGGTCTGAGGTTTGTTCCTTTTTGCTGGCTTTCCCAGGAAATCGTTCCTTGTGTGACAATTTGGACTCTGAACCTTGTTGCTGTTGCTATTGATTTTATTCTCTCTCATTGCAGTTTCAGGAAATTCTTCTTCTCTCAGCCCTTTGGGATCTTTGTGCCCCCACGGGGAGGGATTGGGGCAGTTTTTAGTGGCAGCACAGACACGAGTGGGTGCCCATGGGTGGGGACCCCCAGTGCCCCCAGTTCCCCCCAGTGTCACAGCACATTCCCGTAGATGTCACCGGGTTCCCGCAGTCGCCCCTGGGGTCCCCGCAGCTCCGCGTAGGTCACCTGGGGATCCTGGAGTGTGGTGGCACGGGGGGACACTGCGAGAGACACAGGCTGTGGGATCTGGGTGGGGTGACACTGGTGGGTGACGTGTCCCTCTGCGTGTGTCCCCCCCATACTCACCCCCTGCCCTCTTGGTGACCACGACATGGGTGTACAGCACCTCCCCCTCCTCTGGGGGGGCCGAGGGATCCGGGGGGGCCCTGAGGGAATAAAGGGGATGTGGGGGAGGGAATGGGAGGTCTTCAGGGGTTCGGGTAAAAGGGGAGAGTGTGGTTTGAGCTCCCCACTCACCTTTCCTTGAGCTTCCTGGCAGCTGCAAAAGAAAGAGAGGAGGAGTCACTGTGGGGTCCCAGGGCCCTGACCCCTCTCAGGATTGCTGAACCCCCATGGGATGCCCAAGCATCCCTGAAACCCCCCAGAATCTGTGAACCTCTCCAGTGGCCCCAACCAAGTCAGCCTCAAGCACCCAAACCCAGCTGGGACAAAGACCACCAAACACCCCCAGGGCCCCCGTGAAGAACTCCCAATATCCCTGCAGGACCATCCAGACACTGCCCAAACCCTACAGGACTCCCAGCCAAAGTCACATTTCTGGGGCCGTGGGTGCCGCCCTATCGCTCCCCAACTATGTGGGCCTCTACAACTCCCTGGGACCCCCGTCCCCGTTGTCACCCACCGACACGGTGCCACCGGTGCCAGGCCACAATGACACCCACGAGCAGGAACAAAAGGGCCCCACTGACCCCTGTAGCCACTGCAAGAAACAGAGGGGGACACATCAGGGTCACCCATGACCCCAGGGGTCTTGCATCCCCGAGTAACCTTGTATGACCCCACCTGTGACCCTGTGTGTCTCTGTGTCCCACGCTGTCGCCTCCAGGGCCAGCTCAGGGCTGAGTGCCCGGAACACGCGGTGCCCGTCCTGTCCCAGCTGGTTGGTGGCCATGCACTGGTAGGTGCCCGAATGTCCCACATCGATGGCCCTGAGCTCCAGGAGGGGACCCTGGGCCACCTCCTTCCCGTTGTGCAGCCAGGTGAAGGTGACAGGGGCTGAGCCCACCTGCACTGAGCAGTGCAGGGTCACGTTGTCACCTGCACGCACCTGGTGTGATGGGGGACTGGGGATGATGGTGGCATTGGCCACAGGCACTGTGGGGACATAAAGAAGGCTGGCACTGGGTGAGGTGGGATGGGGGTGCTGCGGTTGGGTCACCCCCAGCCCGAGGGTCCCGCTCACCCAGGACGGTGACATTCAGGGGGTCACTCTCAGCCACGCTGTACCCATTGCTGACCCGGCACCGGTACTGGCCGCTGTCATTGTCCCCAACGTGGTGCAGCTCCAGGTGGGGGCTGGTGCCCAGCAGTGTCCCTGAGCCCTTCTGGTGCCAGGAGAAGGACAGGGGACCTCTCCCTGCGGCCACCGTGCAGCTCAGCACCAGGCGGTCCCCGAGTGCCACCTGTCCCCTGGGGGGCTGTGCTGACAGGGACACCCCCGAGAGCGGGACCCCTGTGGGAGGGGGTGACAGAAGGAGACAGTGAGGGACCTCGGGGGTAAGGGAGGGGAAGAGGGATCCCAGTGAGGGAGAGGCTGCGAAGAGACTGGGGGGTCTTGAAAGGGACTCCGAGGAAGGATTGGGGGGTCAGGGAAGGGACACGTGGTGAGGGAGGGGGCTGAATCCAGGGAGGGTACAGGGACCCAAGGGAGGGGATGGTGAGAGCTGGGGAATGTGATGGGACTTCAGAGAGGGGGGAGGGAAGCTAGGAAGGGGTGAAGGGACCCAGTGAGGGATGGGGTTTCCTGGCACTGATGGAGGTCCCCAGACAGTGATGGGGGACCCAAACAGACCGTGAGGGCTCCCCATGCCCATCCCCGCACTCACTGTGCACCGTTACACGGAGCCAGGCTCTGCTCTTCTGCACGACCCCCCCTCAGAGTGCACCTGGCAGCTGTAATTCCCCGAGTGGGAGACCCCCAGGGCGGGCACCAGCAGCTGCGGGGACCCCTGCAGGCCCCCCACCACCTGCCCGTCCCGGTAGAACACGTGCAGGAGGGGGGCTCGGGGCCTCAGGGGGCTGGGGGTGCTGAGGCAGCTGAGAGTCAGGGGGGATCCCTCGGTGGGCATGGGGGGACCCTCACGCACCAGCACTGAGAAGAGCTCAGGGAAGGAGAGGGGAGGTGAGGACTGTGACTCTGAGTCTGCTGGGAAGGGGCTTTGGAGGTGTCAGGAGATCAGAATTCCAACTGTGGGGGTGCTCACCGTGCACTGTCACTGTCACTGCTGCTGACCGTGAATGAAAGGGCTTCACAAAGCCACTGCAGCTGTAGTGACCGCTGTGGTGCAGCTGCAGGGGGGACAGCAACAGCTCGGTTCCCCTGAGGGACCCCCACAGATCCTTCTCCTCCCGGTAAAATTGCACCCTGGTGACCGGGTTGTCCTGCCAGCCCCGGCAGCGCAGGGTCACTGTGTCCCCCTCCAGCAGTGCCCGTGCTGGCACCTGCAGCACCAGCTCATCTGTGGGACAGGAGGGTCCCATCTCACTGAGAGGCTTGAGACAGGTGCAAGGAGAGTCCCCATGGCACTGGGGACATGTGGGTGCACTGGGATGAACTGGGATGTTCCTGTGTGCAGGGCACCACACAAGGGGTGTGAGGCCACCCACAGAGTGGAGCCCACCCAGATCTATCAGCGGCCACCCAGATGATTTAAGATCCCCACTCACCATCTAAGACTCTGACGGGGGGGCTGTGCCCACTGCCAGGTCGGTCACACGTGTAGGTGCCACTCTCAGTGACACTCAGGTGGTCGAGTCCCTGCTGCCCCCAGAGCTGCCCATCCTTGTACCAAGTTGTGGCACCAGCGGTCCCCAAGCCCTGGCAGGTCAGTGTCACCCGGTCCCACAGCACCGCCGGCCTCCAGGGGGGCTCCACCAGGAGCTGGGTGGTCTGGGCACCTGTGGGTGACAGGGGACACCAGCCTGCCATGGCCAGTGTGGGGCTGGGGACAGTGGGGTAGGGCCATGGCATCCCCCGAGGACTCACCAGCAAGGCCGAGGGTCTGGGCTGGAAGGGAGAAGGGACAGGGCTGGGTGGGGGTGGTACCATGGGGACAGAGGCACCGGGGGCACAGGGTGTGGGAGATGTCCCCAAACTGTCCCCATGTGGACAGCAGTACATTCCTGTCCCCCTTCCTCTATCCCCACATCCACCCCATGGCTCTGGTGACCTCATGCTCTGGCACTGCTGGCATTGGAGACCTCAGGGGACCCCACAGCCCCCCTGTGCCCCCTCCCCTCCCCATCCCCGGGTTGTCAGGCCCATGCCCGGGGCACTCACCCCACAGGAGCAGCGCCACCTTCCCGGCCATCCCGGTGTCCCCAGCCATGTGCACTGGCTGTCACTCGCTGCTGTGGCCACCGCTCCCCTGGCTGGCGGCTCTTTGGATGAAGGGGAAGGAAGCGAGGTCACGTCCGTCCCCATGTGTAGGTGGCCCTTGGTGGGGGCAGGGTGGCCACAAACTGGGGACAGGCTGGGGACAAGGCTGGGTGGGACAAGGTGGGACATGGAGTTCCAAGGAGGGGGGGGCTCAATGGGTTTGGGGAGTCAGGGATGAGTGTGCAGGAGAATGGGGGGTCCCAGGGATGGGGTCCCTGAACAATGGGGGTCCTGAAGAGGTGGAGTCACCTAGGATTGGGGTGGGGGGCATGGAAATATGGATCCTAGGGCTGGGGAGACTCAGGGATAGGAATCCTAATGGAACGTGAGCTCCAGGGATTTGGAGTCATGGGATGGGGGTTCTTTGGATGTGGATGATGGGTGAATGGGGGAGCTGAGAGGATGAAGGTCCTGGGGGATGGGAGATTTCAGGGCTTGGAATGAACAGGAGAGGGTTCCTTGGGAATGGGTTCCTGGGCCATGGAGATCCTGGGGAATGTCAGTACAGGGATGGGGCTCCCAGGCAATGTGGGACATAAGGAATGGGGGTGCCATGGTTGGAGTCCAGGGGAACGGAGATGCCAGGGATGGGCAGTGGCTTGATGGACACAGGGATCACAGCTCCTTCCCTGGGTGCCTCAGATTTTGGTGTGACCCAGGGCCCAGCACTGCCACCCCTGGGGTGCTCATTTCCTGTGCAGGCATCACATGGGGGTCCTGGGTAGCTCTGCCTCTGTGCCCTCCCCTGCCCTTGACTTTTTCCTCTCTTTATTTCTCTTTTTTCCTTATTTTCCTCACTTTTGTGCCAGGTCCCCTCTGCCCCCGTTCCTGGCTCAGCAATCCCGGGGAGCACCTGAGCAGGGAATGGATTGGGGGGAGCCAGGGGAGGAGGAAAATGGGGAGCAGGGGGTGCAGGGAATGGTGGGGAGGCTGTGGGGGAAGGAGGTGTTGGGCTGTGCCCCCTCAACACTTTCACTTTCCTTTTCCTGGGCAAGAAGGAAGAGGCCGTTTGTGCTGAGAGTCAGATGGGAAAGGGGGGGTTCTGTCCTGGGGTGGCACATCCAGAGGCTCCTGTCCTGGGGGGATCCTGTCCCAGGGGGTGACACATCCTGGCATGGGGGCTCCTGTCCCAGGGATGGCAGTTCCGGAAATGTCCCTGCACATTCCTGGCCGGGTGCCTGTCCCAGGGGTGGCACATCCAGAGGCTCCTGTCCTGGGGGGATCCTGTCCCAGGGGGTGACACATCCTGGCATGGGGGCTCCTGTCCCAGGGATGGCAGTTCCGGAAATGTCCCTGCACATTCCTGGCCGGGTGCCTGTCCCAGGGGTGGCACATCCTGGGGACCCCTGTCAATGCAAGGCTGGGGCCCAGCCATGGCCCAGCCCCACTGCACAGGGATGGCCATTGCCCAGCCCTGCTCTGCCCAGCCCCGCTCTGCCCAGCCCCAGGTGGCAGCCAGCACCTGAGGGTCCCCCCTGCCCCCCTGGCTTTGATTCTGGCAGCTTTAGAGCTGCTGCAGAGGTGAGAATTCTGTGGGGGAAAAAGGCCCTGCCTGTGGTTTGCTCAGCCCTGCAAGAAGCACAAAACCCCAAGGGGAGCCCAAGCAGTGGCTTTGTGAGGGCCTTTGATGGTTTTCAGAGCAGGGCTGGCTGGAAACTGCCCCTGCAGAGGCGACTGTGAAGGAACGAGTCTGGAAATGCAGCAATTGATCATTTTGTCCCTTGCCCCAAGGGACTGAGAATACCACAAAACAACTGCAAATCCCACACCAATCTGCTCAACAACCTGACCCGCGCCCTCCTTCTAGAACAAAACCTGCAGCCCTTTGGAATCTCATGGAAAGAATGTTTGTGTTCTGGATGTGCACAGCAGAAGAGAGGGAAAAGTGTGGAAATATTGAGCAGGGGCTGCACACAAGGGGCTGGGGAACAGGGGTGTCACAGCAGGAGCAGGGAGTGCCCAGGCAGGGGAATTCAGGGCAGGCTGGAGTGGATTTACCAGGGAATCAGACCCTGAGGCACACAGGGGCATTTCCACAGATTCCTGTGCACTGTCCCAAGCATGGACAGAGCTTCTCCCTTTCCTCCAAGAGAAGTCAATCAAGTTTCAGGGTGGGAACGAGCAAAATGGGAAGAGTTCCTAAATATGGCCCAAGGAAAGGCTTCCTTAGGTGCTGGGTTGCTGCCCAGCAGGCAGGGAACAATCCCATGGAGCTGTTGGACACTCAGGGAGATTTCACCCTCTGTGTTATCCACAAGAAAACGCGACTGTGGGATGCACCAAGGGGCTCCTAAAGCGACCCAAAAAGTCTCATTTCTTTGTGATTTGTTTGTGTTTTTATTATGAGGGACTTGTTGGGACAGAAAGCGTTATAAGGATTTTACAAACCAGAGCATTTTATACCTTGTCAGATTGATTTTTGCTGAGTTTGTTCTTTATTGGGAAAACAATGGTGTGGGAAAGATTTTTGCTTTTATTCTATGTGTGTGTAATTTTGTCTGAACCAATTGGGCATCAAGTGTTGCCTGGGATGGCTGAGCCAGGAAATGGGGGGACCTGACCCAGGGGTGAGTGGGGCAGGGACACAGAGACTCCCAGGACAGCCCTGGGGTGCTGCAGGTTGGGGGCTGTGCTGGGCTCTGGGTCACCCCAAAATCTGAGGCACCCCATGAAGGAGCTGTGACCCCCGTGCCCACCCAGCCACTGCCCATCCCTGGCACCCCCATTCCCCTGGGAACCCAACCATGGGACCCCCATTGCCTTGGTCTCTCCTCCCTGGGGACCCCCATGCCAGGACTGACATTGCCCAGCACCACCATTGCCTTGATCCCATCCCATGGGCTGCTTCTTCCCCGGAACCCCTATTCCCGAGGGTTCCCTTTTTCCCCCTGCACCCCCAGCCCTGGCACCCACTTGCCATGACCCCAAATCCCTGGGGACCATGTTCCCACAGCACCCCCATCCCTGAATGCCCCCAGGCATGGAGACCCCAATTCCCCTGCACCCCCATTCTGCTGGACACCCATCCTTGGTTCCCCACATCCCCTGAGCCCCCCCAGTCCTGGCAAGACCATCCCCCACCATGTCCCCAGACTGTCCCACCATGTCCCCAGCCTGTGCCCAGCTTGTGGCCACCCTGCCCCCATCAAGGGCCACCTCCATGTTGGGACAAGATGTGACCTCGCTTCCTTGCCCTTCATCCGAAGAGCCGCCAGCCAGGGGAGTGGTGGCCACAGCAGTGAGTGACAGCCAGTTGTCACAAGCCGTCCTCACGGATGGGTTTCGTGATGGTTCGTGATCTCAGAGTGCAAGAAGAACCGACACGGTCGAAGGGGGTTTGCAGTGATAATCAAAACAAATGCACCTTTATTGAAACAACCACAGTGAAAATGCCTTGGGGAGGAAATGGGGGAAAGGGAAAAATAAAAGGGAAAAGAGGGAGGAAAAAGTAAAAGGTATGTAGCTACCAAACGTAGTACTGCGGAGTCCTTCGGTGTCCAGCCGATGGAGTTCACCAGGTCACGTCCAGGGAGATCTCAGGGGTGCAGTCCATCTGCACTCTAATAATACCCTTTTTTGATGGGGGGAGGGGAATAGATCTTGAAACCGAATCAAAGGTAGTCTATTGTATCCTCGGGGAAAAGAATGGTATTTGGAAAGGGTACACACAGTCCATATTCTCTGCAGTGGGTGAGAGCCATTGTCTTCGTGGTCCAATGCTCCCACCTGCAACATCCATCTTGCTTTGGTCAGCTTGCCTCCCCCCGCACACCTCCCTGGTTGGGGGTTTCAGTCCCAGGCCTTGGAAAGTATGAGAGGGGGGCCTTCTCACATAGGGGTTTCATGTCTCGGTTTTTCTCTGGTGAAGAGGCTTCTTACATTTCAGTTTGTCTGTCACGGTGATTGCAAACGAGCCAGAGGGGTCTTCTTAGGAGGACCAGCCAGAACTCAGGAGAAGTTCAGCCAGGCCAAGAGAAAAATCCCACAGCTATTGTTGCAAAAGGTCAGAATGTCCTTCTTTCTTCTTGTTGAGCTCAGTGTAGCATATAGTAAATACACCTGTGAAAACAAAACTTTAGCAATGCTCTCAGGTCTCGGGGCCTGGCTGGCATATGACTTTCTCCTACAGGGCTAGACAGGGGGGTCTTTTCTTCAGTGGTCTCCCAATGATGATTGTGAGGCAGATGAGGGATATTTCAGACAGACTCTCACACCAGTCCACATGGCTGGCAACACCGGGATGGCTGGGGTGGTGATGCCGTTCCTTTGGGGTGAGTGCCCTTGGCATGGGCCTGAAAGCCTGGGGATGAGGAGGGGAGGGAGCAAAGGGGGGCAGCAGGGTCCCCTGAGGTCCCAAGTGCCAGCAGTGCCAGTCCGTGTTACCCACAGTGGACATTGGTTGGACTGGGGATGTAGGGTGACTTTGGGGACAGGAAGAGGGGGCAGGAATTTGGGGATGGGGATGTGGGGACAGGAATGTGGGGACTGGCACCTTTGGGCTCTGGTAGCTGTGGGGATAGGGTGGGGGACAAGGCAACTGGGATGCAGGGACAGAAAGGGACAAGTTCCTGTTCCGAGGGTATCTGTGCCACACAGATGTGGTGCACAGGTGGCTGTGACACAGAAATCTCCCCCTGCTTTGCCAAATCTTTTGGGGGCCACCCCCACGCACTTTCTCACAAGAACGGCTGTCCCCATGGGGACACTTTGGGGACAGCCCCCACACACTGTGCCTAATGTGCCTCTGTCCCCGCAGTGCCACCCCCACCCAGCCCTGTCCCTTCTCCCTTCCAGCCCTGACCCTCGGCCTTGCTGGTGAGTCCTCGGGGGATGCCATGGCCCCACCCCGCTGTCCCCAGCCCCACGCTGGCCCTGGCAGGCTGGTGTCCCCTGTCACCCGTAGGTGCCCAGACCACCCAGCTCCTCGTGGAGCCCCCTTAAAGTCCTGTGATGCTGTGGGACCGGGTGACACTGACCTGCCAGGGCTTGGGGACGGCTGGTGCCACCACCTGGTACAAGGATGGGCAGCCATGGGGGCAGCAGGGACCTGACCATTTCACTTTCACTGAGAGTGGCATCTGTGAGTGTGACAGACCCGGCACCAGGTTCAGCCCCCCTGTGACTGTCTTAAATGGTGATGGAAGTTTGGGTGTCCCCAGCCTGGCACCCACGGGGACCCAAGGAGTCTGGGTGGGCTCCGCTCCATGGGTCACCTCCTGTGTGACCAGAGCCCATCCCCTGCTCTGGGGACATTCCAGAGCATCCCAGACTGAGGGGATCCCAGTGTTGGCATTGGGAACCCCTGGTGCACTGGGTGTGACCCAGTGGGGAGGTCTTGGTGCCATGGGATGTGACAGGATCCCTCTGTCCCCCAGACTGGCTGGTGCTCCAGGTGCCTTCGCAGGCGCTGCTGGAGGGGGACACGGTGACCCTGCGCTGCTCGGTGCAGGTGGGCTCAGCCCCTCTCACCTTCACCTGGTTGCACAATGGCCAGGAGGTGGCCCGGGGTCCCCTCCTGGAGCTCAGGGACATCAATGTGGGACATTTGGGCACCTACTGGTGTGTGGCCACCAACCAGCTGGACCTGCACTGCGTGTTCCAGGCACCCAGCACTGAGCTGGTCATGGCTGTGACACTGCAACAAAGGTGGGGCCACACGGGGTTATCAGGGAGTGCAGGACACCCAGGGTTCAGGGTAACCCTGATGTGTCCCCTTCTGTTACTTGCAGTGGCCACAAGGGTCGGTGGGGCCCTTTTGTTCCTGCCCCTGCTCGTGGGTGTCATTGAAGCCTGGCGCCCGTGGCAGCACCTGGGTGGGTGACAATGGGGGGACAGGGGTCACAGGGAGCTGTAGAGGCCCCCAGAGTTGGAGAGCAATAGGGCAGCACCCATAGCCCCAGAACTGTGCCCTTGGCTGGGGGTGCTGATGGGGTTTGGGGAGGTGCTGGAGGGTCCTGTGGGGATGTTGGGGGTTCTTTCAGGGGCCCTGGGGGTATCTGGAGGGGTCTCTCTCCCTGCCGGGCTTTGGATATTGAGGCTGAGTTGGTAGGGGGCACGGGGGAGGTTCATGGATTCTGGGAGCTCCAGAGATTTTTTGGGGTCCTGAGGAAAATTGTGGGTCCTGCAGGGTTTCAACAATCCGGAGAGGGGTCAGGGCCGCGGGGAACGCCCACAGTCACCCCTCCCCTCTTTCTTTTGAAGCTGCCAGGAAGCAGCAAGAAAGGTGAGTGGGGGGCTCAAACCACACTCTCCCCTTTTACCACAACCCCCAGGACCTCCCATTCCCTCCCCCACATCCCCTTTATTCCCTCAGGGCCCCCCAGATCCCCAGAGGAGGGGGAGGTGCTGTACACCCACATCGTGGTCACCAAGAGGAGAGGGGGTGAGTGCAGGGGGGACAAACGCAGAGGGACACGTCACCCACCAGTGTCACCCCACCCAGATCCCACAGCCCGTGTCTCTCGCAGCATCCCCCTGTGCCACCACCCTCCAGCATCCCCAGGTGACCAACGCGGAGCTACGGGGACCCCAGGGGCAAACATGAGAACCCGGTGACATCTACGGGAATGTGCTGTGACACTGGGGGGAACTGGGGGCACTGGGGGTCCCCACCCATGGGCACCCACTCGTGTCTGTGCTTCCACTAAAAACTGCCCCTCCTGCACCCCATTGAGGCACAAAGATGCCAAAGGGCTGAGAGAAGAACAATTTCCTGAAAGAGCAATGAGAGAGAATAAAACCAACAGCAACCGTAACAAGGCTGAGAGTCCAAATGGTCACACAAAGACCGATTTCCAGGGAAAGCCACAACAAGGAACAAACCTCAGATGTTTCCCTCAGCACGTTTCTCCACCAGAGGAACTGGCAGGGCCCTGGACCTTCCTTGCTCTGGTGGCCAAAGCGGCCTTCAGGAGGCTCTGGATTCTCTTGTTCCCTGTCCCAAACCTCTTCTCTGCCGTGTTCCCCTCACGATGATCTCACAAATGCCCTGTGGGCGTTCTGGAGTCTCCCCTTTTGCCAGGGCAGTCGGGATCAAGCCATGGTACAGGGCGGGTTGTCAGAGACAGGAAAATTTGATGACTGGAGACATTTTGGAACAGCTGTGTGTGGCAGGGGTGGGTCAAGACGTTCATTTAAATGAGAAATCTCTGTCAAGGAAAGAGGGAATTTTCTCGGAATGGAAAGAGACCCATGTCTAAAATTTTTTAAATTTGAAAAATGATGAGGCTTGCAGGCCAAAATGTGGGAAAAGGAATAACAGCTCTTTACCGGGAAATTTATAAAGCAGAACAGAAGAAAGAACAGAAACCCAGAACTTTC
This sequence comes from Agelaius phoeniceus, assembly GCF_051311805.1. NCBI lineage: Eukaryota > Metazoa > Chordata > Aves > Passeriformes > Icteridae > Agelaius > Agelaius phoeniceus. Next base: position 5,266,174 of record NC_135295.1, read on the forward strand.
GCTCCCGCTCAGCGCGGTTGGTTTTTGTGGCAGTTATAACCGCGGCCAGCAGGGGGCGCTGCAGGGAGCACTCCCGGCCAGCAGGGGGCGCCCCGCTCCAGCTCCATCCCCTCAGGGGCCATGGCGGCCTCAGACGGGAGGCAGGAGGGCAAATCGCTCCTTTTGCAAACTCACAGCCACCAATCGGTCCCAGCACCACCACCGGCAGCGGGCAGAAACCGCCAAGGCAGCAGGTTGGATCCCAGTGCCCACTGTCAGCGTAGCAGTGTCCTGGGGCAGGCACACGCCCTGCACAACACCCGCGACCGCTCTCCATGATCCCGAATGGAAGGAAGGCGGCGCGTGACCCCAGGCAGGTTTCGGGTCCACAACAGCATCTCTGGTGGCTTTACACCACAATTCCTGCAAACCCTCAGCCTTTCACTCAGATGAGGACGGTAGGGATGGAGCAGCTTTGGGGCCACCTGGAATCCAGACAGGGTCACTCCCCACAATGGCCAGAGCTCCTGCTCGATATTTCCACACTTTTCTCTCTTATCTGATGACCACAGCCTGAGGCCAAACATTCTTTCCATCAGGTTTCAGAAGGCCGCAGGTTATTTTAAAAAAGACGGCCCACTTCAGCTTGTTGAGCAGAGTGTTGTTGTCTTTGCAGTAGTTCTGGGGCTCCCTCAGTCCCTTGCCAAGAGGGACAAAATGATCAATTGCTGCATTTCTGGACTGGTTCCCTCTCAGCTGCCCCTGCAGGGGAAGTTTTCCAGCCAGCCCTGCTCTGAAAACCATCAAAAGCCCTCTCAGAGCCACTGCTTGGGCTCCCTTTGGGCTTTGTGCTTCTTGCAGGGCTGAGCAAACCACAGCCAGGCCTTCTCCCTCATAGAATTCTCACCTCTGCAGCAGCTCTAAAGCTGCCAGAATCAAAGCCAAGGGGGCAGGGGGGACCCTCAGGTGCTGGCTGCCACCTGGGGCTTGGCAGAGCAGGGCTGGGCAATGGCCATCCCTGTGCAGTGGGGCTGGGCCATGGCTGGGCCCCGGCTGGGCCCCAGTATTAAATGGACACCCCAACAACATCAGCCACTCCACAATACACATCACTGTCCCAACACTAACAACATCACAATATTTAATCAACAATATCACCAATAATGTAATATCAATTCATATAATATCCAGCAAAATTCAACTTCCATTAACTTGTTTCTCACAATACATACCAGTAAAGAGCTCTTATTCCTGTTCTCACATCTTTGCCTAAAAGCCTCGTAATTTCAATGTTACAATAGTTCAGAGTGATGGGGGTTGTATTTTCCATTCCAATGGAGGTTCCCACCTTGTTCAGCTTTCTTGACAGAGCAGAACAAAGAAACACCATTTCTGCCCGTTTAACCAAAGAGCTGCATTTTTGTCCCAGGAGCAGTGAACCAGGTCCTGTACCCCTTTGGACCTGGGATGGGCACCAGCAGGTCACCTTAATGGGAGCACTGGGAGGGGGATTGCAGAGCCACTAAGCACACTGGGGTTAAGAGGAACAAATCTGAATTTGATTTATGTCTTAACATATGCTACACATGACTGAATAATTACTCTGTGGTTGTCCATGTGCTGGGAACCCTGTCCCTGGCGAGGCTTCACACAACAGAGAATCAGGGGAGAGAAAGCTTCAGTGATCGGGCTGTGAGTGACCCCCACTGGCTGGTGGGACAGATGCCCGGGAAAAATGTCTGGGAAAAATTCCCAGGAAATCCGGCTGTGGGAAGAGCCTTTGCAAACCAAAGCAGCAAACTGTGACACAACAGGAGCGTTTTGCTTTGGGTTTCTTGGAGGGATCAGGGGCTTGCTCAGAGGGTCAGCTTGGCCCTCCTCCCCTGTGGGATTCACATTCTCATAACCTCGGAGAAGCAGTGAGAGAAGCAAAGAATGATCCAAAAACTTCTTACCTCATTTACTGCTCCTGTGTTTTTCACAAGTGGAATGCATTGTGGAAGATTGTGTACCTGAAGGGAATTAGTAACTGGATTCTGGTGTGAGTGTTTTGATTCACTGACCAATTGAATCCAGGTGTGTGTGTGTGGGGACTGTTGGCTGACAGTCATGAGATTGTGTGCAGTGGAGTGCAGTTGAGTGCTTGGCAGATTCAGTTTAGATGTAATGTAATATGGCATAGAATAATAGAGTATAATAAAGTAAATAATTAGCCTTCTGAAAAGATGGAGTCAGGTGCATCATTCCTCCCAGTTGTCAGGCAAAAATATCACCCATACTCCCCCCCGCCGTCACCTTTTCCTCCTGGTGGTCCTTCTTCCCCGTCCACACCCGTTCTTCCCTGCTTCACTGCTTCCCCGAGGCAGCTCATTCCTGCTCCTCCTGGACGTTCCTTCATTGCTTCCCCGATGGAGCGGATGCTGCCTGCGCCCACCCGCCACCTCTGCCGCGTTTCCCATGCTGCCCACAGCCCCGAGCCTGCTGCACCTGCCCACGGCAGCCCCAGCCTGCGGCAGCCAGCCCAGAGCCACCAGTGCCCAGCACCAGCCCGCAGCCAGCCCGCAGCAGCCTCTGCAGCCATCGCTCGCAATGCCAGAGACACGCAGGTGCCGTCCTTGGAAATCACGCCCAGCCACTCACAAAAGCCATGTGGGCTCGCCCTGGCTTGCAGCACACACACTCCATCTGCCGAGCTGATGCCCACAGAGCGCCCGGGCTTCTTGCGGTAACGCTGTCCCTGTCTTCTGTTTCTCTCTCTGTCCTTTTTCCTTTCTACTCCCTTCTCTCCCCCTTTGGTAAGAACCCTTCCCCTCCTTTATCAATAAACAGTTCTCAGATATAATATTGCCATGTTTGTGCTTCATTTTCATCCGAGAAACCTTTCAGCAAGAATCCTCCCCAAATCCCCCTTTTACAGTGGGATGGGACAGGGGTAGTGGGAGGGGGAATGGGGAAGCCCTGGGTGTACTGCAAGCACTGTGGGGAGAGAATGGGGCAGTCCCTGAGGGTACTTGGGCACTTGGATGGGGCTGGGGAGCCCCTGCAAGTACGAGCAAAGGGATGGGGGAGCCCTTGGGGGTAGTGGGAGAGGAAATGGGGAGCACAGGGTGCCCTGTGTAGCCTCACCCTGACCCATGACCACCTCCCTTGGAAGGATGGGCAACCACAGAAGCCATGGAGGGAGCACCCCCAGTGTCACCCAGTGCCTCCCGCTTCCCAGAGCATCACAACTTTTGGTGTAGATTGTCATAGATGTCACTGGGCTCCCACGGTTGCCTTTGCAGCTCCATGTACGTCACCCGAGGATCCTCCAGCGGGGGTGCCAGGGGGTCTTGGGGTCTTGGGGGGCCGTGTGGGAATAAGGGGGTGTGTGGAAGGGGATGGGAGGTGCTGGGGGTTTGGGTAAAAGGTGTATCATGGCTGGAGCCTGCACCCACCTTTCCTGGTGCTTCCTGGCATCTGCAAAGGAAAACTGGAGGGGTGAATTTGGAGGCCCAGGGGCCCCCATCCACCCTTGGGAATGCTGAATTACCACCAGACACACAATCCTCCCCAGGCCCCCCAGTATCCCTGATGCCCCCCCAGTATCCCTGATGTGCCCCCACTTGTACCAACAGCCTGAGCCCCCAGAACCCCGAGCCTGGCAGAGAGGGGAACCCCAGACAGAACCCCCAACATCCCTGCAGGACGCTCCAACAGCTCCCCAGGGCTCTGAGCCATGGACACTGGGGCCTCAGCCTCTCCCAAGTCAGGGGCTGTGGGTGCCACCCTATGGCCCCCCTTCTGTTGGGCCCTTCCCACCTCTCTCCATGACCCCCGTCACCCCCATTGTCACCCACCCACACGGTGCCACCAGTTCCAGGCCACAATGACACCCACGAGCAGGAGCAGGAACAAAAGGGCCCCACCGACCCCTGCGGCCACTGCAAGAAACAGAGGGGGACCCATGAGGGTCACCCATCACCCCAGGGGTCCTGCACTCCCTGGTGACCCCGTGTGACCCCACCTGTATCCCTGTGTCGTGATTGGCGGAGGAATTGCAGCACACAATATGCGTGGATGACAAATCCCAAAGTTTATTGAAAACTCACACATATTTATATTGGTGTTAATGAAGCTTATACATATTGCAAAAGCTGAGCTCATTGTTGGTTAAAGCACACTTAGATCAACCACACCTACTTCTATGCTCTAATGATTATTTTGTTTCTATGTTTGCATTCTTCTAGCTTCTCTACCTAGGATATCTACATTTTCTGGCAAGCGATTTTCTCCCCCGTCTTCCCGTTTCAGAGAAGGTCACTATGACCTTTGTCAGTGATTAGACACTGGTTACACAATCCCCAGCTTGTTTCCCCTATCCTTATCCATCGGTATCACATCGAAATGTCCTTTCTCAGCTAACCAATTATCCAAAAAGCTCTCTACATTTCCCCCGTTTTTCTGTTGAACAAGCATGGTTTGATTAAATGCGGTAGTTATCATCTTTCGCACCATATTCTGCAAGCATATACAAAAACAAGGCAAGACTAATACTAACAACAAAGCTACAATAGCTACTACAATGCTAACCTTAACAATAGAACGTAACCATGATCCTAAGTTTAAAGATTTGAGCCATCCATCAATACCAAGGCCTGATTCTACCTGTAAATTCCCAGTTAACCTTCGTAACTCAGAGAGCTGTGAGTGTACAGACTGTGCATGATCAGAAAGATTCATGCAACACATGCCCTCAAATTCATCACAGCCATGGCCTTGTGCAAGTAAGAGAAAATCAATTGCAGCTCTATTTTGAAGTGTCGCATGGCGAATAGAATCTACATCAAGCAAAAGACTAGAAATCGCTAAAGAAGTTGCATTTGTTTGTTTAGCAAGCCAACACCCTAACCTATTTAAAATAGCATGAGCACCTGCTGCTGATACCCCTGGGGCTAAGAAAGATGCTGCAACTATGGCCGCTGGGGACCAAAATTTTACATCATCCCGGCAGTCAGCTGCAAATGCATGAGCCATTCGTTTGCTTCTACGATGGCGGCGCCTCATGTTTAGTATCATGGACATGTTAGGTGTAAGTAGAGACAGCCGTCCAAGTGTACATGGTCCCCTGTGCAGCATTGATGGGATACCGGCCCAAGCATGGTCTCCACATATCAGGAAATATCCTGCTGGCAACTGAATAGGGTCATTTGATGAGACTGACACTCTCTTTGTTGTATAATTGCACCAGGCCGATGCATTTCGGTAGACAGCCATGCTGGAAGTTACAACATTAGAATGGTTCTTGACTGACAGCAGGCTTCTATGGTTAAAATGAATGCACACATCTGCCATCACTGACCCTAACAACTCTTAACTCTTGGGGTTCCTGTGGTGCCATAGGAAAGTGGGAAATCCACTGATCCCAATTATCCACACTCGTCCTAGTGTTGCTGACCTTACAAGTTGGTACATGTAAAGGGCACGGCCAGGGATCTGCTGGTAATCCAACCAAACAAGTTGTGAAAGGATTGCCAGGAGAAGATAATGACAGGCAAATAGTCTCCTGTTTAGTTAGGTTTGCCAGGGTGACCCATATGTTAGTCTTTGGCTGAGGTGGGGCCCATGCCTGATGGTCTACACAGTCCCCAAAAGAAGCAGAAATTAATAAAGCAACAGCATAAAGTTTCCATCCCATCTTGATTTTTCCAGGCACCCTTTTGGACCACTCGGCCATCATATCTGTCACAAACCCTTAAGAATATCTCTTCTTTCTCAGCTTCAGCTTCTTTAGGTTCCTCAGACAATCCTCCCACACTTGGTTGGGATCCTGACCTCCCAAAATAGGACCTATCACATTCGACTGTGACAGAGGAATATTTCTACCACACTTAGTCTGCAAAATACAGGACCGAGATATCCCCAAAACACGTTTGACTAAATGTTGTATTTCCCACCTAAACCATGCAAGGATTTTCTGTTCTGGGGACTCATACAATTGTAACCCTTGGCGGCCAGGTAGTCCTGTGAACAATTTAGGATCTCTCTGCCAAGAGTTAAGCCGCCAATAGAAACCACACCTTTCACACCACAACTCAGGTAATCGAGTTTGGTGTACCCACTTAGTTTCCTGACAACCTCCACAGAAAAGCAGTACCCATGCAGTACAACGTCTATCTTGACACTTAATACAAGCTAAACCCCTAGGCCCTTCAGATTCAAAATCAGAAAGCATCGAATACAAGCTTAATATGTTATCAAGAGATTTGCACCGATCAACTGCTCGATCGAGGCAGCATCACACTGTCCTTTCAGCTTGAGAAGTATCGGTCGAAGGATGATCAGCAGCTTCGTCTCCACCCGCTGACGATCCTCTTCACTCAGCTGATCGAGGTGTTCCATCAAACACAGCTGCTCGGGTCCATTTAGCAGGTACCCACAGAGATCCTGTAGGGGTAGAAACACAAAGATATCCGCGGCCCCAATATAACACCTTAGCAGGACCTTGCCATTGTCCTGTTTTGGGATCCCTGTATCTCACCCATACATCTTTCTTTACACCATCTGTTTCATGTACATAGTGACGAATCACAGCAGGAACCTCTTTTTCCCCAAAAACACACAGGTGGTTCAAAACAAACAAACACTTTAACAATCTCTCTTGTGGCTCTCTGGTATCCATATATTTACTCAGATATCTTTTCAAGGTACCATTTGCTCTCTCTACAATCACTTGCCCTGTAGGAGAATTGGGGAGGCCTGTCATGTGTTCTATCCCCCACATCTGCAAAAATTGCTTTATTCTTTTGCTACAGTAAGCAGGCCCATTATCTGTTTTGATGCACTGTGGCACTCCCATTACTGCAAAACAACTGCTGAGATGTCTCTCTACCTGCCCTGCTTTCTCACCAGTCTGTGCTGTGGCCCATATAAAATGACTGTAAGTGTCTATGGTAACATGTACATACTTCAACCTCCCAAACTCTGCCACATGTGTGACATCCATCTGCCAGGTCTCATTTGTGCTCAGCCCTCTTGGGTTAACTCCCAGACCTAAACCAAAGCCTCCATTATGATGACTACATATAGGACAGGCTTTGACTATTGCCCGTGCCTCCTCCATAGGTATTTGAAATTCTCTATGGAGGCCCTTTGCATTCTGGTGGAACATGGAGTGTGCCTCCCTGGCTATGGTTTGTTTGGGAATCGGAGTTGCTTGTGTGATTGAGACTAATTTATCTGCTCGCATGTTACCCTCTCCCAGACCAATATCCCATTTGTGACTTCTGATATGGATAACACAAAAGGAATGCTTTCTTAGCTTAATTGTTCTCTGCAGTTGCATAAACAGCTCATGTAACCTCCTGTTCTGAACCTCTTTTATGGAGGCATCCTCTATTCGCTCACACACTCCTGCAACATACAAAGAATCTGTTACAATGTTGAGAGGTCCAGAGAAATGCATCATGGCCCATACAACAGCCAATAGCTCCATCGTTTGCAAAGTGTCCAACTCAGTAGCTCGGAGTATATGATGATGCCATTGTCCCTTTTCTAGCCAGGTCACTGCTGCAGTTTTGGATTTTCTTCCTGCATCTGTGTAAACAGTTATAGCATCCGATAAGGGCTTCAGTGATCTTTTTGGGCATTGAATCCAACCCCATTGTCCTATCACGACCCTTTTTGAGCAAATCAGCTAAAATTTCAATTTTCTGAAGAAGGGTTTTATGTTGTTGAAGTGGAGGAGATACCCATTCCAAGGCCCATATCTCCCCCGTTTTTCTGTTATGCTGAGTAAGTGCACCCAGTAAAAATTTTGGTCCACACCAAACTGTCAGCTGTATAGGGAGATCAAGATCACGTCTCCAAACACTGCCTTGTGTAACACAGTCCGATATCTGCTGCAGTGTCTCGTGGACAAAGAGCAATAGTAAAGAAACAGTCCTTCAGATCAATAATCAAAAGTGGCCAGTCCCTCGGCAGCACAGCCGGATTAGGTAATCCTGGTTGCAAGGGTCTCATAGGTAATCCATCAATAAGGGTGGTCCCTTTACTCCAGTTGGAACCTTTTCTGGGTGAATAGTCATCAGGGTTACTGTGGCTACGGTGCCAGGTCCACTCCGAGGCTCCCGGTGGTGGCGGGCTGGAGGCAGGTTGAGCTGAAGTGGTGACAGCTGCTACCTGTGTCCGGGCAAAGCGGCTGGTTGCCGGGAAGCAGAACCGCGCCGGGCAGCCGTGGGGCGGGCGGACCCCCCCAGAGCCCCTGCCCCACGGGGGGTGGGAGGCCCGTCCTGCCGCCCCCCCCCTCGGCTCGGGGTCGGGGCGGCCGCGGAGCGGATCCGGAGTGGGAGGCGGCCGCGCTGCAGCTGCTAAGCCGCCCAGGGCCGGGGCCGGCACGAGCCCCCCCGGCGGGATGGCTGCGGGCCGCGCTGCGGCGGGGAGGCTGAAGGCACGGACGGCACGGCTGGAGTACGCGCCGGGGGGGCCGCTGCCCGAAGCAGAAGCTGATAGCTGCAGAGAGCTGCTGTTTAGAGCAGGAGCTAGTGTCGGTGGGGAGCCAAACCAGTCTCCGTAACTCCTGTTTCTTTCATGGGCTGCACTAGCCTGCTGGGCAGCTCTTTCCTCTGCCTGGTATTTCAAGAATTCAGCATGCACGACTCGCCCTAAATTTCCCAACTTTCTCGCGGCTTTATCATCATCTATGACTGCCTGCCACAACTAATCCCCAAATATACGGCACTCTGATAACCTATGCACTGCGCGAGGATTCCGAAAAAGTCTCTGTGCATACCCATGAGCTAACAACCCATTAAGCTCTTTCTGCAAATCTATACCCTTAACCTTACGCTTTTATAAAAAGCTAGGAAATAAATCATATGCTGCTTGCCTTTCTTTATCCGTGTTAAAGATAACAGCGCACTTCTTGCAGCCCTTTCAGGCTTCCGGCAGCACGTATCGCCCGGGGTCTCTGACGAGGTCCCCAGGGCACGGCACCTTCCCTCTTTCAGCGGTGCTTTTGCCGTCCTCAGCTGTGATAGGACCTGAACTTCTTACGCCACTCGACCGTGGCTACCGTTGAATCACGTCCGGGGTTCACCATTTGTCGTGATCGGCGGAGGAATTGCAGCACACAATATGCGTGGATGACAAATCCCAAAGTTTATTGAAAACTCACACATATTTATATTGGTGTTAATGAAGCTTATACATATTGCAAAAGCTGAGCTCATTATTGGTTAAAGCACACTTAGATCAACCACACCTACTTCTATGCTCTAATGATTATTTTGTTTCTATGTTTGCATTCTTCTAGCTTCTCTACCTAGGATATCTACATTTTCTGGCAAGCGATTTTCTCCCCCGTCTTCCCGTTTCAGAGAAGGTGACTATGACCTTTGTCAGTGATTAGACACTGGTTACACAATCCCCAGCTTGTTTCCCCTATCCTTATCCATCGGTATCACATCGAAATGTCCTTTCTCAGCTAACCAATTATCCAAAAAGCTAACCAATTATCCAAAGGCTCTCTACATCCCTGTGTGTCCCTGTGTCCTGCAGTGTCACCTCCAGGACACCGGGTGTAATGGTGTCATTGGCCACGGGCACTGCGAGGACAGAGACAGGGCTGAGGACACAGAGAGGGGCTGACAGCTGGGAATGGGATAAAAGGGACGGGGGTATGGTTGTGGTGGGGGATGTCAGGGATAGGGTCACACCACAGAGGGGTGAGGTGACACAGTGCAGATGTGGGGGGACGAAACAAAAGTGTCTGGGGAACATGGAGGTGCCCAGGCAGGGGACCTCAGGAGGCTGGGAGGGCTCCCCATGCCCATCCCCACACTCACTGTGCACTGTGACACGGAGCCGGGCTCTGCTCTTCCGCACGGCCCCACCCTGGGAGTGCACCTCACAGCCATAATTCCCCGAGTGGGAGACCCCCACAGCGGGCACCAGCAGCTGCGGGGACCCCTGTGGGCCCCCCACCACCTGCCTGTCCCGGTAGAACACGTGCAGGAGGGGGGCTTGGGGCCGCAGTGGGCTGGGGGTGCTGAGGCAGCTGAGAGTCAGGGGGGACCCCAGGGTGGGCTCAGGGGGACCCTCCAGCACCGGCACCGAGAAGAGCTCTGGGAAGGAGAGGGGAGGTGAGGACTGTGACTCTGAGTGCACTGGGCTGTGCTTTTGGGGGTGTCAGGAGATTGGAGTTCCAGCCGTGGGGGTGCTCACCCGGCACTGTCACTGTCACTGGTGCTGAGAGCGCCCATGGTGACACCTTGGACTCCACCCAGTCCCCGCAGCTGTAGTGGCCACTGTGGTGCAGCTGCAGGCAGGACAAGGACAGCTCGGCCCCATTGAGGGACCTCCCCACCTCCTTCTCTCCATGGTAGAATCACACCTCGGTGACTGGGTTGTTCTGCCAACGCCGGCAGCGCAGTGTCACCGTGTCCCCCTCCAGCAGCTCCCACGCTGACACCTGCCACTCTAACTGGGCTGCACGACACGGGGGTCCTGTCACACCGGCGGTCCTGTTTGCATGAGCATCCCCCATTGGGTCATTCCCAGCACACCAGAGATCCCCACTTCCAACACGGGGCTCCCCCCACACTGGGATGCTCTGGGATGCTCACCATGCACTGTCACTGTCACAGGTGCTGACTCCTCCAACAATCAGGACCTCACCCAGCCCCTGCAGCTGTAGTTGCTGCTGTGGTGCAGCTGCAGAGGAGACTGGGACAGCTCAGTCCCATTGCGGAGCCCCTCCAGTTTCTTCCCCTTGTGGGTGAAGGACATGGATTTGACATTGAGGTTCCGCCAGCCCCAGCAGCACAGTGTGACCATGTCCCCCTCCAGCAGTGCCTGTATTGACACCTGCAGCACCAGCCACACTGGGGGACAGAGGAGTCCTGTCACACCTGATGGCACCAGAACCCCCCCATAGAGTCACACCCAGTGCACCAGGGGTCCCCATATCCAGCATGGGGATCCTCCCAGCCTAGGATGCTCTGGGATGTCCCCAGAGCAGGGGACAGGCTGTGATCACACAGGAGGTGACCCATGGAGGAGAGCCCACCCAGAGCCCTTGGGGTCCCCACGGGTGCCAGCCTGGGGACACCCAAAGCCCCCTCACCATCTGAGATTCTCACGGGGGGGCTGAGCCCAGTGTCAGGTCTGTCACACATGTTGGTGCCACTCACAATGACAGTGAAGGGGTCAGGTCCCTGCTGCCCCCAGGGCTTACTGTCCTTGTACCAGGTGGTGGCACCAGTGGTCCCCGAGCCCTGGCAGGTCAGTGTCACCCGGTCCCACAGCACACCCGGCCTCCAGGGGGGCTCCACCAGGAGCTGTGGGGTCTGGGCACCTGCAGGTGACAGGGGACACCAGCCTGCCAGGGCAAGTGAGGGGCTGGGGACAGTGGGGTGGGGCCATGGCATCCCCCGAGGACTCACCAGTGAGGCCGAGGGTCTGGGCTGGAAGGGAGAAGGGACAGGGCTGGGTGGGGGTGGCACTACAGGGACAGAGGCACACAAGGTACAGGGCATGGGGGCTATCCCCAAATTGTCCTCATGGGGACAGCAGTTCTTGTGGGAAAGTGTGTCTGGGTGGTCCCCAAAAGATTTTTCGCTGCAGGGGGACATGTCTGTGTCACAGCCATCTGTGCACCACATCCCTGTGGAACAGACACTTTGGGAAAAGGGACACCGAGGCCCCCCTGCGCTGAGGCAGAACATGGGGACACTGTGGACTCTCCGGGCACAAGGACACCACGGACACAGCCCATGCTGGCCCAGGTCATCCCCACCAGCTCATGATCCCATCCCCATGATCCCATCCCCATGATCCCATCCCCATGGCCACATCCTCACCGTTCTTGTTCCCTTCTGCCCCTGCATCCCAGGTCACTTTTCCTTATCCCCAGAGCTACCTGAGCCCAAAGGTGCCAGTCCCCACATTCCTGTGCCCACATCCCCATCCCCAAATTCCTGTGCCCCTATTCCTGTCTCCAAAGCCACCCTACATCCCCAGTCCCACCAAGGTCCACTGTGGGTAACATGGACTGGCATTGCTGGCATTGGGGACCTCTGGGGACCCCACAGCCCCCCTGTGCCCCCTCCCCTCCCCATCCCCACGGTGTCAGGCCCGTTCCCGGGGCACTCACCCCACAGGAGCAGCACCACCTTCCTGGCCATCCTGGTGTCCCCAGCCATGTGCACTGGCTGTCACTCGCTGCTGTGGCCACCGCTCCCCTGGCTGGTGGCTCTTTGGATAAAGGGGAAGGAAGCCAGGTCACGTCCGTCCCCATGTGTAGGTGGCCCTTGGCGGGGGCAGGGTGGCCAAAAGCAGGGGACAGGCTGTGGGCAGGGTGGGGACATGCTGGGGACAAAGCTGGGTGAGGCAAGATGCAATATGGGGTTCCCAGTAGTGCGGGGCTCAGAGGGTTTGTGGTGAAAGGGATGGGTGTCCTGGAGAATGGGGGGTCCCAGGGATGGGGTCTGTGGGAATGAGGGTGCTGCAGAGGTGGAATCAACAGGGATGGGGGTGCCTTGGGAATGGGGTTCCCAGGGCTGGGGGACTCAGGGACGGGAGTCCCAGGGGAACGTGTGCTCCAGGGTCATGGGATGGGGATGGTGGGAGAATGGGGGTTCCCATGGGAATGGGTGTCCTGGGACAATCAAGGTCATGGGGCAAGGAGGATTTCAGAGGATAGAATGAACAGGAGAGGATTCCTTGGCAATGGAGTCCTGGGCCCTGGACATCCTGGGGAATGTCAGTACTGGGATAGGGGTCCCAGGCACGGCGGGACCTAAAGAATGGGACTCCCATGGTATTATTTCCAGGGAAATAAGATTGCCAGGGAAGAACAGTGGCTAGGTGGACCTGTGGTCGCAGCTCCTTCCCTGGATGCCTCAGATTTTGGGGTGAACCATGACCTAACACAGCCCCAACAAGGTGCCAGCAGCCTGGGCGTCACCGCAGAGAGATTCCAAGGGGCTCTGGGTCTGTGGAGCTGCTGCAGAGGTGAGAATTCTGTGGGTGGAAAAAGGCCTGCCTGTGGTTTGCTCAGCCCTTCAAGAAGCACAAACCCCACAGAGAGCCCAAGTAGTGGTTCTGCAAGAGCTTTTCATGGTTTTCAGAGCAGGGCTGGCTGGAAACTGCCCTTGCAGTGGCAGCTGTGAGGGACCCAGTCCAGAAATGCAGCAATTGATCATTTTGTCCCGTACAGCAAGATTCTGAGAGAGCCCCAAAAACTCTGCAAATCCCACAACAATCTGCTCAACAACCTGCCTGGGTCCATCCTTCTACCTATGGCAAGGCTGCAGCCCATTGTAACATCCCAGGAAGAATATTTGGGTTCTGGTTTGGCTGCCAGATAAGAGGTAAATGTGTGGAAATATTGAGCAGGGGGTCGGCCCTGCGGCCATGTTGGGGCCGTGGGGAGTGACCCTGTGTGGATTCCAGGTGGCCCCAAAGCTGCTCCATCCCTGCCCTCCTCACCCATGTGAAAGGCTGGGGGTTTGCAGGAATTGTGTAGTAAAGCCACCAGAGGTGCTGCTGTGGACCCGAGACCTGCCTGGGGTCAAGCGCTGCCTTCCTTCCATTCGGGATCACTGGGAGAGGTCACGGGTGCTACACAGGGCGTGTGCCTGGCCCCGGGACACTGCTACGCTGCCAGTGGGCACTGGGATCCAACCTGCTGCCTTGGCGGCTTCTGCCCGCTGCCGGTGGTGGTGCCGGGACCGATTGGTGGCCGTGAGTTTGCAAAAGGAGCGATTTGCCCTCCTCCCTCCCGCCCGAGGCCGCCATGGCCCCTGAGGGGATGGAGCTGGAGCGGGGCGCCCCCTGCTGGCCGGGAGTGCTCCCTGCAGCGCCCCCTGCTGGCCGCGGTTATAACTGCCACAAAAACCAACAGCGCTGAGCGGGAGGGAAAGCTCTGGGTTTGTGTTGTTTGTTCTGTCCTGCTTTATTAATTTCTCAGTAAAGAGCTGTTTTTCATTTCCTACACTTTTGCCTGGAAGCCTCATCATTTCTGTAACTAAAAAATGTTTTAGAGATGGGTCTTCTTTCCATTCCAGAAACATTCCCAATTTCCTGGGTAGATATTTCTCATTTAAATGAGTTGCCAACTCTTGGGTTCCAGCCTGGATGGGACAGATTACCCAAGAGGAGACACGGTCAGGGACTTGGCTACCTTATGCTCTGCCCTTTAAGCCAGTAGGCCCACCAAGGGTCCGCTCCCCAGCTGGCACTCCTGGTCACCCGGCCACTCAGGAGCTGGCTTTGGCAGTGTCACACTGTCCCATATGTGCCACGGCTGACAGACTGATGGACAGGTGGGGTCCTGTCTCACCAAAAGCAAGGCCTGACCCACCCCTGCCACACACAGCTCTTCCAAAATGTCTCCAGACATCAAAATTTTCCTGTCTCTGACACCCCGCCCTGTGCCATGGCCTGATCGAGAGACTGCCCTGAGAATGGGGGAGGCTCTGGAACCTCCACAGGGCCTTTGTGACATCCTCGTGTGGGGAACATGGCAGAAGAGTGGTTTCGTACAGGGGAGAGGAGAATCCAGAGCCTCCTGAAGGCTGCTTTGGCCATCAGAGCAAGGAAGGTCCAGGGACCTTCCAGGTTCCTCTGGTGGAGGAAACGTGCTGGGGGAAATGTCTGGGGTTTGTTACTTTCCGGTGGCTTTCCAAGGAAATCGTTCCTTTTTTCACCATTTCAACTCTGAACCTTGTTGTTGTTGCTGTTGGTTTTATTCTCTCTCGTTGCTGTTGCAGGAAATTGTTCTTCTTTCATCCCTTTGGGATCCTTGTGCCCCCACGGGGAGGGATTGGGGCAGTTTTTAGTGGCAGCACAGACACGAGTGGGTGCCCATGGGTGGGGACCCCCAGTGCCCCCAGTTCCCCCCAGTGTCACAGCACATTCCCGTAGATGTCACCGGGTTCCCACGGTCGCCCCTGGGGTCCCCGCAGCTCCGCGTAGGTCACCTGGGGATGCTGGAGGGTGGTGGCACGGGGGGATGCTGCGAGAGACACGGGCTGTGGGATCTGGGTGGGGTGACACTGGAGGGTGACGTGTCCCTCTGCGTGTGTCCCCCCCGTACTCACCCCCTGCCCTCTTGGTGACCACGACGTGGGTGTACAGCACCTCCCCCTGCTCTGGTGGGGCCGGGGGATCCAGGGGGGCCCTGAGGGAATAAAGGGGATGTGGGGGAAGGAATGGGAGGTCTTTGGGGGTTGGGGTAAAAGGGGAGAGTGTGGTTTGAGCCTCCCACTCACCTTTCCTGGTGCTTCCTGGCAGCTGCAAACGAAAGAGGGAAGGGGTGATTGAGGAGTCCCCAGGGCCTTGAACCCTCTGAGGAATCCTGTACCCCCAGGGCACCCTCAATCCCCCTCAGGACCCCCAAGCATCCATGAAGCCCCCGAGGATCCATGAACCTCCCCTTTGGCCCCAAACAAATCACCCTCAAGAACCCAAAGCCCAGCAGGGACAGAGACCCCCGAACACCCCCAGGCCCCCTGAAGGAACCCCCAGCATCCCTTCAGGACTCTCCAGCACCTCCCCAAACCCCACAGGACCCTGAACCAAAGTCACAATTGTGGGTATGTGGGTCGTCACCTATGGTTCCCCAATTCTGTGGGCCTCTACAGCTCCCTGGGACCCCCCATCCACCCACTGTCACCCACCCACACGGTGTCACCAGTGCCAGGTCAGAATGACAGCCATGAAGAGGACCAGGAAGGAAAGGGCCCCACCAAAGCCTGCAGCCACTGCAAGAAACAGAGGGGGACACATCAGTGTTACCCATCCCCCAGGGGTCCTGTACTCTCTGGTGACCCCACCTGTGTAACCCCACCTTTGACCCAGGGTGAGCCAGGTGTCACCTCCAGGGCCAGCTCAGGGCTGAGTGCCTGGAAAACACCGTGCCCGTCCTGTCCCAGCTGGTTGGTGGCCACGCACTGGTAGGTGCCCACATGTCCCACTTCAACGTCACTGAGCTCCAGTAGGAGACCCTGGGCCACCTCCTGCCCATTGTGCAGCCAGGTGAAGGTGACAGGGGATGAGCCCACCTGCACTGAGCAGTGCAGGGTCACGTTGTCACCTGCATGCACCTGGTGTGACAGGGGACCGGGGGTGATGGTGGCATTGGCCACGGGCACTGGTGGGACAAAGACAGGGCTGGCACCTGGCAGGGTGGGATGGGAGTGCTCTGGGTGGGCTCCGCCCCAGCCCGAGGGTCCCGCTCACCCAGGACGGTGACATTCAGGGGGTCACTCTCGGCCACGCCTTCCCCGTCGCTGACCCGGCACCGGTACTGGCCGCTGTCATTGTCCCCAACATGGCACAGCTCCAGGTGGGGGTCGGTGCCCAGCGGTGCCCCCGAGCCCTCCCGGTGCCAGGAGAAGGACAGGGGACCTGTCCCCATGGTCACTGAGCAGTTCAGCACCAGGCTGTCCCCGAGTGCCAACCGTGCCCTGGGGGGCTGAACTGACAGGGACACCCCCGAGGGAGGGACCCCTGCAGGAGAGGGGGACATCAGGGGACGGTGAGGGACCCAGGGGGTTCAGGGAGGGGCAGGGGAACTCCAGTGATGGAAAGTGGGCGCAGAGATGGGGGGGGGCGGGGTGGTTCTTCAAAAGGAACCCTGAGGGATGCTGGGGGGGTCAGGGAGGGAACACCTGGAGAGGGATGTGGGCAACACCATGGCAGGTACGGGGACCCAGGGAGGGGATGGTGTGATCTGGGGAATGTGTGGAGAACTCAGAGAAGGGTGATGGGACCCAGGGAGGTGTGAGGAGACCCAATGTGGGATGGAGGGAAACACGAGCCAGGAATGGGGGGACCTGGGGAGGGACCCGGTGCAGCAATGGCAGGACACGGAAATGGTGCCAGGGAAGGATGGGGGTACCCATGTAGGGGCTGGGGGGGTCCCAGGGAGGGACCCAAGAAAGGATGGTGGGAGCGTGGGAGGGATCTGGGAAAGGTCGGGTACCCCAGAGCAGGCATCAGGGAGGGCTGGGCGATGCCAGGCAGTGTGGGGGACCCAAGGAGGCTGTGGGGGCTCCCCGTGCCCATCCCCGCACTCACTCACAGCACCGTGACGCGGAGCCAGGCGCTGCTCTTCCGCACGGCCCCACCCTGGGAGTGCACCTCACAGCCATAATTCCCTGAGTGGGAGACCCCCACAGCGGGCACCAGCAGCTGCGGGGACCCCTGTGGGCCCCCCACCACCTGCCCGTCCCGGTAGAACACGTGCAGGAGGGGGGCTCGGGGCCGCAGGGGACTGGGGGTGCTGAGGCAGCTGAGAGTCAGGGGGGACCCCTCGGTGGGTGTGGGGGGACCCTCCAGCACCGGCACCGAGAAGAGCTCTGGGAAGGAGAGGGGAGGTGAGGACTGTGACTCTGAATCCACTGGGAAGTGGCTTTGGGGTTGTCAAGATATTGGAGTTCCAGCCGTGGGGGTGCTCACCCTGCACTGTCACTGTCACTGGTGCTGACCATGACATAGAGGACCCCACCAAGCCTGCACAGCTGTAGCGGCCGCTGTGGTGCAGCTGCAGGGGGGGCAGGGACATCTCAGTTCCCCTGAGGGACCCCCCGAGATCCTTCTCGTCCCGGTAAAATCGCACCCTGCTGAGATGGTTTTCCTGCCGGCCCCGGCAGCGCAGTGTCACTGTGTCCCCCTCCAGCAGTGCCCGTGCTGGCACCTGCAGCACCAGTGGGTCTGTGGGACAGGAGGGTCACATCTCTCTGATGAGGCCATTCTGAGGTGGCCTCATCTCACTGATGAGGTCCCTGCCCATAGCACCAGGGACATCTGGGTGCTCTGGAGTGCACTGGGCTGCACTGGGATGTCCCTGTGTTCAGGGCACAGGCTCTCGCCACATGAGGGGTGTAAGGCCACCCATGGAGTGGAGCCCACCCTGACCTCTCAGGGGCCACCCTGATCATTAAAGATCCACCCTCATCATCTAAGACTGTCACGGGGGGGCTGCGCTTGGTGCCGGGTCTGTCACATGTGTAGGTGCCACTCCTGGTGACAGTGAGGTGTTCAGGTCCCTGCTGCCCCCAGCGCTGCCCATCCTTGTACCAGGTGGTGGCACCGGCGGTCCCCGAGCCCTGGCAGGTCAGGGTCACCCGGTCCCACAGCACCACCGGCCTCCAGGGGGGCTCCACCAGGAGCTGGGTGGTCTGGGCACCTGTGGGTGACAGGGGACACCAGCCTGCCAGGGCCAGTGTGGGGCTGGGGACAGCGGGGTGGGGCCACGACATCCCATGAGGACTCACCAGCGAGGCTGAGGGTCTGGGCTGGAAGGGAGAAGGGACAGGGCTGGGTGGGGGTGGCACTGCAGTAAGGAGGCACCAGGGTACAGGGTGTGGTGGCTGTCCCCAAAAACTGTCCCAATGGGGACAGCATTTCTTGTGGGAAAGTGTGTGTGGGTGGTCTCAAAAATATTTGGAGAGGTAGGGGGACATGTCTGTGTCACAGCCACCTGTGCACCACATCCCTGTGACACAAACACCTTGGGAACAGGGACACTGAGGCCACCCTGGGCTGAGGCAGAACATGGGGACACTGTGGATACCCCGGGCACGAGGACACCACAGACACAACCCATGCTGGCCCAGGTCACCCCCACCAGCTCATGATCCCATCCCCATGATCCTATCCCCATGGCCACATCCTCATGGTTCTTGTCGCTTTCTGTCCCTGCATCCCAGTTCCCTTGTCCTTATCCCCAGAGTTACATGAGCCCAAGGTGCCAGTCCTCACATTCCTGTCCCCACATCCCCATCCCCAAATTCCTGTGCCCCTATTCCTGTCTCCAAAGCCACCCTACATCCCCAGTCACACCAAGGTCCACTGTGGGTAACATGGACTAGCACTGCTGGCATTGGGGACCTCAGGGGTTACCACAGCCCCCCTGTGCCCCCTCCCCTCCCCATCCCCAGGGTTTCAGGCCCGTGCCCAGGGCACTCACCCCACAGGAGCAGCACCACCTTCCCGGCCATCCCAGTGTCCCCAGCCATGTGCACTGGCTGTCACTCGCTGCTGTGGCCACTGCTCCTCTGGCTGCCGGCTCTTGGGATGAAGGGGAAGGAAGCGAGGTCACGTCCGTCCCCATGCGTAGGTGGCCCTTGGTGGGGGCAGGGTGGCCACAAGCAGGGGACAGGCTGTGGGCAGGGTGGGGACATGCTGGGGACATGGTGGGGGATGCTGTTGCCAGGAGTGGGGGGCTCAGAGGATGTGGGGAACCCAGGATGGGTGTCCAGCAGAATTGGGGTCCACTGCAATTGGGGTTTCCATGCCTGGGGGGATTCAGGGATGGGGGTGCTGTGGGAACATGGTCCCCAGGGATTTGGGGTCATGGCAAGTGGGTGCCAGGGCTGGGGGTGCAGGGGGAAAAAGGGGACCCTCGGGAATAGGGGTTCTGGGGGAAGAAGCAGCCCATGGGTTGGGATCAAGGCAATGGTGGTACTGGGCAATGTCAGTCCTGGGATGGGGTCCCAGGGTGGAGAGACCAAGGCAATGGGGGTCCCATGGTTGGGTTCCCAGGGGAATGGGGGTGCCAGGGATGGGCAGTGGCTGGGTGGGCACGGGGGTCACAGCTCCTTCATGGGGTGCCTCAGATTTTGGGGTGACTCAGAGCCCAGCACAGCCCCCACCCTGGGACACCCCATGGCTCTCCTGGGAGGTTCTGTGTCTCTGCCCCACACAGCCCTGGGCTTTTTCCTGTCTCCCCGCATTTCCTGGTTGAACCATCCCAGGGAACAGCTGGGAGAATCCCAGGAAGGGAAAAAAGGGGTTGGGGGGTGCAGGCAGTGGTTTCGGGGCTGTGGGGGATGGGGCTCCCTGTCTGTGACCCCCCAACTCTTTCTCTTTCCTGCAGCGGTTTGTGCTGAGGCAAGGACATGAATTCTGTCCAGAGGGCACATCCAGAGGGGTCCAGCCTTTAGAGAAAAGGGCAGCTCTGCTGTGCTGACACCCGGCTCTTGTCCCAGGCTCTTGTCCCTGGGAGCTCCTCCTCGTTCTGGGGGTGCCACATCCTTGGGGATTCCTTTCCCAGAGGTGGCACATCCTGGGGTCCTCTGTCCTGGCTGGGCCTTGAGCATTCCCGCTGTCCCCAGTGGGGCCCTGTGACCTCTGGGGTGCCCAAACTTAAGGAGGCATCTTTTATGACTTTGCCCTGATGATGGTAAATCCCAGGATCAAGTTGGTTGAATTCCCCAATGCCCAATTGCTATGGACTGTTTTGGGGTCATATTACATTCTCAGATTTTGAGATGACTCAGAGCCCAGCACAGAGCCCACCCTGGGGCACCCCAGGCTTGTCCTGGGAGGATCTGGGTCTCTGCCCCACAAATCCCTGGGCTTTTTCCTGTCACCCAAATTTCCTGTCTTAGCAACCTCAGGAAACACTTGATGCCCAATTGACTGTGACAAAATTATACATCCATAGAAAAAAGGCATAAATCTTTTCCTATACCATTATTTTCCCAACAAAAAACAAACTCCTGAAAAATCAAACTGACAAGGAATAAAATGCTCTGGTTTATAGAATCCTTTTAAACATTGCTTTCCCAACAAGAGGAAATCAAAACACAATAAAAACACAAATAAGTGGATATAAAAACCACAATAAAACCACAAACAAATCACAGTGAAATGAGACTTTTTGGTTCCCTTTAGCAGCCCCCTGCTGCATCCCACAGCAGCGTTTGCTTGTGGATAACACAGAGGGTGGAATCTCCCTGAGTGTCCAACAGCTCCATGGGATGGTTCCCTGCCTGCTGGGCAGCAACCCAGCCTCTAAAGGAACCTTTTCTTGGGCCATATTAAGGAACTCTCCCCATTTTGCTCGTTCCCACCCTGAAACTTGATTGACTTCCCATGGAGGAAGGGGAGAAGCTCTGTCCATGCTTGGGACAGTGCACAGGAATCAGTGGAAATACCCCTGTGTGCCTCAGGGTCTGATTCCCTGGTAAATCCACTCCAGCCTGCCCTGAATTCCCCTGCCTGGGCACTCCCTGCTCCTGCTGTGACACCCCTGTTCCCCAGCCCCTCGTGTGCAGCCCCTGTTCAATATTTCCACACTTTTCCCTCTCTTCTGGTGTGCACATCCAGAAGACAAACATTCTTTCCAGAAGTTCCAAGGGGCAGGAGGTTTTGTTCAAGAAGGAGGGTGCAGGTCAGGTTGTTGAGAAAATCGGTGTGGGATTTGCAGCAGTTCTGGGGCTCTCTCAGTCCCTTGCTGAGAGGGACAAAATGATCAATTGCTGCATTTCCGGACTGGTTCCCCCACAGCTGCCCCTGTAGGGGGGGTTTCCAGCCAGCCCTGCTCTGAAAACCATCAAAGGCCCTCCCAGAGCCACTGCCTGAGCTCCCATTGGGTTTGTGCTTCTTGCAGCGCTTAGCAAACCACAGGCAGGGCCTTTTTCCACCCACAGAATTCTCACCTCTGCAGCAGCTCTAAAGCTGCCAGAATCAAAGCCAAGGGGGCAGGGGGGACCCTCAGGTGCTGGCTGCCACCTGGGGCTGGGCAGAGCAGGGCTGGGCAATGGCCATCCCTGTGCAGTGGGGCTGGGCCATGGCTGGGCCCCACCCTTGCATTGACAGGGGTCCCCAGGATATGCCACCCCTGGGACAGGCGCCCGGCCAGGAATGTGCAGGGACATTTCTGGAACTGCCACACCTTGGGCAGGACCTCCCATGCCAGGATGTGTCACCCCCTGGGACAGGATCCCCCCAGGACAGGAGCCTCTGGATGTGCCACCCCAGGACAGAACCCCCCCTTTCCCATCTGACTCTCAGCACAAATGGCCTCTTCCTTCTTGTCCAGGAAAAAGAAAGTGAAAGTGTTGAGGAAGCACAGCCCAACACCTCCATCCCCCACAGCCTCCCCACCATTCCCTGCACCTCCTTCTCCCCATTTTCCCCCTCCCCTGGGTCCCCCCAACCCATTCACTGCTCAGGTGCTTCCCAAGATTGCTGAGCCAGGAACCGGGGGTGAGGGGACATGGCAAAAAGTAAGGAGAATAAGCAAAAAAGAGAAATAAAGACAGGAAAAAGTCAGGGGCAGGGGAGGACACAGAGGCTGAGCTACCCAGGACCCCCATGCAATGCCTGACCAGGAAATGAGCACCCCAGGGGTGATTTTGCAGGGCCTTGGGTCACTCCAAAATCTGAAGCATCCAGGGAAGGAGCTGTGACCCCCAGGCCCCCCCAGCCAGCGCCCATCCCTGGCACCCCCATTCCCCTGCGACCCCAACCTTGGGACCCAATTTCCTTCTGTCCCCCCTTCCCTGAGACCCCCATCCCTGGACTGCATTTCCCCAGGATCTCCAACCCCAAGGAACCCCATCCCAGTAATTCCAGTCCCTGGGACACCCCTTTCCTTGGGGACCTTGATTTCCCCTGTGCCCCCATTCTCACAGGGACCCCCTTTCCCCTGGCACCCCCATGCCATGGCCCCCATCCCATGATCACAAATCCCTGGAGGCCACGTTGTTCTGGGACCCTCATTCCCAAGTCTGAGTCCACCCAACCCTTGGGACGCCCATTTCCCTGGGACCCCATCCCTGGGCACCCCATTCCCCTGGACACCCATCCCTGGCTCCCTACACAGCCTTAGACCCCAGATTATGGAAAAACATGTCCCCACCTTTTCCCACCATCCCCCCCATGTCCCACAGCGTCCCCACCCTGCCCCCACCAAGGGCAACCTACACATGGGGACGGACGTGACCTCGCTTCCTTCCCCTTCATCCCAAGAGCCGCCAGCCAGGGGAGCGGTGGCCACAGCAGCGAGTGACAGCCAGTGCACATGGCTGGGGACACCGGGATGGCCGGGAAGGTGGCGCTGCTCCTGTGGGGTGAGTGCCCCGGGAACGGGCCTGACACCCCAGGGATGGGGAGGGGAGGGGGCACAGGGGGGCTGCGGGGTCCCCTGAGGTCCCCAATGCCAGCAGAGCCAGAGCAGGGCATGGAGCCCAGTGTGACCAGAGTTGTGGGGTGGCTATAGGGACAGGAACAGGGGAACTGGGATGACGGGAAAGGAACAGGGGGATAGAGATGTGGGAACAAGGATGTGGCAGAAAGAGCCTTGGGGCTTGGGTAGCTGTGGGGACAGGGACAGGGGAACAGGGATGCGGGGACAGGGACAAGGGCCATGATGTATGGGGATGGGCCGGGAGAACAGGTGCCATTGGAATGGGATGATGGGCACAGGGCCATGGATTATGGCTGTGGGGACAGGTGCTGTAGGGCTGGTGGAGGTGACGTGTGCAAACATGGGGTGTCCACATTGTCCACATGACCCCCACCCAGCCCTGTCCCTTCTCCCTTCCAGCCCAGACCCTCGGCCTCGCTGGTGAGTCCTCAGGGGATGCCATGGCCCCACCCCACTGTCCCCAGCCCCACACTGGCCCTGGCAGGCTGGTGTCCCCTGTCACCCACAGGTGCCCAGACCACCCAGCTCCTGGTGGAGCCCCCCTGGAGGCCGGTGGTGCTGTGGGACCGGGTGACCCTGACCTGCCAGGGCTCGGGGACTGCCGGTGCCACCACCTGGTACAAGGATGGGCAGCACTGCAGGCAGGAGGGACCTGAACACCTCACTATCACCGAGAGTGGCACCTACACATGTGACAGACCTGGCATCAGTCTCAGTCCCCCGTGACTGTCTCAGACATTGAGAGGGGTTTGGGTGTCCCCAGCCTGGCGCCTGCAGGGACCCCGAGGGCTCTCAGTGGGCTCCACTCCATGGGTCACCTCCTGGTGTAACCGGAGCCTGTCCCCTGCTATGGGGACATCCCAGATTATCCTAGTGTCGGGGAAACCATGTGGGAATTGGGGACCCCTGGTGCACTGGCTGTAACCCAGATGAGGTCCTGGTGCCATCGGGTGTAACAGGATCCCTCTGTCCCCCAGGCTCGCTGGTGCTGCAGGTGCCGGCACAGGCGCTGCTGGAGGGGGACACGGTGACACTGCGCTGCCAGGGCTGGTGGAACTGCACGGCCACCTCGGTGTCCTTCTACCGTGAGGAGAAGGGTCTGGGGGGGGGCTCCGTGATGGCACCGAGCTGTCCCTGTCCCCTCTGCAGCTGCACCACAGCGGTCGCTACAGCTGCAGGGGCTGGGTGAAATCCTGGTGGTCAGGGAGCTCATGAAATTCAGCACTGGTGACAGTGACAGGGCACGGTGAGCACCCCACAGCTGCCACCCTGACACCCCCACAGCCCCCCCCCAGGGATTCAGGCTCACAAATCCCCCTCCCCTCTCCTTCCCAGAGCCTGGGCGGGCTCCATGATGGCACGGGGAAGGGCATGGGGAGCCCCCACAGCCTCCTCAGGTCTCCCAGGCCTTCAGGGGATGCCCAGTCCTTCCAGACACCTGCCCTGTGGCCCCAACCTTTCCCAGATCCTACCCTTGCTCCCCTGCTCCCTTCTCATGTCCCTCTCATCATCCCCCACCCCTAGAGGGCTACCCCCATCCTACCCCTACACATTTTATGTGTCCTGCCATCCCTGCCCTGGGTCCCACGCCAGGTCCCCCCATTCCTGGCTTGTGTCTCCCCATCCCTCTCTGAGTCCCCTCACCCCTCACAGCATCCCCCCCACCCCTCTCTGAGATCACCACACATTCCCCAGGTCACATCATTCCCTCCCTGGTTCCCCGTACCCAGCCTGGTGTCATCCACCCCCTCTCCAGGTGTCCCTTGGGGTTCCTTTCCAAGCCCCACCAATCTCTGCGCCCCCTCTCCCTCACTGGGGTCTCCCTGCCCTTCCCCTCCCACCCCCCCGGGTCCCTCACTGTCCCTTGCTATCCTCCCCTCCCGCAGGGGTCCTGCCCTCCGGGGTGTCCCTGTCAGTGCAGCCCCCCGGGGGGCAGGTGGCACTCAGGGACAGCCTGGGGCTGAGCTGTACGGTGGCCACGGGGACAGGTCCCCTGTCCTTCTCCTGGCACTGAGAGGGCTCGGGGGCACCGCTGGGCACTGGCTGCTGCCTGGAGCTGTGTCACACTGGGGACAGTGACAGCAGCCAGTACCGGTGCCGGGTCAGCAATGGGGACAGTGTGGCCGAGAGTGACCCCATGAATGTCACTGTCCTGGATGAGCAGGACCCTCTGGCTGGGGATGAGCCCACCCATGGCACTCGCATCCGACTTCACCAGGTGCCAGCGCCGTCTTTGTCGCCACAGTGCCCGTGGCCAATGCCACCATCACCCCCGGTCCCCTGGCACACCAGGTGCATGCAGGTGACAACGTAACCCTGCACTGCTCAGTGCAGGTGGGCTCAGCCCCTGTCACCTTCACCTGGCTGCAGAACAGGCTGGAGGTGCCCCAGGGTCCCTTCCTGGAGCTTGGAGATATCAATGTGGGACATTGGGGCACCTACCAGTGCATGGCCACCAACCAGCTGGGACAGGATGGGCACCGTGTGTTCCGGGCACTCAGCCCTGAGCTGGCCCTGGAGGCAACACCACGGGGACACTGCAACAAAGGTGGGGTCCCACAGGGTCACCAGGGAGTGCAGGACCCCTGGGGTGATGGGTGACCCTGATGTGTCCCCCTCTGTTTCTTGCAGTGGCCACGGGGGTCGGTGGGGCCCTTTTGTTCCTGCTCCTGCTCATGGGTGTCATTGTGACCTAGCACTGGTGGCACCGTGTGGGTGGGTGACAATGGGGGCACAGGCGTCCCAGGGAGCTGTAGAGGCACCCAGTGTTGGACAATGATTGGGCAGCACCCACAGCCTCAAAACTGTGGCATTGTCTGGGGGTCCTTTAGGGTTTGGGGAGGTGCTGGAGGGTCCTGCAGGGATGCTGGGGGTTCTCTCAGAGGCCCTTGGGGCAGTTAGGAGGTCTCTGTCCCTGCTGGGCTTTGGGTTCCTGAGGCTGAGTTGGCTGGGGACACTGGGGAGGTTCCTGAATTCTGGGAGGCTTCAGGGATGCTTGAGGGTTCTGTTGTAAATTGAGCGTCCCGTGGGGGTCAGGAATCCTGGGAGGGGTCACGGCCCTGCGATCCCACACTCACATCTCCCCTCTTTCCTCTGCAGCTTCCAGGAAGCACCAGGAAAGGTTGGTGAAGGGCTCCCGACTTCAGTCCCATTTTACCCCCACCCCCAAGATCTCCCATTCCCTCCCCCACATCCCCTTTGTTCCCTCAGGGCCCCCCCGGATCCCCTGGCCCCCCCAGAGGAGGGGGAGGTGCTGTACACCCACGTCGTGGTCACCAAGAGGGCAGGGGGTGAGTACGGGGGGGACACACACAGAGGGACATGTCACCCACCAGTGTCACCCCACCCAGATCCCACAGCCCGTGTCTCTCGCAGCGTCCCCCCGTGCCACCACCCTCCGGCATCCCCAGGTGACCAACGCGGAGCTGCGGGGACCTCAGGGGCGACCGCGGGAACCAGGTGACATCTACGAGAATGTGCTGTGACACTGGGGGGAACTGGGGGCACTGGGGGTCCCCACGCACGGGCACCCACTCGTGTCTGTGTTGCCACTAAAAACTGTCCTAATCCCTCCCCATGGGGGGACAAAGATCCCAAAAGAGCTAAAAGATGAACAATTTCCTGAAACAGCAATGAGAGAGAATAAAACCAAGAGCAACAGCAACAAGGTTCAGAGTCCAAGGATCACAGAAGGAACAATTTCCAGGGAAAGCCCCCAATAAGGAACAAAGCCCAGACATTTCCCCCAGCACGTTTCCTCCACCACAGGAAACTTGCAGGGCCCTGGGTCTTCCTTGCTCTGATGCCAAAGTGGCCTTCAGGAGGCTCTGGATTCTCCTCTCCCCTGTACGAAACCACTCTTCTGCCGTGTTCCCCACACGAGGATGTCACAAAGGCCCTGTGGAGGTTCCAGAGCCTCCCCCATTCTCAGGGCAGTCTCTCGATCAGGCCATGGCACAGGGCGGGGTGTCAGAGACAGGAAAAGTTTGATGTCTGGAGACATTTTGGAACACCTCCATGTGGCAGGGGTGGGCCAGGCCTTGCTTTTGGTGAGACAAGGCCCCGTCTGGCCCTCAGTCTGTCAGCCATGGCACACTGGGGACAGTGTGATGCTCTGCCAAATCCAGCTCCTGAGTTGCTGGGTGACCAGAAGTGCCAGCTATGGAGAGGGACCTTGGTGGCCCAACTGGCTTAAAAGGCAGAGCATGAGGCGGCCAATTCTCTGACCGTGTCTCCTCTTGGGTTGTCTTTCCCATCCAAGCTGGAACCCAGGAGTTGGCAACCTGTTTAAATGAGAAATATCTGCCAAGTTAAATGGGAGCGTTCCTGGAATGGAAAGAAGACCCCTGTCTAAAATTTTTTGAATTTTAAAACTGATAGGGCTTCCCGGCAAAAGTGTAGGAAAAGGAATACCAGCTCTTTACTGGGAAATTTATAAACCAGAAAAGAACCAACAACAGAAACACAGAACTTTCCCTCCCGCTCAGCGCTGTTGGTTTTTGTGGCAGTTATAACCGCGGCCAGCAGGGGGCGCTGCAGGGAGCACTCCCGGCCAGCAGGGGGCGCCCCGCTCCAGCTCCATCCCCTCAGGGGCCATGGCGGCCTCGGGCGGGAGGGAGGAGGGGAAATCGCTCCTTTTGCAAACTCACGGCCACCAATCGGTCCCGGCACCACCACCGGCAGCGGGCAGAAGCCGCCAAGGCAGCAGGTTGGATCCCAGTGCCCACTGGCAGCGTAGCAGTGTCCCGGGGCCAGGCACCCGCCCTGCACAATACCCGTGGCTGCTCTCCATGATCCCGAATGGAAGGAAGGCAGCGCCTGACCCCAGGCAGGTGTCGGGTCCACATCAGCCCCTCTGGTGGCTTTACACCACAATTCCTGCAAACCCTCAGCCTTTCACTCAGGTGAGGAGGGCAGGGATGGAGCAGCTTTGGGGACACCTAGAATCCAGACTGGGTCACTCCCCACAGCCCCACCATGGCTGCAGGCAGAGCCCCTGCTCGGTATTCCCACAGCTTTCCCTCTTATCTGGTGGACACATTCCAAACCCATTCTTTCCAGGAGGTTCCAGAAGGCTGCAGGTTTTGTTCAAGAAGGATGGTCTGGGTCAAGTTGTTGAGCACAATGTTGTGGGTTGTGCAGTAGTTTTGTAGTTCTCTCTGTCCCTTACAAGGAGGAACAAATGAACAATTGCTGCATTTCCAGACTGGTTCCCTCACAGGTGCCCGCCCCTGCAGGGGCAGTTTCCAGCCCGCCATGCTCTGAAAACCATCAAAGGCCTTTGCAGAGCCACTGCTTGGGCTCCCTTTGGGCTTTGTGCTTCTTGCAGGGCTGAGCAAACCACAGCCAGGCCTTTTTCTACCAACAGAATTCTCACCTCTGCAGCAGCTCCACAGACCCAGAGCCTCTCGGAATCTGTCTTGGGTGACCCTCAGGCTGCCGGCACCTTGTGGGGGCTGTGCTGGGCTCTGGGTGACCCAAAATCTGAGGATCCCAGGGAAGGAGCTGAGACCTATTGGCCCATCCAGCAATTGCCCATCCCTGGGGACCTCCATTCCCCTGGAGGGATGGAATCAATCCCCTAGAAATCAAATCATGGGTACCCCATTTCTTATGTCTCCCCCTCTCTGGAACCCGTATCCCGGTACTCACATTCCCCAGGATCTCCATGGCCCAAGACCCCCCATTCCCAAGGAAACCTCTCCTGTTCATTCCATCCCCTGAAATCCTCCTTCCCCTGGCACCTTGATTCTCTCTGGAACCCCCACTCACATGGGATCCCCCATTCCCCCAGCATCCCCATCGCATGACCCCAAATCCCTGAAGCCCACATTCCTCTGGCACTCCCATCCCTGAGTCCCCTCAGCCCTGGGGACCCCCATTCCCAGTGACTCCCCCTCCTCAGCACCCCCATTCCCAAGGACCCCATCCCTGAGACCTCCCATTCCCCTGGACACCCATCCCCACATCCCCAAACCCCCTGAGACCCCCACACTCCTGGGAGCCCCATCTCCCACTGGGTCCCACCCAGCCTTATCCCCAGCCTGTCCCCACCCTGCCCACAGCCTCTCCCCAGTTTGTGGCCACCCTGCCCCCACCAAGGGCCACCTATACATGGGAATGAGACCTGACCTCGCTTCCTTCCCCTCTGGCCAAAGAGCCACTACCCAGGGGACAGCCACCCCCGGCAGCGAGTGACAACCAGTGCACATGGCTGGGGACACCAGGATGGCCGGGAAGGTGGCGCTGCTCCTGTGGGGTGAGTGCCCCGGGCACGGGCCTGACACCCCAGGGATGGGGAGGGCAGGGGGCACCTGGGGGCTGTGGGGTCCCCTGATGTCCCCAATGCCAGCAGGGTATGGAGGCAGTGTGACCAGAGCTGTGGGGTAGCTTTGAGACAGAAACAAGAGACAGGAATGTGGGGACAGGGACAGGGGGATGAAGATGTGGGGATAAGGATGTGGCAGAAGGAACCTTGGGGCTGGGGCAGCTGTGGGGACAGGGACACAGGGATGCAGGGACAGGGACAAGGGGACAAGCCCATGTGTTTGAGCCATGGGGACAGGTGCCACTGGAATGGGACCATGGACACAGGGCCGTGGGGATGTGTCTATGGGGCTGGCAGGGGTGACCTGTGCCAGCACAGGGTCCCCATGCCTGAGCAGGGGTTGGCTGCTGTTTCCCTGTCCTTGAGACCTCTGTGCCACACCAGTGCCCCCACTGAGACTGTTTGGGACCAGCCCCTAAACCCCATGTCCTCATGCTGCTGTCCCCACAGTGCCACCCCCACCCAGCCCTGTCCCTTCTCCCTTCCAGCCCAGACCCTCGGCCTCGCTGGTGAGTCCTCAGGGGATGCCATGGCCCCACCCCACTGTCCCCAGCCCCACACTGGCCCTGGCAGGCTGGTGTCCCCTGTCACCCACAGGTGCCCAGACCACCCAGCTCCTGGTGGAGCCCCCTTGGAGTCCTGTGATGCTGTGGGACCGGGTGACTCTGACCTGCCAGGGCTCGGGGACCGCCAGTGCCACCACCTGGTACAAGGATGGGCAGCGCTGGGGACAGGAGCAACGCGACAACTTCAGTGTCACTGAGAGTGGCACCTATGAGTGTGGCAGACCTGGCACCGGGCTCAGCCCCCCCGTAACAGTCTTAAATGGTGAGGGGGTTTGGGTGTCCCCAGCCTGGCACCTGCAGGGACCTCGAAGGCTCTGGGTGGGCTCTACTCCATGGGTCACCTCCTGGTGTGACCAGAGCCTGTGCCCTGCTCTGGGGACATCCCAGAGCATCCCAGAGTGGGGAAAACCATGTGGGAAATGAGGACCCTTGGTGTGCTGGGTGTCACCGAATGGGGAGTCTTGGTGCCATCGGGTGTGACTGGACCCCTCTGTCCCCCGGACTGGCTGGTGCTGCAGGTGCCTGCGTTGCTGCTGCTGGAGGGGGACACGGTGACACTGCGCTGCCGGGGCTCTTGGAACAGCACGGTCACCTTGGTGTCCTTCTACCACGAGGGGAGGAAACTGGAGGGGCTCCATGATAGGACTGATTTGTCCCCTCCCCCCTGCAGCTGCACCGCAGTGGCCTCTACCACTGCGCGGGCCGGGTGGTGTCACTGTGGAGCATGTCGAACAGGGCGACAGTGACAGTGCACAGTGAGTGCAGGGATGGGGACAGGGAAGCCCAACATCCTCTGAGGGTTTCCCCGGCACTGCCTGAATCCTTCATCCCTCCCTTTACTCCTCCCTGGGTCACCCCAAATTTCCCAAGTCCCTCTTGGTTTCCCCCATGACTGCCCAGTTCCCTCTGCAGATCCCTCATCCCTCTCTTTGTCCTCCCCAGCCCTCCCTGGATTCCCCACCCCTTCCAAGGGCCCTTCTCTACCCTCTGGTCTCCCTGCCTTCCCTGGGTCCTCCCGCCCATCTCTAAACCCAAAATCATTCCCTGAGGCTCCTCAGTCTCTCGTCTGGTTCCCCATCCCTGCCTGGGTTTCTCTCCTTTTCTACGGGGTCTTGCCATTGTCCCCAGGTCCCAACGTCCCTCCCAGGGTCCCCTTCTGCTCACTGGGATCCTCTCTGATCCCCTCCAATCCCCCTCTTTCCCCTCCTGTGTCCCCCACCCCCCCTGGGTCCCCAAACCCTCCTGTGTCCCCCCCATAGTGGTTCTGCTCTCGGGGGTGTCCCTGTCATCAAACCCCCCCTGGGGGACATGTGGCGCTTGTGGACAGCCTGGTGCCCTGTCCTTCTCCTGGCACCGGGAGGGCTCGGGGGCACCGCTGGGCACCGGCCCCTGCCTGAAGCTGAGCCAGGCTGGGGACAATGACAGCGGCCAGTAATGGTGCCGGGTCAGCGACGGGGACAGCATGGCCGAGAGTGACCCCCTGAATGTCACTGTTCTGGGTGAGCGGGACCCTCGGGCTGGGAGTGACCCCCCCATGGCACCCCCATCCCACCTCGCCCGGTGCCAGCCCCGTCTGTGTCCCCACAGTTCCCGTGGCCAATGCCACCATCACCCCTGGTCCCCTGTCACACCAGGTGCATGCAGGTGACAACGTGACCCTGCACTGCTCAGTGCAGGTGGGCTCAGTCCCTGTCACCTTCACCTGGCTGCACAGTGGGCAGGAGGTGGCCCAGGGTCCCCTCCTGGAGCTCAGGGACTTCGATGTGGGACATTAAGGCACCTACCAGTGCATGGCCACCAACCAGCTGGGACAGGACGGGCACCGCGTGTTCCGGGCACTCAGCCCTGAGCTGGCCCTGGAGGTGACACCTGGCACACCCTGGGTCACAGGTGGAGTCACACAGGGTCACCGGGGTGTTCAGGACCTCCAGGGTTCCAGGTGACCCCAATGTGTCCCCTCTGTCCCCAGCAGTGGCAGTGAATGTCAGCAGGACCCTCCTGTTCCTGCTCCTGCTCCTGGCTGTCATCAGGGGCTGTCACTGCTGGCACCGCCGGGGTGGGTGACAATGGGGGGTCACGAGGTCCTACAGGAACTGGGGGGAAGCCCCACACACTTGGGGGGCACTTGGGGCATCACCCAAAGCTCCTGACCTGGAGGAAGCTGAGCCCCCAGTGACCTTTGCTTTGCGTGCTCACAGGTTTGGGGACATTTTGGAGGGTCCTGGGCTGTCCCAGGAAGGGCCTTGAGGAATATTGGGGTGACTCTGGGATCTCCTGGGGGCTTTTAGGGAGGTGTTGGAGAGTTGTGCAGGGATGTTGAGAGCTCTTGAGGGATCCTGGAGCTGTTTGGAGGCTTCCCTGCATTCCATTCTTGGGGTTTTTGGGGGCCTGAGGGGTGCTCAGGGGCTGTGTGACGAATCAGGGTCCTGAGGCAGTTCAGGGGTCCTGGGGAGGGGGTTGGAGTACCTGGGTGTCTCAGGTGTTCTGGGGTACCTCATGGGTGGTTTGGGGTGCAGGGGCCTGGGGGTCCAGTAGAAATCAGTGTCTGGTGGGGGCTCAGGGGTCCAGTGTGCATTAAAGGCCCCAGGTGGGGTTGGGGCCCAGGGCACCCCATGATCACCCCATCCTCTTTTTCTTGCAGCTCTCAGGAAATCCCAGGACAGATGAGTGGGGAGCTCCAGCCATGGCTCTCCTTGACCCCCTCCCCTGACACCCCTCAGACCCCCCCTTATCCCCACAGGGCCCCCCCAGAACCCCCTTATCCCCTGGAGGAGGGGGAGGGGCTGGACACCAAGGGGGCAGGGGGTGAGTATGGGGGATGGGTGGGGACACGGACATGTCACCCATGGGTGTCACCCCCAGCCAGGTGTCCCTTACTATCCCCCCCCAAGGACCCCCAGGTGACCCAGGCAGAGCTGCCAGGACCACACGGGCGACTGCAGGACACCAGTGACATCCATGGGAACGTGTTGTGACACTGGGGGACACTGGGAGTCCCCATCCCATGGCTCCCGTTGTGGCCCATCCTGCCTGGGGTGATGATCACGAGTCAGGGGGGGCTGCACAGGGCCCCAAGTGCTCCCCTTTCCCTATCCCAGTGCATCCAGTACACCCATGGCCCCCCAGGTTCCTCCCTGTGCCAGGGGGCACAGGAGCCATTTCCTTCTTATTTGGTCCAAAATGCAGCTTTTTGGTTAAAATGGCAGAGATGGTGTTTGTTCAGTGTTGTCGGGCTTTGGGAATGGGATTCTCCAGTTCTGGGCTGCCACTGAAACCCAGGGGCTGATGCCCTTCACCCTCCTAGTGGAGGCACAAAGATCCCAAAGGGCTGAGAGAAGAACAATTTCCTGAAACAGCAACGAGAGAACAAAACCAACAGAAACAGCAACAAGGTTCAGTGTCCAAGTTGTCACAGAAGGAACAATTTCCAGGGAAAGCCCCCAATAAGGAACAAAGCCCAGACACTGTCCCCAGCAGGTTTCCTCCACCAGAGGAACCTGGCAGGGCCTCAACCTTCCTTGCTCTGATGGCCAACACAGCCTTTAGGAGGCTCTGGATCCTCTTCTCCCCTGTCCCAAACCCATCCTCTGCCCTGTTCCCCACACGAGCATGTCAGAAAGGCCCAGTGGGGGTTGTGGAGCCTCCCCCTTTTCCAGGGCAGTCGGGATCAGGCCATGGCACAGGGTGGGATGTCAGAGACAGGAAAAGTTTGATGTCTGGAGACATTTTGGAGCACCTCCATGTGGCAGGGGTGGGCCAGGCCTTGCTTATGGTGAGACAGGGCCCCGTCTGTCCATCAGTCTGTCAGCCGTGGCACATTGGGGACAGTGTGATGCTCTGCCAAATCCAGCTCCTGAGTGGCCAGGTGACCAGGAGTGCCAGCTGGGGACATGGCCCTTGGTGGCCCAACTGGCTCAAAGTCAGAGCATAAGGTGACCGTGTCCTTGATCCTGTCTCCTTTTGGGGTGTCTGTCCCCAACCGAGGAGTTGGCATCTAGTTTAAATGAGAAATATCTGCCAAGGAAAGTGGGAACCTTCCTGGAATGGAAAGAAGACACGTGTGTAATCTTTTCTTTAATTTCAAAAATGATGGGGCTTCCAGGCAAAAGTGTTGGAAAAGGAATAATAGCTCTGTAGTAGGAAATTTATAAAGCAGAACAGAACAAACAACACAAATGCAGAACTTTCCCTCCCACTCAGCGCTGTTGGGTTTTGTGGCAGTTATAACCGCGGCCAGCAGGGGGCGCTGCAGGGAGCACTCCCGGCCAGCAGGGGGCGCCCCGCTCCAGCTCCATCCCCTCAGGGGCCATGGCGGCCTCGGGCGGGAGGGAGGAGGGGAAATCACTCCTTTTGCAAACTCACAGCCACCAATCGGTCCCGGCACCACCACCGGCAGCGGGCAGAAGCCGCCAAGGCAGCAGGTTGGATCCCAGTGCCCACTGGCAGCGTAGCAGTGTCCCGGGGCCAGGCACACGCCCTGTGCAACACCCGTGACCGCTCTCCATGATCCCGAATGGAAGGAAGGCAGAGCCTGACCCTGGGCAGGTCTCGTGTCCACAGTAGCACCTCTGGTGGCTTTACACCACAATTCCTGCAAATCTTCAGCCTTTCACTCAGGTGAGGAGGGCAGGGATGGAGCAGCTTTGGGGCCACCTGGAATCCAGACAGGGTCACTCCCCACAGCCCCACCATGGCTGTGGGTTAGAGCCCCTGCTCGGTATTCCCGCACATTTCCCTGTTGTCTTGGAGCCGAATCAGAACCCAATTATTCTTCCCAGGCCATTCCAAAGGGCTGCAGGTTTGAGACAGGAAGGACGTGGGTCCAGGTCAGGTTTTTGAGCAGATTGGTGTCTTTGCAGGGTTTCTGGGGCTCTCTCAGATCCTTGCTGCAAGGGACCTAATGATCAATTGGTGCATTTCCAGACTGCTTGCCTCTTAGCTGCCCCTGCACGGGGCAGTTTCCAGCCAGCCCTGCTCTGAAAACCATCAAAGACCCTCACAGAGCCACTGCTTGGGCTCCCATTGGGTTCTGTTCTTCTTGCAGGGCTGAGCAAACCACAGGCAGGGCCTTTTTCCACCCACAGAATTCTCACCTCTGCAGCAGCTCTAAAGCTGCCAGAATCAAAGCCAAGGGGGCAGGGGGGACCCTCAGGTGCTGGCTGCCACCTGGGGCTGGGCAGAGCAGGGCTGGGCAATGGCCATCCCTGTGCAGTGGGGCTGGGCCATGGCTGGGCCCCAGCCTTGCATTGACAGGGGTCCCCAGGATGTGCCACCCCTGGGACAGGCACCCGGCCAGGAATGTGCAGGGACATTTCCGGAACTGCCATACCCAGGACAGGACCCCCCATGCCAGGATGTGTCACCCCCTGGGACAGGATCCTCTCATGAGAGGACCCCCCTTGGATTTGCTGCTCAGGACAGAACCCTCCCCCCCCATTATACTCAGCACAAACGGCCTCTTCCTTCTTCTGCAGGAGAGAGAAAGTGTTGGGGGACACAGCTCAACACTCCCATCCCCCACAGACTCCCCACCCTTCCCTGCACCCCCCACTTCCCTGTTTCCCCCCTCCTCTGAGTCATCCCAACTCATTCCCTGCTCAGGTGCTCTCCAGGATTGCTGAGCTGGGAACGGGGCATGATGGGACCTGGCAGAAAAGTGAGGAAAATAAGAAAAAAGATAAATAAAGACTCAAAAAAGTCAAGGGCACAGCAGCAGAGCTACCCAGGACCCCTATGCCCAGGAAACGAGCATCCCAGGGGAGCAGTGCTAGGCCCTGAGTCACCCCAAAATCTGAGGCACCCAGGGAAGGAGCTGTGACCCACCAGCCCACCCAAGCAACTGTCCATCCCTGGCACCCCCTTCCCCTGGCCCCCCAACCATATGATCCCCACTCCTTCCATCCCAACTTCCCTGGGCCATCATCCCAGGGCTGGCAGTCCCCAGGATCTTAATTCCCAAGGAACCCCAGCTTGGTAATTCTGGCCTATGGGATCCCCCTTCCCCTGGGGGCCTTGGTTCTACCAGGAATCTCATTCCCATGGTATGCCAATCCCTCAGCCCCATCCCATGATCACAAATCCCTGGAGGCCACGTTGTTCTGGGACCCTCACCCCAAGCATGAGTCCACCAAATCCTTGGGTCCCCCATTCCCCTGAGATGCCATCCCTGGGCCTCCCATTACCCTGGACACCCATCCCTGGCCCCCTGTACTGCCTCAGCCTCAAAATTCTGGCAACACCATGTCCCCACCATGTCCCACCATCACAAACATGTGCCACCATCACCCCCATGTCCCATCAGGTCCGCACCCTGCCCCCATCCTGTCCCCACCCTCCTCCCACCAAGGCCCAACTACACGTGGGGACAGACGTGACCTCGCTCCTTTCCCTTCATCCGAAGAGCCACCAGCCAGGGGAGCGATGGCCACAGCAGCGAGTGATAGCCAGTGCACATGGCTGGGGTGTCACGATCCGTCCTTACGAACGAGTTTCGAAATGGTTCGTGGATTGATCTCAGAGTGGAAAAAAAAAACTGACAGGGCACAGGGGATTTGCAGTAATAATCAAAACAAATGCACCTTTATTGAATGACCATAGCAAAATGCGATAGAGAGATTAAGGGAGAGAAAAAGAGAAAGAGAGAGAACAAAGAGAGAGAAAGAGGGGGAATATAGCTACCAAACATAGAGACGAAGACCTTTGGTGCAGTCCAGCTGAGGATCTGCCTGTTACATCGGGGAGATCTCAGAGGTGCAGTTCATCTGGACTCCAATTCTACTCTCTTTCAATGGGGGAAGGGGGAATGGTATTTGCAAAGGGTACACACAGTCCCTGTTCTCAGCAGGAGGCGAGAGCCATTGTGTTCATGGTCCAATGCTCACACCTGCAACATCCATCTTGCTTTGGTCAGCTTGCCTCCCCCGCACATCTCCGCCGGGTTGGGGGTTTCAGTCCCAGGCCTTGGAAGGAGGAGAGGGGGCCTTCTCACAAAGGGGTTTCATGTCTCGGTCTTTGAGGGAAAGGCTTCTTACATCTCAGTCTGTCTGTCACAGTGGTTGCAAATGAGTGAGAAGGGTCTTCTGCAGGGGACCACCCAGAACTCAGGAAAAGTCCAGCCAGGCCGAGAGGTGGGACAGCTTCCAAGGCTATTGTTGCAAAAAGTGCACGGTGCCCCCTTCTTCTTCTCATTGGGCTTGGTGTAGCATACAGCAAACAACACATGTGAAAACAAAAACTTAGCAATGCTCTCAGGTCTCAGGGCCTTGTTGGCATGTGACTTTCTCCTTCAGAGCCAGAGATTTTAGACAGGGGGGGTCTTCTCTTCAGTGGTTCCCCAATGACGATCGTGAGGCAGATGAGGGAAAATTCGGACTGACTCTCACAGGACTCCCAAACCTCCTCACCATTTAAGACTGTCCCAGGGGGGCTGAGCCCAGTTCTGGTTCTGTCACACATGTAGGTGCTGCTCTCAGTGACTTTGAAGGGGTCGCATCCCTCCTGCCTCTAGTGCCGCCCATCCTGGTACCAGGTGGTGGCACCGGCGGTCCCCGAGCCCTGGCAGGTCAGGGTCACTCGGTCCCACAGCACCGCCGGCCTCCAGGGGGGCTCCACCAGGAGCTGGGTGGTCTGGGCACCTGTGGGTGACAGGGGACACAAGCCTGCCAGGGCCAGCGTGGGGCTGGGGACAGCGGGGTGGGGCCATGGCATCCCCCGAGGACTCACCAGCGAGGCCGAGGGTCTGGGCTGGAAGGGAGAAGGGACAGGGCTGGGTGGGGGTGGCATCATGGGGACAGAGGCATGATGGCACTGGGGGTGGGGGCTGTCCCCAGAAGGTCTCTGTGGGGGCACTGGTGTGGTACAGAGGTCTCGAGGACAGGGACACAGCAGCCAACCCTTGCTCAGGCATGGGGACCCTGTGCTGGCACAGGTCACCCCTGCCAGCCCCACAGACACATCCCCACAGCCCTGTTCCCATGATCCCATTTTGGTGGCACCTGTCCCCATGGCCCAAACACAGGGTGCTTGTCCCCTTGTCCCTGTCCCTGCATGTCTGTGTCCCTGTCCCCACAGCTGCCCCGGCCCCAAGGTTCCTTCTGCCACATCATTGTCACAACATCTCCATCCCATGCTCCTGTGCACTCATCCCAGTTCCCCTGTTCCTGTCCCCCTTTTCCTGTCCCCACGGCCATGCCACAGCTCTGGTCACACTGGGCTCCATGCCCTGGTGGCCCTGGGGTTCTCAAGGAACTGCGCAGCCCCCCTGTGCCCCCTACACACTCATCTCTCCCTCACCAGAGCCCATCCCCAGGGTTTCAGACGCCTGCCCAGGGCACTCACCCCACAGGAGCAGCGCCACCTTCCCGGCCATCCTGGTGTCCCCAGCCATGTGCACTGGCTGTCACTCGCTGACGGGGGTGGCTGTCCCCTGGGTGGTGGCTCTTTGGCCAGAGGGGAAGGAAGCAAGGTCAGGTCTCATCCCCATGTGTAGGTGGCACCTGGTGGGTGCAGGGTGGCCACAAGCTGGGGACAGGCTGTGGGCAGGGTGGGGACAGGATGGGGACAAGGCCGGGTGGGACAAGATGGGACATGGGGCTCCCAGGAGTGTGGGGGCTCAGGGGGTTTGGGAATGGGGAATGGGTGTCCTGGGGAATGGGGGGTCCCAGGGATGGGGTCCCTGGGAATGGGGGTGCTGAGGAGGGAGTCACTGGGAATGGGGGTGTCATGGGAATGGGGGTGCCCAGAGCTGGGGGGACTCAGGGATGGGAGTCCCAGGGGAACGTGGGCTCCAGAGATTTGGAGTCATGGGATGGGGATGCTGGGGGAATGGGGGATCCCGTGGGAATGGGGGTTCCAGAGAGAATCAAGATGCCAGGGGAAGGAGGATTTCAGGGGATGGCATGAACAGGAGAGGGTTCCTTGGGATGAGAGGGTCCTGGGCCATGGACATCTTGGGGAATGTCAGTATTAGGATGGGGGTCCCAGGGAGGGGGGGACACAATGAAAGGGGGGTCCCATGGTTGGTTCCCATGGGAATGGAGGTCCCAGGGATGGGCAATTGCTGGGTGGGCCTGTGGGTCAAAGCGCCTTTCCTGGGTGCCTCAGATTTTGGGGTGACCCAAGCCCAGCACAGGCCCCTCAAGGTGCCGGCGGCCTGGGCGTCACCCCAGAGAGATTCTGAGGGGCTCTGAGTCTATGGAGGTGCTGCAGAGGTGAGAATTCTGTGGGGGAAAAAGGCCTGGCTGTGGTTTGCTCAGCCCTGCAAGAAGCAAAAACCCAATGGGAGCCCAAGCAGTGGCTCTGCCAGGGCCTTTGGCGGTTTTCAGAGCAGGGCTGGCTGGAAACCCCCCTGCAAGGGCAGCTCTGGAGGAAGCAGTCCGGAAATGCAGCAATTGATCACTTTGTCCCTAGCAGCAAGGGTCTGAGATAGCTCCCTAACTTCTGCAAACACAATAATGTTTTGCACAACAACCTGACTGGGTCCCTCCTCCTTCCTGTCTCAAACCTGAAGCCCTTTGGAATGTCCTGGGAAGAATATTTGGGTTCTTGCTTGGCTGCCAGACAAGAGGGAAAAGTGAGGGAATAGAGAGCAGTGGCTCTGCCTGCGGCCGTGGTGGGGCTGTGGGGAATGACCCTGTCTGGATTTCAGGTGTTCCCAGAGCTGCTCCATCCCTGCCCTCCTCACCTGCACAGGGCACAAGGAATAGACAGGGCTCTGCCCTGCCCCTGCCCCGCCCCTTCCAGGGTCCCCCTCCACTTCCCGGAGCTGTGGGGGGGCCTTACCCTGGCAACGCTCGGTCCCGACACATCGCGACAGTGGCTTCGGACATGCTGCCACAGTCGGTTCGGACACCCCGGGACCGTCCCGGCACTCGCAGCGCAATGGCTGCTGGGCCCCTTCCCGGTGCTCCGGGACCACCATTGCGGTCCCTCCTTTCCGCAGACCCCACCGCAGGGTCTCTGCTCCCCCCTGTCCCGGGGTCTCCCCTCCGCCGTTTCGCTCCCTCCACGCTCGGGGCTCCCCAGTGGGGTCCCGGTCCCTCCATCCCGGCCCCTCCCACCCGTTGCCCCCCGGCCCCTCCGGCCGCGCCCCCCGACAGCCCCGGGGCTGGCACCGGCAGAGGCTGCCGAGCTCCTGCAGGATGAGATGTTCCTGGGGCAGCGCCGGCTGAGCGGGGCCCGGCTCCCTCACGCCGTCCTTGCCCGCAGCACTCGGGCTCCAGCAGCCCCGGGCTGCTCCTTCGGGATGTGCCGACCGCTCCCGGAGCGCTGCCCTTTGTTGGGAACGAGCCCGAGAGTGCCCAAATCATCCCCAAGGCCTGGGCTGGGACCTCCTGTGAGGTTGTGCCCAAGCCCTGAGGGGTTTGGGAGCCCGATGGGTTTCACTGCTCCCTCCCAAAATCTGGGGGGAGCAGGAATGGCAAGCGGTGCCCTGTGGCCCTCGTCTGAGCACCCTGCAGAATTCCCGGCACTCCTGCTCCTCTCCATGGCCAGGTGCTGTTCCAGTGGCCCACTTGCTCCAGCTGCTGCTGCCTCAGCTGCAGGATCCCAAAATCCCCAGGAGAGGCACCAGAACCCTGTGTTTGTGCACAGGGATGTTTTAGGAGCATGGCTGAACTTTAGGAACTCCAGAACTAATTATAACACCTCCTTAAGGGTCTGCCAGTCCCTGAGCAGAACAGGGGCATCAGCCCAACGAGATCCAGTTTCTCCCCATTTTTCCCTCCCAAGGCACTGCTCCCGGCCTGGGCTGTTGTCCCTGTGCTCCAGCGGCAGCTGCAGAGCCCTTGGAATTGTGGCTCTGCTCTCCATCTGCTCTTCCTTTCCCTGCAGATGCTGTGTGGGGACCAGCAGTGGCCCAGGAAGAGCAGGAACTCCAAATGTGCTCTGGAGCCCCCAGAGGAGCCCAGGCGGAGCCAGGACTGAACATCAGCTTTCCTCAACATTCCAGAGCAATTCAACATTTGCAGATTGGCTGTGACAGGGCTGAAAGAGGAAAAGGGAGAGAAAGGCAGAGGATTTGCAGGAATTGTGGTGTAAAACCACCAGAGGTGCTGCTGTGGACCCAAAACCTGTCAAGGGTCAGGTGCTGCTTTCCTTCCATTTGGGATCATAGAGTGGTTGCAGGTGTTGTGCAGGGCGTGTGCCTGGCCCCGGGACACTGCTACGCTGCCAGTGGGCACTGGGATCCAACCTGCTGCCTTGGCGGCTTCTGCCCGCTGCCGCTGGTGGTGCCGGGACCGATTGGTGGCCGTGAGTTTGCAGAAGGAGCGATTTCCCCTCCTGCCTCCTGCCCGAGGCCGCCATGGCCCCTGAGGGGATGGAGCTGGAGCGGGGCGCCCCCTGCTGGCCGGGAGTGCTCCCTGCAGCGGCCCCTGCTGGCCACGGTTATAACTGCCACAAAAACCAACAGCGCTGAGCGGGAGGGAAAGTTCTGGGTTTGTGTTGTTTGTTCTCTTCTGCTTTATAAATTTCCTAGGAAACAGCTGTTATTCCTTTTCCTACCTTTTGGTCTGAAAGCCAAATCATTTTGAAATAAAAAAAGTTTTAGATGTGGGTCTTCTTTCCATTCCAGGAATGTTCCCACTTTCCTTGGCAGATATTTCTCATTTAAACGAGTTGTCGAATCCTGAGTTCCAGCCTGGATGGGGCAGACACTCTTAAGAGGATACACAGTCAGGGACTTGGTCACCTCATGCTCTGCCTTTTAAGCCAGTTGGGCCACCAAGGGCCCTCTCCCCAGCTGGCACTCCTGGTCACCCGGCCACTCAGGAGCTGGTTTTGGCAGAGTGTCACACTGTCCCCAGTGTGCCACAGCTGACAGACTGATGGACAGACGGGGCCCTGTCTCACCAAAAGCAAGGCCTGACCCACCCCTGCCACATGGAGGTGTTCCAAAATGTCTCCAGACATCAAACTTTTCCTGTCTCTGACACCCGCCCTGTGCCATGGCCTGATCCTGACTGCCCTGGAAAAGGGGGAGGCTCCAGAACCCCCACAGGGCCTTTGTGACATCCTCATGTGGG
This sequence comes from Agelaius phoeniceus, assembly GCF_051311805.1. NCBI lineage: Eukaryota > Metazoa > Chordata > Aves > Passeriformes > Icteridae > Agelaius > Agelaius phoeniceus. The sequence continues at coordinate 5,307,997 of NC_135295.1, forward strand.
GAACAGGGCAGAGGAGGTGTTTGGGACAGGGGAGAAGAGAATCCAGAGCCTCCCTGTGGTGGTTTGACAGGAAATGTGTTTTTTGGGATGCTGTGTTTTGGGCCAATGGATATTCAGGATTTAATATTGGCATTTAACCTGGCCATTTAGGACATGGACACGCCTCTGAGAACATGGGGTTAAAAGCAGAGCTCTCCCTTGGGAGGGCCTTTTTGGGTTTCCGGCAGGAAAGAGTTCGGGTCTCTCCCCCAGCCCAGCTGCTGGCTTGGCAGGGGGAGGGGAAAAGCCATGTGGCCGAGAGAGGTAGGCCTGAGCCCGGGGGTGGAAGGGTGGAAGAGAGAGAGAGAGAGAGACCGGGAGCCACCGGGCAGCCCCCCCTGAGAGACACAGAGAGAGAGAGAGAGAAAGAGCCGCTGCCTGGGACTGTAACCTTGAAACTGGATAAACATGGGCCTGTGCCGGCAGCACGGCTGGGACGGAGAAGAAGGGGAGGTTCAGCTGGCCGCTTGTAGGAGCTTTTAACTCCTTTTTGGAGAATGAGAACTTTACACATCATTGACCTCTCCTGGAAGATAGAGTGGAAGATGAGGAAGGAAATGTGCAAGTGTGAGAGAGGTCTGGGCGAGCGAGAGATAGTAGAAGAGTAGAGAAGAATCCTAGTGGGAAGAGATGATGGAGTGGCTTTTGCTGGACTCTTTTTGTATAGCCATGGACAGAACCATGTTCCTTGTGACACAGAGACTGCATTCTAGGGGGAGGCAATGGCCACAGAACCAAGAGGGTTCAGTGTTGGTGCCCCTCGGCCCCAGGGGGTGAAAAAATATGGGGGGGACAGGTGTCCCAAAGGAGAGACTGTGCCTTTTTTGGATTGGGACAGAGCATCCTTAAAAAAGACAACCCTAGAAGCAGCTCTGGTCCGTGTTCAGTGGTGAGAGCACTGGACATGAAAGGAAGAGGTCACGATAGCAGATGTACTCCGGGCGGTGCCACGAGTGATGCGGAAACACACGAGGCTTCGACTGTGTTTCCAGGGGAAGCCCATGGTACAAGAAGGACTCCTCTCCTCTTGATGAACTGAGGATTGATTGTCTAAAAGGTGGTGCTGGACCGAGAGTTGGTGATTTGAGGAATAAATGTATTGTGTTGGAAATTTGGTGGGGGGAGGAGGAAATGCATTTGTGAGGTTTTCATTTTCCCTGTGTGTGTGTTCCTTTTTATTTGTAGTTGTAGAGTAGTTAATAAAGTTCTGTTTTCTTTTCTTTCCTAAGTAAGAGCCTGCTTTGCTTATTCCTGGTCACATCTCACAGCAGCTACCAGGGAGAGGGTATCTTCATGGGGGCACTGGCATTGTGCCAGTATCAAACCATGACACTCCTGAAAGCCGCTTTGGCCACCAGAGCAAGGAAGGTCCAGGGCCCTGCCAGTTCCTCTGGTGGAGAAACGTGCTGAGGGAAACATCTGGGGTTTATTCCTCGTTGTGGCTTTCCCTGGAAATCATTCCTTGTGTGACCATTTGGACTCTGAACCTTGTTGATGTTGGTTACATTCTCTCTCATTGCTGTTTCAGGAAATTGTTCTTCTCTCAGCCCTTTGGCATCTTTGTGCCCCCATGGGGAGTAAGAGGGGCAGTTTTTAGTGGCAGCACAGACACGAGTGGGTGCCCATGGGTGGGGACCCCCAGTGCCCCCAGTTCCCCCCAGTGTCACAGCACATTCCCGTAGATGTCACCGGGTTCCCACAGTCGCCCCTGGGGTCCCCGCAGCTCCACGTTGGTCACCTGGGGATCCTGGAGGGTGGTGGCACGGGGGGACGCTGCAAGAGACACAGGCTGTGGGATCTGGGTGGGGTGACACTGGTGGGTGACGTGTCCCTCTGCGTGTGTCCCCCCCGTACTCACCCCCTGCCCTCTTGGTGACCACGACGTGGATGTACAGCACCTCCCCCTGCTCTGGGGGGGCTGCGGGATCCGGGGGGGCCCTGAGGGAATAAAGGGGATGTGGGAGAGGGAATGGGAGGTCTTGGGGGTTGGGGGAAAAGGAGAGCAGTTGGTTTGAGCCCCCCACTCACCTTTCCTGCTGCTTCCTGGCAGCTTCAAAGGAAGGAGGGGACGGGTGACTGTTAGGTCCCAGGGCCCTGAACCTTATCAGGATTCCTGAACTCCCATGGTACCCCCAAGCATCCCTGAAGCCCCCCAGAATTCATGAACCTCTCTAAACCCCCTGACCAAGTAAGCCTCAAGGACCTAAAGCCTGCCAGGGACAGAAAAACCCATCACCCCCAGGGCCCCTGAAAGAACGCCCAACATCCCTGCAGGACCTTCCAGCACCTCAGCATACTCTCCAAGACCCCCAGGCAAGGTCACAATTTTGGGGCTGTGGGATCTTCCCTATCGCTCCCCAACTCTGGGGGCCTCTGCAGCTCCCTGGGACCCCCATCCACCCACTGTCACCCACCCACACGGTTCCACCGGTGCCAGGCCACAATGACACCCACAAGCAGAGCAGGAACAAAAGGGCCCCACCGACCCCTGCGGCCACTGCAAGAAACAGAGGGGGACACATCAGGGTCACCCATCACCCCAGGGGTCCTGCACCCTACAGTGACACCGTGTAAACCCACCTATGTCCCTGTGTGTCCCTTTGTCCCACAGTGTATCCTCCAGGGCCAGCTCTGGGCTAAGAACCCGGAACACGCAGGGCCCATCCTGTCCCAGCTGGTTGGTGGCCATGCACTGGTAGGTGCCCAAATGTCCCACATTGATGTCCCTGAGCTCCAGGAGGGGACCCTGGGCCACCTCCTGCCCGTTGTGCAGCCAGGTGAAGGTGACAGGGGCTGAGCCCACCTGCACTGAGCAGTGCAGGGTCACGTTGTCACCTGCACACACCTGGCGTGACAGGGGACTGGGAGTGATGGTGGCATTGGCCACAGGCACTGTGGGGACAGAGACAGGGCTGAGGCTGGAGGGAGGTGCTGGCAGCCGGTGTGGGGGGATAGGGACAGAGGGGATGGGTGTGGTGGGGGATTTTGGGTATGGGGTCACACCACAGAGGGGCGAGGGGACAAGGGGAGTGATGGAAGGACCCAAGAAAGGTGTCAGGGGGACATGGAGGTACCCAACCAGAAGATACAAACAGGCCGTGGGGGCTCACCATGCCCATCCCCACACTCACTGCGCACCGTGACACAGAGCCAGGTGCTGCTATTCCACACGGCCCCTCCTCAGAGTGCAGCTGGCAGCTGTAATTCCCTGAGTGGGAGACCCCCAGGGCAACCACCAGCAGCTGCGGGGACCCCTGCGTGCCCCCCACCACCTGCCTGTCCCGGTAGAACACGTGCAGGAGGGGGGCTCGGGGCAACAGGGGGCTGGGGGTGCTGAGGCAGCTGAGAGTCAAAGGGGACTCCTTGGTGGGCTTGGAGGGATCCCCCAACACCGGCACCGTGAAGAGCTCAGGGAAGAAGAGGAGAGTTGAGGACTGTGACTCTGAGTCTGCTGGGAAGTGGCTTTGGGATGTGAGGACATTGGAGTTCCAGGCATGGGGGTGCTGACCATGCACTATCACTGTCACTGCTGCTGACCGTGACATAAAGGACCTCACCAAGCCCCCGCAGCTGTAGCTGCTGCTGTGGTTCAGCTGCAGATGGGACAGGGACAGCTCAGTCCCATTGATGGGCCCCCTCAGATCCTTCTTGTCCCGGTAAATTCGCACTTTGGTGTCCGTGTGGTTCCACCAGTCCTGGCAGCGCAGGGTCACTGTGTCCCCCTCCAGCAGTGCCCGCGCTGGCACCTGCAGCACCAGATCATCTGTGGGACAGGAGGGTTCCATTCCACTGAGGGGTTGAGACAGGTCCAAGGTGGGTGTCCAAGGCACCAGGGACATCTGGGTGCACTGGGGTGCCCTGGGGTGCACTGGGATGTCCAGGTGTCCTGTGGACAGGCTCTCGTGCTGAGAGCCAGGGGGTGTGAGGCCACCCACGGAGTGGAGCCCACGCAAACCTCTCAGGGGTAACCCTGATCATTAAAGATCCCCCCTCACCATTTGAGATTGTCAAGGGGAGGCTGCGCCCAGTGCTGGGTCTGTCACACGTGTAGGTGCCTCTCTCAGTGACAATGAGGCGGTCATGTCCCTGCTGCCCCCAGCGCTGCCCGTCCTTGTACCAGGTGCTGACACCGGCGGTCCCCGAGCCCTGGCAGGTCAGTGTCACCCAGTCCCACAGCACCGCCGCCTCCAGGGGGGCTCCACCAGGAGCTGGGTGGTCTGGGCCCCTGTGGGTGACAGGGGACACCAGCCTGCCAGGGCCAGGGTGGGGCTGGGGACAGCGGGGTGGGGCCATGGCATCCCCCAAGGACTCACCAGCGAGGCCGAGGGTCTGGGCTGGAAGGGAGAAGGGACAGGGCTGGGTGGGGGTGGCATCGTGGGGACAGCAGCACGGGAGCATGGGGTGTGGTGGCTGTCCCCAAACTGTCTCGGTAGGGACAGCAATTCTTGTGGGGAAGTGTGTCTGGATGGTCCCCAAAAGTTTTGGCAAGGCAGGGGGACATGTCTGTGTCACAGCCACCCATGCACCACATCTCTGTGGCACAGATGCCTTGGGAACAGGGACACTGAGGCCACCCTGGGCTAAGGAAGAACATGGGGACACTGTGGACACCCTGGGCACAAGGAAACCACAGACACAGGCCATGCTGGCCCAGGTCACCCCCACCAGCTCATGATCCCATCCCCATGATCCCATCCCCATGGCCACATCCTCACATTTCTTCTCCCTGCATCCCAGTTCCCTTGTCCCTATCCCCAGAGCTGCCTAAGCCCAAAGGTGCCAGTCCCCACATTCCTGTGCCCACATCCCCATCCCCAAATTCCTCCCCCCAAAGCCACCCTACATTCCCAGGCCCACCAAGGTCCACTGTGGGTAACATGGACTGGCACTGCTGGCATTGGGGACCCCAGGGTACCCTGCAGCCCCCCTGTGCCCCCTCCCCTCCCTATCCCCAGGGTGTCAGGCCCGTGCCCGGGGCACTCACCCCACAGGAGCAGCGCCACCTTCCCGGCCATCCCGGTGTCCCCAGCCATGTGCACTGGCTGTCACTCGCTGCTCTGGCCACCGCTCCCCTGGCTGGCGGCTCTTGGGATGAAGGGGAAGGAAGCGAGGTCACGTCTGTCCCCATGTGTTGGTGGCCCTTGGTGGGGGCAGGGTGGGGACAGGCTGGGGACAAGGGTGGGTGGGACAAAGTAGGACATGGGGTTCCCCGGAGTGGGAGGCTCGGTGGGTTTGGGGAGGCAGGAATGGGGTCACTGGGAAATGGGGGTGGTGAGGAGGGGGAATGCCCGGCAATGGGTCTGCCATGGGAATGAGCGTCCCCATAGCTGGGGGGACTCAGGGATGGGAGTCCCAAGGGAATATGGGCTCCAGGGATTTGAGTTCATGGGATGGGGGAATGGTGGGTCCTAGGAGGATTTCAGGGGATGGAATGAACGGGAGGGCTTTCCTTGGAAATGGGGTCCTGGGCCATGGAGATCCTGGGGAATGTCAGTATTGGGATGGGGGTTGCAGAGAAGCTGGAACATAAGGAATGGGGGTCCCATGTTTCAGTTCCCAGAGAATGGGGGTGCCAGGGATGGGCAGCGGCTGGGTGAGCCCATGGGTTGCAGCTCCTTCCCTGGGTGCTTCAGATTTTGGGGTGATCCAGAGCTTAACATAGCCCCCACAAGGTGGCGGCGGCGTGGGGATTACCACAGACAGATCCCGAGGGGCTCTGGGTCTGTGCCCCTCCAGACCCCAGTGACTTTTCCCTCTCTTTATTCCATTTTCACCATTTTACCCCTCAATTTCAGAAACCCCCAGTTTGTGCCTTGATGATCCTGGGGGGCACCTGAGCAGGGAATGGGCTGGGGAGGCTGTGGGGGATGGGGGAGTGCAGCTTTTACCGCCCCAACGCTTTCACTTTCTCTGTACTGCGGCAGAAGGAAGAGGCTGTTTGACACGTTTGTCACATGGAGGAGGGGGTTCTGTCCTGGGGGGGGCACATCCAGGGGGCTCCTGTCCTGGGGGGATCCTGTCCCAGGGGGGACACATGCTGGACAAGGGGCTCCTGTCCTGGAGCATGGCAGATTCGGAGGGGTCCAGACTTGTCCATTCTTGCTCGTCCCCTGCAGGATCTGAGCCAGCAAAAGCAGCTGGGGAATGGAGCCCCTGGGCAGGAAGGAACTCCCAGACTCCTGCTCCTTGAAGCCAGAGGCCACCCAAGGGTGGGGCCCAACTATGGCCCAGCCCCACTGCACAGGGATAGCCATTGCCCAGCCCTGCTCTGCCCAGCCCCAGGTGGCAGCCAGCACCTGAGGGTCCCCCCTGCCCCCTTGGCTTTGATTCTGGCAGCTTTAGAGCTGCTGCAGAGGTGAGAATTCTGTGGGTGGAAAAAGGCCCTGCCTGGGGTTTGTTCAGCCCTGCAAGAAGCACAAAGCCCAAAGAGAGTACAAGCAGTGGCTCTGCTAGGGCCTTTGATATTTTTCATAGAAGGGCTGGCTAGAAACCGCCCCTGCAGGGGCAGCTGAGAGGGAACCAGTCCAGCAATTGATCATTTCTTCCTCTTGGGAAGGGACTGACAGAGGCCCAAAACAACTGCAAATCCTACAACAATCTGCTAAAGAACTGGAGCTTGACCATTGTCCTTGAACCAAACCTGCAGCCCTCAGGATCCGCATGGAAAGAATGCTTGGATTTGGATTGTAGTGGGCAGATAAGAGAGAAATGTATGGAAATATCAGTCAGTGGATCTGCCTGTGGTCATGGAAAGGCTGTGGGGAGTGTCCCTTGCCTGGATTCCAGGTGGCCCCAAAGCTGCTCCATCCCTGCCCTCCTCATCTGAGTGAAAGGCTGAAGGTTTGCAGGAATTGTGGTGTAAAGCCACCAGAAGTGCTGCTGTAGGCCTGAGACCTGCCTGGGGTCAGGCGCTGCCTTCCTTCCATTCGGGATCATGGAGAGTGGTCGCGGGTGTTGTGCAGGTCGTGTGCCTGGCCCCGGGACACTGCTACGCTGCCAGTGGGCACCGGGATCCAACCTGCTGCCTTGGCGGCTTCTGCCCGCTGCCGGTGGTGGTGCCGGGACCGATTGGTGGCCGTGAGTTTGCAAAAGGAGCAATTTGCCCTCCTGCCTCCCGCCCGAGGCCGCCACGGCCCCTGAGGGGATGGAGCTGGAGCGGGGCGCCCCCTGCTGGCCGGGAGTGCTCCCTTCAGCGCCCCCTGCTGGCCGCGGTTATAACTGCCACAAAAACCAACAGCGCTGAGCAGGAGGGAAAGTTCTGGGTTTGTGTTGTTGGTTCTGTTCTGCTTTATAAATTTCCCAGTAAAGAGCTGGTATTCCTTTTCCTACACTTTTGCCTGGAAGCCCCATCATTTTTGAAATTAAAAAGATTTTTAGACATGTGTCTTCCTACCATTCCAGGAACATCCTCACTTTCCTTGGTAGATATTTCTCATTTAAATGAGTTGCCAGCTGCTGGGTTCCAGTGTGGTTGGGACAGACACCCCAAGAGAAGACATGGTCAGGGACTTGGCCACCTCATGCTTTGTCCTTTAAGGCAGCTGGGCCACCAAGGGCCCTCTCCATAGCTGGCACTCCTGGTCACACAGCCACTCAGGAGCTGGCTTTGGCAGAGCATCACACTGTCCCCAATGTGCCACGGCTGACAGACTGATGGACAGACGGGGCCCTGTCTCACCAAAAGCAAGGCCTGACCCACCCCTGCTACACACAGGTGTTCCAAAATGTCTCCAGACATCAAACTTTTCCTGTCTCTGACACCCCGCCCTGTGCCATGGCCTGATCCCGACTGCCCTGGGAAAGGAGGTGGTTCTGGAATCCCCACAGGGCCTTGGTGACATCCTCGTGTGGGGAACAGGGCAGAGGACGGTTTTGGACAGGGAACAAGAGAATCCAGAGCCTCCTGAAGGCCACTTTGGCCATCAGAGCAAGGAAGGTCCAGAGCCCTGCCAGGTTCCTCTGGTGGAGGAAACGTGCTGGCGGGATCTGTCTGGCGTTTGTTCCTTTTTGGGGGCTTTCCCTGGAAATTGTTCCTTGTGTGATCCTTTGGACTCTGAACTTTGTTGCTGTTGCTATGGATTTTATTCTCTCTCATTGCAGTTTCAGGAAATTGTTCTTCTCTCAGCCCTTTGGGATCTTTGTGCCCCCACGGGGAGGGATTGGGGCAGTTTTTAGTGGCAGCACAGACATGAGTGGGTGCCCATGGGTGCGGACCCCCAGTGCCCCCAGTTCCCCCCAGTGTCACAGCACATTCCCGTAGATGTCACCGGGTTCCCGCAGTCGCCCCTGGGGTCCCCGCAGCTCCGCGTAGGTCACCTGGGGATTCTGGAGGGTGGTGGCACGGGGGGACGCTGCGAGAGACACGGGCTGTGGGATCTGGGTGGGGTGACACTCGTGGGTGACGTGTCCCTCTGCGTGTGTCCCCCCCGTACTCACCCCCTGCCCTCTTGGTGACCACGACGTGGGTGTACAGCACCTCCCCCTGCTCTGGGGGGGCTGCGGGATCCGGGGGGGCCCTGAGGGAACAAAGGGGTTTTGAGTGAGGGAATGGGAGGTCTTGGGGGTTGGGGAAAATAGGGAGCGTGTCATTTGAGCTCCCCACTCACCTTTCCTGGTTCTTCCTGGCAGCTGCAGAGGAAAGAGGGGAGGGGTGACTGTGGGGTCCCCAGGGCCCTGACTGCTCTCAGGATTCCTGAACTCCCATGGGACCTTCAATCTTCAACAGGACCCCCATGCATTCCTGGAGCCCCCCAGAATTCATGAACATCCTCCGTACCCCAAATCAACTCAGGCTTAAGTACCCAAAGCCCAGGAGGGACAGAGACCCCCCAAACACACCCAAGGCCCCTGAAAGAACCCTCAACATCCCTGAATAACCCTCCAGCACCTCCCCAAGCTCTACAGCACCCCCAGCCAATGTCACAACACTGGGATTGTGAATGCCACACTCTCGTTCCCCAATTATAGGGGCCTCTACAGTCCCCTGGGACCCCTGTCCCCCCATTTTCACCCACCCACACGGTGCCACCAGTTCCAGGCCACAATGACACCCACGAGCAGGAGCAGGAACAAAAGGGCCCCACCGACCCCTGCGGCCACTGCAAGAAAAAGAGGGGGACACATCAGGGTCACCCATGACCCCAGGGGTCCTGCACTCCCTGGTTACCCTGTGGGACCCCACCTGTGTCCCTGTGTGTCCCTGTGTCCTGCGGTGTCACGTCCAGGGCACCGGGGGTGATGGTGGCATTGGCCACGGGCACTGCGTGGACAGAGACAGGGCTGAGGGCACAGGGATGGGCTGGCAGCCGGTGTGGGAGGACAGGGATGGGGGACTGGTGTGATGGGGGATGTCAGGGGTGGGGTCATAACACAGAAGGGTGTGGGCACAAGGGGAGTAATAGAAGGAGCAAGGAAATTTTTGTTGGGGCCTTGGAGAAGCCCAATCAGGGGACCCGAGGTGTCTGTGGGGGCTCCCTGTGCCCATCCTGCACTCCTTGTGCACCATGACATGGAGCCTGGTGCTGCTTTTCCCCACACCCCCCCTGCTCAGGGTGCAGCTGGCAGCTGTAATTCCCCGAGTGGGAGACCCCCACGGCAGGCACCAGCATCTGTGGGGACCCCTGCGGGTCTCCCACCATCTTCCCATCCTGGTAGAACACGTGCAGGAGGGGGCTCGGGGCCGCAGGGGGCTGGGGGTGCTGAGGCAGCTGAGAGTCAGGGGGGCCCCCAGGATGGGCTCGGGAGGACCCTGCAGCACCAGCACTGAGAAGAGCTCTGGGAAGGAGAGGGGAGAGGGAATTTTGGGCCCGAGTCCCTGGGGAGGGGCTGTGGGGGTGTCGGGGTGGGGACTTGTGGTGCTCACCGTGCACTGTCACTGTCACTGGTGGTGACTCCCTCCACCCCCAGGATCCCACCTTGCCCCTGCAGCTGTAGTGGCCACTGTGGCTCAGCTGCAGAGGGGACAGGGACAGCTCAGTGACATTGGGGAACACCCCCAGTTCCTTCCCCTCCTGGTAGAAGGACACCGAGGTGACCGTGCTGTTCCACCAGCCCCGGCAGCGCAGTGTCACCGTGTCCCCCTCCAGCAGCACCCGTGCCGGCACCTGCAGCACCAGCCAGTCTGGGGGACAGAGGGGATTCATCACATCACAGGGATCTCAAGGGTCCCGCTGACATCGGGACCCTCACTGAGTCACACCCAGTGCACCAGAGGTCAGCAATTCCACAAACAGGGTCCTCTCGCTCTGGGGTGCTCTGGATGTCCCCAGGGCAGGGGATGGGCTCTGGTCACACAGGAGGTGACCCATGGAGCGGAGCCCACCCAGAGTCCTTGGGGTGCCTGTGGGTGCAAGGCTGGGGACACCCAAACCCCCCTCACCTTCTGAGACAATCACAGGGGGGCTGAGCCCAGTGCCAGGTCTGTCACAGCGGTAAATGCCTTTCATAGTGACAGTGATATTAGTGCGTCCCTGCTGCCCCCAGCGCTGCCCGTTTCTGTACCAGGTGGTGGCACCGGCAGTCCCCGAGCCCTGGCAGGTCAGGGTCACCTGGTCCCACAGCACCGCCGGCCTCCAGGGGGGCTCCACCAGGAGCTGGGTGGTCTGGGCACCTGTGGGTGACAGGGGACACCAGCCTGCCAGGGCCAGTGTGGGGCTGGGGACAGTGGGGTGGGGCCATGGCATCCCCCGAGGACTCACCAGCGAGGCCGAGGGTCTGGGCTGGAAGGGAGAAGCGACAGGGCTGGATGGGGGTGGCACCATGGAGACAGAGGCACGGGGGCAGGGGGAGTGGGGGCTTTCCCTGAAAAAGATCTCAGTGGGGGGATTGGTGTGGTACAGATATCTCGAGGACAGGGACACAGCAGCCAACTCATGGTCAGGCATGGGGATCCCTGTGCTGGCACAGGTCATCCCTGCCAGACCCATAGCCACATTCCCATGACCCTGTGCCCATGGTCCCATTTTGGTGGCACCTGTCCCCATGGCTCAAGCACATGTTGTTTGTCCCCTTGTTCCTGTCCCTGCATCCCTGTGTCCCTCTTCCCCTGTCTCTGTACCCACCGCTGCCCCAGCCCCATGTTTCCTTCTGTAGCATCCTTGTCCCCACAACTCCATCCTCCTGTCCCTGTCCCCACATCCCAGTTCCGCTGTGTGTGTCCCGTGTTCCTGTCCCCATGGCCACCCCACAACTCTGGTCACACTGGGCTCCATGTCCTGTTGGCCTTGAGGACCCCAGGAGACCTCGCAGCCCCCCTGTGCCCCCTCCCCTCCCCATTCCCAGGGTGTCAGGCCCGTGCCCTGGGCACTCACCCCACAGGAGCAGCGCCACCTTCCCGGCCATCCCGGTGTCCCCAGCCATGTGCACTGGCTGTCACTCCCTGCTGTGGCCACTGCTCCCCTGGCTGGTGGCTCTTGGGATGAAGGGGAAGGAAGCGAGGTCACGTCCGTCCCCATGCGTAGGTGGCCCTTGGTGGGGGCAGGGTGGCCACAAGCTGGGCACAGGCTGTGGGCAGGGTGGGGACAGGATGGGGACATGGTGGGGGATGCTGTTGCCAGGAGTGGCGGGCTCAGGGGATGTGGGGAACCAAGGATGGGTGTCCAGGAGAATGAGGGTCCACTGGAATTGGGGTTTCCATGCCTGGGGGGATTCAGGGATGGGGGTGCTGTGGGAACATGGTCCCCAGGGATTTGGGGTCATGGCAAGTGGGTGCCAGGGCTGGGGGTGCAGGGGGAAAAAGGGGACCCTCGGGAATAGGGGTTCTGGGGGAAGAAGCAGCCCATGGGATGGGATCAAGTCAATGGTGGGCCTGGGCAATGTCAGTCCTGGGATGAGGGTCCCCAGGGAGGAGAGACCAAGGCAATGGGGGTCCCATGGTTGGGTTCCCAGGGGAATGGGGGTGCCAGGGATGGGCAGTGGTTTGGTGGGCACGGGGGTCAAAGCTCCTTCCTGGGGTGCCTCAGATTTTGGGGTAACTCAGAGCCCAGCACAGCTCCCACCCTGGGGCACCCCATGGCTCTCCTGGGAGGTTCTGTGTCTCTGCCCCACACAGCCCTGGGCTTTTTCCTGTCTCCCCGCATTTCCTGGCTGAACCATCCCAGGGAACAGCTGGGAGAATCCCAGGAAGGGAAACAAGGGGTTGGGGGGTGCAGGCAGTGGTTTCAGGGCTGTGGGGGATGGGGCTCCCTGTCTGTGGCCCCCCAACTCTTTCTCTTTCCTGCAGCGGTTTGTGTTGAGGCAAGGACATGAATTCTGTCCAGGGGGCACATCCAGAGGGGTCCAGCCTTTAGGGAAAAGGGCAGCTCTGCTGTGCTGACACCCGGGTCTTATCCCAGCCTCTTGTCCCTGGGAGCTCCTCCTCGTTCTGGGGGTGCCACATCCTTGGGGATTCCTTTCCCAGAGGTGGCACATCCTGGGGTCCTCTGTCCTGGCTGGGCCTTGAGCATTCCCGCTGTCCCCAGTGGGGCCCTGTGACCTCTGGGGTGCCCAAACTTAAGGAGGCATCTTTAATGACCTTGCCCTGATGATGGTAAATCCCAGGATCAAGCTGGTTGAATTCCCTGATGCCCAATTGCTATGGACAGTTTTGGGCTCATATTTTGGTCTCAGATTTTGAGATGACTCAGAGCCCAGCACAGACCCCACCCTGGGGCACCCCAGGCTTGTCCTGGGAGGATCTGGGTCTCTGCCCCACAAATCCCTGGGCTTTTTCCTGTCACTCAAATTTCCTGTCTTAGCAATCTCAGGAAACACTTGATGCCCAATTGACTGTGACAAAATTATACAGCCATAGAAAAAAGGCATACATCTTTTCCTATACCATTATTTTCCCAATAAAAAACAAACTCCTGAAAAATGAAACTGACAAGGTATAAAATGCTCTGGTTTATAGAATCCTTTTAATCATTGCTTTCCCAACAAGAGGAAATCAAAACACAATAAAAACAGAAATAAGTGGATATAAAAACCACAATAAAACCACAAACAAATCACAGTGAAATGAGACTTTTTGGTTCCCTTTAGGAGCCCCCTGCTCCATCCCACAGCAGCGTTTGCTTGTGGATAACACAGAGTGTGGAATCTCCCTGAGTGTCCAACAGTTCCATGGGATTGCTCCCTGCCTGCTGGGCAGCAACCCAGCCCCTAAGGAAGACTTTTCTTGGGCCATATTTAGGAACTCTTCCCATTTTGCTCGTTCCCACCCTGAAACTTGATTGACTTCCCTTGGAGGAAGGGGAGAAGCTCTGTCCATGCTTGGGACAGTGCACAGGAATCTGTGGAAATGCCTCTGTGTGCCTCAGGGTCTGATTCCCTGGTAAATCCACTCCAGCCTGCCCTGAATTCCCCTGCCTGGGCACTCCCTGCTCCTGCTGTGACACCCCTGTTCCCCAGCCCCTCGTGTGCAGCCCCTGCTCAATATTTCCACACTTTTCCCTCTTATTTGGCAGCAAGAGCCCAACCCAAATATTAATTCCATGATGTTCCAGAAGTCTGCAGGTTTTCTTCAAGAAGGAGTGTTTCAGTCAGTTTGTTGAGCAGATTGTTTTTGTCTTTACCGTAGTTTTGTGGTTTTCGCGGTCCCTTGGGCAAGGGACAAAATGATCAATTGCTGCATTTCCGGACTGGTTCCCCCAAAGCTGCCCTGCAGGGGCAGTTTCCAGCCAGCCCTGCTCTGAAAACCATCAAAGGCCCTCTCAGAGCCACTGCTTGGGCTCCCATTGGGTTCTGTGTTTCTTGCAGGGCTGAGCAAACCACAGGCAGGGCCTTTTTCCACCCACAGAATTCTCACCTCTGCAGCAGCTCTAAAGGTGCCAGAATCAAAGCCAAGGGGGCAGGGGGGACCCTCAGGTGCTGGCTGCCACCTGGGGCTGGGCAGAGCAGGGCTGGGCAATGGCCATCCCTGTGCAGTGGGGCTGGGCCATGGCTGGGCCCCAGCCTTGCATTGACAGGGGTCCCCAGGATGTGCCACCCCTGGGACAGGGACCCGGCCAGGAATGTGCAGGGACATTTCCGGAACTGCCACACCTGGGACAGGACCCCCCATGCCAGGATGTGTCACCCCCTGGGACAGGATCCCCCCAGGACAGGAGCCTCTGGATGTGCCACCCCAGGACAGAACCAGCCCCTTTCCCATCTGACTCTGAGCACAAACGGCCTCTTCCTTCTTGTCCAGGAAAAAGAAAGTGAAAGTGTTGAGGAGGCACAGCCCAACACCTCCATCCCCCCCAGCCTGCCTACCCTTCCCTGCATCCCCTGCTCCCCATTTTCCCCTCCCCTGGGTCCCCCCAACCCATTCCCTGCTCAGGTGCTCCCCGGGATTGTTGAGGTAGGAACAGGTGCAGAGGGCACGTGGCACAAAAGTGAGGAAAATAAGGAAAGAAAAGCAATGAAAACACAAAAAAAATCAAGGACAGTGGAGGGCACAGAGGCCGAGCTACCCAGGACCCCCATGTGATGCCTGCACAGGAAACAAGCATCCCAGGGGGGCTTTGCTTGCTCTGGGTCACACCAAAATCTGAGGCACCCAGGGAAGGAGCTGAGACTCCTGTGCCCATCCAGCAGCTGCTCATCCCTGGCACCCCCATTCCCCTGGGAATCTAAACATGGGATCCCCATTCCTTATGTCCCCTCATCTCTGGGACCCTCATCCCAGTACTGACATTACCCACGATGTCCATGGCCGAGCACCCCATTCCCAAGGAACCCTCTCCTGTTCATTCAGTCCTCTGAAATCCCCCTTCCCCCATGACCTTGGTTCTCTCAGGAACGCCATTCCCATGGGACCCCCATTCCCCCAGCATCCCCATCTCATGACCCCAAATCCTGGAGCCCACGCTCACCTGGGACTCCCATCCCTGAGTCCCCCCCAGCCCTGGACACCCCCAGACCCATGACTCCCCCTCCTCAGGAACCGCATTCCCCTGGACATCCATCCCTGGCTCCCCAAACCCACCGAGCCCCCCACTCCTGCAAACCACATCTCCCACCTTGTCCCACCCACCCTCATCCCCATTCTGTGCCCAGCTTGTGGCCACCCTGCCCCCACCAAGGGCCACCTACGCATGGGGACGGACGTGACCTCGCTTCCTTCCCCTTCATCCAAAGAGCCGCCAGCCAGGGGAGCGGTGGCCAGAGCAGTGAGTGACAGCCAGTGCACATGGCTGGGGACACCGGGATGGCCGGGAAGGTGGCGCTGCTCCTGTGGGGTGAGTGCCCCGGGCACGGGCCTGACACCCCAGGGATGGGGAGGGGGCACAGGGGGGCTGTGGGGTCCCCTGGGGTCCCCAATGCCAGCAGTGCCAGTCCATGGTACCCACAGTAGACCTTGTTGGGACTGCGACTGATGTAGGGTGGCTTTGGGGACAAGAACAGGTGGCAGAGATTTGGGGATGGGGATGTGGGCGCAGGAATGTGGGGACTGGCACCTTTGGGCTCAGGTAGCTCTGGGGATGGGGACAAGGGAACTGGCATGCAGGGACAGAAGGGAGCAAGAACGGTGAGGATGTGGCCATGGGGATGGGATCATGGGGATGGGATCACGGGGATGGGATCATTAGCTGTGTCCGTGGTGTCCTCGATCCCAGTGCCCAGGGTGTCCACAGTGTCCCCATGTTCTGCTTCAGCCCAGGGTGGCCTCAGTGTCCCTGTTCCCAAGGTGTCTGTGCCACAGGGATGTGGTGCATGGGTGGGTGTGACACAGACATGTCCCCCTGCCTCTCCAAATCTTTTTGAGACCACCCACACTCACTTTCCCACAAAAACTGCTGTCCCAACAGGGACAGTTTTTGGGGACAGTCACCACACACTGCGCCCCTGTGTGCCTCCTTGCCTGTAGTGCCACCCTCACCCAACCCTGTCCCTTCTCCCTTCCAGCCCAGACCCTCGGCCTCGCTGGTGAGTCCTCAGGGGATTCCATGGCCCCACCCCACTGTCCCCAGCCCCACACTGGCCCTGGCAGGCTGGTGTCCCCTGTCACCTGCAGGTGCCCAGACCACCCAGCTCCAGGTGGAGCCCCCCTGGAGGCCGGCGGTGCTGTGGGACCGGGTGACACTGACCTTCCAGGGCTTGGGGGCCACCCGTGCCACCACCTGGTACAAGGATGGGCAGCGCTGGGGGCAGCAGGGATGTGACCGCCTCAGTGTCACCAGGAGTGGCACCTACACATGTGACAGACCCGGCACTGGGCTCAGCCCCCCCGTGACAGTCTTAGATGGTGAGAGGGGATCTTTAATGATCAGGGTGGCCCCTGAGAGTTCAGGGTGGGCTCCACTCCATGGGTGGCCTCACACCCCTCATGTGGCGAGAGCTTGTGCCCTGCACACAGGGACATCCCAGTGCAGCCCAGTGCACTCCAGAGCACCCAGATGTCCCTGGTGCTATGGGCACCCACCTCAAAATGGTCTCATCAGTGAAATGTGACCTTCCTGTCCCACAGACTGGGTGGTGCTGCAGGTGCCAGCGTGGACACTGCTGGAGGGGGACACAGTGACACTGTGCTGCCGGGGCCGGCAGGAAAACCATCTCAGCAGGGTGCGATTTTACCGGGATGAGAAGGATCTCAGGGGGTCCCTCAGGGGAACCGAGCTGTCCCTGTCCCCCCTGCGGCTGCACCACAGTGGCCGCTACCTCTGCGGGGGCCGGGTGGTGTCACAGTGGAGAGAGTCAGAGCAGGTGACAGTGACAGTGCACAGTGAGTGCAGGGATGGGGACAGGGAAGCCCAACATCCTCTGAGGGTTTCCCCGGCACTGCCTGAATCCTTCATCCCTCCCTTTACTCCTCTCTGGGTCACCCCAAATTTCCCAAGTCCCTCTTGGTTTCCCCCATGACTGCCCAGTTCCCCCTGCACATCCCTCATCCTTCTCTTTGTCCTCCCCAGCCCTCCCTGGATTCCCCACCCCTTCCAAGGTCCCTGCTCCACCCTCTGGTCTCTCTGCCTTCCCTGGGTCCTCCCATCTCTGAACCCCAAATCATTCCCTGAGGCTCCTCAGTCTCTCATCTGGTTCCCCATCCCTGCCTGGGTCTCTCCCCCTTCCCACGGGGTCTCGCCATTGTCCCCAGGTCCCAACATGCCTCCCAGGGTCCCCTGCTGCTCACTGGGATCCTCTCTGCTCCCCTCCAATCACCTTCTTTCCCCTCCTGTGTCCCACACCCCCCCTGGGTCCCCAATCCCTCCTGTGTCCCCCCATAGGGGTCCCGCTCTTGGGGGTGTCCCTGTCAGCACAGCCCCCCGGGGGACAGGTGGCACTTGGGGACAGCCTGGTGCTGAGCTGCACGGTGGCTGCGAGGACAGGTCCCCTGTCCTTCTCCTGGCACGAGCAGGGCTCATGGGCACCTCTGGGCTCCAGCCCCCTGCCTGGAGCTGTGCCACATTGGGGACAATGACAGCGGCCAGTACCGGTGCCGGGTCAGCAACGGGGACAGAGAGGCTGAGAGTGACCCCATGAATGTCACTGTCCTGGGTGAGCAGGACCCTTGGGCTGGGAGTGACCCCACCCACAGCACCCCCATCCCACCTTTGTTTGTGACAGCCCTGTCTCTGTCCCCACAGTTTCCGTGGCCAATGCCACCATCACCCCTGGTCCTCTGTCACACCAGGTGCATGCAGGTGACAACGTGACCCTGCGCTGCTCTGTGCAGGTGGGCTCAGCCCCTGTCACCTTCACCTGGCTGCACAACGGGCAGGCGGTGGCCCAGGGTCCCCTCCTGGAGCTCAGTGACATTGAAGTGGGACAGTCAGGCACCTACCAGTGCGTGGCCACCAACCAGCTGGGACAGGACGGGCACCGCATGTTCCAGGCACTCAGCCCAGAGCTGGCCCTGGAGGTGACACCTGGCTCACCCTGGGTCACAGGTAGGGTCACACAGGTGGGGTCACCAGGGAGTGCAGGATCCCTGGGGTTCAGGGTGACCCTGATGTGTCCCCCTCTGTTTCTTGCAGCAGCTGCAGGGGTTGGTGGGGCCCTTTCCTTCCTGGTCCTCCTCATGTCTGTCATTGTGACCTGGCGCTGCTGGCACCATGTGGGTGGGTGACAATGGGTGGTTGGGGGACCTAGCAAGCTGTAGAGGCCAACAGAATTGGGGAACCATGGAGAACAACCCACATACCGCCAATTGTGACTTTGGCTGAGGGTCCTGTAGGGTTTGGGGAGGTGCTGGAGGGTCCTGCAGGGATGCTGGGGGTTCTTCAGGGGCCCTGGGGGTGTTTGGGGGTCTCTGTCCCTCCTGGGCTTTGGGTTCTTGAGGGTGATTTGTTTGGGGCCACAGGGAGGTGCATGAATTCCGGTGGGCTTCAGGGATGCTTGGGGGTCCTAAGGGGAATTGAGAGTCCCGTGGGGGTACAGGATTCCTAAGGGGGTTCAGGGCCCTGGGACCCCACAGTGACTCCTCCTCTCTTTCCCATGCAGCCGCCAGGAAGCACCAGGAAAGGTGAGTGGGGGGCTCAAACCACACTCTCCCCTTTTACCCCAAACCCCAAGACCTCCCATTCCCTCCCCCACATCCCCTTTATTCCCTCACGGTTCCCCGGATCCCCTGGCCCCCCCAGAGGAGGGGGAGGTGCTGTACACCCACGTCGTAGTCACCAAGAGGGCAGGGGGTGAGTACGGGGGGGACACATGCAGAGGGACACGTCACCCACCAGTGTCACCCCACCCAGATCCCACAGCCCGTGTCTCTCGCAGCGTCCCCCCGTGCCACCACCCTCCAGCATCCCCAGGTGACCTACGCGGAGCTGCGGGGACTCCAGGGGCGACCGCAGGAACCCAGTGACATCTACGGGAATGTGCTGTGACACTGGGGGGAACTGGGGGGCTCTGGGGGTCCCCACCCATGGGCACCCACTCATGTCTGTGCTGCCACTAAAAACTGCCCCTCCTGCTCCCCGTGGGAGCACAAACATCCCAAAGGGCTGAGAGAAGAAGAATTTCCGGAAACAGCAATGAGAGAGAATAAAACCAACAGCAACAGGAACAAGGTGCAGAGTCTATATATGCAAAAAATGAACCATTTCCTTGGAAAGCCACCAAAAAGGAACAAATCTCAGACATTTCCCCCAGAAGGTTTCCTCCACCAGAGGAACCTGGCACGGCCTCAACCTTCCTTGCTCTGATGGCCAACACAGCCTTTAGGAGGCTCTGGATCCTCTTCTCCCCTGTCCCAAACCCTCCTCTGCTGTGTTCCTCACAGAAGAATGTCACAAAAGCCCTGTGGGGTTCCCGGAGCCTCCTCCTTTTCCAGGGCAGTCAGGATCAGGCCATGGCACAGGGTGGGGTGTCAGAGACAGAAGTTTGATGTCTGGAGACATTTTGGAACACCTCCATGTGGCAGGGGTGGGTCAGGCCTGGCATTTGGTGAGACAGGGCCCCATCTGTCTATCAGTCTGTCAGCCATGGCGCACTGGGACAGTGTGACGCTCTGCCAAAGCCAGCTCCTGAGTGGCCGGGTGACCAGAAGTGCCACTTGGGAAGAGGGCCCTTGGTGGCCCAACAGCTTTAAAGGGCAGAGCATAAGGTAGCCAAGTCACTGACTGTGTCTCCTCTTGGGCTGTCTTTCACATCCAGGCTGGAACCCAAAAGTTGACATCTAATTAAATGAGAAATATCTACCAAGGAAATTGGGAATGTTTCTAGAATGGAAAGAAGACCCCTGTCTAAAACATTTTTTAGTTTCAAAAATGATGGGGCTTCCAGGCAAAAGTGTTGGAAAAGGAATAACAGGTCCTTACTGGGAAATTAATAAAGCAGAAAAGAACAAACAACACAAACCCAGAACTTTCCCTCCCGCTCAGCGCTGTTGGTTTTTGTGGCAGTTATAACCGTGGCCAGCAGGGGGCGCTGCAGGGAGCACTCCCGGCCAGCAGGGGGCGCCCCGCTCCAGCTCCATCCCCTCAGGGGCCATGGCGGCCTCGGGCGGGAGGGAGGAGGGCAAATCGCTCCTTCTGCAAACTCACGGCCACCAATCGGTCCCGGCACCACCACCGGCAGCGGGCAGAAGCCGCCAAGGCAGCAGGTTGGATCCCAGTGCCCACTGGCAGCGTAGCAGTGTCCCGGGGCCAGGCACACTCCCTGCACAACACCCACGACTGCTCTCCATGATCTCGAATGGAAGAAAGGCAGAGCCTGACCCCAGGCAGGACTCGGGTCCACAGTAGCACCTCTGGTGGCTTTACACCACAATTCCTGCAAACCCTCAGCCTTTCACTCAGATGAGGAGGGCAGGGATGGAGCAGCTTTGGGGACACCTGGAATCCACACAGGGTCACTCCCCACAGCCCCACCACGGCCGCAGGGCTGACCCCCTGCTCGATATTTTCACACATTTACCTCTTATCTGGAAGCCAAACCAGAACCCAAATGTTCTTCCCATGATATTAGAAGGGGCTGCAGGCTTGACACAGGTAGGAGGATGGACCCGGGCAGGTTGTTGAGCAGGTTGTTGTGGGATTTGCAGAGTTTTTGGGGCTCTCTCAGAACTTGCTGCAAGGGACAAAATGATCAATTGCTGCATTTCCGGACTGGTTCCCCCACAGTCGCCCCTCTAGGCAGGGGTTTCCAGCCAGCCCTTCTCTGAAAACCATCAAAGGCCCTCACAGAGGCACTGCTTGGGCTTCCTTTGGGGTTTGTGCTTCTTGCAGAGCTGAGCAAACCACAACCAGGCCTTCTCCCTCATAGAATTCTCCCCTCTGCAGCAGCTCTAAAGGTGCCAGAATCAAAGCCAAGGGGGCAGGCGGGACCCTCATGTCCTGGCTGCCACCTGGGGCTGGGCAGAGCAGGGCTGGGCAATGGCCATCCCTGTGCAGTGGGGCTGGGCCATGGCTGGGCCCCACCCTTGGATGGCCACTGGCTTCAAGGAGCAGGAGTTTGGGAGCTCCTTCCTGCCTGGGGCTCCACTCCCCAGCTGCTCTTGCTGGCTCAGATCCTGCAGGGGACAAGCAAGAATGGAAATGTCTGGATCCCTCCGGAGCTGCCGTCCCCCAGGAAAGGAGCCCCTTTTCCAGCATGTGTCCCCCCTGGGACAGGATCCCCCCAGGACAGGAGCCCCCTGGATGTGCCCCCCCAGGACAGAACCTGCCCCTCTTCCCCTGCCCTCTCCCCCGTGACAAACGTGTCAAACACCCTCTTCCTTCTGCAGGAGAGAGAAACTGAAAATGTTGGGGGTGTAAAAGCTGGGCACCCCCATCCCCCACAGCCTCCCCAGCCTTCCCTGCAGATCCCTCACCCCTGCTTCCCCCACCCTGGGTTTCCCCCTTCCATTCCCTTCTCAGGGCCTCCACAGGATCATCAAGGCACGAAATTGAGGGTTGTGAAATTGAGGGGTAAAATTATGGAAGTGGAAATAAAGAGGGGAAGACTCCCTGAGGTCTATGGGGATACAGACCCAACCTTCTTGGAATCTACCTGGGGTGATGCTCCCAAACCACAACCACCCTGAGGGGACCTTGCTGGAGCCAGCCAGGGAAGGAGCTTTGACCCAGGGGCTCACAAGGCCACTGCCTATTCCTGGCACCCTCATTCCCCTTGAAATCAAATCATGGGAGCACCATTCCTTATGTCCCACCTTGCCTGGGACCACCATCCCAGTAATGCCATTCCCCAGGATCTCCATGGCCCAGGACCCCATTCCCAAGGAACCCTCTCCTGTTCATTCCATCCCCTGAAACTCTCCTTCCCCCAGGACCTTGATTCTCCCAGGACCCCCATTCCCACAGTGTCATGGTTTGACACTGGCACAATGCCAGTGCCCCCATGAAAATACCTTCTCCCTGGTTTCTGCTGTGAGATGTGACCAGGAATAAGCAAAGCAGGCTCCTACTTAGGGAAAAAAGAAAACAAAACTTTATTAACTACACTACAACTACAAATAAAAAGGAACACACATACACAGGGAAAATGAAAACTTCACAAATGCATTTCCTCCTCCCCCCACCAAATTTCCAGCTCAATACATTTGTTCCTCAAATCACCAACTCTCAGTCCTGCACCACCCTTCAAACAATCAATCCTCAGTTCATCAAGAGGAGAGGAGTCCTTCTTGTGCCATGGGCTTCCCCTGGAAACACAGCTGAAGCCTCGTGTGTTTCCGTGTCACTCGTGGCACCGCCCGGAGTACATCTGCCGTCGTGACTTCTTCCTTTTCATGTCCAGTGCTCTCACCACTGAACACGGACCAGAACTTCTTCTAGGGTTGTCTTTTAAGGATGCTCTGTCCCGATCCAAAAAAGGCACAGTCTCTCCTTTGGGACACCTGTCCCCCCCACATTTTTTTCACCCCCTGGGGCCGAGGGGCATCAACACTGAACCCTCTTGGCTCTGAGGCCATTGCCTCCCCCTAGAATGCAGTCTCTGTATCACAAGGAACATGGGTCTGTCCATGGCTATACAAAAAGAGTCCAGCAAAAGCTACTCCATCATCTCTTCCCACTAGGATTCTTCTCTACTCTTCTACTATCTCTCGCTCGCCCAGACCTCTCTCACACTGGCCCATTTTCTTCCTCATCTTCCACTCTATCTTCTAGGAAAGGTCAATGTTCTGTAAAGTTCTCATTCTCCGAAAAGGGGTTAAAAGCTCCTACAAGCGGCCGGCTGAACCCCCCCCCCTCTTCTCCGTCCCAGCCGTGCTGCCGGCACAGGCCCATGTTTATCAAGCTTCAAGGTCACAGTCTCAGGCAGCAGCTCTTTCTCTCTCTCTCTCTCTGTCTCTCAGGGGGGGCTGCCCGATGCCTCCCGGTGTCTCTCTCTCTCTTTCTCTCTTCCACCCTTCCACCCCGGGGCTCAGGCCTACCTCTCTCGGCCACATGGCTTTCCCCTCCCCCTGCCCAGCCAGCAGCTGGGCCGGGGGAGAGACCCGAACTCCTTCCCGCCGGAAACCCAAGAGGACCCTCCCAGGGGAGAGCTCTGCTTTTAACCCCGTGTTCTCAGAGGCGTGTCCATGTCCTAAATGGCCAGGTTAAATGCCAATATTAAAGCCTGAATATCCATTGGCCAAAAACACAGCATCCCGAAAAAACACATTTCCTGTCAAACCACCACACACAGGGACCCCCATTCCCTCAGCATCCCCATCCCATGACCCCAAATCCCTGGAGCCCACATTCCCCTGGGACTCCCATCCCTGAGTCCCCTCCCATCCTTGGGACCCCCCAATTCTCCTGGAAACCCATACCTGGGTCCCCAAACCCACCAAATCCCCCACTCGTGGGAACCCCATGTCCCGCTGTGTCCCACCCAGCCTTGTCCCCATCCTGTTCCCAACCTTCCCACAGCCTGTCCCCACAGCCACATCCCCATGATCCTGTGCTTGTGGCCACCCTGTCCCCACCAGGAGCCACCAACACATGAGGACAAGACCTGACCTCGCTTCCTTCCCCTTTGGCCACAGAGCCACCACCCAGGGGACAGCCACCCCTGGCAGCGAGTGACAGCCAGTGCACATGGCTGGGGACACCGAGATGGCCGGGAAGGTGGCACTGCTCCTGTGGGGTGAGTGCCCCGGGCACGGGCCTGACACCCCAGGGATAGGGAGGGGAGGGGGCACAGGGGGGCTGTGGGGTCCCCAGAGGTCCCCAAGGCCATCAGAACCAGCGCATGAGGTGACTGGGGTCGTGGGGTGGCTTTGGGGACAGGGGAAGGGGGACAGGAATGTGGGGACAATAACAGGGGGTCAGGGATTTGGGGAGGCAACATGGGGCAGGTGGGGGTGACCTGTGCCAGCACGGGGTGGCTGTGACATCCCCAGTTCAGGGGTGCCCACAGTGTCCCCATGTCCTGCCTGAGCAAGGGGTGCTGCAGTGTCCCTGTCCCCGAGGGGTCCATGTCACACAAGGACACTTTGGGCACATCCCCCACACCCCATGGCCTTCTGCCTCTGTCCCCATGGTGCCACCCCCACCCAGCCCTGTCCCTTCTGTCCCTTCTCCCTTCCAGCCCAGACCCTCGGCCTCGCTGGTGAGTCCACAGGGGGATGCCATGGCCCCACCCCACTGTCCCCAGCCCCACGCTGGCCCTGGCAGGCTGGTGTCCCCTGTCACCCACAGGTGCCCAGACCACCCAGCTCCTGGTGGAGCCCCCCTGGAGGCCGGTGGTGCTGTGGGACCGGGTGACCCTGACCTGCCAGGGCTCGGGGACCGCCGGTGCCACCACCTGGTACAAGGACGGGCAGCGCTGGGGACAGCAGGGACGTGACCGCCTCATTGTCACTGAAGGTGGCACCTACACATGTGACAGACCTGGCACCGGGCACAGCCCTACGGTGACAGTCTTACATGATGAGGGGGGTTTGGTTGTCCCCAGCCTGGCTCCTATGGGGACCCCAAGGGCTCTGGGTGGGCTCTGCTCCATGGGTCACCTCCTGTGTGACCAGAACCCGTCCCCTGCTCTGGGGACATCCCAGAGCATCCCTGTGCAAGGAGACTTCTCTCTCACAATGGGCGGCTCCGGGTGCCTCCTGGTGCCATCATGACCCTCCTGATGGCCCTGGTGTGACAGGACCCCTCTGTCCCCCAGACCGGCTGGTGCTGCAGGTGCCAGCACGGGCGCTGCTGGAGGGGGACACGGTGACACTGCGCTGCCGGAGCTGGCAGAACAAACCACTCACGGATGTGTACTTCTGCCATGATGGGAAGAAACTGGAGGGGCTCCATGATGGGACTGAGCTCTCCCTGTCCTCCCTGCGGCTGCACCACAGTGGCCGCTACCTCTGCGGGGGCCGGGTGGTGTCACAGTGGAGAAAGTCAGAGCAGGTGACAGTGACAGTGCACAGTGAGTGCAGGGATGGGGACAGGGAAGCCCAACATCCTCTGAGGGTTTCCCCGGCACTGCCTGAATCCTTCATCCCTCCCTTTACTCCTCTCTGGGTCACCCCAAATTTCCCAAGTCCCTCTTGGTTTCCCCCATGACTGCCCAGTTCCCCCTGCACATCCCTCATCCTTCTCTTTGTCCTCCCCAGCCCTCCCTGGATTCCCCACCCCTTCCAAGGTCCCTGCTCCACCCTCTGGTCTCTCTGCCTTCCCTGGGTCCTCCCATCTCTGAACCCCAAATCATTCCCTGAGGCTCCTCAGTCTCTCATCTGGTTCCCCATCCCTGCCTGGGTCTCTCCCCCTTCCCACGGGGTCTCACCATTGTCCCCAGGTCCCAACATGCCTCCCAGGGTCCCCTGCTGCTCACTGGGATCCTCTCTGCTCCCCTCCAATCACCTTCTTTCCCCTCCTGTGTCCCACACCCCCCCTGGGTCCCCAATCCCTCCTGTGTCCCCCCATAGGGGTCCCGCTCTTGGGGGTGTCCCTGTCAGCACAGCCCCCCGGGGGACAGGTGGCACTTGGGGACAGCCTGGTGCTGAGCTGCACGGTGGCCGCGAGGACAGGTCCCCTGTCCTTCTCCTGGCACGAGCAGGGCTCATGGGCACCTCTGGGCTCCAGCCCCCTGCCTGGAGCTGTGCCACATTGGGGACAATGACAGCGGCCAGTACCGGTGCCGGGTCAGCAACGGGGACAGAGAGGCTGAGAGTGACCCCATGAATGTCACTGTCCTGGGTGAGCAGGACCCTTGGGCTGGGAGTGACCCCACCCACAGCACCCCCATCCCACCTTTGTTTGTGACAGCCCTGTCTCTGTCCCCACAGTTTCCGTGGCCAATGCCACCATCACCCCTGGTCCTCTGTCACACCAGGTGCATGCAGGTGACCCTGTGACCCTGTGCTGATCTGTGCAGGTAGGCTCAGCCCTTGTCACCTTCACCTGGCTGCACAATGGGCAGGAGGTGGCCCAGGGTCCCCTCCTGGAGCTCAGGGACTTCGATGTGGGACATTCAGACACCTACCAGTGCGTGGCCACCAACCAGCTGGGACAGGACGGGCACCGCGTGTTCCAGGCACTCAGCCCAGAGCTGGCCCTGGAGGCGACACCCTGGGTCTCAGGGCGGGTCACACGGGAACACCAGGGTTTTCAGGACCCCCGGGGTTCCAGGTGACCCCAATATGTCCCCTCTGTCCCCAGCAGTGGCTGTGAATGTCAGCAGGACCCTCCTGTTCCTGCTCCTGCTCCTGGCTGTCATCAGGGGCTGTCACTGGTGTCATCACCGGGGTGGGTGACAATGGGGGGGATGGGGTCCTGGAGTGAGGGGAAGCCCCAGAGTGGGGGCAGAGTTTGGCAGCACCCATGGCCCCTGAGCTGGGGGACACTGAGCCTGCAGTGACCTCCGCTGGGGGTCCTGGAGGATGTGGGAGCAATTTGGAGGGTCTTGGTTGGGCTCCAGGGTCATCGCTGGGTGGGGTTTGTGTCACATTGGGGTGGCACTGGGAGCTCCTGAAGGATTTGGGGAGCTCCTGGATGTCTGTGCAGGGATGTTGGGGGATCTTTCTGGCGTCCTGGGGGAGTTTGGGGGTGCCTCTCTCTGCAAGGCTTGGGGTTCTTGGGGCTCAGAGGGTTGTGGACACCAGGGGGGTTGGGGGTTCTGTGGTGGTGCAGAAGTTCCAGAGGGTTCAGGGGTGCTCAGAGTGTCTGGGTAGAATCAGGGATCTGGTGGGAATCAGGGCTGCAGTGGGGATTTGGGGGACCCCTGGGTGGTTGGAGCTGCAAGGTCCCAGGAAGGTTCAGGGGTCCCGGTGTCCCCTCGGTCACCCCCTCCCCTTTCCCTTGCAGAACCCAGGAAGCTCCAGGACAGGTGAGTCGGGGCTTGGGCTGGGACTCCCCTTTTCCCTTCCCCAGACTACTGAGACCCTCCCTTATCCCCACAGGACCCCCCGTGGAGGAGGGGGCTGTGCTCAACACCCACATCATGGGCACCAAGTGGGCAGTGGGAGAATTCGGGGGGGACAAGGACACGTCACCCACGGGTGTCACCCCCCCCTCACCCAGGTCCCAACAACCGGAGTCACTCTCACAGACCACACGGGTGTCCCCCAGCCCTGCACCGCCTCGGGATCCCCAGGTGACCAACGCGGAGCTGTCGGGACCCCACAAGGGACAGTGGGACCCCATGACGACGAGAGCGTGCTGTGACACTGGGGGCACTGGGGGCACTGGGGGTCCCTGCCCCAGGGAATTCCCTGTGTGTTCCCCCCCTGGATCCTGTGCTCCCATACTCAGGGGTTGCCCACAACCCCACAACCCATGTGGGGCTGCCCAGAGCTCCTCGTTCCAGTGCTCCCAGTGCTCCCAGGGGCTCCCCATTCCCTCCCCCAGTGCCAGGGGGCACAGCACCCCTGTCCCTCTTATTGGATCCAAAATGCAGCTTTGTGATTAAACTGGGAGAAATGGTTTTTGTTTGTTCAGCTCTGCCTGACGAGCTCGGGATTAAGGAGGGTTCCAGTCAGGTTGTTGAGCAGATCCTTTTGGGATTCGCAGGATTTTTGGGGCTCCCTCAGTCCATTAGGAACAGGAACAAAATGATCAATTGGGGCATTTCCAAACTGGTTCCCTCACCCCTGCCCCGCAGCGGGGAAGGAGCTGCTGCTCCCTGTTTGTCCCCTCTCGGGGTGACACAGACTAAGGGCTCGGGCACCTGTGGCAGTGCCACCCCGTTACCACGGGCACCGATCCGGCAGCTGCCGAGCCCCTCGGGCCCACCCCAGCTCAGCCCATCCCCGCCCGGTGCCCAAAGCCCGCACCCGGCACTCCCCGAGCGGCATCTGAGCCCTGGAGCTGCTGTGGAGCCCCGGCCGGGGGCACTGGGAGGGTGGAGGGGACCGGGACCCCGGGGAGGAGCCCCTGGCGCTGCGGGAGCGGAGTCCCGGCCTTGGGTCACTGTCGCCGGTCGCGGCTGCCATCGCACTGCGGGAGCCGGGACTGTCCCGGGCTGCGGGGACCGACGGTGTCGCTGTGTCCCGAGGGGGGATTTTGGGGTCTCAGCCCGTCCTTTCCAGGACCCCCCGATCCCCCATCCCCCCGCGCCTCCGGGGCTGTTGGGGACGTTGGGGACAGCGCCGCTCGCGCCGGGGGCCGTTGGGGCCATCTCGCGACAGCCGCTGCCGCTGCCCATGGCCAGGCCTGGCGGCAATCGCGACATCCGCATCCGCCAATGGCGACACGCGACAGCCGCCCCTGCCCGGGATCCGCCTCCCTCCATGCCGGGGACACCCCGGGTCCCGGGTCCCCCAAAACCCTCCTTGGGACACCTCGGGCCCCCCTGACCCCCCCGGTCCCTCCCGGGCTCGGCGGAGGCTCCGCAGAAGCTTCGGGGCTCGGAGCCTGCCCGGGGAGCGCCGGGTGCGGGGTCGGCCACCGAGGGGGCACGGGGAGGGGAACCGGGCAGGGCTGGGGAGGGGGGATCTAGCACCAGAAGGATTTTGGGAGGATCTGGGGAGATTTTAGGGTGATTTGGGGGATATGGAGGGCATTTTGAGGTGCTTTGGGATTATTTTGGGGGCCATTTGGGGGATTAGGAGGGGTTTTGGAGTGATTTTAAGGGATTTTGGGGGTGATTCAGAGGTGATTTTTGGGAAGTCAGGTGAGATTTGGGGTGATTTTTGGGCAGATTTTGGAGAGTTTGGGGTGATTTGGGGGATTTAGGGGATATTTGGATATTTCGTGCAGAATTTGGAGGATGTTGGGGTGATTTGGAGGATTTGGGGGCAATTTGGGTTGTAGGGATTTTGAGGAGTTTGGGGGTGATTTGGGGTTGATTTTGGTGGATTTTCAGGGGATTTTTATGGTATTTTGGGGGCGATTTTTACGGGATATTTTTGTGGGAATTTGGGAGAATTTGGAGGGGATTTTGGGGTCTCACCCCATCCTTTCCCACAGCCCGAGGGCTGCTCCAGCCCCATTGTGCTGCTCCATGATGTCACCAATGTCACCACCGCCCCCAGAGCGCTGCCCTCGCTCTGGGACAAACCCAAAAGTATCCGAGTCATCTCCAGGACCTGATCCAGGAGCTCATGTGAGGCTCCCAAAATCCAACATTTTCCCCCCAACATTTGCTATTTCCCCCCTCCCCCGCCAAAATCTAGGATTTTTTGCCCCAAAATTTGTGATTCTTTCACTGAAAATTCAGGATATTTTGCCCCAAAATTTAGGAATTTTTTGCCCAAAATTCAGGAATTTTTTGCCCAAAATTCAGGATTTTTTCATTGAAAAGTCAGGGGTTTTTTTCCTCCAAAATTCAGGATATTAAAAAAAAAACCCGGATTTTTTTGGCTGAAAATCTGGTGGTTTTTCCCCCCAAAATCTGGGATCTTTTTCCCCTGTCAGTGATCTTGGCCCATGTCCTTCAGAATTCCCAGGGATCGACCCCTGGCCTCGCTCATCATTGGCACCGATGAATTCCAGCGGATCCAGGAGGAGGCTCAGCCTCCGCGGCAGCTCGCGGATCGGCTGCGGATCCTCAAATCCCACCAGGACGCGGCTTTTGAGGGCATCTCCTGATTCCCTGAGCCCCAATTTCCCAATCCCAAATTTCCTGATCCCTCTTTTCCTGATCCCAAATTTCCCAATCCCACTTTTCCTGATCCTGATTTTCCCGATCCCGCTATTCCTGGTCCCGAATTTCCTGAGCCCGATTTTCCCTATCCCAAATTTCCCAATCTCCATCTTCCCAATCCCAAATTTTCTGATCCTGCTTTTCCCGACCCCACTTTCCCTGATCGCACTTTTCTGATCCCAACTTTCTCCCAGTCCCGATTTTCCCAATCCCACTTTTCCTGATCCTGATTTTCTGGATCCCGTTGTTCCTGATCCTGATTTTACTGATCCAGGGAATGCCCCGGGATGTCCTTGGGAATGTTGCCAAGAATGGCTCTGGGAATGTCCCCGGGAATGCCTTGGGATGTCCCAGGGATGTCCCCAAAATGTCTGCAGGCTGTCCCAGGGATATCCCTGGGAATGACTCCCAGGAAGATGCCGGGAATGCCCTGGGCTGTCCCTGCGATGTCCCCAGGCTGTATTAACATTGTTTGTGATTCTCTTTATGGTACAGGAATCATTGAGAGAATTCAGCACTCATTCCTGAAGGAAGTCTCTAACAAAGTTCTTTTTCTGTTATTACCCTCTCTGTACAACTTTTCACTTCCCAGGTCTCAGCAATACAACCTTCTGCACTTTGGATCACACACCCCTCTGCCTGGACCTGCACTGGAAGGTGATGTGAAGGCGGATGGCCTCGCCATGACAGTCACTATACCACAAAAGTTAGGGCAGGCCAAACTTTCTCATGATTTCTACCATCAAAATGCCCGAGCACTGGGAAAACAATTCCACCTGACTTTGCCACAAGCACGGGATGTAGCGAATCCTTGCTCACAGTGTCAGCAGACTCTTTCTTTGCCACAAATGTTAGGTACAAACTCACAAGGGTTGAAACCTAATGACAACTGGCAAACAGATGTAACACACTTTTCGAGCTTTGGGACATTTAAATATGTCCATGTTCCTCCTGATACCTTTTCTGGATTCATAGTAGCAACAGTACACAGGGTGAGAAATCCATGGGAATTTGATGGGAATTTCCCATGCCATGGGAATTTGATAGGAATTGGGGAGGGGAATTGAAGGATTCTAAATGCCTGGAATGCTTTCATTCCTTGGGAATATTGGAGGGGAACTGCAGGATTCAAAATTCCCAATGTCCAGCATGCCAGTATTCCATGGGAGTTCCATGGGGAATTTGGGAAGGGAGCTGAATCATTTGAAATTCCTGATGCCCAGAATGCAATTATTCCATAGTTTTGGTGGGAATTTGGGAGGAGAACTGGAGCATTCTAAATTCCCAACACTCAGAATACCCTTATTCCTTGGGAATTTGGGAGGGGAACTGAAGGATTCCAAATTCCCTATGCCCCAAATGCCATTATTTCATGGGAATTTGGGAAGGTAGCTGCAGGATTCAAAATTCCCAATGCCCAGAAGGCAATTATTCCATAGTTTGGGGGGAATTTTGGATGGGAACTGGAGGATTTGAAATTCCCAATGCCTGGAATGCAGTTATTTCATGGGAATTTGGGAAAGGAACTGGACGATTCTCAATTTCTGATTCTTGGAATGCAATTATTCCATGGGAATTTGGGAAGGGAACTGAAGGATTCAAATTTCCTGATGCCCAGAATGCCATTTTTCCATGGGAATTTGGGAGGGGAGCTGGAGGATTTGGGATTCCTGGTGCCCGGAATGCAGTCATTCCATTCTCCAGTTTTGGTGGGAATATGACATTGGAGCTGGAGGATTCAAACTTCCTGACACCCAGAATGCTGTTATTCCATGGGAATTTGGTGGGAATTTGGGAGAGGAGCTGGAGGATTTGAAATTCCCAACACTTTGAATGCCATTATTCCGTGAGCATTTGGGAGAGGAGCTGGAGCATTCAAAATTTCCAATGCCTGGAAAGCCATTATTCCATACTTTTGGGGGGAATTTTGGAGGCGAACTGGAGGATTTGATGGCTGGAATGCCATTATTCCATGGGAATTTGGAGGGAGAGCTGGAGGACTCAAATTCCTCATGGCCGGAAAGCCATTATCTAATGGGAATTGGGGAGAGCAGCTGGAGCATTCAAAATTCCCGATGCCTGGAATGCCGTTATTCCATGAGAAATTGGAAGGTAAATGGGGGGATTGAAAATTCCTGACGTCTGTGCCTCTCATGTGCCTTTGAAGCTGCCAAAAGTGCAGTTTTGATCTGTGCTAATCACGCTCGTGCCAAACATTGGCACCAGTGCTTGTGCATTTTGATGGAAAAAAGCATGACTCAGTTTTGCTTGTTCAAAATGTTTGGCAAAGTGTTTGCAAAAACCATTGTCAGTTTGTCGGCTCTCGCATTTCCTTCTGCCATGAATCCTGGAAGTGAGGAATGAACCCTGATATGAGAGAGAAAATATTGGTTAGTTCTGAGTGTCAAAATTGTAGAAAGACATGAAAGCCAACAATATCATTTGTAACATCCTTTAAAACTGATCCTTCTATTCTTTTAACAATACTAGCAATATAAGATAAATCTGTAATTAAATTCAAAAGTTCTGAAAAGAGCTGAAATGCTCTAAACTACTGCAGCCAGTTCAACAATCTGAGGAGAGCCCTCTATAGTTTGAACATCTGACTCCCATGTTTGTGTTGTTTGATTTTGCCATACTATTACTGATTTGTGTGTTTTCCCTGCTCCATCAGTGAGGAGAGTTATAGCACTTAAAGGCTCCTCACTTAGCATGGGTTTTTCTCTAAAACTTAATTTAGCTTGCAACAATTTGTGGCCTGGGTAATGAATAGAACAAACACCTGAATAATTTAGCGATGCAATTTGCAAGTCTGAATTTTGCAAAGCCCAATCAACCCTTTTCACAGCTAAATAAATAAATACAAAATCTTGGCTTGCCATCGTTAGCAATCTCGTTCTGGCTCTAATTATGATTTCAGCTGTCATCTCCATGGTTGTAAAAATTGTTTTTGGAGACCTATAAGGAAGAAAAACCCACTGTGTGATTAACAAAGGATCTTTCTCAGAGGTGTTCCATTGAAAAATGAGACCATAAAGTTGCATTTTTTCTCCTAACACTGCAAGAAATGCAGTGTCTACGGAATTTATTTCTAGCTTTACAAGAAAAGAGTAAGATGTTGGAGTCAACCAAACTAAGGCATAGGGTCAGCTGGACTTCACACCAAACAAACCAAGCCTGATCTTCAAGGTCTGGGAAACATTCATCTAAATCAGGGCAAGCCTCAGATCTCCTCCCAAGAGCCTTTGGAGTAGTTATGCTCATTAGTCCAAGTTCCACTCCCCTATTGGTTACATGTGTTCCATATAGAGTATGGTTTCTAGAATGTTCCACCCCCAAGACTATATATTCTTACCTCTTCCTTGTTTGTGGCCCTTGGAGCTTCTCCCTATGTTGTGTTCTGTTCCTAAGCATAGTTCCCATTTTTATTTCTCATTAAAAGTAATTTCCTTGTTGGGCACTCCATTGTTCCCTCTCCTTCTCTCCTATTTTGCACCACGTTCACCCTGAAGTCAGGGGACCCAAAGGTTTGTCACAGCCACCCTCACTGCGACAGGCAGTGCCCGGAGCGCTGTCAGGCAGTGCCGGGATCCCGGCTGTGGTTCTGGTCCCCACAAGTGAGGAATGGCAGCCTCAGGCTCAGACCCAGGCAGAAAGCCAACCAAGGGAGAGCAGAGGGAGGGCACCCTTCCAGTCTCTCTTGGGCATGGCCGCAAAACAGCCCCTGCTGCTTCTTCCTCCACCTGTGTTTGGGCTGTGCAGGTGGCAGAGCCAGCCAGGTTGTGCTCTGTGTTCCAAAGCCTGTTGGGAGCGGGCATGAAAAGCGCTGTGTGCACAGCACAGAGTCCTGGAAGGTGCTGGCAAGAGCACCCTGCAGGAACAGGGCTCTGGTCCCTGGCCAGGAACAGCCTGGTTTTGGTGCTGTGAGCGCAGGCAGGAGCTGAGGCAGGTGAAGAGGCAGCGGGCAGCTTGTGTTTGTAGAGGACCTGGGGCTGCACGTCTGAACCTGCACCTGGAAACTCACTTGGGGGAATAGGAGCTAGAGCTGGAGTGCCTGTCCTGAAAGGACCTGAAGTCATTCAGCCTTGCCAGCTTTTCTTAAGGGTGTGTTGGTGTTCCCTAGGAAAGCTGCACATTTGGGGAAATGCCTTTGGAGGAAAGGGGCTTGCTTCTCAAGGAAAGAGCTTCCCAGGGAGCTCCCAGTGAGGCTAGTGTGTGTCACCCTCTGGCTCTCTTCTGTGCTCCTTTCAGTCCTTAAGGCCTGTTGAACTTGGCAGAGGGGCACGGAAAAGGCAATGAAGTGTAGGTTTGGCATCTGCCTGGACCTGTGGAAACCAACCCAAGCACCTGCAGCAGGGTGTGTTACCCCCTTTGGACAAAGGTATGAGCAGGACCATCTCTGTCCAGCCATGAGCCCCAAAGCCCTCTGTGAGAGCTGTGAATTAAAAGGCCTTTACACACACACTTTTCACATCTTTCCTGTCTGCTGTGTTTCAACTCTTGGCAATATGTATTTGCCTCCTGCTTGGTCGGAGCTGCTGTGACCCAGGGCAAGCACAGAGCGTGGATGTGTGGGCCAGGGAACGTGGAGAGTCTTGGCTGATCTTGGTGTGTCCCTGGACTAGGAAAAGGCCTCCCAAGGTGTCCTGCTCATTGGCTCACCCTGTGCATCTTGGAGAGAACAAGGCAAGGATTTCTGGCAGCTGGGAATCAGCCAGCCTTAAAATGGGGGTGTGTGGTGGAGTGAGCCCAGCTGAGATAGGCTGAGAGCAGCCCGGTGCTCCTTGCTCCTCTCTGCTGAGCCGGGAGCGTTTGTCTGCTTTCGGCATGGCCCTGGCTGTGTGTCAGGGCTGCTGCGTGGACACGAGACAGCCGGTCCTGTCCCGCTGGGTGCCAGCGGTGCCTGGCAGCAGCCCTGCATCCACATCAGGATGCTGGCCAAGAGAGGCCCTGGAAGCTGAGGCAGCTGATTTGAAGCTTTTGCGGATACGCACAGGGGATGGCCAGCAGCGTTCCCTCAGGATACAGCAGTGCTGAGGGGTCTCCCCAGAGCTGCCTGATGCCACCCAGTTCTTGTGGCAGCAGTGTCTTTCCTGTGGGATGTTCTAGCTCCCCCAAGAGTGAAGAAGGAGCTGGAGAAAGAGCTTGCCAGGCTGCTCTGGATCCTTTCCCAGCAGGCCTGCCAGAGTGGAGAAGTGCGAGCTGAGCGCAGATGTGCCCATGGAAGAGCCGTGCACGGGAAGGCTGGCTGGGAAGGATGACCCAGGAACCATAGGCCTGGCAGGCTGGCTTTGCTCCAAGCCAGGGAAGGCCTTGGAGCAGATCCTCCTGAGTGCCATCCCACGGCAGGTGCAGGGAAGCAGGGGCCCTGCTGGAGGCTGGGAAAGCTCTGCGGAGGGACGGGCAGAGCTGGGGGTCCTGGCGGGCTGTTGAGGGCTTCTCTGGGGGTGTTTGGGGGGTGGGTTTTGGGGAAGGAGTTTTCTGGAAGGTGAGAGGTCTGGGCTTGAATTTGAGTCCCTTTGAAGGCAGCATCTGTGCTTTGGCACAGCTTTGGTTCTGGAGGGCAGAAAAAATCTCTGTGACTATTTCTTTTCCTGGTCCTATTTCTCCTGCAGGGAACAAGAGGGGAGAGCTGTACTTTCTTAGCCACTTAGATATCTGTACTGGGGGAGGATTAGCCCTTTTGCCATCTACTCATTTGTTTGGGTTACTCTTGTAACGCTGAGTGGTCTTTCATTTCTTGAGAGCTTTTATTCCTTTAAGAGAATGAGGAGATTATAATCCCTTCTTGGAAAAGCACTTGCCAATCAAAGAATGGCCTTCTTTTTGGCTCTGTGTAGTGTTATGTTTGGTCAAGTGACTTGCAGTGGATGATGTTAAGGCAAAGGAGTTGCTACTTTGAGAAGGGAAGAAATTTCCAAAGCATTCCCATTCTCATGGCTATTCATTGGAGAAGTTTGCAACTTTTGCAAGTCCTTGAGTTGAGCAATGGGAAGTAAAGCTTTCCTGAAGTGAGGATTCTTAACTGGGCCGAGCCCACAGAGCAGGGCAGCATTTGCTGATGTTTGGAGCAGTTGCAAGAGATCCTGTGGGGCTGCCTTAGACACGTGGGCGCAGGGATTGCTTCCAGCCTGGGCCACTTTGGCCAGGCTGGGGGCGGCCCCAGGGCAGGCGGCAGTGTGTGCAAGGGCCCTGGCTGGCACGCTGCAGCAGGGTCAGCGTTGCATGGAATGGAAGCCGGTGACCAAGGGCCTTTTGTGACACGTGGGAAATAGAAGCTTGCCCGGGTGCTCGGAACAGGCGACGGGACAGAAGGGGACAGAGCGGTGCCGTGAGGAGCCCCCGCCCAGCACGCTCGTTCTCGTCTCAGCCGGAGCTTTTCCGCAGCGTCATTCCCGCAGCTGAGCTCGAGGCCAGCCTGCGGGACTCTGTGACTCGGAGCTTTTCCGAGGCGTCTGCCATTCCTGCGGCCAGCGCCATCAAGTCCAGATGGTGGGATTTGGTCACCTGAATGGCTTAGGAGGAGTCTCCTGTCATTGTGGCAGGAGCCCTCAAGAGCAGAGTGCAGGACTTGCTGTCCTGCAGCCTTCCTGAGGCTTGTCTGTCACAGGTGCCTTGAAGGCACAAGTGCAGTTGTTGACTTGGCGATATCCTGAGGCATCTCTCTTGAAGGCGCCCTCAAGAACAGACTCTGGCATGGCAGCCAGATTGCCCAGCTTGTTGAAAGTGTTCAGGGGGGAAAAAAAGAGAAGCCCTGGAGCCGCCCCAGCACAAGAGCCTAAAGACCCGGAGCAGATCCAGACGCTGCAGGATGGTGAGTAGCAGAGCTGGGCCACAGGGCTGATGGCTACAGCCAGCGTGGCCCCATGCCATCCCATCCCATGCCCTGGGGACATGCCCATGGACAGGATGGACGAGGGGCAGAGCAGACAGCCCACAATGGCCGCGCTCCATCGCCTGGGTCATGCCGGGGCTCTCCCTGCCTGGGGAGCGCAGGGCTGGGCTGTGTTCTCCGGCCTCTCCCGCAGCCCCTCAGCTCTGGCTGCGCTCGCTCTTTGCCAGGTGCAGCCCTGGAGAAGACACAAGAGCAGGAAGCCGGCCGTGGCCGCTTGCGCAAAACCCTGAAGGTACCTGCAGTTACCCCCGGCTGGGCTGGGCCTGCTGTCCCTGCTCAGCCCAGCAGCACGCTTGCAGCATGCCACGGAGCATGCCTGGCTTCCCTGCCCTTTATTCTCCTGCAGATGTTTGGGAAATTGCTGCGCATTCGACAACGTAGAAAGGTGGGCCCCACAGCAGCTGAGGGCACAGCCCAGCCTGCCTCGGGGCTGACCGAGCTCCAGGCAGAGCCTGATGTCAGCCCAGATTGGGCTGAGCGCTCAGCAGACTCTGAGGCTGCAATGAACGAGGACAGGGCAAAGGCAGACAAGGCAGCAAGTGAGGATGTGGCCGTGACAAACAGCAACACCGCTGAGGACATCTCAAATACTGGCAGCAGGCCCACTCTCACTGGGATTCATGCTCCCACTAAGGATCTTTTGGAGGACAGTGCTGCTCCTTCTCAGGAGCAGGTAAGCAGCCTGGGGCTGGGCCTGGAGGCCTGCCAGGATGGTGTGTCCCCTCAAGCCATGGTCCCTGGGCCCCTCAGCCTTTGAGGCCAGCAGAGTGTGGCGGGAAGGGAAGCACTTCTTGGGGGAAGCTGGGCAAGTTGCTCCCTTGGACAGCACTCCAAATCTCCTCCATGCCTCCTCCAGGTGCTGGCCATGGTAAGAAACATCCACCAGACTCTACTGTCCCATGGCACTGTGGATGTCAGGCTGCACAGCCACATTGTGAGGCAGGCTGAAGAGCACCCTGCCGACGTGGTGCTGACCCTCCTGCGCTGTGCCCCAACATGTGACAGGTACGGGGCCCACGTGCCTGGAGAGCTCAGGGCTCAGCAGCCTTTAGGGCCCGTGGCCCTGTGCAGCCTGTGCTATGGGGTCTGCCGGACAGGCAGAGAGGTCCAGGAGCCTCGGGCCCCTCTGTTTCCCGAGCCTGCTGCCAATGCTCCCCCCTGCCCCCCAGGGCACCGGGGCTCTTTCACCTGCACTCGCACAGCTGCACAGGGCACGGTACTGTGACTGAGATGCCCCTGACACAGAGATCTGATCCCACAGAGCTGCTGCGAGGATATGGAGAAGCATTGGCTCGTCAGGAGTAACAGTGGAGAAAGTGCTGCCAACACTGCTCCGTGTAATGGAGGATTGGCCACTGCACAGCGCATGCGCCTCTGATGGGGACGACAGGGACGTTTTTGCCCTGGCTGTGAGTTTCTGGGCCCATGCTCAGGGCCGCCAGGTGGCCTCTGCAGTAGCTCTCAGTGCTCTCAGTGCCGGAGTCACTGGGCTGAAAGCTGGGCTAGGGGCAGGCTCAGGGGGCACCAGGCCCGCTGCTCCTCCTGCATCTGCCCTTGGGCCCTGCCCCATGGACACCTTGGCACTGAGCGCTGTCTCTGGCTGCTTCTTTTGCAGGCAGCTCTGGTGACTGTGCAGGTGCCTGGGTGGCTCAAGGCC
This sequence comes from Agelaius phoeniceus, assembly GCF_051311805.1. Classification (NCBI taxonomy): domain Eukaryota; kingdom Metazoa; phylum Chordata; class Aves; order Passeriformes; family Icteridae; genus Agelaius; species Agelaius phoeniceus. Next base: position 5,345,997 of record NC_135295.1, read on the forward strand.
ATGATCCCTTATTCTGAGCAACTGTTTCTGGCACTGCTCTTCCATATTGACATTACTACACAGCAGCCGCCAGCAGAGGAAGTTGATAGCTTCTGGGGAGCGTGCCAGGAGGAGCAGCGCCTTCCCATCACGCTTAACAGGTGCCAGTCCTCCTGTCCTTGCCATGCCCTTGTGGCCAGCGCCAGCGCTCCTAGTGTGACCTGGGCTTTGCTCTGCACACAGGTTTGCAGTGCAGGCCATGAAGGTTCTGCTCTGCCGACTGCGGTGTGAGCACGTGGTGATGTCTATGGAGCGCAAGAGTGCCTGGGAGACGCTGCTGTGTGCTGACAGCCAGCACTATGCCATGGCTCTGCTGGCCAGGTGAGACCCCCTTGTCCCCGCCGTCCCCGGCATTTGTGCCCTGTGCTCCAGGCAGTCCCTGTGGGCATGGGCCACAGAGGCTTGTCACTGAGGGACGGCCAAGGAGCCTGGAAAAGGCTGGGAGAGGAGAGTGCCCAGAAGGGGCCACCTCCCAGAGCAGCCACATCCCCTGCAGGGATGCTGGGGAAAGACCAGGCCTCTGTGAGTCAGTTCTGGGAGAGTTTTGTCCCCCACCTAGGCTCTCGGTGCCTTTTTTCCCCCTGCCAGGGAGATGCGTTATGACTTGAGCCCACTGTGTTCCCATGTGGCATATGGCCTTCTCCTGCTGCTCAGCAGTGAAAAGCCAAGCTGGGATCTGCCCTTGCTGGCATTCCTTGTGGAGGTGAGCCTGGTGGCCAGCAGTGCCTGGCTGAGGCTGCCTCGCAGCTCTCTGGCCTCTCAGAGCCACAGCTGCCTGGGCCAGTGGCCACGCCCTGTGCTGCTGCCTGGGCCCGGCCCTGTGGGGTGCTGGGCTCCTGCTGGATGGTTCCCCTGTCACTGCCCCGTGCCTTTCAGGTCCTCGAGTGCCTGCACTTGAGGAAATGTGCTGGCACTGTTGTGAAGATGATGTCAAGTTGCCTGCAGATGGAGTGCAGGGAGCGGCGGCGCCTGGCGCTCAGAGGCCTGGTGGTGCTCAGCAGGGAGCCCTGGATGGTGAGAAGGGGGCTGCGGCTGAAGCTGCGCTGTGGAAAGCAGCCCCTTGGGCGTGCAGGGCTTCAGGAGCTGAGGCAGCTGCTCCCAGCTCTCCTGCCTCAGCTGCCCCAGTGCTTTGGCTCAGGCCTTTGGCCTGTGGGCCCTGCAGCAGCAGCAGCAGGGTGGGCTTGCAGTGCCAGGGCGGTGTTGGCGGTGCAGCCGTCCATGGCTTTGCAGCGCAGCCTTGTGTTCCACCCAGGCCAGGAGAATGTGCAGGCTGTCTGTGAGCCTTCTGGAGCTGCTGGGTGAGGCCGATGGAAAGGTGGTCAGCATGTCCATGCATTTGTTGCCAAATGTGCTCCAGGCAGACATGCTGGTATCCAGCACCACTGCCCCCAAGCTGGCTGAGGCACTGCTGCTGCTCTTTGACCACGTAAGGCTCTGTGTCCCCAGCTGCGGGCACTGGCTGCTGCCCAGAAACTTTGGCCAGGTGAGCGTGGAGTATTTGGTGTAAAGGCCTGATCCTCTTGCATTCCTCCAGGACAACAGCCACATGCAAGTGCTCTCCCTTGAGCTCTTCTTCAGGGTGATGGAGTCGGTAGTGGAGGAGGGAAAAAAGCCCCTTGTGAAGATTTTGAGCCAAAGCCTCCTTCCACTCTTCTTCCAGTGCCATGATGAGAAGCAGTGTGTGGCAAAGGTGAGGTTTTGTGTGATGCTGGTGGATCCTGGGGAGGGGGCTGGGCTGCCTCCTGCCCTGGCACCTCCAGGAGTGCAGCCTGGTGCAGGCCTTGGCACAGGGATGTGGGTCCTGGGCCTTGGCCCATGGGGCCATCTGTGGGTGTCTGGTGCCCTGCAGGCCTCTCGGGAAATGCTGCTTGGTGTGGCCAAGTTCCTGAAGAGGAGGAAGCTGAAGCAGCTGGTGAAGAAGGGGCAGCTGTCAAAGTTCAGCGAGGTGCTGGTAAGGAGGGCCTGGAAGGCCCAGGCTGAGGCTGGAGAAGGCCCCTGAGGGCGGTGCTCAGGGTGCGGGACTGGCAGCTGTGCCCGTGGCCGCTGCTGCTGGCAGAGGCCGCGCGGGCTCTTCTCCAGGCTCCCGTGGGCCCGAGGCGGGTGCCCATGGAGCTCCGGCCCGGCGGGGCTGCGGGGCGGCACGGCGGCTCCCCGGGCAGCAGCCGTCCCTCTGCCCCCTCCCCTCGGGAGCCCTTGGCCAGCGGCTGCTGTGGCCGCGCCTCAGGGCGGTGCGGGCAGGGGAGGCCGGGGCTGGGCGCCCGGCCCAGGGGCTGAGTCCGCGCCAACGCTTCCCTCCTGCCGCTCTCTGCAGCTGGCAGAGGACAGGAGCCGAGTGGCCGAGCACCTGCGTGGGGCCTTGTGCTACCTGCAGAGCCCACAGGAGCCCCTGTGAGAGGCGGCCATCAGGATCATCGGTGAGTGCCGAGCCTGGGCTCCCTCCCTGGGCCGCCACAGCTCGGCCCCGGCTCCACCTGCTGCCCCAGCAGCGCCGGCCGGGCCCGGCGCCGTGGAGCCCCGGCCGGGCTGGGCGCTGCTGCCACCCTCTGGCAGCTGCGCCCTGGGGTGGCAGCGTGCGGCAAGGGCGCGGGCTGAGCCCTGCCGGGCCAGCAGCCCGTGTGGCCGCGGTGCCGGCAGCGGCGCTGGCAGGGAGCTGCGCCGCTGGGGCCGTGACAGGCTCTGTTTTGGCAGGGATGGCCGGGATGGTCATGAGGGGCCGCAAGGAAGAGCTCCAGCTCCTCAATGAGGGTGAGTGCGGGCAGCGGGCTGACAGCGGGGGCTGTCGCTGGGGGAACTTCAAATCCTGCCCTGGCTGTGGCAGGCTTCGCTCCCTGTGTGGACAAGCACAGAGAGATCTCAGGGAGACGCGCAGGGGAGATTGGTGGCCAGCACCTTCTAACCCATCCCATTGTCTCCTGCTGCCTCCTGTCCATGGCCAGAGTTAGGAGCTATGGCCCTGGCAGGAAGGCCTCCTTGGCTACCTGCAGATCCAGGCTCTGACTGTGGCTCTGCTCATCTCTCTTGCAGCCCTTCAAGGCCTGAGAAGAGATGACAGCCCTTCCCAAATGAACATAGCGCTTCAGCAGAGAATCATGGAGAGATCTGCAGAACTCCGTTTATCTGGCGGCTCAGAAGAACCATTGCTGCTAAAAGGCCTAAAGACACCATGGAAGAGGAGATCACCTGGAGAGACCAGAAGAGACCAGGGGAGACCAGCTGGAGCTTCAGGCACAGCTGATGATTGGCACAGCTGATGATTGGCACAGTTAAGCCTGTGGGAAGTTGCCATAGCTCCTGCCTTCTCCCTGCCTGTTGACAACTGCGTGCCTCCCCAGCCCTCAGACCCTGCCCGTCCCCTTTCTTCCCTCACCACTCCTCCCTTTGCTTGGCCTTCCGTGAATAAACAGTTTGGCTTCTTCACTTTGCCTGCATGCCTGTGGAGGTGAAGCGAATCCAGGCCCTGGGACACACAGGCCCCTGCTGCCATTCTCTGCCACGCCGTGTTTTGTGCACAGAGCCAGAGGAACAAGGGCAGGCCAGGCTGGAAAGGTCCCTGTGCTGAAGGTGCAGTTGCAGAGCACTGTGCAGTTCCAGATCTTGCTGAGCACACTGGAGGCCAGCAGTGGCACAAGGAGCCGGTGTGTCAGGACCAAAGTGGTGTCTAAGGCCCTGCCATATTTGGTCCGCTGTTGTGCGTGTCAACAAGATAATGAAGAACAGACAATGAAGGAAACCTTATGGTTTAACTGGTGGGAATTTGACCTTTGAGGGAAACAATGGACTGGTCAATGGATGGGAAGCTGTGCCACAATGGAGCTGTGCTTGGCATGGAGGGAGTATCACAAGTCATTGCAGCCTCATCTCATGCACTGGCCACACGTTACAAACGGGGGGCTAAGTATTTTTAACATCTGCAGGGAGGGGTTCTCTCTACCCGTACAACGCAATATCTTCTTATCGCCTTTCCCTAATTTCCCACATTTCCCCCCTCCCTCATGATTAATTAAAAACATACGAAGTGGAAACCGTTTAAAATTGCAAAGGGTCTTAAACTGATGTATGGTAAAACCGACAAATGGTAAAAGACAATGCAACATATCTGCAACAAGTGCGCCTCAAAGCAATTTCTGGTGGCCAACAAATAAAATGTTACCGTCTTCCAAACAGTTTTTAACAAACAATACTAATTTGTTCAATATTCAAGGCCCAAAACACAAGGTCAGGAGTATCATATTAAGAGGGCCTATTAAAGTTGAAACAAGGGTACTCAGCCATGGGGACTGATTGAACCATGACTCGAACCATCCTTGTTGAGCTTCCCTTTCTGTCTTTCTCTGGGCTAGCCTTTCTCTTAGTTCAGCCATCTAGTCTCGTATGACCCCAGTATGGTCTGCATAAAAACAACATTTTTCCTTCAAGGCAGCACACAGGCCTCCTTGTTGCATGAGCAAGAGGTCCAATCCTCGTCTGTTCTGCAGGACAACTGAAAGCAAGGAGAGGGATTTCTCTAGAAAGAAGATGGATTTCTCAATTCTCTGTCTGTCCTCATCGATGGTCATCTGCAGTTCAGAAAGTCCATGGTGTTGAGATACAAGGGCCGAGACACCTGTGGCTGCACTGGTAGCTTCTAGACCGAGGAGCATTGCAATGGTTATGCCCGTTATTACTTCCCTTCTGTGGAGCCAGTTAGGTTTTTCTAAAAGGTGATATATTTCTTCTTCTTGGTGGTACAGGACTCTAGGAGCAATTAGAACTTGGACACAAAAATCAATAGTTATTAAATTTATCAAGGAGTACGCAGGGGCTTACTCCAGATTGCTGGCAGACCCATATTCCTGATGTAGACGGGATCGCCCACTTATAGATCCCTCCATTAGGCTCAATAAATTCGGTGCAGATGTTGCCCATCTGCCTTGCTAAAATTGCTTTGCCAAAGCACTTGCCTTGGCCTGTGACCTGACTCAGGGTAATTCCCCTCCAGGGGGTGTGCCACCTCCACTGGTGTGGATTCTCTGCCATTGAATAGGTAAAGGGGACATTAAAGGCAACACCCTCATAAAAAGGGGGCTTTGCATCATAGCATAACCAGCATGATTTAGTGAGGTTCGGGTTAGATTGGTTCCGTGATAAAAAGGTAGCATTTAATATACCAAAAAATGAGTCGTAAGGAGCTGGTGTATCTAAAAGACCAGATGGGGAGGAGATAAAATTTACTACCTGTGCATTAAGGGTAAAATTGGCGCTAGTTGTGATCCCCCTCTTGGGCCCACTTGCTGTAAGAATTAGATTGGGTCCGATTGATCGGGATACTGACGGTAGGAGCCTGATAATTCGTATGTTCACCCAAATGTCGTGAAAGGTGCGGACAAACACCGACCACACCTTAACTGTGGTCCAGTTCTCATTGCTCGGCTGCAAAATTGTCATTGTGTAGCTTGTACAATTGTGTTTTCTCCCGTCTTGGGGCGTGTATATTTGCTTGTCACTTCCAAATTTTGGTTCGAGACAGCCATGGGGAGCATACCTGACTTGCAGGAACTTATCAGGTTGCTGTGGTTGCCATCTATTGCTTGTCACGATAGTTTCACAACCGCAATATCTGCAATATCCGTTCCCTGGATAGTTACAGAAACTTTTGCCTGGGTTGGAAGCAGGTCACCAATAGGTCTTGTATAGTGATAAATCTCCAAAACTGGGGAATCCTAGTTGTGGGGGAAAAATGTCCCTTTTTAATAAAACCTCTTATTTGGCCTTATCATAATGCAGAGCACTAGGGCTCAGGAGCTCAGTCCCTGGGTAGGGACCGGGTGCCCAAAGCTAGCTCGCTCATGCCAAGGCCGCGGGGCTACCATCTAGCAAGCATGGTGATTATCAGCTCTATAGTGATTGCAAGCTCTCAGGATTTCAGCTCTGCTTGCTAGGTAGTGGTGCCCTGGGCTGGAGGCTGCAGCAGACGGAGAGAGAGGAGAAGGAGAAGGCACAGGCTGTTCCACGGAGATGGCTTTATTTGGGGAGGTCCGTGAAGGGTCTCTGCTCTTCTTCTTTCTCCCCTAATGGGGTACAGTATGCTTCTTTTATAGGGTTGGAAAGGATCCAAGCTTGACCAATGGGTAAGGGGTTAACATGACATTGCCTTATAGGGTTACAGAGGTAGGTTAAGGGGTGGAGGACAGAAAACCAGGAATTTTCTTTTGCTGTTTCAGCATTCCTATTGTTCATATCCTCCATGGTGCTTTTCCTAAATCTATGGGGTTTACTACATCCCTTAGCTTAAACTCAAAGGATGGGCTATCCGGTGTGATGATTTCTTTAATAATGTTATCGCTTGAGAGGTGACGTAAAACCCACCTGAATGGCTGGTGAGGGTAATGCCCTGCATTGGCCTGCCCTCTGCCAACTAACCCTAAAAGCAAGATCACACAGAGATACCGTTGCCGCTTGGATCTCACTGGTGTGGGATTCCTGGGAGCTGTCGGGGTGCTTGATGATTTTTCCTCAGGTACTGGGGTATACCGGTTGCGGAGGCGTCCAAGGGTCCAGTCCTGCAAATAAAACTTCACAATTCTCATTAGTTCTACTCTTAAGGTCTGGTTTGATAGACTTAAGTGGGCACCATTTAACTCTACTGGCTTTTTCAACAGCTGCCTACCCTCGCCCCATAAGCACCAGTCTCCAACCTTGTTCCCATTCCCCTAGTTCATTTTTAATTATAACCTGTGGGCCTTCCTCTAATGCTCGGGTGGCCCAGTGCCTCTGGGCGGGGCTGTTTGTCTCGTCCCCCCTAGGGAATTGATTTAATGCTAGCAGAGCAGTTGCCAGTATGCGCGCTTGGTCTCTCAGGGGAACGGAATTTATAAAACCCTCTGGTTTTGCCAATACCTCTAACTTGGCTTTCAGAGTTTGATTTGCTCACTCAACAATGGCCTGCCCAGTGCTATTGTATGGGATGCCATGTACTAAAGTGATACCCCATTTTGAAACGAATGCTTGGATCGATTTTGAAACAAAATTCGGGCCATTGTCTGTCTTGATCTGCTTTGGAACACCAAGCCACGCCATGGCCGTTAACCAATGTTGGATGGTTGCTTTGGAATCAGTTTTTTGATGTTGTGTGGTCATGATCACTCCGCTATATGTATCCACAGTCACTGCAAGCCACGCTTGGGGTCTAAGCAGCTGACTTAATGTAAAGTCTGTTTGCCATATTTCTGTAGCTTTGAGGCCTCTGGGGTTGATGCTGCTAGACCACAGTGGTGATTTTTGGCAGTGGGGACATGTGGCGACAACGTGCTTTGCATCAGCCGCTGAAATCCCACAATTTTCGCGAATGCTTTAGCTCCGATATGAAGGGACTCATGTAGTTGACGGGCATCTCTCAGCATCCACAGTCCTCTTGCAGCAGCATCTGCCTTGTCGTTGCCAATTTGAAAGAATCCCTTAACCGTATTATGGCTGTTAATGTGGATGATAGATATGGTGCCTTTTCGTGAAAAAAGTGCCTCTTTGAGCATCATCGCCACCGCAGACACTGACACGCTGGGTCCAGACATGGCTAGGCAAAGCTTAGCCACAAATATAGAGTTGGTTACGATGCTGAGGTGCTCTTCTGGAAACAGTCCACATGCTAGTACTATGGCGGCTGCTTCGAGTTGCTGGACTGAAAGCGTAGGATCAGTCGTTTTGATGCATTGCCACTGTTCTCCTGACTGCCATACTGCTGCTGCGGTGGAGGTTAGCGAAGATGCGTCCGTGAAAACCGTGGATCCTGCTCGCGGCCGGTCAGTTATTTTTGGCGGGAGATCAATGTTGACAATCACAAGCAGCTGAGTTCAAGGGGATTTTGCTGCATAGTGAATCTCTCCTCCAAATCCAGCAAGGGCTATGGCTAGATGCTCTAATATTGTCGCTGACTGTGTGGAAAGCTGCGTGCAGAAGGGCAGATATATCTTGGCAGGTTCAATGCCCAAATGCCTTAGGGCAAGTTTCCTGCCTTTCATGATAAGGCTGCTAAGGAATGCAACTCCTGGGGAAAAAGCGCAAGATGGTTTTCCCAAGACCACCCATTGTATCGGTTGGGCTTTGTTGGGGGGCCCTTGGGCTAGGGCTCCTACTCCCCCTTTCTTTGTAAAGTGGACATACAGGTCAATCGGTGCACCTGAGTCCCATCTGGTGAGCGTACTCACTGACATTTGATGTTCGATAAAATTGAGCGAAATTATCACTTCTGGTGTCAGAGTTTTTCATTCCCATGGGTTTTTCCCTCTCAGGAGGTCGTTTAGGGGGTCCATGACCTTGGGAGGGATCAGGATGATATTACAGAGCCATTGTAGGGATCCTACCAGCTGCTGCGTGTCATGGAGTGTCTTGATGTCTTGGCAAATTTTTATCTGGGGAGGGGTTATATAGGAGTTTGAGATTCCCACTCCTAAAAAAGTTACGCACAGTCCCTTTTTTATTTTTGCACTTGTGATTTTGAACCCATTTAATTTTCAAGGTCTCCGAGACTGTCGACACTAGCCGGTCTACTTGGCTCGTTGATGGTGCGGCGATCGGGATGTCTCCATGTATTGAATAATGGTCGCAGTCAGATCGTTCTGCCGAGCTGGTGCTAGTTCTTGGTACACCGTGATTTGGCAAATGGTAGGGGAGTTGACCATTCCCTGAGGCAATACTCTCCACTGGAAGCACAGGTTGGGCCGCTGGCTGTGCGGGAAGGTGACGGAAAAGGCAAACCGCTCTTTGTCTTCCTCGTGCAGGGAAATGGAAAAGAAGCAGTCTTTAATGTCAAGAACTGCACAGGGCTGTCCTCTTGGTATCATTGAATTCATCAGCAGCAAAGTTTGTACAGGACCCATTGGTTGAATTCTTTTGTTCACCTCTTGCAAGTCGTGCAGGAGGCTGAAGCGCTCACCGGAACATTTGGGTATTACAAAGATTGGAGTGTTCCACAGGCTTGTGGAGCGTTCTACGTGGTTCCGCTGTAGCTCACGGCTAATTAGCTCAAGAAGGGCAGTCATTCGAGGCTTTGACAAGGGCCACTGCTCCACCCATACTGGGTCCGCTGATTTCCATGTTAGTTTGATGGGTAGTGGTGGGTACGCGGCAGTGGCCCTTAGAATAAATTTGTCATCCTGACATCCAACAGGGTTAGGGCATCCCTCCCCAGCAAGGCTGGGCATTCTGACATAGCATATGGCGAAAGGGTGATAGTTCTCCCCAGTCCTCTTTCGGTGCAGAGCGTTATCGCTACCAGTTGGGTGCTTTTTCGGGCCCAAGACAGCCCTCCAACCCCACCCACCATGGGGGCTTCTTCCAGTTTCCACTGTGAAGACCAGTGTATGTTTGGGATGACGGTAACTTCTAAACCCGTATCAACCCAAAAGGGGAGGCAGATAGCAGAGTCATCAGAATTGTTATGGAGACAGCAAACTGCCCACACTATCAGCCGGTGTCTGCCCACCTTCACGGTGAAGGCCACCCAGAGGTCCCGCTCCCACGCTTTCATGGCCAGGGCCACCCAGGGACCTCACCCCCAGGGAGCCGTTCTTGGTATTCCTGGGGTGTAGATGGGTTTGGCTGAGCTGTTGGTTGAGTTGAGAAATTGGTCATTGGAGGGGGCCATGGGTGTGGGAGCTCTGCGCCCCATTGAGAATTGGCATAACTGGGCCGTTTCATGTCCCAGGTGGGAGGGAGCTGTGTGCGGCCCGGGTGCCCCCCCTCCTCCTGTTTCCCTGATATTTAGATCTGCACTCTTTGGCAAAATGCCCCTTTTTGCCACATGCCCAGCATGGCCCCCATGGTCTCGTCTGGCATGGGGGAACAGCTGTTGGTGGATACCCTGACTGGGGGCAGTTCATTGCAACGTGACCTGCCTGGCCACACTTAAAGCATGCTATCACACTAGTTATTGCAGTGCGGACAGCTGCCTGGATTGGGGCTAGATGTTTTTCTTTTGCGACATGCCTAATCATGTCCACGATGTTAGACCTGGGTGGTAATGACCGTAAAATGTCCTTAGTGGCTGAATTGCATTGTTGGCGCAAACACTCCGCTAACACAGGGCCCTTCGCTTCCAAGGGTAGGGCTGAGGAATCAAGTGCTACCTGGAGGTGGTCCACAAATTGTGTAAAACTTTGACTCTCACTTTTCTTACAGTAGACCATGGCGATGGTCTAGCAATGACCTTAGAAGCAGGTCATTGCTTCATATCCTAGAGAGGATAGCCTCTCTAGTGGCACGGGTAGTTGTCATAACCTCATGGGCCCGAAGGCCCGAAGGCCTGTGCCTGTGGGGTGACCATGGTTGGGTCTGTACCTGTAGAGAGCTTTTTGGATAATTGGTTAGCTGAGAAAGGACATTTCGATGTGATACCGATGGATAAGGATAGGGGAAACAAGCTGGGAACTGAGCAACCAGTGTCCAATCACTGACAAAGGTCACAGTGACCTTCTCTGAAACGGGAAGACGGGGGAGAAAATTGCTTGCCAGAAAATGTAGATATCTTAGGTAGAGAAGCTAGAAGAATGCAAACATAGAAGCAAAATATTTGTTAGAAGATAGAAGTAGGTGTGGTTGATCTAAGTGTGCTTTAACCAATAATGAGCTCAGCTTTTGCAATATGTATAAGCTTCATTAACACCAATATAAATATGTGTGGGTTTTCAATAAACTTCGGGATTTGCTATTCACGCATATGGTGTGTCGCATTTCTCCCGCCGTTCACGACAAATGGTGACCCCGGACGTCGGGACTAGCCACGGTCGGAGGCGTGAGCGGAGTCAGGTCCTATCGCAGCTGAGGACGGCAAAAGCATGGCTGAAAAAGGGAAGGTGCGAAGGCCCCGGGTGACCCCAGAGGGGGGCCCGGCTGATACGTGCTGCCAGAGCCTGAAAAGAGCTGCAAGAAGCGTGCTGTTATCGTTCAACACGGATAAAGAAAGGCAAGCAGTATATAATTTATTTCCTAGCTTTTTATAAAAGCGTAAAGTTAAGAGTATAGAGTTGCAGAAAGAGCTTCATGGGTTGTTAGCTCATGGGTATGCTCAAAGACTTTTTCGGACTCCTTGCATGGTGCATAGGTTATCAGAGTGCCGTATATTTGGGGATTAGTTGTGGCAGGCAGTCATAGATGATGATAAAGCCGCAAGAAAGTTGGGAGATTTATGGCGAGTCGTGCATGCTGAATTCTTGAAATACCAGGCAGAGGAAAGAGCTGCCCAGCAGGTTAGCGTAGCCCGTGAAAGAAACAGGAGTTACAGAGACTGGTTTGGGTCCCCGCCGACACTAGCTCCTGCTCTAAACGGCATTTCCCCACCCCCATCGACGCCTGCTCTAAGCAACACGGCCCCGCCGACATCAGTGCCTGTTTTAAGTGGCACCCCCTCGCCGACTTCGGTTCCTGCCCCATACGGCGGTCCCCTGCCGGCACCGGCATCTATGTTAAGCGGCGGCTCCCTGCCGACGCGAGTTCCCGCTCCAGACAGCAGCTCCCTGCAGCTATCAGCTCCTGCTTTGGGCAGCAGCCCCCCCCCGCGCGTACTCCAGCCGTGCCGTTCGCGCTGCCTGCCCCAGTGTTAAACCCTACACCTCCTCCGCCGCCTGCTCCGCTCTGCAGCCGCCCCGACCCCCGAGCTGAGGGGGCGGCAGGACGGGCCTCCCACCCCCCGTGGAGCAGCGGGCTCCGGGAGGTCCACCCGCCCCGCGGCTGCCCGGCACAGCTCTGCTTCCCGGCCACCAGCCGCCGCGCCCAGACACAAGTAGCAGCTGTCACCGCTTCGGCTCAACCGGCCTCCAGCCCGCCACCGCCAGGAGCCTCGGAGTGGACCTGGCAGCAACAGCGGACAGTAACCCTAATAACTATTCACCCAGAAAAGGTTCCAACTGGAGTGAAGGGACCACTTATTATTGATGGATTACCTATGGGAGCTTTGCTTTTATGATGTTCCTCGGCTACAATGATGAGATTATTTGTTTTATCTGGAATAATTGACGCTGATTATACAGGAGAGATTTCTATTATGCTGTATACTCCTTTTCCACCTATGCAAATCGAACAATGAACTGTTAGATGAACTTCGAACTTTTTTAAAGGGAACTGATCCAGCACAGCCTGTTCGTATAACCCCTGAACAGGTTAAGACACTGCAGCAGATATTAGACTGTGTTACACAAGGCAGTGCTCAGACACGTGATCTTGATCTCCCTGTACAGCTGACAGTTTGGTGTGGACCAAAATTTTTACTGGGTGCACTTACTCAGCATAACAGAAAAACGGGGGAGACATGGGCCTTGGAATGGATATCTCCTCCACTTCAACAACATAAAACCCTTCTTCAGAAGATTGAAAGTTTAGCTGATTTGCTCAAAAAAGGTCGTGATAGGACAATGTGGTTGGATTCAATGCCCAAAAAGATCACTAAAGCCCTTATCGGATGCTATAACTGCTTACACAGATGCAGGAAGAAAATCCAAACAACTGTTACTCATTGTACATATTTATATGTTTAGAAAACTGGACTGGATGTCATGTAACATTTAGAATTATAATTTAACCTGAATGTTAGTTTGCGCAAAAAAAAACTCCCTCCAAACAACAAAAACAACAAAACTCCCACTCAAAACAAATACTAAAATATATAATAGACTTCCAACCATAATATTATTATTATTATTATTATTATTATTATTATTATTATTATTATTATTATTATTGGGGACAATTCTGATAAATAATTACCAAAAAGAATATATTCATCCCTACTGTTCAAGCATCAATTGACTTTTATAACATAAAACATAAACACTGATGTTTGAAGCCTAGAAAACATTCATTCTATTGTTTGAATAATGATTTCAGTCTACAGGAAAACTGTTGCTTAGCTTTTCCTGTAACATCGAACAAAGAGTATTTTGTACTTAGTTGCTATCCTTTTTCTTTGTCCAAGTGAGAACACAATATGTCATTTAAAATATTCTCTCATTTAATTTACATTTTAATCTGAAAGAGAATATGGGTTTAAAAATCATACCACAGCATTAACGTCCCTTTGCACTCAGAAACATATTTCTTGTACCTGTTCAATTTAAAGCAAACCCACAATACTCTGAGCACCTGACTCAACTTGTAACTTCTCCATCACTTCTTATATTTTTTTTCCCTCTGAAAATAACCAGTGTGAGCTGTAGCTTGTCTCTCATGTGTTAAGTTCTTCACTGGCTTTGCATAAGAAGATTCACAAGCACATGAGTTATTCTACACTGCTTATTTGTCTCAAACATCTGATCTAAAACACGTCATTTGATTTGTATTTCTTAATATTTTATAGGTGAGTTAGTTCTGAGTCATTTTTCTCTGTTTCCTGTGTCTAACCAAGATGATGAAGGACTTTGTTGATACATCAGACTTCACTGAAACAAAGGCTTCACACAGATCAGGCATCTAAACTATTTGTTCATTTCAAAAGTGGTATTTTGGCTACAGTATATTTTTTCTACTTGTGTGGTAGAAATATTCCTCTGGCACAGTCGAACGTGATAGGTCCTATTTTGGGAGGTCAAGATCCCAACCAAGTGTGGGAAGATTGTCTGAAGAACTTAAAGAAGCTGAAGCTGAGGAGAAAGAGACGTTCTTTAGAGCTTGTGACAGACATGATGGCCGAGTGGCCCAAAAGGGTGCCTGGGAAAATCAAGATGGGATGGAAACTTTATGGTGTTGCTTTATTAATTTTTGCTTCTTTTGGGGACAGTGTAGACCATCAGGCATGGGCCCCACCGCAGCCCAAAACTAACATATGGGTCACCCTGGCAAACTTAACCAAACAAGAGACTATTTGCCTGTCACTGTCTTCTCCTGGCAATCCGTTCACAACTTGTTTGGTTGGATTACCAGCAGATCCCTGGCCGTGCCCTTTACATGTGCCAACTTGTAAGGTCAGCAATGCTAGGATGAATGTGGACAATTGGGATCAGTGGATTTCCTGCTTTCCTATAGCACCACAGGAGCCCCAAGAGTTAGAGTTGTTAGGGTCAGTGATGGCAGATGCATGCATTCATTTTAACCATAGAAGCCTGCTGTCAGTCAAGAACCACTCTAATGTTGTAACTTCCAGCATGACTGTCTACCGAAATGCATCGGCCTGGTGCAATTATACAACAAAGAGAGTGTCAGTCTCATCAAAGGACCCTATTCAATTGCCAGCCGGATATTTCCTGATATGTGGAGACCGTGCTTGGGCCGGTATCCCATCAATGCTGCACGGGGGACCATGTACACTTGGACGGCTGTCTCTACTTACACCTAACATGTCCATGATACTGAACATGAGCTGCTGCCATCTTAGAAGCAAATGAATGGCTCATGCCTTTGCAGCTGACTGCCGAGACGATGTAAAGTTTTGGTCCCCAGCGGCCATAGTTGCAGCATCTTTCTTAACTCCAGGGGTATCAGCAGCAGGTGCTCATGCTATTTTAAATAAGTTAGGGTGTTGGCTTGCTAAACAAACAAATGCAACTTCTTTAGCAATTTCCAGTCTTTTGCTTGATGCAGATTCTATTCGCCATGCGACACTTCAAAATAGAGCTGCAATTGATTTTCTCTTACTTGCACAAGGCCATGGCTGTGATGAATTTGAGGGCATGTGTTGCATGAATCTCTCTGATCATGCACAGTCTGTACACTCACAGCTCTCTGAGTTACGGAAGTTAACTGGGAACTTACAGGTAGAATCAGGCCTTAGTATTGATGGATGGCTCAAATCTTTAAACTTAGGATCATGGTTACGTTCTATTGTTAAGGTTAGCATTGTAGTAGCTATTGTAGCTTTGTTGTTAGTATTAGTCTTGCCTTGTTTTTGTATATGCTTGCAGAATATGGTGCGAAAGATGATAACTACCGCATTTAATCAAACCATGCTTGTTCAACAGAAAAACGGGGGAAATGTAGAGAGCTTTTTGGATAATTGGTTTGCTGAGAAAGGACATTTCGATGTGATACTGATGGATAAGGATAGGGGAAACAAGCTGGGAACTGAGCAACCAGTGTCCAATCACTGACAAAGGTCACAGTGACCTTCTCTGAAATGGGAAGACGGGGGAGAAAATTGCTTGCCAGAAAATGTAGTTATCTTAGGTAGAGAAGCTAGAAGAATGCAAACATAGAAGCAAAATATTTGTTAGAAGATAGAAGTAGGTGTGGTTGATCTAAGTGTGCTTTAACCAATAATGAGCTCAGCTTTTGCAATACGTATAAGCTTCATTAACACCAATATAAATATGTGTGGGTTTTCAATAAACTTTGGGATTTGCTATTCACGCATATGGTGTGTCGCATTTCTCCCGCCGTTCACGACATGTACCCATTAACCGCTGTATACTAGAACTGTGCAGTGGGTGGTCTGCCCCAGTCACTAAGGCTAGTTGCTTTGTGCAGTTGTCCTCCCATTCCTATTTGAAAATGATCATCCCTGCCCCATTTAAAATTAATCTGCAAGTTCATTTAATATCAAATGGGAGCACTCATCTTCTCCAAAAACGCTATCGATAAGAGTGGAAACCATAGCTGAATTAATCCCTCTGTCTGCAATTGCTTTAACAATGGCTTGCACATCCTTAGGGTTTACCGGCGAGTAGGTTCTCTGATTTCCGCCGTGCCCCCCCCACTCAGACCGGGAAAGCTAGCGTGGCTGATGGGGCCCAATTGGCGCATGCTATTTTTATTTTCCTCCAGTCTGTAAGTGGAGTTCGTCTCTTTTCTAACTTCCCCTTAACCCAAGCAGGAGCGTTGTGATTACTAATCTTATATACTCTCGCTCCCTCCTTGTCAGAGTCGGAATCGGAGTCAGCTACGGACCGCTTGTCTAACCACTCATCCCAGCTCGAGTCTGACTCAGGTCCGGAAGTCGACTGACTGGATACTTCCAGAGCCTTTTTGTCAGGCTTTGACCCCGCCCCTTTTTTCTAGCATTGGGCAGCTCCTTCCCTCTAGGCTCGCCCTGCCTCCTGGTGGGGGAGGCTCACCTCTTACAGGAATATGTTTCCAGATGAGCGCTCTGAGTGGCTCTGATTCCCCCTCCACATCTCTGCCCTCTTTCCTGCTCGCATGTGTCTGTGCTGTCCTGCAAACCTTCTCTATTCCCACCGACCGCGTCCGCGTCCCCCCCGTCTCTCTGGGGTTCGGCACCACCCTGTGGTGAGTAAGGTGGAGGTCCCTCCCAGGCACCCTCAGACTCCAAGTTAATGGCGGCGCTCCTCGCCTCCCCTGACAGCCCGTCCCAAAAAGACCCCACCTGCTCTTTTCCCTCAGCCGGTGGGCTTGGGCTCGGGAGCTGTGAAGAGGGTCCCCGTGGCTGCAAATCCTTGCACTCGGCAGAACCGCAATCACCCATAGTCTGCGGAGTTGCCCCAACACCCAGCCAGGGCACTGCTAGCAAACAGTCCCACGTGGCTTTCCAAGTTCCCTGCTCTTGCCGAGCCTTTTGCAGAGCCTGTACCACTTTTCCCCATGATTTAAGATTTCTCCCTGAACCTGAGGACATTGTTTCCTTGGCTAGAGCCTTGGTACATTTATCCCATATTTTTGGGTCGAGTATGTTCATCGGCTGGTCAATGACCCCAATTTGCAACAGCCTCGACACTGTGAGGGTAAAGTCTTTTGGATTACAATCAATACCCCACTACTTATGGATCTGAAATACGACCTTCGCGAGAGCTTCCATCCTCCTCGCTGGTCCAGGAGCGTCCTCCCCGCCAAGCAGGCACAGCCACTACGGCCACCATTCACCCGTCCAGGAGATTCCCGTTTCCCGGCTAATTTCCTGGGTTTTGGCACCACTTGTTGCCTCCGCTGAGATGTAGTGACCTGGTTCAGGAACGGCACGGCAGCAAACCTCCAGCTGCTCGGGCCATGTGCTCACAGACACTTATATGGTGGATGGAAAAATGGCATTTATTAACTGTTTACGTGGGGTTATATAACCTCGGTTCTGCTTGCATCACAAACGGGGGTCACTGGCCAACAAACAGGGGGCTAAATAACTTTAACAGCTGAGGGGAGGGCTTCTGTCTGCCTGTACAACGTGATTGCCTGTCCGATTGCCTGTCCCTAACTTCCCACAGGTATCGACCTCCTCTGGCATATCCAGAGTGCTGAGGAACACTTAGAAAAGCAGATGCATAAATAGGCGGGGGAAGTACACCTGCAGGATCACCCCAGAAAGATTCCAAGGGGCTCTGGGTCTGTTCCCACAGCCCCAGTGAATTTTCCCTCTCTTTATTTCCATTTCCATCATTTTACCCCTCAATTTCACAAGCCCCCTGTGACCGTGGTCACAAGGGTTTTCAGGATGAAGAAGAGACGAGAATGTTTACTCCATGATCAGAAGGCTTGATTTATTATTTTATGATATATGTTACATTAAGACTATAGTAAAAAGCAATAGAAAGGAAAAGGTTTCTTCAGAAGCTAGCTAAACTAAGAATAGAAAAGAATGAAATAACAAAGATCTGTGTCTCAGACAGAGCAAGAGCCAGCTCTGCCATGAGTGGTCAGGAAATCCAAAAACCCACAGGAGACCAATCACGGGTCTACCTGTTGAATTCCACAGCAGCAGATAACCATTGTTTACTTTTGGTTGCTGAAACTGCAGCTTCTCACAAGGAAAAATCCTAAGAAAGGATTTTTCATGAAAGATGTCTGCGACAGTCCCCCAGTTGCTGCCTTGATGATTGTTGGGGGCAACTGAGCAGGGAACGAGTGGGGGGAAGCCCAGGGTGGGGGAAGCAGGGGTGAGGGGTCTGCAGGGAGGGCTGGGGAGGCTGTGGGGGATGGGGGAGTCCAGCTTTTACACCCCCAACACTTTTACTTTCTCTCTCCTGCAGCAGAAGGAAGAGGCCGTTTGACACGTTTGTCACACGGAGGGGGGGTTCTGTCCTGGGAGGGCACATCCAGGGGCTCCTGTCCTGGGGGATCCTGTCCCAGGGGGGACACGTGATGGACAAGGGGCTTCTGTCCTGGAGCATGGCAGCTTTGGAGGGGTCCAGACTTCTCCATTCTTGCTCATCCCCTGCAGGATCTGAGCCAGCAAGAGGAGCTGGGGAATTGAGCCCCAGCCAGGAAGGAGCTCCCAAACTCCTGCTCCTTGAAGCCAGTGCCCATCCAAGGGTGATGCCCAGCCATGGCCCAGCCCCACTGCACAGGGATGGCCATTGCCCAGCCCTGCTCTGCCCAGCCCCAGGTGGCAGCCAGCACCTGAGGGTCTCCCCGGCCCCCTTGGCTTTGGTTCTGGCAGCTTTAGAGCTGCTGCAGAGGTGAGAATTCTATGGGGGGGAAAGGCCTGCCTGTGGTTTCTGCAGCTCTGCAAGAAGCAGAAACCCTGATGGGAGCCCAAGCAGTGGCTCTGAGAAGACCTTTGATGGTTTTCAGAGCAGGACTGGCTGGTAACTGCCCCTGCAGGGGCAGCTGTGAGGGAACCAGTCCAGAAATGCAGCAATTGATCATTTGTTCCTCTTGGTAAGGGACTGAGAGAGCTCAAGAGGAAGAGCAAATCCCACACCAATCTGCTCAACAAGCTGCCCTGGACCCTCCTCTTGAACAAAGCCTGCAGCCTTGAGGTACGTCATGGAAAGAATGTTTGGTCTCAGGCTGTGGCCATCAGATAAGAGGGAAAATGTGGAAATACCGAGCAGGGGCTCTGGCTGCGACCAAGGTGGAGCTCTGGGGAGTGACCCTGTCTGGATTCCAGGTGTCCCCAAAGCTGCTCCATCCCTACCCTCCTCACCTGAGTGAAAGGCTGAGGGTTTGCAGGAATTGTGGCACAAAGCCACCAGAGGGGCTGTTGTGGACCCGAGACCTGCCCAGGGTCAGGCGCTGCCTTCCTTCCATTTGGGAACATGGAGAGCGGTCACGGGTGTTGTGCAGGGCGTGTGCCTGGCCCCGGGACACTGCTACGCTGCCAGTGGGCACTGGGATCCAACCTGCTGCCTTGGTGGCTTCTGCCCGCTGCCGGTGGTGGTGCCGGGACCGATTGGTGGCCGTGAGTTTGCAAAAGGAGCGATTTCCCCTCCTGCCTCCCGCCCGAGGCTGCCATGGCCCCTGAGGGGATGGAGCTGGAGTGGGGCGCCCCCTGCTGGCCGGGAGTGCTCCCTGCAGCGCCCCCTGCTGGCCGCGGTTATAACTGCCACAAAAACCAACAGCGCTGAGCGGGAGGGAAAGTTCTGCGTTTGTGTTCTTGGTTCTGTTCTGGTTTATAAATTTCCCAGTAAAGAGCTGTTATTTCTTTTCCTACAGTTCTGCCTGGAAGCCCCATAATCTTTAAAATTAAAGAAAATTTTAGGTATGGTCTTCTATCCATTCCAGGAATGTTCCCACTTTCCTGAGCAGATTTTTCTCATTGAAACAAGTTGTCAGCTCCTGGGTTCCAGCCTCGATGGGACAGACGACGCAAGAGGAGACAGGGTCGGGGACTTGGCCACCTCATGCTCTGCCTTTTAAAAGCCAGTTGGGCCAGCAAGGGCCCTCTCCCCAGCTGGCACTTCTGGTCACCCGGCCACTCAGGAGCTGGCTATGGAAGAGTGTCACACTGTCCCCAGTGTGCCATGGCTGACAGACTGATGGACAGGTGGGGCCCTGTCTCACCAAAAGCAAGGCCTGACCCACCCCTGCCACACACAGGTGTTCCAAAATGTCTCCAGACTTTCCTGTCTCTGACACCCCGCCCTGTGCCATGGCCTGATCCCGACTGCCCTGGGAGAGGGGGAGGCTCTGGAATCCCCACAGGGCCTTGGTGACATCCTCGTGTGGGGAACAGGGCAGAGGAGGTGTTTTGGACAGGGAACAAGAGAATCCAGAGCCTCCTGAAGGCCACTTTGGCCATCAGAGCAAGGAAGGTCCAGAGCCCTGCCAGGTTCCTCTGGTGGAGGAAACGTGCTGGAGGGAACTGTCTGGCGTTTGTTCCTTTTCGGGGGCTTTCCCTGGAAATTGTTCCTTGTGCGACAATTTGGACACTGAACCTTATTGCTGTTGCTGTTGGTTTTATTCTCTCTGGTTGTTGTTTCAGGAAATTGTTCTTCTTTCAGCCCTTTGGCATCTTTGTGCCCCCACGGGGAGGGATTGGGGCAGTTTTTAGTGGCAGCACAGACACGAGTGGGTTCCCATGGGTGGGGACCCCCAGTGCCCCCAGTTCCCCCCAGTGTCACAGCACATTCCCGTAGATGTCACCGGGTTCCCACGGTCGCCCCTGGGGTCCCCGCAGCTCCGCGTAGGTCACCTGGGGATCCTGGAGGGTGGTGGCACGGGGGGACGCTGCGAGAGACACGGGCTGTGGGATCTGGGTGGGGTGACACTGGTGGGTGACGTATCCCTCTGCGTGTGTCCCCCCCATACTCCCCCCCTGCCCTCTTGGTGACCACGACGTGGGTGTACAGCACCTCCCCCTCCTCTGGGGGGGCTGGGGGATCTGGGGGGGCCCTGAGGGAATAAAGGGGATGTGGGGGAGGGAGTGGGAGGTCTTTGGGGGTTGGGGTAAAAGGGGAGAGTGTGGTTTGAGCTGCCCACTCACCTTTCCTGGTGCTTCCTGGCAGCTGCAAAAGAAAGAGAGGAGGAGTCACTGTGGGGTCCCAGGGCCCTGACCCCTCTCAGGATTGCTGAACCCCCATGGGATGCCCAAGCATCCCTGAAACCCCCCAGAATCTGTGAACCTCTCCAGTGGCCGCAACCAAGTCAGCCTCAAACACCCAAACCCAGCTGGGACAAAGACCACCAAACACCCCCAGGGCCCCCGTGAAGAACTCCCAACATCCCTGCAGGACCATACAGCAACTGCCCAAACCCTACAGGACTCCCAGCCAAAGTCACATTTCTGGGGCTGTGGGTGCTGCCCTATCGCTCCCGAACTCTGGGGGCCTCTACAACTCCCTGGGACCCCCGTCCCCGTTGTCACCCACCGACACGGTGCCACCAGTGCCAGGCAACAATGACACCCACGAGCAGGAGCAGGAACAAAAGGGCCCCACTGACGCCTGCAGCCACTGCAAGAAACAGAGGGGGACACATCAGGGTCACCCATGACCCCCGGGGTCTTGCATCCCCGAGTAAACCTGTGTGACTCCACCTGTGACCCTGTGTGTCTCTGTGTCCCACGCTGTCGCCTCCAGGGCCAGATCAGGGCTGAGTGCCCAGAACACGTGGTGCCTGTCCTGTCCCAGCTGGTTGGTGGCCATGCACTGGTAGGTGCCTGAATGTCCCACATCGATGTCCCTGAGCTCCAGGAGGGGACCCTGGGCCACCTCCTTCCCGTTGTGCAGCCATGTGAAGGTGACAGGGGCTGAGCCCACCTGCACTGAGCAGCGCAGGGTCACGTTGTCACCTGCACGCACCTGGTGTGATGGGGGACTGAGGATGATGGTGGCATTGGCCACAGGCACTGTGGGGACATAAAGAAGGCTGGCACTGGGTGAGGTGGGATGGGGGTGCTGCGGTTGGGTCACCCCCAGCCCGAGGGTCCTGCTCACCCAGGACAGTGACATTCATGGGGTCACTCTCGGCCACGCTGTGCCCATTGCTGACCCGGCACCGGTACTGGCCGCTGTCATTGTCCCCAATGTGGTGCAGCTCCAGGTGGGGGCCGGTGCCCAGCAGTGCCCCTGAGCCCTTCCGGTGCCAGGAGAAGGACAGGGGACCTGTCCCCATGGCCACCGTGCAGCTCAGCACCAGGCGGTCCCCGAGTGCCACCTGTCCCCTGGGGGGCTGTGCTGACAGGGACACCCCCGAGAGCGGGACCCCTGTGGGAGGGGGTGACAGAAGGGGACAGTGAGGGACCTGGGGGGTAAGGGAGGGGAAGAGGGATCCCAGTGAGGGAGAGGGGGCGAAGAGACTGGGGGGTCTTGAAAGGGACTCCAAGGAAGGATGGGGGGGTTAGGGAAGGGACACCTGGTGAGGGAGGGGGCTGACACCAGGGAGGGTACAGGGACCCAAGGGAGGGGATGGTGAGAGCTGGGGAATGGATTGGAATTCAGAGAGGGGTGAGGGGACCTAGGGAGGGGTGAAGGGACCCAGTGAGGGATGGGGTCTCCTGGCACTGATGCAGGTCCCCAGACAGTGATGAGGGACCCAAGCAGACTGTGAGGGCTCCCCATGCCCATCCCCACACTCACTGTGCACCGTGACATGGAGCCGGGCTCTGCTCTTCCGCACGACCCCCCCTCAGAGCGCACCTGGCAGCTGTAATTCCCTGAGTGGGAGACCCCCAGGGCGGGCACCAGCAGCTGTGGGGACCCCTGCAGGTCCCCCACCACCTTCCCGTCCCGGTAGAACACGTGCAGGAGGGGGGCTCGGGGCCGCAGGGAGCTGGGTGTGCTGAGGCAGCTGAGAGTCAGGGGGGACCCCAGGGTAGGCTTGGGGGGACCCTCCAGCACTGGCACTGAGAAGAGCTCAGGGAAGGAGAGGGGAGGTGAGGACTGTGACTCTGAGTCTGCTGGGAAGGGGCTTTGGAAGTGTCAGGAGATCAGAATTCAAACTGTGGGGGTGCTCACCGTGCACGGTCACTGTCACTGCGGCTGACCGTGAATGAAAGGGCCTCACCAAGCCCCCGCAGCTGTAGTGACCGCTGTGGTGCAGCTGCAGAGGGGACAGGGACAGCTCGGTTCCCCTGAGGGACCCTCACAGATAAGGATCTCTAAGGAGATTTACTCCTCCCAGTAAAATTGCACCCTGGTGACCGGGTTGTCCTGCCAGCCCCGGCAGCGCAGTGTCACTGTGTCCCCCTCCAGCAGTGCCCGTGCTGGCACCTGCAGCACCAGCTCATCTGTGGGACAGGAGGGTCCCATCTCACTGAGAGGCTTGAGACAGGTGCAAGGAGGGTCCCCATGGCACTGGGGACATGTGGGTGCACTGGGATGAACTGGGATGTTCCTGTGTGCAGGGCACCACACAAGGGGTGTGAGGCCACCCACAGAGTGGAGCCCACCCAGATCTATCAGCGGCCACCCAGATGATTTAAGATCCCCACTCACCATCTAAGACTCTGACGGGGGGGCTGTGCCCACTGCCAGGTCTGTCACACGTGTAGGTGCCACTCTCAGTGACACGCAGGTGGTCGAGTCCCTGCTGCCCCCAGCGCTGCCCATCCTTATACCAAGTTGTGGCACCGGCGTTCCCCAAGCCCTGGCAGGTCAGGGTCACCCGGTCCCACAGCACCACCGGCCTCCAGGGGGCTCCACCAGGAGCTGGGTGGTCTGGGCACCTGTGGGTGACAGGGGACACCAGCCTGCCAGGGCCAGCATGGGGCTGGGGACAGCGGGGTGGGGCCATGGCATCCCCCGAGGACTCACCAGCGAGGCCGAGGGTCTGGGCTGGAAGGGAGAAGGGACAGGGCTGGGTGGGGGTGGCACCATGGGGACAGAGGCACTGGGGGCACAGGGTGTGGGAGATGTCCCCAAACTGTCCCCATAGGGGACAGCAGTACATTCCTGTCCCATTTCCTCTATCCCCACAGCCACCCCATAGCTCTGGTGACCTCATGCTCTGGCTCTGTTTGCATTGGAGACCTCAGGGGACCCCACAGCCCCCCTGTGCCCCCTCCCCATCCCCAGGGTGTCAGGCCCGTGCCCGGGGCACTCACCCCACAGGAGCAGCGCCACCTTCCCGGCCATCCCAGTGTGCCCAGCCATGTGCACTGGCTGTCACTCGCTGCTGTGGCCACCGCTCCCCTGGCTGGCGGCTCTTGGGATGAAGGGAAGGAAGCGAGGTCACGTCCGTCCCCATGCATAGGTGGCCCTTGGTGGGGGCAGGGTGGGGACAAGGCTGGGTGGGACAAGGTGGGACATGGAGTTCCCAGGAGGGGGGGGCTCAATGGGTTTGGGGAGCCCGGGATGGGGGTCCAGGAGAATGGGGGGTCCCAGGGATGGGGTCCCTGAACAATGGGGGTCCTGAAGAGGGGGAGTCACCTAGGATTGGGGTGGGGGGCATGGAAATATGGATCCTAGGGCTGGGGAGACTCCGGGATAGGAATCCCAATGGAACGTGGGCTCCAGGGATTTGGAGTCATGGGATGGGGGTTCTTTGGATGTGGATGATGGGTGAATGGGGGAGCTGAGAGGATGAAGGTCCTGGGGGATGGGAGATTTCAGGGCTTGGAATGAACAGGAGAGGGTTCCTTGGGAATGGGTTCCTGGGCCATGGAGATCCTGCGGAATGTCAGTACAGGGATGGGGATCCCAGGCAATGTGGGACATAAGGAATGGGGGTGCCATGGTTGGGGTCCAGGGGAACGGAGATGCCAGGGATGGGCAGTGGCTTGATGGACACAGGGATCACAGCTCCTTCCCTGGGTGCCTCAGATTTTGGTGTGACCCAGTGCCCAGCACTGCCCTCCCTGGGGTGCTCATTTCCTGTGCAGGCATCACATGGGGGTCCTGGGTAGCTCTGCCTCTGTGCGCTCCCCTGCCCTTGACTTTTTCCTCTCTTTATTTCTCTTTTTTCCTTATTTTCCTAACTTTTCTGCCAGGTGCCGTCTGCCCCTGTTCCTGGCTCAGCAATCCCGGAGAGCACCTGAGCAAGGAATGGATTGGGGGGAGCGAGGGGAGGAGGAAAATGGGGAGCAGGGGGTGCAGGGAAGGGTGGGGAGGCTGTGGGGGATGGAGGTGTTGGACTGTGCCCCCTCAACACTTTCACTTTCCTTTTCCTGGGCAAGAAGGAAGAGGCCGTTTGTGCTGAGAGTCAGATGGGAAAGGGGGGGGTTCTGTCCTGGGGGGGCGCATCCAGAGGCTCCTGTCCTGGGGGGATCCTGTCCCAGGGGTGACACATCCTGGCATGGGGGGGTCCTGTCCCAGGGGGTGGCAGTTCCGGAAATGTCCCTGCACATTCCTGGCCGGGTGCCTGTCCCAGGGGTGGCACATCCTGGGGACCCCTGTCAATGCAAGGCTGGGGCCCAGCCATGGCCCAGCCCCACTGCACAGGGATGGCCATTGCCCAGCCCTGCTCTGCCCAGCCCCAGGTGGCAGCCAGCACCTGAGGGTCCCCCCTGCCCCCTTGGCTTTGATTCTGGCAGCTTTAGAGCTGCTGCAGAGGGGAGAATTCTGTGGGGGAAAAAGGCCCTGCCTGTGGTTTGCTCAGCCCTGCAAGAAGCACAAAGCCCAAAGGGGGCCGAAGCAGTGGCTCTGGGAGGGCCTTTGATGGTTTTCAGAGCAGACTGGCTGGAAACTGCCCCTGCAGAGACGACTGTGAAGGAACGAGTCTGGAAATGCAACAATTGATCATTTTGTCCCTGTCCCCAAGGGACTGAGAATGCCACAAAACAACTGCAAATCCCACACCAATCTGCTCAACAAGCTGACCTGGACCCTCCTTCTAGAACAAAACCTGCAGCCCTTTGGAACCTCATGGAAAGAATGTTTGGGTTCTGGATGTGCACACCAGAAGAGAGGGAAAAGTGTGGAAATATTGAGCAGGGGCTGCACACGAGGGGCTGGGGAACAGGGGTGTCACAGCAGGAGCAGGGAGTGCCCAGGCAGGGGAATTCAGGGCAGGCTGGAGTGGATTTACCAGGGAATCAGACCCTGAGGCACACAGGGGCATTTCCACAGATTCCTGTGCACTGTCCCAAGCATGGACAGAGCTTCTCCCCTTCCTCCATGGGAAGTCAATCAATTTTCAGGGTGGGAATGTGAAAAATGGGGAGAGTTCCTAAATATGGCCCAAGAAAAGGCTTCCTTAGGGGCTGGATTGGTGCCCAGCAGGCAGGGAACAATCCCATGGAGCTGTTGGACACTCAGGGACACTCTGTGTTATCCACAAGCAAACGCTACTGTGGGATGCACCAAGGGGCTCCTAAAGCGACCCAAAAAGTCTCATTTCTTTTTGATTTGTTTGTGTTTTTATTGTGAGGGACTTGTTGGGACAGAAAGCGTTATAAGGATTCTACAAACCAGAGCATTTTATACCTTGTCAGTTTGATTTTTGCTGAGTTTGTTCTTTATTGGGAAAACAATGGTGTGGGAAAGATTTTTGCTTTTATTCTATGGGTGTGTAATTTTGTCTGAACCAATTGGGCATCAAGTGTTGCCTGGGATGGCTGAGCCAGGAAATGGGGGGACCTGACCGAGGGGTGAGTGGGGCAGGGACACAGAGACTCCCAGGACAGCCCTGGGGTGCCCCAGGGTGGGGGCTGTTCTGGGCTCTGGGTCACCCCAAAATCTGAGGCACCCCATGAAGGAGCTGTGACCCCTGTGCCCACGCAGCCACTGCCCATCCCTGGCACCCCCATTCCCCTGGGAACCCAACCATGGGACCCCCATTGCCTTGGTCTCTCCTCCCTGGGACCCCCATCCCAGGACTGACATTGCCCAGCCCCACCAGTGCCTTGATCCCATCCCATGGGCTGCTTCTTCCCCAGAACCCCTATTCCCGAGGGTCCCCTTTTTCCCCCTGCACCCCCAGCCCTGGCACCCACACACCATGACCCCAAATCCCTGGGGACCATGTTCCCACAGCACCCCCATCCCTGAATGCCCCCAGGCATGGAGACCCCAATTCCCCTGCACCCCCATTCTGCTGGACACCCATCCTTGGTTCCCCACATCCCCTGAGCCCCCCCAGTCCTGGCAAGACCATCCCCCACTATGTCCCCAGACTGTCCCACCATGTCCCCAGCCTGTGCCCAGCTTGTGGCCACCCTGCCCCCACCAAGGGCCACCTCCATGTTGGGACAAGATGTGACCTCGCTTCCTTGCCCTTCATCCGAAGAGCCGCCAGCCAGGGGAGCGGTGGCCACAGCAGCGAGTGACAGCCAGTTGTCACAAGCCGTCCTCATGGATTGGTTTCGTGATGGTTTGTGATCTCAGAGTGCAAGAAGAACCAACACGGTAGAAGGGGGTTTGCAGTGATAATCAAAACAAATGCACCTTTATTGAAACAACCACAGTGAAAATGCCTTGGGGAGGAATTGGGGGAACCGGAAAAATAAGGGAAAAAATGGAGGAAAAAGAAAAAGTTATGTAGCTACCAAACGTAGTACTGCGGAGTCCTTCGGTGTCCAGCCGATGGAGTTCACCAGGTCACGTCCAGGGAGATCTCAGGGGTGCAGTCCATCTGCACTCTAATAATACCCTTTTTTGATGGGGGAAGGGGAATAGATCTTGAAACCGAATCAAAGGTAGTCTATTGTATCCTCGGGGAAAAGAATGGTATTTGGAAAGGGTACACACAGTCCATATTCTCTGCAGTGGGTGAGAGCCATTGTCTTCGTGGTCCAATGCTCCCACCTGCAGCATCCATCTTGCTTTGGTCAGCTTGCCTCCCCCCGCACACCTCCCTGGGGTTGGGGGTTTCAGTCCCAGGCCTTGGAAAGTATGAGAGGGGGCCTTCTCACATAGGGGTCTCATGTCTCGGTTTTTCTCTGGTGAAGAGGCTTCTTACATTTCAGTTTGTCTGTCATGGTGATTGCAAACGAGCCAGAGGGGTCTTCTTAGGAGGACCAGCCAGAACTCAGGAGAAATTAAGCCAGGCCAAGAGAAAAATCCCACAGCTATGGTTGCAAAAGGTCAAAATGTCCTTCTTTCTTCTTGTTGAGCTCAGTGTAGCCTATAGTAAATACACCTGTGAAAACAAAACTTTAGCAATGCTCTCAGGTCTCATGGCCTGGCTGGCATATGACTTTCCCCTACAGGGCTAGACAGGGGGGGTCTTTTCTTCAGTGGTCCCCCAATGATGATCATGAGGCAGATGAGGGATATTTCAGACAGACTCTCACACCAGTCCACATGGCTGGCAACACCGGGATGGCTGGGATGGTGATGCTGTTCCTGTGGGGTGAGTGCCCTGGGCATGGGCCTGAAAGCCTGGGGATGAGGAGGAGAGGGAGCAAAGGGGGGCTGCAGAGTCCCCTGAGGTCCCAAGTGCCAGCAGTGCCAGTCTGTGTTAGCCACAGTGGACATTGGTTGGACTGGGGATGTAGGGTGACTTTGGGGACAAGAACAGGGGGCCAGAATTTGGGGATGGGGATGTGGGGACAGGAATGTGGGGACTGGCACCTTTGGGCTCCGGTAGCTGTGGGGATAGGGTGGGGGACAAGGGAACTGGGATGCAGGGACAGAAGGGGACACGTTCCTGTTCCCAAGGTATCTGTGCCACACAGATGTGGTGCACAGGTGGCTGTGACACAGACATGTTCCCCTGCTTTGCCAAATCTTTTGGGGGCCACCCCCACACACTTTCTCACAAGAACTGCTGTCCCCATGGAGACACTTTGGGGACAGCCCCCACACCCCGTGACCCATGAGCCTCTGTCCCTGCAATGCCACCCCCACCCAGCCCTGTCCCTTCTCCCTTCCAGCCCAGACCCTCGGCCTCGCTGGTGAGTCCTCGGGGGATGCCATGGCCCCACCCCGCTGTCCCCAGCCCCACACTGGCCCTGGCAGGCTGGTGTCCCCTGTCACCCACAGGTGCCCAGACCACCCAGCTCCTCGTGGAGCCCCCTTGGAGACCTGTGATGCTGTGGGACCGGGTGACACTGACCTGCCAGGGCTTGGGGACCGCCGGTGCCACGACCTGGTACAAGGACAGGAAGCGATGGGGGCAGCAGGGACCGGACCATTTCACTTTCACCGAGAGTGGCACCTGTGAGTGTGACAGACCCGGCACCAGGTTCAGCCCCCCTGTGACTGTCTTATATGGTTAGGGAGGTTTGGGTGTCCCCAGCCTGGCACCCACAGGGACCCCAAGGGGTCTGGGTGTGCTCTGCTCCATGGGTCACCTCCTGTGTGACCAGAGCCCATCCCCTGCTCTGGGGACATCCCAGATCATCCCAGACCGGGGAGATCCCAGTGTTGGCATTGGAAACCCCTGGTGCACTGGGTGTGACGCAGTGGGGAGGTCTTGGTGCCGTGGGATGTGACAGGATCCCTCTGTCCCCCAGACTGGCTGGTGCTGCAGGTGCCTGCGCAGGCGCTGCTGGAGGGGGACACGGTGACCCTGCGCTGCTCGGTGCAGGTGGGCTCATCCCCTCTCACCTTCACCTGGTTGCACAACAGGCAGGAGGTGGCCCGGGGTCCCCTCCTGGATCTTGGAGACATCGATGTGGGACATTCAGGCACCTACCGGTGTGTGGCCACCAACCAGCTGGACCTGCACTGCGTGTTCCAGGCACCCAGCACTGAGCTGCTCGTGGCTGTGACACTGCAACAAAGGTGGGGCCACACGGGGTCATCAGGGAGTGCAGGACACCCAGGGTTCAGGGTAACCCTGATGTGTCCCCTTCTGTTACTTGCAGTGGCCACAAGGGTCGGTGGGGCCCTTTTGTTCCTGCCCCTGCTCGTGGGTGTCATTGAAGCCTGGCGCCCGTGGCACCACCTGGGTGGGTGACAATGGGGGGACAGGGGTCCCAGGGAGCTGTAGAGACCCCCAAAGTTGGGGAGCAATAGGGCAGCACGCACAGCCTCATATTTTTGACCTTTGCTGGAGGTGCTGATGGGGTTTGGGGAGGTGCTGGAGGGTCCTGCAGGGATGTTGGGGGTTCTTTCAGGGGCCCTGGGGCCCTGGGGATATCTGGGGGGGTCTCTCTCCCTGCTGGGCTTTGGATATTGAGGCTGAGTTGGTAGGGGGCACTGGGGAGGTTCATGGATTCTGGGAGCTCCAGAGATGTTTGGGGGTCCTGAGGAAAATTGAGGGTCCTGTTCAGCAATCCTGAGAGGGGTCAGAGCCCAGGGAACCCCCACAGTCACCCCTCCCCTCTTTGCTTTGAAGCTGCCAGGAAGCAGCAAGAACGGTGAGTGGGGGGCTCAAACCACACTCTCCCCTTTTACCACAACCCCCATTCCCTCCCATTCCCTCCCCCACATCCCCTTTATTCCCTCAGGGCCCCCCCGGATCCCCTGGCACCCCCAGAGGAGGGAGAGGTGCTGCACAGCCACGTCGTGGTCACCAAGAGGGCAGGGGGTGAGTAGGGGGGGACACACGCAGAGGGACACGTCACCCCACCCAGATCCCACAGCCCGTGTCTCTCGCAGCATCCCACTGTGCCACCACACTCCAGCATCCCCAGGTGACCTACGCGGAGCTGCAGGGACCCCAGGGGCGACCGCAGGAACCCGGTGACATCTATGGGAATGTGCTGTGACACTGGGGGGAACTGGGGGCACTGGGGGTCCCCACCCATGGGCACCCACTCGTGTCTGTGCTGCCACTAAAAACTGCCCCTCCTGCTCCCCGTGGGGGCACAAACATCCCAAAGGGCTGAGAGAAGACCAATTTCCTGAAACAGCAACGAGAGAGAATGAAACCAACAGCAACCGCAACAAGGCTGAGAGTCCAAATGGTCACGCAAGGACCAATTTCCAGGGAAAGCCCGTAATTTCAATGCTACAATAATTCAGAGAGATGGAGGTTGTATTTTCCATTCCAATGGAGGTTCCCACCTTGTTCAGCTTCCTTGACAGAGCAGAACAAAGAAACACCATTTCTGCCTGTTTAACAAAATAGCTGCATTTTTGTCCCAGGAGCAGGGAATCAGATCCTGTACCCCTTTGGAACTGGGACGGGCACCAGTAAGCCACCTTAGTGGGAGCACTGGGAGGGGGATTGCAGAGCCACTAAGCACACTGGGGTTAAGAGGAACAAATCTGAATTTGACTTATGTCTTAACATATGCTACACATGACTGAATAATTACTCTGTGGTTGTCCATGTGCTGGGAACCCTGTCCCTGGCGAGGCTTCACACAACAGAGAATCAGGGGAGAGAAAGCTTCAGTGATCTGGCTGTGAGTGACCCCCACTGGCTGGTGGGACAGATGCCCGGGAAAAATGTCTGGGGAAAAATTCCCAGGAAATCCGGCTGTGGGAGGAACCTTTGCAAATCAAAGCAACACACTCTGACAGAATAGGAGCGTTTTGCTTTGGCTTTCTTGGAGGGATCAGGGGCTTGCTCAGAGGGTCAGCTTGGCCCTCCTCCCCTGTGGGATTGACATTCTCTGAACCTGGGAGAAGCAGTGAGTCAAACAAAGAATGATCCAAAGAGTTCTTATCTCATTTACTGCTCCTGTGTTTTTCACAAGTGGAATGCATTGTGGAAGATTGTTTACCTGAAGGGAATTGGTAATTGGATTCTGGTGTGAGTGTTTTGATTCACTGACCAATTGAATCCAGGTGTGTGTGTGGGGACTGTTGGCTGACAGTCATGAGATTGTGTGCAGTGGAGGGCAGTTGAGTGCTTGGCAGATTCAGTTTAGATGTAATGTAATATGGCATAGAATAATAGAGTATAATAAAGTAAACAATTAGCCTTCTGATAAAATGGAGTCAGATGCATCACTCCTCCCAGTTGTCAGGCAAAAATATCACGATACTCCCCCCCCTCCCCTTTTCCTCCCGGTGGTCCTTCTTCCCTGTCCGCACCCGTTCTTCCCTGCTTCGCTGCTTCCACAAGGCAGCTCATTCCTGCTCCTCCTGGACGTTCCTTCATTGCTTCCCCGATGGAGAGGATGCTGCCTGCACCCACCCGCCGCCTCTGCCGCGTTTCCCACGCTGCCCACAGCCCCGAGCCTGCTGCACCTGCCCACGGCAGCCCCAGCCCGCGGCAGCCAGCCCAGAGCCACCAGTGCCCAGCACCAGCCCGCAGCCAGCCCGCAGCAGCCCCTGCAGCCATCGCTCGCAATGCCAGAGACACGCAGGGGCCGTCCTTGGAAATCACGCCCAGCCACTCACAAAAGCCATGTGGGCTCGCCCTGGCTTGCAGCACACACACTCCATCTGCCGAGCTGATGCCCACAGAGCGCCCGGGCTTCTTGTGGTAACGCTGTCCCTGTCTTCTGTTTCTCTCTCTGTCCTTTTTCCTTTCTACTCCCTTCTCTCCCCCTTTGGTAAGAACCCTTACCCTCCTTTATCAATAAACAATTCTCAGATATAATATTGCCGTGTTTGTGCTTCAATTTCATCTTAGAAACCTTTCAGCAAGAATCCTCCCCAAATCCCCCTTTTACAGTGGGATGGGACAGGGGTAGTGGGAGGGGGAATGGGGAGCACAGGGTGCCCTGTGTAGCCTCCCCCTGACCCATGACCACCTCCTATGGAAGGATGGGCAACCACAGGAGCCACGGAGGGAGCACCCCCAGTGTCACCCAGTGCCTCCCGCTTCCCAGAGCATCACAACTTTTGGTGTAGATTTTCATAGATGTCACTGGGCTCCCACGGTTGCCTTTGCAGCTCCATGTACGTCGCCTGAGGATCCTCCAGCGGGGGTGCCAGGGGGTCTTGGGGGGCCCTGTGGGACTAAGGGGGTGTGTGGAAGGGGATGGGAGGTGCTGGGGGTTTGGGTAAAAGGTGTATCATGGCTGGAGCCTGCCCTCACCTTTCCTGGTGCTTCCTAGCATCTGCAAAGGAAAACTGGAGGGGTGAATTTGGAGGCCCAGGGGCGCCCATCCACCCTTGGGAATGCTGAATCACCACCAGACACACAATCCTCCCCAGGCCCCCCAGTATCCCTGATGCGCCCCCACTTGCACCAACAGCCTGAGCCCCCAGAACCCCAAGCCTGGCAGGGAGGGGAACCCCTGACCGAACCCCCAACATCCCTGCAGGACGCTCCAACAGCTCCCCAGGGCTCTGAGCCATGGACACTGAGGGCTCAGCCCCTCCCAAGTCAGGGGCTGTGGGTGCTGCCCTAGAGCCGCACTTCTCTGGAGGCCTTTTCACCCCCTCCATGACCCCCGTCCCCCCATTGTCACCCACCCACACGGTGCCACCAGTTCCAGGCCACAATGACACCCACGAGCAGGAGCAGGAACAAAAGGGCCCCACTGACCCCTGCGGCCACTGCAAGAAACAGAGGGGGACCCAAGAGGGTCACCCATGACCCCAGGGGTCCTGCACTCCCTGGTGACCCCGTGTGACCCCACCTGTATCCCTGTGTGTCCCTGTGTCCTGCAGTGTCACCTCCAGGACACCGGGTGTAATGGTGTCATTGGCCACGGGCACTGCGAGGACAGAGACAGGGCTGAGGACACAGAGAGGGGCTGACAGCCGGCAATGGGATAAAAGGGACGGGGGTTTGGGTGTGATGGGGGATGTCAGGGATAGGGTCACACCACAGAGGGGTGAGGCGACACAGTGCAGATGTGGGGGGACGAAACAAAGGTGTCTGGGGAACATGGAGGTGCCCGGGCAGGGGACCTCAGGAGGCTGGGAGGGCTCCCCGTGCCCATTCCCACACTCACTGTGCACCGTGACACGGAGCCGGGCACTGCTCCTCTGCATGGCCCCCCCTCAGAGCGCACCTGGCAGCTGTAATTCCCTGAGTGGGAGATCCCCAGGGCAGGCACCAGCAGCTGTGGGGACCCCTGCGGGCCCCCCCCCCCACCTGCCCATCCTGGTAGAACACGTGCAGGAGGGGGGCTTGGGGCCGCAGGGGACTGGGGGTGCTGAGGCAGCTGAGAGTCAGGGGGGACCCCAGGGTGGGCTCGGGGGGACCCTCCAGCACCGGCAGCGTGAAGAGCTCTGGGAAGGAGAGGGGAGGTGAGGACTGTGACTCTGAGTGCACTGGGCTGTGCTTTTGGGGGTGTCAGGAGATTGGAGTTCCAGCCCTGGGGGTGCTCACCCTGCACTGTCACTGTCACTGGTGCTGAGAGCGCCCATGGTGACACTTTGGACTCCACCCAGTCCCCGCAGCTGTAGTCGCCACTGTGGTGCAGCTGCAGGCAGGACAGGGACAGCTCGGCCCCATTGAGGGACCTCCCCACCTCCTTCTCTCCATGGTAGAATCACACCTCGGTGACTGGGATGTTCTGCCAACGCCGGCAGCGCAGTGTCACCGTGTCCCCCTCCAGCAGCTCCCACGCTGACACCTGCCACTCTAACTGGGCTGTGCGACACGGGGGTCCTGTCACACCGGCGGTCCTGTTTGCATGAGCATCCCCCATTGGGTCATCCCCAGCACACCAGAGATCCCCACTTCCAACACGGGGCTCCCCTCACACTGGGATGCTCTGGGATACTCACCATGCACTGTCACTGTCACAGGTGCTGACTCCTCCAACAATTAGGACCTCACCCAGCCCCTGCAGCTCTAGTTGCTGCTGTGGTGCAGCTGCAGAGGAGACAGGGACAGCTCAGTCCCATTGCGGAGCCCCTCCAGTTTCTTCCCCTTGTGGTAGAAGGACATGGATTTGACATTGAGGTTCCGCCAGCCCCGGCAGCACAGTGTGACCATGTCCCCCTCCAGAAGTGCCTCTACTGACACCTGCAGCACCAGCCACACTGGGGGACAGAGGAGTCCTGTCACACCTGATGGCACCAGAACCCCCCCATAGGGTCACACCCAGTGCACCAGGGGTCCCCATATCCAGCATGGGGATCCTCCCAGCCTAGGATGCTCTGGGATATCCCCAGCGCAGGGGACAGGCTGTGATCACACAGGAGGTGACCCATGGAGGAGAGCCCACCCAGAGCCCTTGGGGTCCCCACGGGTGCCAGCCTGGGGACACCCAAACCTCCCTCACCATCTGAGATTCTCACGGGGGGGCTGAGCCCAGTGTCGGGTCTGTCACACATGTTGGTGCCACTCACGATGACAGTGAAGTGGTCAGGTCCCTTCTGCCCCCAGGGCTTACTGTCCTTGTACCAGGTGGTGGCACCAGTGGTCCCCGAGCCCTGGCAGGTCAGTGTCACCCGGTCCCACAGCACACCCGGCCTCCAGGGGGGCTCCACCAGGAGCTGTGGGGTCTGGGCACCTGTGGGTGACAGGGGACACCAGCCTGCCAGGGCCAGTGTGGGGCTGGGGACAGCGGAGTGGGGCCATGACATCCGCTGAGGACTCACCAGCGAGGCCGAGGGTCTGGGCTGGAAGGGAGAAGGGACAGGGCTGGGTGGGGGTGGCACTGCAGGGAAGGAAGCACACAAGGTACAGGGCGTGGGGGCTGTCCCCAAATTGTCCTCATGGGGACAGCAGTTCTTGTGGGAAAGTGTGTCTGGGTGGTCCCCAAAAGATTTTTTGCTGCAGGGGGACATGTCTGTGTCACAGCCATCTGTGCACCACATCCCTGTGGCACAGACACCTTGGGCACAGGGACACTGAGGCCACCCTGGGCTGAGGCAGAACATGGGGACACTGTGGACTCTCCAGGCACAAGGACACCACGGACACAACCCATGCTGTCCCAGGTCACCTCCACCAGCTCATGATCCCATCCCCGTGATCCCATCCCCATGGCCACATCCTCACCGTTCTTGTTCCCTTCTGTCCCTGCATCCCAGGTCCCTTGTCCTTATCCCCAGAGCTACCTGAGCCCAAAGGTGCCAGTCCCCACATTCCTGTGCCCACATCCCCGTCCCCAAATTCCTGCCCCTCTATTCCTGTCCCCAAAGCCACCCTACATCCCCAGTCACACCAAGGTCCACTGTGGGTAACATGGACTGGCACTGCTGGCATTGGGGACCTCTGGGGACCCCACAGCCCCCCTGTGCCCCCTCCCCTCCCCATCCCTGGGGTGTCAGGCCCGTGCCCGGGGCACTCACCCCACAGGAGCAGTGTTGTAGTTTGTTCTATGTTTGTTCAGTTTCCCCCCGTTGTTGTAATGGTTCTGCCCGAAGTTTCTAGTAAGTGTCAGTCCCTGTACCCCTCGTTTCCAGTAAGCGTCAATCCCTATACCCCTCCCACGTTGTCTTGGCTACCCCAATGTATCTTGTTTGCTCCCCTCCCCTGGCTGCCTGCCATTCATCCAGCACCCCTGCCTCTTCTTCCAGAAGCTTCTGGCCGGGGTGTTGGGTGATTGGTTCAGGGGCCAGGGCCCCACCCGCAACTGTTCCCTGTTGGTTGTTTGCTGTTATCAATCTTCCATGTATCTTTTGTACCCCTCTCCCGATTTGTTGTTCCCAACCACGCCTATCCTCTATAAAACCTGAGGCTTTTCCTTGCCTCAGGGCTCAGACTCCAGCTCCCCGACCTACCAACACCCCTTTCCAATAAAATCTCCTACCCCACGGAGATCTGAGTCGCCCTTTCTTCTGCGCCCTGCGGCTTTGGAGTCACAACCCGCGGCCATCTGCCCCGAAGCCTACCATCGCTTGAGCACAGGGTCTGGGCTTCGCGCCTGGGCAGTGCTCGGTTGGCTGGAGGCTGGCTGGACACTCGCTTCCCTAGCCTGGGCATCTCTATCATCTGGCCACCTCTCCAGAGCAGCGCCACCTTCATGGCCATCCCGGTGTCCCCAGCCATGTGCACTGGCTGTCACTCGCTGCCGGGGGTGGCTGTCCCCTGGCTGGTGGCCCTTTGGCCAAAGGGGAAGGAAGCCAGGTCAGGTCTCGCCCTCATGTGTAGGTGGCCCTTGGTGGGGGCAGGGTGGCCACAAGCAGGGGACAGGCTGTGGGTAGGGTGGGGACATGCTGGGGACAAAGCTGGGTGAGGCAAGGTGCAATATGGGGTTCCCAGTAGTGGGGGGCTCAGAGGGTTTGCGGTGACAGGGATGGGTGTCCTGGAGAATGGGGGGTCCCAGGGATGGGGTCTGTGGGAATGAGGGTGCTGCAGAGGTGGAATCACCAGGGATGGGGGTGCCTTGGGAATGGGATTGCCCAGGGCTTGGGGGACTCAGGGATGGGAGTCCCAGGGGAATGTGGGCTCCAGGGTCATGGGATGAGGATGCTGGGGGAATGGGGGCTCCCATGGGAATGGGGGTCCTGGGAGAATCAAGGTCATGGGGGAAGGAGGATTTCAGGGGATAGAATGAACAGGAGAGGATTCCTTGGCAATGGAGTCCTGGGCCCTGGACATCCTGGGGAATGTCAGTACTGGGTTCGGGGTCCCAGGCACGGCGGGACCTAAAGAATGGGACTCCCATGATATTATTTCCAGGGAAATAAGATTGCCAGGGAAGAACAGTGGCTAGGTGGACCTGTGGTCGCAGCTTCTTCCCTGGATGCCTCAGATTTTGGGGTGAACCACGACCTAACACAGCCCCAACAAGGTGCCAGCAGCCTGGGCGTCACCACGGACAGATTCCAAGGGGCTCTGGGTCTGTGGAGCTGCTGCAGAGGTGAGAATTCTGTGGGTGGAAAAAGGCCTGCCTGTGGTTTGCTCAGCCCTGCAAGAAACACAAACCCCACAGAGAGCCCAAGTAGTGGTTCTGCAAGAGCTTTTCATGGTTTTCAGAGCAGGGCTGGCCGGAAACTGCCCTTGCAGTGGCAGCTGTGGGGGACCCAGTCCAGAAATGCAGCAATTGATCATTTTGTCCCGTACAGCAAGATTCTGAGAGAGCCCCAAAAACTCTGCAAATCCCACAACAATCTGCTCAACAACCTGCCTGGGTCCATCCTCCTACCTATGGCAAGACTGCAGCCCATTGTAACATCCCAGGAAGAATATTTGGGTTCCGGTTTGGCTGCCAGATAAGAGGTAAATGTGTGGAAATATTGAGCAGGGGGTCAGCCCTGCAGCCATGGTGGGGCTGTGGGGAGTGACCCTGTGTGGATTCCAGGTGTCCCCAAAGCTGCTCCATCCCTGACATCCTCACCTGAGTGAAAGGCTGGGGGTTTGCAGGAATTGTGGCACAAAGCCACCAGAGGGGCTGCTGTGGATCCGAGACCTGCCTGGGGTCAGGCTCTGCCTTCCTCCCATTCGGGATCATGGAGAGCGGTCACGGGTGTTGCACAGGGCGTGTGCCCGGCCCCGGGACACTGCTATGCTGCCAGTGGGCACTGGGATCCAACCTGCTGCCTTGGCGGCTTCTGCCCGCTGCCGGTGGTGGTGCCGGGACCGATTGGTGGCCGTGAGTTTGCAGAAGGAGCAATTTGCCCTCCTCCCTCCCGCCCGAGGCCGCCATGGCCCCTGAGGGGATGGAGCTGGAGCGGGGCGCCCCCTGCTGGCCGGGAGTGCTCCCTGCAGCGCCCCCTGCTGGCCGCGGTTATAACTGCCACAAAACCCAACAGCGCTGAGCAGGAGGGAAAGTTCTGGGTTTGTGTTGTTTGCTCTGTCCTGCTTTATTAATTTCCTAGGAAACAGCTGTATTCCCTTTCCTACACTTTTGCCTGGAAGCCTCATCATTTTTGAAACTAAAAAATGTTTTAGAGGTGGGTCTTCTTTCCATTCCAGAAACATTCCCAATTTCCTGGGTAGGTATTTCTCATTTAAATGAGTTGCCAACTCTTGGGTTCCAGCCTGGATGAGACAGACAACCCAAGAGGAGACACGGTCAGGGACTTGGCCGCCTCATGGTCTGCCTTTTGAGCCATTAGGGCCACCAAGGGCCCTCTCCCCAGCTGGCACTCCTGGTCACCCGGCCACTCAGGAGCTGCCTTTGGAAGTGTCACACTGTCCCCAGTGTGCCACAGCTGACAGACTGATGGACAGACGGGGCCCTGTCTCACCAAAAGCAAGGCCTGACCCACCCCTGCCACATGGAGATGTTCCAAAATCTCCCCAGACATCAAACTTTTCCTGTTCTGACACCCGCCCTGTGCCATGGCCTGATCGAGAGACTGCCCTTGGAATGGGGGAGGCTCTGGAACCCGCACAGGGCCTTTGTGACATCCTCATGTGGGGAATATGGCAGAAGAGTTGTTTGGTACAGGGGAGAGGAGGATCCAGAGCCTCTTGAAGGCTCCTTTTGCCACCAGAGCAAGGAAGGTCCAGGGACCTTGCAGGTTCCACTGGTGGAGGAAACCTGCTGGGGGAAATATCTGGGGTTTGTTTCTTTTTGGTGGCTTTCCAAGGAAATCGTTCCTTTTTTCACCATTTAGACTCTGAACCTTGTTGTTGCTGTTAGTTTTATTCTCTCTCATTGCAGTTTCAGCAAATTGTTCTTCTCTCATCCCTTTGGGATCTTTGTGCCCCCACGGGGAGGGATTGGGGCAGTTTTTAGTGGCAGCACAGACATGAGTGGGTTCCCATGGGTGGGGACCCCCAGTGCCCCCAGTTCCCCCCAGTGTCACAGCACATTCCCGTAGATGTCACCGGGTTCCCACGGTCGCCCCTGGGGTCCCCGCAGCTCCGCGTAGGTCACCTGGGGATCCTGGAGGGTGGTGGCACGGGGGGACGCTGCGAGAGACACGGGCTGTGGGATCTGGGTGGGGTGACACTCGTGGGTGACGTGTCCCTCTGCGTGTGTCCCCCCCGTACTCACCCCCTGCCCTCTTGGTGACCACGACGTGGGTGTACAGCACCTCCCCCTCCTCTGGGGGTGCCGGGGGATCCGGGGGGGCCCTGAGGGAATAAAGGGGATGTGGGGGAGGGAGTGGGAGGTCTTTGGGGGTTGGGGTAAAAGGGGAGAGTGTGGTTTGAGCCTCCCACTCACCTTTCCTGGTGCTTCCTGGCAGCTGCAAACGAAAGAGGGAAGGGGTGATTGAGGAGTCCCCAGGGCCTTGAACCCTCTGAGGAATCCTGTACCCCCAGGGCACCCTCAATCCCCCTCAGTACCCCCAAGCATCCCTGAAGCCCCCGAGGATTCATGAACCTCCCCTTTGGCCCCAAACAAATCACCCTCAAGAACCCAAAGCCCAGCAGGGACAGAGACCCCCGAACACCTACAGGGCCCCTTAAGGAACCCCCAGCATCCCTGCAGGACTCTCCAGCACCTCCCCAAACCCCACAGGACCCTGAACCAAAGTCACAATTGTGGGTATGTGGGTCGTCACCTATGGTTCCCAAATTCTGTGGGCCTCTACAGCTCCCTGGGACCCCCCATCCACCCACTGTCACCCACCCACACGGTGCCACCAGTGCCAGGTCAGAGTGACAGCCATGAGGAGGACCAGGAAGGAAAGGGCCCCACCAACCCCTGCAGCCACTGCAAGAAACAGAGAGGGACACATCAGGGTTACCCATCCCCAGGGGTCCTGTACTCCCTGGTGACCCCACCTGTGTGACCCCACCTGTGACCCAGGGTGAGCCAGGTGTCACCTCCAGGGCCAGCTCAGGGCTGAGTGCCCGGAACACGCGGTGCCCGTCCTGTCCCAGCTGGTTGGTGGCCACGCACTGGTAGGTGCCCCAATGTCCCACTTCAACGTCACTGAGCTCCAGGTGGGGACCCCGGGCCACCTCCTGCCCATTGTGCAGCCAGGTGAAGGTGACAGGGGCTGAGCCCACCTGCACTGAGCAGCTCAGGGTCACATTGTCACCTGCATGCACCTGGTGTGCCAGGGGACCGGGGGTGATGGTGGCATTGGCCACGGGCACTGTGGGGACACAGACAGGGCTGGTACCTGGCAAGGTGGGATAGGAGTGCTCTGGGTGGGCTCATCCCCAGCCCGAGGGTCCCGCTCACCCAGGACGGTGACATTCAGGGGGTCACTCTCGGCCACGCTGTCCCCGTCACTGACCCGGCACCGGTACTGGCCGCTGTCATTGTCCCCAACGCGGCGCAGCTCCAGGTGGGGGCCGGTGCCTGGTAGTGCCCCCGAGCCCTCTCGGTGCCAGGAGAAGGACAGGGCACCTGTTCCCATGGTCACTGAGCAGTTCAGCACCAGGCTGTCCCCGAGTGCCACCTGTGCCCCGGGGGGCTGCGCTGACAGGGACACCCCCGAGGGAGGGACCCCTGCAGGAGAGGGGGACACCAGGGGACGGTGAGGGACCCAGGGGGTTCAGGGAGGGGCAGGGGAACTCCAGTGATGGAGAGCGGGCACAGAGATGGGGGGGGCGGGGTGGTTCTTCAAAAGGAACCCTGAGGGATGCTGGGGGGGTCAGGGAGGGAACACCTGGAGAGGGAGATGGGCAACACCATGGCAGGTACGGGGACCCAGGGAGGGGATGGTGTGATCTGGGGAATGTGTGGAGAACTCAGAGAAGGGTGACGGGAGGCAGGGAGGTGTGAGGGGACCCAATGTGGGATGGAGGGAAACACAAGCCAGGAATGGGGGGACCTGGGGAGGGACCCGGGGCAGCAATGACAGGACATGGAAACGGTGCCAGGGAAGGATGGGGGTACCCATGTAGGGGCTGGGGGGGTCCCAGGGAGGGACCCAAGAAAGGATGGTGGGAGCCAGGGAGGGATCCAGGAAAGGTTGGGTAGCCCAGAGCAGGCATCAGGGAGGGCTGGGAGATGCCAGGCAGTGTGGGGGACCCAAGGAGGCTGTGGGGGCTCCCCGTGCCCATCCCTGCACTCACTGCGCACCGTGACGCGGAGCCGGGCGCTGCTCTTCCGCACGGCCCCACCCTGGGAGTGCACCTCACAGCCATAATTCCCTGAGTGGGAGACCCCCACGGCGGGCACCAGCAGCTGCGGGGACCCCTGCGGGCCCCCCACCACCTGCCCGTCCCGGTAGAATACGTGCAGGAGGGGGGCTTGGGGCCGCAGGGGGCTGGGGGTGCTGAGGCAGCTGAGAGTCAGAGGGGACCCCTCGGTGGGTGTGGGGGGACCCTCCAGCACCGGCACCGAGAAGAGCTCTGGGAAGGAGAGGGGAGGTAAGGACTGTGGCTCTGAATCCACTGGGAAGTGGCTTTGGGGTTGTCAGGAGATTGGAGTTCCAGCCCTGGGGGTGCTCACCGTGCACTGTCACTGTCACTGGTGCTGACCGGGACTGCCAGGACCCCACCAAGCCTGCACAGCTGTAGCGGCCGCTGTGGTGCAGCTGCAGGGGGGACAGGGACATCTCAGTTCCCCTGAGGGACCCCCTGAGCTCCTTCTCATCCTGGTAAAATCGCACCCTGCTGAGATGGTTTTCTTGCCGGCACCGGCAGCGCAGTGTCACTGTGTCCCCCTCCAGCAGTGCCCGCGCTGGCACCTGCAGCACCAGTGGGTCTGTGGGACAGGAAGGTCACATTTTACTGATGAGGCCATTCTGAGGTGGGTGCCCATAGCACCAGGGACATCTGGGTGCTCTGGAGTGCACTGGGCTGCACTGGGATGTCCCTGTGTGCAGGGCACAGGCTCTCGCCACATGAGGGGTGTGAGGCCACCCATGGAGTGGGGCCCACCCTGACCTCTCAGGGGCCACCCTGATCATGAAAATCCACCCTCACCATCTAAGATTGTCACGGGGGGGCTGCGCCTGGTGCCGGGTCTGCCACATGTGTAGGTGCCACTCCTGGTGACACTGAGGCGGTCACGTCCCTGCTGCCCCCAGCGCTGCCCGTCCTTGTACCAGGTGGTGGCACCGGCGGTCCCCGAGCCCTGGCAGGTCAGGGTCACCCGGTCCCACAGCACCGCCGGCCTCCAGGGGGGCTCCACCAGGAGCTGGGTGGTCTGGGCACCTGTGGGTGACAGGGGACACCAGCCTGCCAGGGCCAGTGCGGGGCTGGGGACAGCGGAGAAGGGCCATGGCATCCCTTGAGGACTCACCAGCGAGGCCGAGGGTCTGGGCTAGAAGGGAGAAGGGACAGGGCTGGGTGGGGGTGGCACTGCAGGGAAGGAAGCACCAGGGTACAGGGTGTGGTGGCTGTCCCCAAAAACTGTCCCCATGGGGGCAGCATTTCTTGTGGGAAAGTGTGTGTGTGTGGTCTCAAAAAGATTTGGAGAGGTAGGGGGACATGTCTGTGTCACAGCCACCTGTGCACCACATCCCTGTGACACAAACACCTTGGGAACAGGCCACCCTGGGCTGAGGCAGAACATGGGGACACTGTGGATACCCCTGGCACGAGGACACCACAGACACAGCCCATGCTGGCCCAGGTCATCCCCACCAGCTCATGATCCCATCCCCATGATCCCATCCCCATGGCCACATCCTCATGGTTCTTGTCACTTTCTGTCCCTGCATCCCAGTTCCCTTGTCCTTATCCCCAGAGTTACATGACCCAAAGGTGCCAGTCCCCACATTCCTGTCCCCACATCCCCATCCCCAAATTCCTGCCCCCCTATCCTGTCCCCAAAGCCACCCTACATCCCCAGTCCCACCAAGGTCCACTGTGGTTAACATGGACTGGCACTGCTGGCATTGGGGACCTCAGGGGTCCCCACAGCTCCCCTGTGCCCCCTCCCCTCCCCATCCCTGGGGTGTCAGGCCCGTGCCTGGGGCACTCACCCCACAGGAGCAGCGCCACCTTCCCGGCCATCCCGGTGTCCCCAGCCATGTGCACTGGCTGTCACTCGCTGCTGTGGCCACCGCTCCCCTGGCTGGCGGCTCTTGGGATGAAGGGGAAGGAAGCGAGGTCACGTCCGTCCCCATGCGTAGGTGGCCCTTGGTGGGGGTAGGGTGGCCACAAGCTGGGGACAGGCTGTGGGCAGGGTGGGGACAGCCTGGGGACATGGTGGGGGATGCTGTTGCCAGGAGTGGGGGGCTCAGAGGATGTGGGGAACCCAGGATGGGTGTCCAGCAGAATTGGGGTCCACTGCAATTGGGGTTTCCATGCCTGGGGGAAATTCAGGGTTGGGGGTGCTGTGGGAACATGGTCCCCAGGGATTTGGGGTCATGGTGTGTGGGTGCCAGGGCTGGGGGTGCAGGGGGAAAAAGGGGACCCTCGGGAATAGGGGTTCCAGGTGAAGAAGTAGCCCATGGGATGGGATCAAGGCACTGGTGGTACTGGGCAATGTCAGTCCTGGGATGGGGGTCCCAGGGAGGAGAGACCAAGGCAATGGGGGTCCTATGGTTGGGTTCCCAGGGGAATGGGAGTGCCAGGGATGGGCAGTGGCTGGGTGGGCACGGGGATCACAGCTCCTTCATGGGGTACCTCAGATTTTGGGGTGACTCAGAGCCCAGCACAGTCCCCACCCTGGGGCACCCCATGGCTCTCCTGGGAGGTTCTGTGTCTCTGCCCCACTCACCCCTGGGCTTTTTCCTGTCTCCCCGCATTTCCTGGTTTAACCATCCCAGGGAACAGCTGGGAGAATCCCAGGAAGGGAAAAAAGGGGTTGGGGGGTGCAGGCAGTGGTTTCAGGGCTGTGGGGAATGGGGCTCCCTGTCTGTGACCCCCCAACTTTTTCTCTTTCCTGCAGCAGTTTGTGCTGAGGCAAGGACATGAATTCTGTCCAGGGGCACATCCAGAGGGGTCCAGCCTTTAGGGAAAAGGGCAGCTCTGCTGTGCTGACACCCGGCTCTTGTCCCAGGCTCTTGTCCCTGGGAGCTCCTCCTCGTTCTGGGGGTGCCACATCCTTGGGGATTCCTTTCCCAGAGGTGGCACATCCTGGGGTCCTCTGTCCTGGCTGGGCCTTGAGCATTCCTGCTGTCCCCAGTGGGTTCCTGTGACCTCTGGGGTGCCCAAACTTAAGGAGGCATCTTTTATGACCTTGCCCTGATGATGGTAAATCCCAGGATCAAGCTGGTTGAATTCCCTGATGCCCAATTGCTTTGGACAATTCTGGGGTCATATTTTGGTCTCAGATTTTGAGATGACTCAGAGCCCAGCACAGAGCCCACCCTGGGGCACCCCAGGCTTGTCCTGGGAGGCTCTGGGTCTCTGCCCCACAAATCCCTGGGCTTTTTCCTGTCACCCAAATTTCCTGTCTTAGCAATCTCAGGAAACACTTGATGCCCTATTGACTGTGACAAAATTATACATCAATAGAAAAAAGGCATAAATCTTTTCCTATACCAATTTTTTCCCAACAAAAAACAAACTCCTGAAAAATCAAAGTGACAAGGTATAATATTCTCTGGTTTATAGAATCCTTTTAATCATTGCTTTCCCAACAAGAGAAAATCAAAACACAATAAAAACAGAAATAAGTGGATATAAAAACCACAAGAAAACCACAAACAAATCACAGTGAAATGAGACTTT
Source organism: Agelaius phoeniceus (assembly GCF_051311805.1). Taxonomy (NCBI): domain Eukaryota; kingdom Metazoa; phylum Chordata; class Aves; order Passeriformes; family Icteridae; genus Agelaius; species Agelaius phoeniceus. The sequence continues at coordinate 5,390,658 of NC_135295.1, forward strand.
TTGGTTCCCTTTAGCAGCCCCCTGCTGCATCCCACAGCAGCATTTGCTTGTGGATAACACAGAGGGTGGAATCTCCCTGAGTGTCCAACAGCTCCATGGGATTGTTCCCTGCCTGCTGGGCAGCAACCCAGCCTCTAAAGGAACCTTTTCTTGGGCCGTATTAAGGAACTCTCCCCATTTTGCTCGTTCCCACCCTGAAACTTGATTGACTTCCCATGGAGGAAGGGGAGAAGCTCTGTCCATGCTTGGGACAGTGCACAGGAATCTGTGGAAATGCCCCTGTGTGCCTCAGGGTCTGATTCTCTGGTAAATCCACTCCAGCCTGCCCTGAATTCCCCTGCCTGGGCACTCCCTGCTCCTGCTGTGACACCCCTGTTCCCCAGCCCCTCGTGTGCAGCCCCTGCTCAATATTTCCACACTTTTCCCTCTCTTCTGGTGTGCACACCCAGAACACAAACATTCTTTCTAGGAAGTTCCAAAGGGCTGCAGGTTTTGTTCAAGAAGGAGGGCGCAGGTCAGGTTGTTGAGAAAATCGGTGTGGGATTTGCAGCAGTTCTGGGGCTCTCTCAGTCCCTTGCTGAGAGGGACAAAATGATCAATTGCTGCATTTCCGGACTGGGTCCCCCACAGCTGCCCCTGTAGGGGCGGTTTCCAGCCAGCCCTGCTCTGAAAACCATGACAGGCCCTCACAGAGCCACTGCTTGAGCTCCCTTTGGGTTTGTGCTTCTTGCAGCGCTGAGCAAACCACAGGCAGGGCCTTTTTCCACCCACAGAATTCTCACCTCTGCAGCAGCTCTAAAGCTGCCAGAATCAAAGCCAAGGGGGCAGGGGGGACCCTCAGGTGCTGGCTGCCACCTGGGGCTGGGCAGAGCAGGGCTGGGCAATGGCCATCCCTGTGCAGTGGGGCTGGGCCATGGCTGGGCCCCAGCCTTGCATTGACAGGGGTCCCCAGGATGTGCCACCCCTGGGACAGGCACCCGGCCAGGAATGTGCAGGGACATTTCTGGAACTGCCACACCTGGGACAGGACCCCCCATGCCAGGATGTGTCACTCCCTGGGACAGGATCCCCCCAGGACAGGAGCCTCTGGATGTGCCACCCCAGGACAGAACCCCCCCTTTCCCATCTGACTCTCAGCACAAACGGCCTCTTCCTTCTTGTCCAGGAAAAGGAAAGTGAAAGTGTTGAGGGGGCACAGCCCAACACCTCCATCCCCCCCAGCCTCCCCACCATTCCCTGCACCTCCTTCTCCCCATTTCCCCCTCCCCTGGGTCCCCCCAACCCATTCACTGCTCAGGTGCTCCCCGGGATTGCTGAGCCAGGAACCGGGGGTGAGGGACATGGCAAAAATAAGGAGAATAAGGAAAAAAAGAGAAATAAAGAGAGGAAAAAGTCAGGGGCAGGGGAGGGCATAGAGGCAGAGCTACCCAAGACCCCCATGCAATGCCTGACCAGGACACAAGCACCCCAGGGGTGATTTTGCAGGGCCCTGGGTCACTCCAAAATCTGAAGCATCCAGGGAAGGAGCTGTGACCCCCAGGCCCCCTCAGCCACCGCCCATCCCTGGCACCCCCATTTCCCTGCGACCCCAACCTTGGGACCCAATTTCCTTCTGTCTTCCCTTCCCTGAGACCCCCATCCCTGGACTGCATTTCCCCAGGATCTCCAACCCCAAGGAACCCCATCCCAGTAATTCCAGTCCCTGGGACACCCCTTTCCTTGGGGACCTTGATTTCCCCTGTGCCCCCATTCTCACAGGGACCCCCTTGCCCCTTGCACCCCCATGCCATGGCCCCCATCCCATGATCACAAATCTTTGGAGGCCACGTTGTTCTGGGACCATCATTCCCAAGTCTGAGTCCACCCAACCCTTGGGACCCCCATTTCCCCGGGACCCCATCCCTGGGCACCCCATTCCCCTGGACACCCATCCCTGGCTCCCTACACAGCCTTAGACCCCAGATTCTGGCAACACCATATCCCCACCATGTCCCACCCTGCCTCCCATGTCCCACAGCGTCCCCACCCTGCCCCCACCAAGGGCCACCTACACATGGGGACAGACGTGACCTCGCTTCCTTCCCCTTCATCCCAAGAGCCGCCAGCCAGGGGAGCGGTGGCCACAGCAGCGAGTGACAGCCAGTGCACATGGCTGGGGACACCGGGATGGCCGGGAAGGTGGCGCTGCTCCTGTGGGGTGAGTGCCCCAGGCATGGGCCTGACACCCCGGGGATGGGGAGGGGAAGGGGGCACAGGGGGGCTGCGGGGTCCCCTGAGGTCCCCAATGCCAGCAGATCCAGAGCAGGGCATGGAGCCCAGTGTGACCAGAGTTGTGGGGTGGCTTTAGGGACAGGAACAGGGGAACTGGGATGTGGGGACAGGAACAGGGGGATAGAGGTGTGGGAACAAGGATGTGGCAGAAGGAGCCTTGGGGCTTGGGTAGCTGTGGGGACAGGGACAGGGAAATAGGGATGCAGGGACAGGGACAAGGGGCACGTTGCAAGGGGATGGGCGGGGAGAACAGGTGCCATTGGAATGGGATGATGGGCACAGGGCCATGGATTATGGCTGTGGGGACAGGTGCTGTAGGGCTGCTGGAGGTGACGTGTGCAAACATGGGGTGTCCACAGTGTCCCCATGACCCCCACCCAGCCCTGTCCCTTCTCCCTTCCAGCCCAGACCCTCGGCCTCGCTGGTGAGTCCTTGGGGGATGCCATGGCCCCACCCCACTGTCCCCAGGTCCACACTTGCCCTGGCAGGCTGGTGTCCCCTGTCACCCACAGGTGCCCAGACCACCCAGCTCCTGGTAGAGCCCCCCTGGAGGCAGGCAGTGCTGTGGGACCGGGTGACACTGACCTGCCAGGGCTCGGGGACCGCTGGTGCCACCACCTGGTACAAGGATGGGCAGCGCTGGGGGCAGGAGGGACCTGAACACCTCACTGTCACTGAGAGTGGCACCTACACATGTGACAGACCTGGCATCTGTCTCAGTCCCCCTGTAACTGTCTCAGACAGGGAGGGGGGTTTGGGTGGCCCCAGCCTGGCACCCAGGGGACCCCGAGGGCTCTCCGTGGGCTCCACTCCATGGTTCACCTCCTGGTGTAACCAGAGCCTGTGCCCTGCTATGGGGACATCCCAGATTATCCTAGTGTCGGGGAAACCATGTGGGAATTGGGGACCCCTGGTACACTGGGTGTAACCCAGATGGGGTCCCAGTGCCATCGGGTGTAACAGGACCCCTCTGTCCCCCAGGCCCGCTGGTGCTGCAGGTGCCAGCACAGGCGCTGCTGGAGGGGGACACGGTGACACTGCATTGCCAGGGCTGGTGGAACTGCACGGTCACCTCGGTATCCTTCTACCGTGAGGAGAAGGGTCCGGGGGGACTCCATGATGGCACCGAGCTGTCCCTGTCCCCTCTGCAACTGCACCTCAGCAGTCACTACAGCTGCAGGGTCTGGTGAAATCCTGGTGGTCAGGGAGGTCATGAAATTCGGCATCGGTGACAGTGACAGGGCACGGTGAGCACCCCACAGCTGCCACCCTGACACCCCCACAGCCCCTCGCCAGGGATTCAGGCTCACAAATCCCCCTCCCCTCTCCTTCCCAGAGCTTTTCTCAGTGCCAGTGCTGGAGGGTCCCCCCGAGCACTCTGAGGCGTCCCCCCTGACTCTCAGCTGCCTCAGCACCCCCAGCCCCCTGCGGCCCTGAGCCCCCCTCCTGCACGTGTTCTACCGGGACGGGCAGGTGGTGGGGGGCCTGCAGGGGTCCCTGCAGCTGCTGGTGCCCGCCATGGGGGTCTCCCAATTGGGGAATTACAGCTGCCAGCTGCACTCCAAGGGGGGTGCTGTGCAAAAGAGCAGCGCCCGGCTCCGTGTCACGGTGCGCAGTGAGTGCAGGGATGGGCACGGGGAGCCCCCACAGCCTCCTCAGCTCTCCCAGGCCTTCAGGGGATGCCCAGTCCTTCCAGACACCTGCCCTGTGGCCCCAACCTTTCCCGGATCCTACCCTTGCTCCCCTGCTCCCTTCTCATGTCCCTCTCAGGGTCCCCCACCCCTAGAGGGATGCCCCCATCCTACCCCTACACATTTTCCCTGTCCTGCCATCCCTGCCCCGGGCCCGTCCCCAGGTCCCCCCATTCCTGGCTTGTGTCTCCCCATCCCTCTCTGAGTCCCCTCACCCCTCCCAGCATCCCCCCCATCCCACTCTGAGGTCACCACACATTCCCCAGGTCACATCATTCCCTCCCTGAGTCCCCATACCCACCCTGGTGTCATCCCCCCACCCCTCCAGGTGTCGCTTGGGGTTCTTTCCAAGCCCCACCAATCTCTGCGCCCCCTCTCCCTCACTGGGGTCTCCCTGCCCCTCCCCTACCACCCCCCCGGGTCCCTCACTGGCCCTTGCTATCCTCCCCTCCCGCAGGGGTCCTGCCCTCCGGGGTGGCCCTGTCAGCACAGCCCCCCGGGGGACAGATGGCACTTGGGGACAGCCTGGTGCTGAGCTGTATGGTGGCCGTGGGGACAGGTCCCCTGTCCTTTTCCTGGCACCAGGAGGGCTCGGGGGCACCACCAGGCACCGGCCCCTGCCTGGAGCTGCGCCACATTGGGGACAATGACAGCGGCCAGTACCGGTGCGGGGCCAGCGACGGGGACAGCGTGGCCAAGAGTGACCCCCTGAATGTCACCGTCCTGGGTGAGCAGGACCCTCGGGCTGGGAGTGACCCTACCTATGGCACTCCCATCCGACTTCACCAGGTGCCAGCCCTGTCTTTGTCCCCACAGTGCCCGTGGCCAATGCCACCATCACCCCTGGTCCCCTGTCACACCAGGTGCATGCAGGTGACAACGTAACCCTGAGCTGCTCAGTGCAGGTGGGCTCAGCCCCTGTCACCTTCACCTGGCTTCAGAACAGGCTGGAGGTGCCCCAGGGTCCCCTCCCGGAGCTTGGAGACATCAATGTGGGACATTCAGGCACCTACCAGTGCGTGGCCACCAACCAGCTGGGACAGGACGGGCACCGCGTGTTCCAGGCACTCAGCCCTGAGCTGGCCCTGGAGGTGACACCACGGGGACACTGCAACAAAGGTGGGGTCCCACAGGGTCAGCAGGGAGTGCAGGACCCCTGGGGTGATGTGTTACCCTGATGTGTCCCCCTCTGTTTCTTGCAGTGGCCGCAGGGGTCAGTGGGGCCCTTTTGTTCCTGCTCCTGCTCGTGGGTGTCATTGTGGCCTGGCACCAGTGGCACCGTGTGGGTGGGTGACAATGGGGGCACAGGTGTCCCAGGGAGCTGTAGAGGGCCCCAGTGTTGGACAATAATTGGGCAGCACCCACAGCCCCAAAACTGTGGCATTGTCTGGGGGTCCTTTAGGGTTTGGGGAGGTGCTGGAGGGTCCTGCAGGGATGCTGGGGGTTCTCTCAGAGGCTGTTGGAGTTAGGAGGTCTCTGTCCCTGCTGGGCTTTGGGTTCTTTTGGCTGAGTTGGCTGGGGACACTGGGGAGGTTCCTGTATTCTGAGAGGCTTCAGGGATGTTTGAGGGTTCTGTTGTAAATTGAGCATCCCGTGGGGGGTCAGGAATCCTGGGAGGGTTCAGGGCCCTGCGATCCCACAGTCACATCTCCCCTCTTTCCTCTGCAGCTGCCAGGAAGAACCAGGAAAGGTTGGTGAAGGGCTTCCGACATGTGTCCCCTTTTACCCCCACCTCACAGCTCTCCATTCTCTCCCCCACATCCCCTTTATTGCCTCAGGGCGCCCCTGGATCCCCCGGCTCCCCCAGAGGAGGGGGAGGTGCTGTACACCCACGTCGTGGTCACCAAGAAGGCAGGGGTTGAGTACGGGGGGGACACACGCAGAGGGACACGTCACCCACCAGTGTCACCCCACCCAGATCCCACAGCCCGTGTCTCTTGCAGTGTCCCCCCGTGCCACCACCCTCCAGCATCCCCAGGTGACCAACGTGGAGCTGCGGGGACCCCAGGGGCGACCGCGGGAACCTGGTGACATCTACGGGAATGTGCTGTGACACTGGGGGGAACTGGGGGCACTGGGGGTCCCCACCCATGGGCACCAACTCCTGTGTCTGTGCTGCCACTAAAAACTGCCCCACTTGCTCCCCGTGGGGGCACAAAGATCCCAAAAGAGCTAAAAGATGAACAATTTGCTGAAACAGCAATGAGAGAGAATAAAACCAACAGCAACAAGGTTCAGAGTCCAAAGGATCACAGAAGGAGCAATTTCCAGGGAAAGCCCCCAAAAAGGAACAAACCCAAGACATTTCCCCCAGTAGGTTTCCTCCACCACAGGAATCTTGCAGAGCCCTGGACCATCCTGGCCTTCAGGAGGCTCTGGATTCTCTTGTACCCTGTCCCAAACCCTCCTCTGCCATGTTCCCCACACGAGGATGTCAGAAAGGCCCTCTGGGGGTTCCAGAGTCTCCCTCTTTTCCAGGGCAGTCAGGATCAGGCCATGGCACAGGGTGGGTGTCAGAGACAGGAAAAGTTTGATGTCTGGAGGTATTTTGGAACACCTCCATGTGGCAGGGGTGGGTCAGGCCTTGCTTATGGTGAGACAGGGCCCCGTCTGTCAATCAGTCTGTCAGCCTTGGCACATTGGGGACAGTGCGACACTCTGCCAAAGCCAGCTCCTCAGTGGCCGGGTGAAAGGAAGTGCCAGCTATGGAGAGGGCCCTTGCTGGCCCAACTGGCTTAAAAGGTAGAGCATGAGGTGGCCAAGTCCCTGACCATGTCTGCTCATGGGTTGTCTTTCCCATCCAGGCTGGAATCCTGGCTGGAGTTGGCAACTCGTTTAAATGAGAAATATCTGCCAAGCTAAATGGGAGCGTTCCTGGAATGGAAGGAAGACCCATGTCTAAAAATCTTTTTAATTTCAAAACTGATGGGGCTTCCAGGCAAAAGTGTAGGAAAAGGAATACCAGCTCTTTACTGGGAAATTTATAAAGCAGAACAGAACCAACAACACAAACCCAGAACTTTCCCTCCTGCTCAGCGCTGTTGGTTTTTGTGGCAGTTATAACCGCGGCCAGCAGGGGGCGCTGCAGGGAGCACTCCCGGCCAGCAGGGGGCGCCCCGCTCCAGCTCCATCCCCTCAGGGGCCATGGCGGCCTCGGGCGGGAGGGAGGAGGGGAAATCGCTCCTTTTGCAAACTTGCAGATTGTTGTTGTCTTTGCAGTAGTTCTTGGGTCTCTCATTCCCTTACCAAGAGGAACACATGATCACCTTATGGACTGGTTGCCTCAGAGCGGCCCCTGCAGGGGGGGGTTTCCAGCTAGCCCCACTCTGAAAAACCATCAAAAGCCCTCCATGTTGTCATCTTATTGCAAAGGTTTCCATACCTTCTTGGTGATTTCTTATGGGCACCTCCTAGCAGCACTGAATCTTTCATCTTCACAACACAGCTAAAAAACACCAACTCTCTTTACCCAGCTAACTCACTCTTTTGTAGCACTCATCTTCTCATTAGACAGAGCTGTGGCCTGTTAAGGGCAGGCTTGTTCTTAATCTTTGGTGATTAGTACAGCTGCAACTCTTCAGGTGTGAGGCTACTTTCTGCAGTATCTTTACTTTCTTACATTCTATCCTTCCACACTCTCAGAGCCACTGCTTGGGCTCTCTTTGTGTTTTGTGCTTCTTGCAGGGCTGAGCAAACCACAGCCAGGCCTTTTTCCACCCACAGAATTCTCACCTCTGCAGCAGCTCTAAAGCTGCCAGAATCAAAGCCAAGGGGGCGGAGGGGACCCTCTGTGACTGTGGTCACAAGGGTTTTCAGGGTGAAGAAGAGACGAGAATGTTGACTCTATGATCAGAAGGCTTGATTTATTATTTTATGATATATGTTACATTAGACTATACTAAAAAGCAATAGAAAGGAAAAGGTTTCTTGAGAAGCTAGCTAAGCTAAGAATAGAAAAAGAATGAATAACAAAGATCTGTGTCTCAGACAGAGCAAGAGCCAGCTCTGCCATGAGTGGTCAAGAAATCCAAACACCCACAGGAGACCAATCACCTGTTGCATTCCACAGCAGCAGATAACCATTGTTTACTTTGGTTGCTGAAAACTGCAGCTTCTCACAAGGAAAAATCCTAAGAAAGGATTTTTCATGAAAGATGTCTGCGACAACCCTCAGGTGCTGGCTGTCACCTGGTGCTGTGCAGAGCAGGGCTGGGCAATGGCCATCCCTGTGCAGTGGGGCTGGGCCATAGCTGGGCCCCACCCTTGGATGGCCTCTGGCTTCAAGGAGCAGGAGTTATGGAGCTCCTTCCTGTCCTGGGCTCCTTTCCCCAGCTGCTCTTGCTGGCTCAGATCCTGCAGGGGAGGATCAAGAATGGAGAAGTCTGGAGTCCCCCAGAGCTGCCATGCCCCAGGACAGGACACCCATGTCCAGCCCATGTCCCCCCTGGGACAGGATCCCCCCCAGCACAGGACAGGAGCCCCCTGATGTCCCCCCAGGAGAGAACCCACCCCCGTGTGAGAAAGGTGTCAAACGGCCTCTTCCTTCTTCTGCAGGAGAGAGAAAGTGAATGTGTTTGGGGGGGGGGGGGGGGTAAAAGCTGGACCTCCCCATCCCCCACAGCCTCCCCAGCCCTCCCTGCAGAGCCCTCACCCCTGCTTCCCCCACCCTGGGCTTCCCCAGCCCATTCCCTGCTCAGGTGTCCCCTAGGATCATCAAGGCATGAACTGAGGTCTTGTGAAATTGAGGGATAAAATGATGGAAATGGAAATAAAGAGAGGAAAAGTCACTGGGAGCTGTGGGGGCACAGACCCAGAGCCCCTCAAAATCTTTCTGGGGTGATTCCCTGGCTGCTGGCACCTTGTGGGGCCTGTGCTGGCTCTGGGTCACCCAAAAATCTGAAGCACCCAGGGAAGGAGCTGCAACCCATGGGCTCACCCAGCCACTGCCCATCCCTGGCACCCTCATTCCCCTTGAAATCAAACATGGGAGCACCATTCCTTATGTCCCACCTTGCCTGGGACCCCCATCCCAGTAATGCCATTCCCCAGGATCTCCATGGCCCAGGACCCCATTCCCAAGGAACCCTCTCCAGTTCATTCCATCCCCTGAAACCCTCCTTCCCCCAGGACCTTGATTCTCCCAGGACCCCCATTCCCACAGGGACCCCCATTCCCTCAGCATCCCCATCCCATGACCCCAAATCCCTGGAGCCCACTTTCCCCTGGGACTCCCATCCCTGAGTGCCCTCCCATCCCTGGGAACCCCCCATTCCCTTGGACACCCATACCAGGGTCCCCAAACCCACCAAATCCCCCACTATTGGGAACCCCATGTCCCGCTGTGTCCCACCCAGCCTTGTCCCCATCCTGTTCCCAACCTTCCCACAGCCTGTCCCCACAGCCACATCCCCATGATCCTGTGCTTGTGGCCACCCTGTCCCCACCAGGAGCCACCAACACATGGGGACAGACCTGACCTCACTTCATTCCCCTTCATCCAAAGAGCCGCCACCCAGGGGACAGCCACCCCCGGCAGCGAGTGACAGCCAGTGCACATGGCTGGGGACACCGGGATGGCCGGGAAGGTGGCGCTGCTCCTGTAGGGTGAGTGCCCCGTGCATGGGCCTGACACCCAAGGGATAGGGAGGGGAGGGGGCACAGGGGGGCTGTGGGGTCCCCAGAGGTCCCCAAGGCCATCAGAACCAGCGCATGAGGTGACTGGGGTTGTGGGGTGGCTTTAGGGACAGGGGAAGGGAGACAGGAATGTGGGGACAATAACAGGGGGTCAGGGATTTGGGGAGGCAACATGGGGCAGGTGGGGGTGACCTGTGCCAGCACGGGGTGGCTGTGACATCCCCAGTTCAGGGGTGTCCACAGTGTCCCCATGTCCTGCCTGAGCAAGGGGTGGCCACAGTGTCCCTGTCCCCAAGGGGTCCATGTCGCACAAGGACACTTTGGGCACATCCCCCACACCCCATGCCCCTGTGCCTCTGTCCCCATGGTGTCACCCCCACCCAGCCCTGTCCCTTCTCTCTTCCAGCCCAGACCCTCGGCCTCGCTGGTGAGTCCTCAGGGGATGCCATGGCCCCACCCCACTGTCCCCAGCCCCACACTGGCCCTGGCAGGCTGGTGTCCCCTGTCACCCACAGGTGCCCAGACCACCCAGCTCCTCGTGGTGCCCCCCTGGAGGCCGGTGGTGCTTTAGGACCGGGTGACACTGACCTGCCAGGGCTCGGGGACCGCCGGTGCCACCACCTGTTACAAGGATGGGCAGCGCTGGGGACAGCAGGGACGTGGCCGCCTCATTGTCACTGAAGGTGACACCTACACGTGTGACAGACCTGGCACCGGGCACAGCCCTACGGTGACAGTCTTACATGGTAAGGGGGGTTTGGATGTCCCCAGCCTGGCTCCTATGGGGACCCCAAGGGCTCTGGGTGGGCTCTGCTCCATGGGTCACCTCCTGTGTGACCAGAGCCCGTCCTCTGCTCTGGGGACATCCCAGACCATCCCTGTGCAAGGAGACTTCTCTCTCACAATGGGCGGCTCCTGGTGCCTCCTGGTGCCATCATGACCCTCCAGACACCCCTAGTGTGACAGGACCCCTCTGTCCCCCAGACTGGCTGGTGCTGCAGGTGCCAGCACGGGCACTGCTGGAGGGGGACACGGTGACACTGCTCTGCCGGAGCTGGCAGAACAAACCACTCACGGATGTGTACTTCTACCATGATGAGAAGAAACTGGAGGGGCTCCCTGATGGGACTGAGCTCTCCCTGTCCCCCCTGCGGCTGCACCACAGTGGCCGCTACCTCTGCGGGGGCCGGGTGGTGTCACAGTGGAGAGAGTCAGAGCAGGTGACAGTGACAGTGCACAGTGAGTGCAAGGATGGGGACAGGGAAGCCCGACATCCTCTGAGGGTTTCCCCAGCACTGCCTGAATCCTTCATCCCTCCCTTTACTCCTCCCTGGGTCACCCCAAATTTCCGAAGTCCCTCTTGGTTTCCCCCATGACTGCCCAGTTCCCCCTGCACATCCCTCATTCCTCTCTTTGTCCTCCCCAGCCCTCCCTGGATTCCCCACCCCTTCCAAGGTCCCTGCTCCACCCTCTGGTCTCTGTGCCTTCCCTGGGTCCTCCCGCCCATCTCTAAACCCCAAATCATTCCCTGAGGCTCCTCAGTCTCTCGTCTGGTTCCCCATCCCTGCCTGGGTCTCTCCCCCTTTCCATGGGGTCTTGCCATTGTCCCCAGGTCCCAACGTGCCTCCCAGGGTCCCCTGCTGCTCACTGGGATCCTCTCTGGTCCCCTTCTTTCCCCTCTTTCCCCTCCCGTGTTTCCTACCTCCCCTGGGTCCCCAATGCCTCCTGTGTCCCCCCATAGAGGTCCCGCTCTTGGGGGTGTCCCTGTCAGCACAGCCCCCCCCTGTCCTTCTCCTGGCACAAGCAGGGCTCATGGGCACCTCTGGGCTCCTGCCCCCTGCCTGGAGCTGCACCATATTGGGGACAATGACAGCGGCCAGTACCGGTGCCAGTTCAGTGACGGGAACAGCGTGGCGAGAGTAACCCCATGAATGTCACTGTCCTGGGTTAGCAGGACCTTTGGGCTGGAGATGACCCAACCCACGGCACCCCCATCCCACCTTTCTTTGTGCCAGCCCCGTCTGTGTCCCCACAGTTCCCGTGGCCAATGCCACCATCACCCCTGGTCCCCTTGTCACACCAGGTGCATGCAGGTGACCCTGTGACCCTGCACTGCTCTGTGCAGGTGGGCTCAGCCCCTGTCACCTTCACCTGGCTGCACAATGGACAGGAGGTGGCCCAGGGTCCCCTCCTGGAGCTCAGGGACTTCGATGTGGGACATTCGGGCACCTACCAGTGCATGGCCACCAACCAGCTGGGACAGGACGGGCACCGCGTGTTCCGGGCACTCAGCCCTGAGCTGGCCCTGGGAGTGACACCCTGGGTCACAGGTGGGGTCACACGGGGTCACCAGGGTTTTCAGGACCCCCGGACTTCCAGGTGACCCCAATGTGTCCCCTCTGTCCCCAGCAGTGGCTGTGAATGTCGGCAGGACCCTCCTGTTCCTGCTCCTGCTCCTGGCTGTCATCGGGGGCTGTCACTGGTGGCACCACCGGGGTGGGTGACAATGGGGGGGGATGGGGGTCCTGGAGTGAGGGGAAGCCCCAGAGTGGGGGCAGAGATTGGCAGCACCCAGGGCCCCTGAGCTGGGGGACACTGAGCCTGCAGTGACCTCGGCTGGGGATCCTGGGGGATGTGGGAGCAATTTGGAGGATCTTGGTTGGGCTCCAGGGTCATTGCTGGGTGGGCTTTGTGGCACATTGGGGTGGCACTGGGAGCTCCTGAAGGATTTGGGGAGCTCCTGGATGTCTGTGCAGGGATGTTGGGGGATCTTTCTGGCGTCCTGGGGGAGTTTTGGGGTGCTCCTCCCTGCCAGGCTTGGGGTTCTGGGGGCTCAGAGGGTTGCAGACACCGGGGGTGTTGGGGGCCCTGTAGTGGTGCAGAAGTTCCAGAGGGTTCAGGGGCGCTCAGAGTGTCTGGGGAGAATCAGGGTTCTGGTGGGAATCAGGGCTGCAGTGGGGATTTGGGGGACCCCTGGGTGGTTGGAGCTGCAAGGTCCCAGGAAGGTTCAGGGGTCCCGGTGTCCCCTCGGTCACCCCCTCCCCTTTCCCTTGCAGAACCCAGGAAGCTCCAGGACAGGTGAGTCGGGGCTTGGGCTGGGACTCCCCTTTTCCCTTCCCCAGACTACTGAGACCCTCCCTTATCCCCACAGGACCCCCCCACTGGAGGAGAGGGCTGTGCTCAACACCCACATCATGGGCACTGAGTGGGCAGTGGGAGAATTCGGGGGGGACAGGGACACGTCACCCACGGGTGTCACCCCCCCCCCCCACCCAGGTCCCAACAACCGGAGTCACTCTCACAGCCCCTACAGGTGTCCCCCAGCCCTGCCCCACCTCGGGATCCACAAGTGACCAACGTGGAGCTGTCGGGACCCCACAAGGGACAGTGGGACCCCTGTGACTACGAGAGCGTGCTGTGACACTGGGGGCACTGGGGGCACTGGGGGCACTTGGGTCCCTGCCCCAGGGCACTTCCCGTGTGTTCCCCCCCAGATCCTGTGCTCCCATACTCAGGGGTTGCCCACAAGTGGGGGGCTCCCATGTGGGGCTGCCCAGAGCTCCTCGTTCCAGTGCTCCCAGTACCCCCAGGGGCTCCCCATTCCCTCCCCCAGTGCCAGGGGGCACAGCACCCCTGTCCCTCTTATTGGACCCAAAATGCAGCTTTGTGATTATACTGGGAGAAATGGTTTTTGTTTGTTCAGCTCTGCCTGACGAGCTCCGGATTGAGGAGGGTCCCAGTCAGGTTGTTGAGCAGATCCTTATGGGATTCGCAGGATTTTTGGGGCTCTCTCAGTCCATTGGGAACAGGAACAAAATGATCAATTGGGGCATTTCCGAACTGGTTCCCTCACCCCTGCCCTGCAGCGGGGAAGGAGCTGCCGCTCCCTGTTTGTCCCTCTTGGTGACACCGACCAAGGGCTCGGGCAGCTGTGGCGGTGCCGCCCCGTTACCTCGGGCACCGATCCGGCAGCTGCCGAGCCCCTCGGGCCCACCCCAGCTCAGCCCATCCCTGCCCGGTGCCCAAACCCCGCACCCGGCACTCCCCGAGCGGCGTCTGAGCCCTGGAGCTGCTGCGGAGCCCCGGCCGGGGGCACTGGGAGGGCGGAGGGGACCGGGGACCCCGGGGAGGAGCCCCCGGCGCTGCGGGAGCGGAGTCCCGGCCTCGGGTCACTGTCGCCGGTCGCGGCTGCCATCGCCCTGCGAGAGCCGGGACTGTCCCGGGCTGCGGGGACCGACGGTGTCGCTGTGTCCCGAGGGGGGATTTTGGGGTCTCACCCCGTCCTTTCCGGGACCCCCCGATCCCCCATCCCCCCGCGCCTCCGGGGCTGTTGGGGACGTTGGGGACAGCGCCGCTCGCGCCAGGGGCCGTTGGGGCCATCTCGCGACAGCCGCTGCCGCTGCCCACGGCCGGGCCTGGCGGCAATCGCGACATCCGCATCCCCCAATGGCGACACGCGACAGCCGCCCCTGCCCGGGATCCGCCTCCCTCCATGCTGGGGACACCCCGGGGTCCCGGGTCCCCCAAAACCCTCCTGGGGACACCTCGGGCCCCCCTGACCCCCCCGGTCCCTCCCGGGCTCGGCGGAGGCTCCGCAGAAGCTTCGGGGCTCGGAGCCCACCCGGGAAGCGCCGGGTGCGGGGTCGGGCACCGAGGGGGCACGGGGAGGGGAACCGGGCAGGGCTGGGGAGGGAGGATCTAGCACCGAAGGGATTTTGGCAGGATTTGGGAAGATTTTAGGGTGATTTGGGGGATATGGAGGGCATTTTGAGGTGCTTTGGGATTATTTTGGGGGCCATTTGGGGGATTAGGAGGGGTTTTGGGGTGATTTTAAGAGATTATGGGGGTGATTCAGAGGTGATTTTTGGGAAGTCTGGTGAAATTTGGGGTGATTTTGGGCAGATTTTGGAGAGTTTGGGGTGATTTGGGGGATTTAGAGGATATTTGGATATTTTGTGCAGAATTTGGAGGATGTTGGAGTGATTTGGAGGATTTTGGAGGCTTTAGGGATGATTTGGGGGAATTTTGGGATAATTTGGGTTGTAGGGATTTTGAGGAGTTTGGGGGTGATTTGGGGTTGATTTTGGTGGATTTTCAGGGGATTTTTATGGTATTTTGGAGGCGATTTTTACGGGATATTTTCATGGGAATTTGGGAGAATTTGGGGGGGATTTTGGGGTCTCACCCCATCCTTTCCCACAGCCCGAGGGCCGCTCCAGCCCCATTGTGCTGCTCCATGATGTCACCAATGTCACCACCGCCCCCAGAGCGCTGCCCTCGCTCTGGGACAAACCCAAAAGTATCCGAGTCATCATCAGGGACCTGATCCAGGAGCTCATGTGAGGATCCCAAAATCCAACATTTTTCCCCCAACATCTGCTATTCCTCCCCTTCCCCGCCAAAATCTGGGATTTTTTGCCCCAAAATTCATGATTCTTTCACTGAAAATTCAGGATTTTTTCACTGAAAATTCAGGATATTTTGCCCCAAAATTTAGGAATTTTTTGCCCAAAATTCAGGATTTTTTCATTGAAAAGTCAGGGGGTTTTTTTCCTCCAAAATTCAGGATATTAAAAAAAAAAGGATTTTTTTGGCTGAAAATCTGGTGGTTTTCCCCCCCAAAATCTGGGATCTTTTTCCCCTGTCAGTGATCTTGGCCCATGTCCCCCAGAATTACCAGGGATCGACCCCTGGCCTCGCTCATCATTGGCACCGATGAATTCCAGCGGATCCAGGAGGAGGCTCAGCCTCCGCGGCAGCTCGCGGATCGGCTGCGGATCCTCAAATCCCACCAGGACGCGGCTTTTGAGGGCATCTCCTGATTCCCTGAGCCCCAATTTCCCAATCCCAAATTTTCTGATCCCCCTTTTCCTGATCGCAAATTTCCCAATCCCACTTTTCCTGATCCTGATTTTCCCGATCCCGCTATTCCTGGTCCCAAATTTCCTGAGCCCGATTTTCCCTATCCCAAATTTCCCAATCTCGATCTTCCCAATCCCAAATTTTCTGATCCTGCTTTTCCCGACCCCACTTTCCCTGATGGCACTTTTCTGATCCCAACTTTCTCCCAGTCCCGATTTTCCCAATCCCACTTTCCCTGATCCTGATTTTCTGGATCCCGTTGTTCCTGATCCTGATTTTACTGATTCAGGGAATGCCCCGGGATGTCCCTGGGAATGTTGCCAAGAATGGGTCTGGGAATGTCCCCAGGAATGCCTCAGGATGTTTCAGGGATGTCCCCAAAATGTCTGCGGGCTGTCCCGGGGACATCCCTGGGAATGACTCCCAGGAAGACACCGGGAATGCCCTGGGCTGTCCCTGCGATGTCCCCGGGCTGTATTAACATTGTTTGTGATTCTCTTTATGGTACAGGAATCATTGAGAGAATTCAGCACTCATTCCTGAAGGAAGTCTCTAACAAAGTTCTTTTTCTGTTATTACCCTCTCTGTACAACTTTTCACTTCCCAGGTCTCAGCAATACAACCTTCTGCACTTTGGATCACACACCCCTCTGCCTGGACCTGCACTGGAAGGTGATGTGAAGGCGGATGGCCTCGCCACGACAGTCACTATACCACAAAAGTTAGGGCAGGCCAAACTTTCTCATGATTTCTACCATCAAAATGCCCGAGCACTGGGAAAACAATTCCACCTGACTTTGCCACAAGCACGGGATGTAGCGAATCCTTGCTCACAGTGTCAGCAGACTCTTTCTTTGCCACAAATGTTAGGTACAAACTCACAAGGGTTGAAACCTAATGACATCTGGCAAACAGATGTAACACACTTTTCGAGCTTTGGGACTTTTAAATATGTCCATGTTCCTCCTGAGACCTTTTCTGGATTCATAGAAGCGACAGTACACAAGGGTGAGAAATCCATGGGAATTTGATGGGAATTTCCCATGCCATGGGAATTTGATAGAAATTTGGGAAGGGAACTGAAGGATTCTAAATGCCTGGAATGCTTTCATTCCTTGGGAATATTGGAGGGGAGCTGCAGGATTCAAAATTCCCAATGTCCAGAATGCCAGTATTCCATGGGAGTTCCATGGGGAATTTGGGAAGGGAGCTGAATCATTTGAAATTCCTGATGTCCAGAATGCAATTATTCCATAGTTTTGGTGGGAATCTGGGAGGAGAACTGGAGCATTCTAAATTCCCAACACTCAGAATACCCTTATTCCTCGGGAATTTGGGAGGGGAACTGAAGGATTCCAAATTCTGTATGCCCCAAATGCCATTATTTCATGGGAATTTGGGAAGGGAGCCGCAGGATTCAAAATTCCCAATGCCCAGAAGGCAATTATTCCATAGTTTGGGGGGAATTTTGGATGGGAACTGGAGGATTTGAAATTCCCAATGCCTGGAATGCAGTTATTTCATGGGAATTTGGGAAGGGAACTGGACGATTCTCAATTTCTGATGCTCAGAATGCAATTATTCCATGGGAATTTGGGAAGGGAACTGAAGGATTCAAACTTCCTGATGCCCAGAATGCCATTTTTCCATGGGAATTTGGGAGGGGAGCTGGAGGATTTGGGATTCCTGGTGCCCGGAATGCAGTCATTCCATTTTCCAGTTTTGGTGGGAATATGACATTGGAGCTGGAGGATTCAAACTTCCTGACACCCAGAATGCTGTTATTCCATGGGAATTTGGTGGGAATTTGGGAGAGGAGCTGGAGGATTTGAAATTCCCAACACTTTGAATGCCATTATTCCGTGAGCATTTGGGAGAGGAGCTGGAGCATTCAAAATTTCCAATGCCCGGAATGCCATTATTCCATAGTTTTGGGGGGAATTTTGGAGGCGAACTGGAGGATTTGATGCCTGGAATGCCATTATTCCATGGGAATTTGGAGGGAGAGCTGGAGGATTCAAATTCCTCATGGCCGGAAAGCCATTATTCCATGGGAACTGGGGAGAGCAGCTGGAGCATTCAAAATTCCCAATGCCTGGAATGCCGTTATTCCATGAGAAATTGGAAGGTAAATGGGAGGATTGAAAATTCCTGACGTCTGTGCCTCTCATGTGCCTTTGCAGCTGCCAAAAGTGCAGTTTTGATCTGTGCTAATCATGCTCGTGCCAAACATTGGCACCAGTGCTTGTGCATTTTGATGGGAAAAAGCATGACTCAGTTTTGCTTGTTCAAAATGTTTGGCAAAGTGTTTGAAAAAAACATTGTCAGTTTGTCGGCTCTTGCATTTCCTTCTGCCTGCCATGAATCCTGGAAGCGAGAAATGAACCCTGATATGAGAGAGAAAATATTGGTTAGTTCTGAGTGTCAAAATTGTAGAAAGACATGAAAGCCAACAATATCATTTGTGACATCCTTTAAAACTGATGCTTCTATTCTTTTAAGAATACTAGCAACATAAGATAAATCTGTAATTAAATTCAAAAGTTCTGAAAAGAGCTGAAATGCTCTAAACTACTGCAGCCAGTTCAACAATCTGAGGAGAGCCCTCTATAGTTTGAACATCTGACTCCCAGGTTTGTGTTGTTTGATTTTGCCATACTATTACTGATTTGTGTGTTTTCCCTGCTCCATCAGTGAGGAGAGTTATAGCACTTAAAGGCTCCTCACTTAGCATGGGTTTTTCTCTAAAACTTAATTTAGCTTGTAACAATTTCTGGCCTGGGTAATGAATAGAACAAACACCTGAATAACTTAGCGATGCAATTTGCAAGTCTGAATTTTGCAAAGCCCGATCAACCCTTTTCACAGGTAAATAAATAAATACAAAATCTTGGCTTGCCATCGTTAGCAATCTCGTTCTGGCTCTAATTATGATTTCAGCTGTCATCTCCATGGTTGTAAAAATTGTTTTTGGAGACCTATAAGGAAGAAAAACCCACTGTGTGATTAACAAAGGATCTTTCTCAGAAGTCTTCCATTGAAAAATGAGACCATAAAGTTGCATTTTTTCTCCTAACACTGCAAGAAATGCAGTGTCTACGGAATTTATTTCTAGCTTTACAAGAAAAGAGTAAGATGTTGGAGTCAACCAAACTAAGGCATAGGGTCAGCTGGACTTCACACCAAACAAACCAAGCCTGATCTTCAAGGTCTGGGAAACATTCATCTAAATCAGGGCAAGCCTCAGATCTCCTCCCAAGAGCCTTTGGAGTAGTTATGCTCATTAGTCCAAGTTCCACTCCCCTATTGGTTACATGTGTTCCATATATAGTATGGTTTCTAGATTGTTCCACCCCCAAGACTATATATTCTTACCTCTTGCTTGTTTGTGGCCCTTGGAGCTTCTCCCTATGTTGTGTTCTGTTCCTAAGCATAGTTCCCATTTTTATTTCTCATTTAAAGTAATTTCCTTGTTGGGCACTCCATTGTTCCCTCTCCTTCTCTCCTATTTTGCACCACGTTCACCCTGAAGTCAGGGGACCCAAAGGTTTGTCACAGCCACCCTCACTGCGACAGGCAGTGCCCGGAGCGCTGTCAGGCAGTGCCGGGATCCCGGCTGTGGTTCTGGTCCCCACAAGTGAGGAATGGCAGCCCCAGGCTCAGACCCAGGCAGAAAGCCAACCAAGGGAGAGCAGAGGGAGGGCACCCTTCCAGTCTCTCTTGGGCATGGCCGCAAAACAGCCCCTGCTGCTTCTTCCTCCACCTGTGTTTGGGCTGTGCAGGTGGCAGAGCCAGCCAGGTTGTGCTCTGTGTTCCAAAGCCTGTTGGGAGCGGGCATGAAAAGCGCTGTGTGCACAGCACAGAGTCCTGGAAGGTGCTGGCAAGAGCATCCTGCAGGAGCAGGGCTCTGGTCCCTGGCCAGGAACAGCCTGGTTTTGGTGCTGTGAGCGCAGGCAGGAGCTGAGGCAGGTGAAGAGGCAGCGGGCAGCTTGTGTTTGTAGAGGACCTGGGGCTGCACGTCTAAACCTGCACCTGGAAACTCACTTGGGGGAATAGGAGCTAGTGCTGGAGTGCCTGTCCTGAAAGGACCTGAAGTCATTCAGCCTTGCCAGCTTTTCTTAAGGGTGTGTTGGTGTTCTCTAGGAAAGCTGCACATTTGGGGAAACGCCTTTGGAGGAAAGGGGCTTGCTTCTCAAGGAAAGAGCTTCCCAGGGAGCTCCCAGTGAGGCAAGTGTGAGTGTCCCCCTCTGGCTCTCTTCTGTGCTCCTTTCAGTCCGTGAGGCCTGTTGAACTTGGCAGAGGGGCAGGGAAAAGGCAGTGAAGTGTAGGTTTGGCATCTGCCTGGACCTGTGGAAACCAACCCAAGCACCTGCAGCAGGGTGTGTTACCCTCTTTGGACAAAGGTGTGAGCAGGAGCATCTCTGTCCAGCCATGAGCCCCAAAGCCCTCTGTGAGAGCTGTGAATTAAAAGGCCTTTACACAAACACTTTTCACATCTTTCCTGTCTGCTGTGTTTCAACTCTTGGCAATATGCATTTGCCTCCTGCTTGGTGGGAGCTGCTGTGACCCAGGGCAAGCACAGAGCGCGGATGTATGGGCCAGGGAGCGCGGAGAGTCTTGGCTGATCTTGGTGTGTCCCTGGCCTAGGAAAAGGCCTCCCAAGGTGTCCTGCTCATTGGCTCACCCTGTGCATCTTGGAGAGAACAAGGCAGGGATTTCTGGCAGCTGGGCATCAGCCAGCCTTAAAATGGGGGTGTGTGGTGGAGTGAGCCCAGCTGAGATAGGCTGAGAGCAGCCCAGTGCTCCTTGCTCCTCTCTGCTGAGCCGGGAGCGTTTGTCTGCTTTCGGCATGGCCCTGGCTGTGTGTCAGGGCTGCTGCGTGGACACGAGACAGCCGGTCCTGTCCCGCTGGGTGCCAGCGGTGCCTGGCAGCAGCCCTGCATCCACATCAGGATGCTGGCCAAGAGAGGCCCTGGAAGCTGAGGCAGCTGATTTGAAGCTTTTGCAGATACGCACAGGGGATGGCCAGCAGCGTTCCCTCAGGATACAGCAGTGCTGAGGGGTCTCCCCAGAGCTGCCTGATGCCCCCCAGTTCTTGTGGCAGCAGTGTCTTTCCTGTGGGATGTTCTAGCTCCCCCAAGAGTGAAGAAGGAGCTGGAGAAAGAGCTTGCCAGGCTGCTCTGGATCCTTTCCCAGCAGGCCTGCCAGAGTGGAGAAGTGCGAGCTGAGCGCAGATGTGCCCATGGAAGAGCCGTGCACGGGAAGGCTGGCTGGCAAGGATGACCCAGGAACCATAGGCCTGGCAGGCTGGCTTTGCTCCAAGCCAGGGAAGGCCTTGGAGCAGATCCTCCTGAGTGCCATCCCACGGCAGGTGCAGGGAAGCAGGGGCCCTGCTGGAGGCTGGGAAAGCTCTGCGGAGGGACGGGCAGAGCTGGGGGTCCTGGCGGGCTGTTGAGGGCTTCTGTGGGGGTGTTTGGGGGGTGGGTTTTGGGGAAGGAGTTGTCTGGAAGGTGAGAGGTCTGGGCTTGAATTTGAGTCCCTTTGAAGGCAGCATCTGTGCTTTGGCACAGCTTTGGTTCTGGAGGGCAGAAAAAATCTCTGTGACTATTTCTTTTCCTGGTCCTGTTTCTCCTGCAGGGAACAAGAGGGGAGAGCTGTACTTTCTTGGCCACTTAGATATCTGTACTGGGGGAGGATTAGCCCATTTGCCATCTACTCATTTGTTTGGGTTACTCTTGTAACGCTGAGTGGTCTTTCATTTCTTGAGAGCTTTTATTCCTTTAAGAGAATGAGGAGATAATAATCCCTTCTTGGAAAGCACTTGCCAATCAAAGAACAGCCTTCTTTTTGGCTCTGTGTAGTGTTATGTTTGGTCAAGTGACTTGCAGTGGATGATGTTAAGGCAAAGGAGTTGCTGCTTTGAGAAGGGAAGAAACTTCCAAAGCATTCCCATTCTCGTGGCTATTAATTGGAGAAGTTTGCAACTTTTGGAAGGACTTGAGTTGCTGATGTTTGGAGCAGTTGCAAGAGATCCTGTGGGGCTGCCTGAGACACGTGGGTGCAGGGATTGCTTCCAGCCTGGGCCACTATGGCCGGGCTGGGGGCGGCCCCGGGGCAGGCGGCAGTGTGTGCAAGGGCCCTGGCTGGCACGCTGCAGCAGGGTCGGCGTTGCATGGAATGGAAGCCGGTGACCAAGGGCCCTTTGTGACACGTGGGAAATAGAAGCTTGCCCGGGTGCTCGGAACAGGCGACGGGACAGAAGGGGACAGAGCGGTGCCGTGAGGAGCCCCCGCACAGCGCGCTCGTTCCCGTCTCAGCCAGAGCTTTTCCGCAGCGTCATTCCCGCAGCTGAGCTCAAGGCCAGCCTGCGGGACTCTGTGACTCGGAGCTTTCCCGAGGCGTCTGCCATTCCTGCGGCCAGCGCCATCAAGTCCAGACGGTGGGATTTGGTCACCTGAATGGCTTAGGAGGAGTCTCCTGCCACTGTGGCAGGAGTCCTCAAGACCACAGTGCAGGACTTGCTGTCCTGCAGCCTTTCTGAGGCTTGTCTGTCACAGGTGCCTTGAAGGCACAAGTGCAGTTGTTGACTTGGCGATATCCTGAGGCATCTCTCTTGAAGGCGCCCTCAAGAACAGACTCTGGCATGGCAGCCAGATTGCCCGGCTTGTTGAAAGTGTTCAGGGGGGAAAAAAAGAGAAGCCCTGGATCCGCCCCAGCACAAGAGCCTGAAGACCCGGAGCAGATCCAGACGCTGCAGGATGGTGAGTAGCAGAGCTGGGCCATAGGGCTGATGGCTACAGCCAGCATGGCCCCATGCCATCCCATCCCATGCCCTGGGGACATGCCCATGGACAGGATGGACAAGGGGCAGAGCAGACAGCCCACAATGGCCGCGCTCCATCGCCTGGGTCATGCCGGGGCTCTCCCTGCCTGGGGAGCGCAGGGCTGGGCTGTGTTCTCCGGCCTCTCCCGCAGCCCCTCAGCTCTGGCTGCGCTCGCTCTTTGCCAGGTGCAGCCCTGGAGAAGACACAAGAGCAGGAAGCCGGCCGTGGCCGCTTGTGCAAAACCCTGAAGGTACCTGCAGTTACCCCCGGCTGGGCTGGGCCTGCTGTCCCTGCTGAGCCCAGCAGCACGCTTGGAGCATGCCACGGAGCATGCCTGGCTTCCCTGCCCTTTATTCTCCTGCAGATGTTTGGGAAATTGCTGCGCATTCGACGACCTAGAAAGGTGGGCCCCACAGCAGCTGAGGGCACAGCCCGGCCTGCCTCGGGGCTGACCGAGCTCCAGGCAGAGCCTGATGTCAACCCAGATTGGGCTGAGCGCTCAGCAGACTCTGAGGCTGCAATGAACGAGGACAGGGCAAAGGCAGACAAGGCAGCAAGTGAGGATGTGGCCGTGACAAAGAGCAACACCGCCGAGACTGAGGACATCTCAAATACTGGCAGCAGGCCCACTCTCACTGGGATTCATGCTCCCACTAAGGATCTTTTGGAGGACAGTGCTGCTCCTTCTCAGGAGCAGGTAAGCAGCCTGGGGCCGGGCCTGGAGGCCTGCCAGGACGGTGTGTCCCCTCAAGCCGTGGTCCCTGGGCCCCCTCAGCCTTTGAGGCCAGCAGAGTGTGGTGGGAAGGGAAGCACTTCTTGGGGGAAGCTGGGCAAGTTGCTCCCTTGGACAGCACTCCAAATCTCCCCCATGCCTCCTCCAGGTGCCGGCTGAGATGAAGGACTACATTTTGTTCATCACGAAAAAGAGACCAGTGTGTTACAAGAGTTGTCTGCTGACTATTTCTGTACTACTTCATGAGATATGAGCTACAAGGATACCAGGGAAGGGGTTGCAGGAGCCCACACATAGTCCCACCCAGCAAATGGTACAAACAGATAACTAACAGAAATAACGACCAGGGAAAGGCTGGGGAAAGGGCAGGGGCAGATTAACACCCAGCAGGGAAACCTTTCCCGCTGACAAATGGTACAAGCAGATAACTCACAGAGATAACGACCAGGGAAAAGCTGGGGAAGGGGCAGGGGCAGATAAACAGTCTGCAAGGCAGGATATTTGCTTGCTGAAACTTGATAGGGCACATATTGCGTTAATCATAAGATTTTGGTAATTTTCCACGGAGAAGTCACCAAATAAAGACATAGGGTGAAGAAGACGCAGCTGAGGAAGACTCCGCAGCCTTTTATCACCGACCACCAGGACACAGAAGGATGACCCTCTAGCAACAACCAGCGCAGGCGCAGAGAACTCCGAGATAACATGGACTCCTGAAGGATGGAGAGGATAAAAGGACTGAATCAGAAACTAGTTGGCGCGGCAGTAGGTGGAGCTGAGACTCCCCTGTCGCCCAGCGCTGAGCCTTTGCTTACGTAGTATAACTGCTTCAATAATTAATAAATTCTTTGATTGGAAATTGCTCGTTTTGAGTCAATTTTATAACACCGGCCATGGTAAGAAACATCCACCAGACTCTACTGTCCCATGGCACTGTGGATGCCAGGCTGCACAGCCACATTGTGAGGCGGGCTGAAGAGCACCCTGCCGACGTGGTGCTGACCCTCCTGCGCTGTGCCCCAACATGTGACAGGTGCGGGGCCCACGTGCCTGGGGAGCTCAGGGCTCAGCAGCCTTTAGGGCCCGTGGCCCTGTGCAGCCTGTGCTATGGGGTCTGCCGGACAGGCAGAGAGGTCCAGGAGCCTCGGGCCCCTCTGTTTCCCGAGCCTGCTGCCAATGCTCCCCCCTGCCCCCCAGGGCACCGGGGCTCTTTCACCTGCACTCGCACAGCTGCACAGGGCACGGTACTGTGACTGAGATGCCCCTGACACAGAGATCTGATCCCACAGAGCTGCTGCGAGGATATGGAGAAGCATTGGCTCGTCAGGAGTAACAATGCAGAAAGTGCTGCCAACACTGCTCCGTGTAATGGAGGATTGGCCACTGCACAGCGCATGCGCCTCTGATGGGGATGACAGGGACGTTTTTGCCCTGGCTGTGAGTTTCTGGGCCCATGCTCAGGGCCGCCAGGTGGCCTCTGCAGTAGCTCTCAGTGCTCTCAGTGCCGGAGTCACTGGGCTGAAAGCTGGGCTAGGGGCAGGCTCAGGGGGCACCAGGCCCGCTGTTCCTCCTGCATCTGCCCTTGGGCCCTGCCCCATGGACACCTTGGCACTGAGCGCTGTCTCTGGCTGCTTCTTTTGCAGGCAGCTCTGGTGACTGTGCAGGTGCTCGGGTTGCTCAAGGCCATGATCCCTTATTCTGAGCAACTGTTTCTGGCACTGCTCTTCCATATTGTCATCACTACGCAGCAGCCGCCAGCAGAGGAAGTTGATAGCTTCTGGGGAGCGTGCCAGGAGGAGCAGCGCCTTCCCATCACGCTTAACAGGTGCCAGTCCTCCTGTCCTTGCCATGCCCTTGTGGCCAGCGCCAGCGCTCCTAGTGTGACCTGGGCTTTGCTCTGCACACAGGTTTGCAGTGCAGGCCATGAAGGTTCTGCTCTGCCGACTGCGGTGTGAGCACGTGGTGATGTCTATGGAGCGCAAGTGTGCCTGGGAGACGCTGCTGTGTGCTGACAGCCAGCACTATGCCATGGCTCTGCTGGCCAGGTGAGACCCCCTTGTCCCCGCTGTCCCCGGCATTTGTGCCCTGTGCTCCAGGCAGTCCCTGTGGGCATGGGCCACAGAGGCTCGTCACTGAGGGATGGCCAAGGAGGCTGAAAAAGGCTGGGATAGAAGAGTGCCCAGAAGGGGCCACCTCCCAGAGCAGCCACATCCCCTGCAGCGATGCTGGGAAAAGACCAGGCCTCTGTGAGTCAGTTCTGGGAGAGGTTTGTCCCCCACCTCAGGCTCTCGGTGCCTTTTTTCCCCCTGCCAGGGAGATGCGTTATGACTTGAGCCCACTGTGTTCCCATGTGGCATATGGCCTTCTCCTGCTGCTCAGCAGTGAAAAGCCAAGCTGGGATCTGCCCTTGCTGGCATTCCTTGTGGAGGTGAGCCTGGTGGCCAGCAGTGCCTGGCTGAGCTGCCTCGCAGCTCTCTGGCCTCTCAGAGCCACAGCTGCCTGGGCCAGTGGCCACGCCCTGTGCTGCTGCCTGGGCCCGGCCCTGTGGGGTTCTGGGCTCCTGCTGGATGGTTCCCCTGTCACTGCCCCGTGCCTTTCAGGTCCTCAAGTACCTGCACTGGAGGAAATGTGCTGGCACTGTTGTGAAGATGATGTCAAGTTGCCTGCAGATGGAGTGCAGGGAGCAGCGGCGCCTGGCGCTCAGAGGCCTGGTGGTGCTCAGCAGGGAGCCCTGGATGGTGAGAAGGGGGCTGTGGCTGAAGCTGCGCTGTGGAAAGCAGCCCCTTGGGCGTGCAGGGCTTCAGGAGCTGAGGCAGCTGCTCCCAGCTCTCGTGCCTCAGCTGCCCCAGTGCTTTGGCTCAGGCCTTTGGCCTGTGGGCCCTGCAGCAGCAGCAGCAGCAGCAGCAGGGTGGGCTTGCAGTGCCAGGGCGGTGTTGGCGGTGCAGCCGTCCATGGCTTTGCAGTGCAGCCTTGTGTTCCACCCAGGCCAGGAGAATGTGCAGCCTTTCTGAGAGCCTTCTGGAGCTGCTGGCTGAGGCCGATGGAAAGGTGGTCAGCATGTCCATGCATGTGTTGACAAATGTGCTCCAGGCAGACATGCTGGTATCCAGCTCCACTGCCCCCAAGCTGGCTGAGGCACTGCTGCTGCTCTTTGACCACGTAAGGCTCTGTGTGCCCAGCTGCGGGCACTGGCTGCTGCCCAGAAACTTTGGCCAGGTGAGCATGGAGAATTTGGTGTAAAGGCCTGATCCTCTTGCATTCCTCCAGGACAACAGCTCTGTGCAAGTGCTCTCCCTTGAGCTCTTCTTCAGGGTGATGGAGTCGGTAGTGGAGGAGGGAAAAAAGCCCCTTGCGAAGATTTTGAGCCAAAGCCTCCTTCCACTCTTCTTCCAGTGCCATGATGAGAAGCGGTGTGTGGCAAAGGTGAGGTTTTGTGTGATGCTGGTGGATCTTGGGGAGGGGGCTGGGCTGCCTCCTGCCCTGGTACCTCCAGGAGTGCAGCCTGGTGCAGGCCTTGGCACAGGGATGTGGGTCCTGGGCCTTGGCCCGTGGGGCCATCTGTGGGTGTCTGGTGCCCTGCAGGCCTCTCGGGAAACGCTGCTTGGTGTGGCCAAGTTCCTGAAGAGGAGGAAGCTGAAGCAGCTGGTGAAGAAGGGGCAGCTGTCAAAGTTCAGCGAGGTGCTGGTAAGGAGGGCCTGGAAGGCCCAGGCTGAGGCTGGAGAAGGCCCCTGAGGGCGGTGCTCAGGGTGCGGGGCTGGCAGCTGTGCCCGTGGCCGCTGCTGCAGGCAGAGGCCGCGCGGGCTCTTCTCCAGGCTCCCGTGGGCCCGAGGCGGGTGCCCATGGAGCCCCGGCCCGGCGGGGCTGCGGGGCGGCACGGCGGCTCCCCGGGCAGCAGCCGTCCCTCTGCCCCCTCCCCTCGGGAGCCCTTGGCCAGCGGCTGCTGTGGCCGCGCCTCAGGGCGGTGCGGGCAGGGGAGGCCGGGGCTGGGCGCAGGCAGCGCCCGGCCCAGGGGCTGAGCCCGCGCCAACGCTTCCCTCCTGCAAAACGCGCTCTGGAGCCCCCGGATAAGCTCTGGCAGAGTCAGCACAGAGCACCAGCTTTCCTCAACATCGCAGGGCAATTCAACATTCCCAGAGCTGCTGTACGAGGGCTGGAAAAGGAAAGAGGAGTGAAAGGATGAGGGTTGGCAGGAATTGTGGCACAAAGCCACCAGAGATGCTGCTGTGGATCCAAGACCTGCCTGAGCTCGGGCGCTGCCTTCCTCCCATTCGGGATCATGGAGAGCGGTCGCGGGTGTTGTGCAGGGCATGTGCCTGGCCCCGGGAAACTGCTATGCTGCCAGTGGGCACCGGGTTCCAACCTGCTGCCTTGGCGGCTTCTGCCCGCTGCCGGTGGTGGTGCCGGGACCGATTGGTGGCCGTGAGTTTGCAAAAGGAGCGATTTGCCCTCCTGCCTCCCGGCCGAGGCCGCCATGGCCCCTGAGGGGATGGAGCTGGAGCGGGGCACCTCCTGCTGGCCGGGAGTGCTCCCTTCAGCGCCCCCTGCTGGCCGCGGTTATAACTGCCACAAAAACCAACAGCGCTGAGCAGGAGGGAAAGTTCTGGGATTCTGGGTTTGTGTTGTTGGTTCTGTTCTGCTTTATTAATTTCCTAGTAAAGAGCCCTATTACTTTTCTTACACTTTTGCCTGGAAGCCTTATCATTTTTGAAATTAAAACAAATTTTAGACAAGTGTCTTCTTTCGATTCCAGGAATGTTCCCACTTTCCAAGGCAAATATTTCTCATTTAAATGAGTTGCCAACTCCTGGGTTCCAGCGTGGATGAGACAGACAACCCAAGAGCAGACACGGTCAGGGAGTTGGCCACCTCATGGTCTGCCTTTTGAGCCATTAGGGCCACCAAGGGCCCTCTCCCCAGCTGGCACTTCTGGTCATGTGGACACTCAGGAGCTGGCTTTGGCAGAGTGTCACGCTGTCCCCAATGTGCCAAGGCTGACAGACTGATTGACAGACGGGGCCCTGTCTCACCAAAAGCAAGGCCTGACCCACCCCTGCCACATGGAGGTGTTCCAAAATGTCTCCAGACATCAAACTTTTCCTGTCTCTGACACCCCACCCTGTGCCATGGCCTGATCCTGACTGCCCTGGGACAGGGAGAGGCTCTGGAACCCCCCCAGGGCCTTTGTGACATCATGGTGTGGGGAACACAACAGAGGAGGGGTTTGGGACAGAGAATCCAGAGCCACCTGAAGGCCACTTCAGAACAAGGAAGGTCCAGGGCCCTGCCAGGTTCCCCTAGTGGAGAAAATGTGCTGGGGCAATCATCTGGGATTTGCCTCTATTTTGGGGGCTTTCCCAGGAAATCATTCGTTTTCTGATCCTTTGGACTCTGCACCTTGTTGCTGTTTCTGTTGGTTTTATTCTCTCTCATTGCAGTTTCAGGAAATTGTTCTTCTCTCAGCCCTTTGGCATCTTTGTGCCCACACGGGGAGCAGGAGGGGCAGTTTTTAGTGGCAGCACAGACACGAGTTGGTGCCCATGGGTGGGGACCCCCAGTGCCCCCAGTTCCCCCCAGTGTAACAGCACATTCCCGTAGATGTCACCGGGTTCCCGCGGTCGCCCCTGGGGTCCCCGCAGCTCCACGTTGGTCACCTGGGGATGCTGGAGGGTGGTGGCATGGGGGGACGCTGCGAGAGACACGGGCTGTGGGATCTGGGTGGGGTGACACTGGTGGGTGACGTGTCCCTCTGCGTGTGTCCCCCCCGTACTCACCCCCTGCCCTCTTGGTGACCACGACGTGGGTGTACAGCACCTCCCCCTCCTCTGGGGGGGCCGGGGGATCCGGGGGGGCCCTGAGGCAAAAAAGGGGATATGGGGGAGGAAATGGGAGGTCTTGGGGCGTTCGGGTAAAAGGGGAGAGTGTGGTTTGAGCCCCCCACTCACCTTTCCTGCTGCTTCCTGGCAGCTGCAAAAGAAAGAGAGGAGGAGTCACTGTGGGGGTCACAGGGCCCTGACCCCTTTCAGGATTGCTGAACCCCCATGGGATGCCCAAGCGTCCCTGAAACCCCCCAGAATCTGTGAACCTCTCCAGTGGTCCCAACCAAGTCAGCCTCAAACACCCAAACCCAGCTGGGACAAAGACCACCCAAATACCCCCAGGGCCCCTGAAAGAACCCTCAACATCCCTGCAGGACCATACAGCAACTGCCCAAATCCTACAGGACTCCCAGCCAAAGACACATTTCTGGGGCTGTGGGTGCTGCCCTATCGCTCCCCAACTCTGGGGGCCTCTACAGCTCCCTGGGACCCCCGTCCCCCATTGTCACCCACCCAGGCGGTGCCACCGGTGCCAGGCAACAATGACACCCACGAGCAGGAGCAGGAACAAAAGAGCCCCACTGACCCCTGCAGCCACTGCAAGAAACAGAGGGGGACACATCAGGGTCACCCATCACCCCCGGGGTCTTGCATGCCCGAGTAACCCTGTGTGACTCCACCTGTGACCCTGTGTTTCTCTGTGTCCCACGCTGTCGCCTCCAGGGCCAGCTCAGGGCTGAGTGCCTGGAACACGCGGTGCCCGTCCTGTCCCAGCTGGTTGGTGGCCATGCACTGGTAGGTGCCCGAATGTCCCACATCGATGTCCCTGAGCTCCAGGAGGGGACCCTGAGCCACCTCCTTCCCGTTGTGCAGCCAGATGAAGGTGACAGGGGCTGAGCCCACCTGCACTGAGCAGCGCAGGGTCACAGGGTCACCTGCACGCACCTGGTGTGATGGGGGACTGGGGATGATGGTGGCATTGGCCACAGGCACTGTGGGGACATAAAGAAGGCTGGCACTGGGTGAGGTGGGATGGGGGTGCTGCGGTTGGGTCACCCCCAGCCCGAGGGTCCCGCTCACTCAGGACGGTGACATTCAGGGGGTCACTCTCGGCCACGCTGTCCCCATTGCTGACCCGGCACCGGTACTGGCCGCTGTCATTGTCCCCAACGTGGTGCAGCTCCAGGTGGGGGCTGGTGCCCAGCAGTGCCCCTGAGCCCTTCCGGTGCCAGGAGAAGGACAGGGGACCTGTCCCTGTGGCCACTGTGCAGCTCAGCACCAGGCGGTCCCCGAGTGCCACCTGTCCCCTAGGGGGCTGTGCTGACAGGGACACCCCCGAGAGCGGGACCCCTGTGGGAGGGGGTGACAGAAGGGGACAGTGAGGGACCTGGGGGGTAAGGGAGGGGAAGAGGAATCCCAGTGAGGGAGAGGGGGCGAAGAGACTGGGGGGTCTTGAAAGGGACTCCAAGGAAGGATGGGGGGTCAGGGAAGGGACACCTGGTGAGGGAGGGGGCTGACACCAGGGAGGGTACAGGGACCCAAGGGAGGGGATGGTGAGAGCTGGGGAATGGATTGGAATTCAGAGAGGGGGGAGGGGGCCTCGGGAGGGGTGAAGGGACCCAGTGAGGGATGGGGTCTCCTGGCACTGATGGAGGTCCCCAGACAGTGATGGGGGACCCGAGCAGACCATGAGGGCTCCCCGTGCCCATCCCCACACTCACTGTGCACCGTGACAGGGAGCCGGGCTCTGCTCTTCAGCACGACCCCCCTTCAGAGCGCACCTGGCAGCTGTAATTCCCCGAGTGGGAGACCCCCAGGGCAGGCACCAGCAGCTGCAGGGACCCCTGCAGGCCCCCCACCACCTGCCCGTCCTGGTAGAACACGTGCAGGAGGGGGGCTCGGGGCCTCAGGGGGCTGGGGGTGCTGAGGCAGCTGAGAGTCAGGGGGACCCCTGGGTGGGCTTGGGGCAACCCTCCAGCACCAGCACCGAGAAGAGCTCAGGGAAGGAGAGGGGAGGTGAGGACTGTGACTCTGAGTCTGCCTTGAAGGGGCTTTGGAGGTGTCAGGAGATGAGAATTCCAACTGTGGGGGTGCTCACCGTGCACTGTCACTGTCACTGCTGCTGACCGTGAATGAAAGGCCCTCACCAAGCCACTGCAGCTGTAGTGACCGCTGTGGTGCAGCTGCAGAGGGGACAGGGACAGCTCGGTTCCCCTGAGGGACCCCCACAGATCCTTCTCCTCCTGGTAAAATCGCACCCTGGTGTCCGGGTTGTCCTGCCGGCCCCGGCAGCGCAGTGTCACTGTGTCCCCCTCCAGCAGTGCCCGTGCTGGCACCTGCAGCACCAGCTCATCTGTGGGACAGGAGGGTCCCATCTCACTGAGAGGCTTGAGACAGGTGCAAGGAGGGTCCCCATGGCACTGGGGACATGTGGGTGCACTGGGATGAACTGGGATGTTCCTGTGTGCAGGGCACCACACAAGGGGTGTGAGGCCACCCACAGAGTGGAGCTCACCCAGATCTATCAGCGGCCACCCAGATGATTTAAGATCCCCACTCACCATCTAAGACCCTAACGGGGGGGCTGTGCCCAGTGCCAGGTCTGTCACACGTGTAGGTGCCACTCTCAGTGACACTCAGGTGGTCGAGTCCCTGCTGCCCCCAGTGCTGCCCATCCTTGTACCAAGTTGTGGCACCGGCAGTCCCCAAGCCCTGGCAGGTCAGTGTCACCCGGTCCCACAGCACCGCCGGCCTCTAGGGGGGCACCACCAGGAGCTGGGTGGTCTGGGCACCTGTGGGTGACAGGGGACACCAGCCTGCCAGGGCCAGCATGGGGCTGGGGACAGTGGGGTGGGGCCATGGCATCCCCCGAGGACTCACCAGTGAGGCCGAGGGTCTGGGCTGGAAGGGAGAAGGGACAGGGCTGGGTGGGGGTGGCACCATGGGGACAGAGGCACCGGGAGCACAGGGTGTGGGAGATGTCCCCAAACTGTCCCCGTAGGGGACAGCAGTACATTCCTGTCCCCCTTCCTCTATCCCCACAGCCACCCCATGGCTCTGGTGACCTCATGCTCTGGCTCTGCTTGCATTGGAGACCTCAGGGGACCCTGCAGCCCCCCTGTGCCCCCTCCCCTCCCCATCCCCTGGGTGTCAGGCCCGTGCCCGGGGCACTCACCCCACAGGAGCAGCGCCACCTTCCCGGCCATCCAGGTGTCCCCAGCCATGTGCACTGGCTGTCACTCGCTGCTGTGGCCACTCCTCCCCTGGCTGGCGGCTCTTCGGATGAAGGGGAAGGAAGCGAGGTCACGTCTGTCCCCATGCGTAGGTGGCCCTTGGTGGGGGCTGGGTGGCCACAAGCTGGGGACAGGCTGGGGACAAGGCTGAGTGGGACAAGGTGGGACATGGAGTTCCCAGGAGGGAGGGGCTCAATGGGTTTGGGGAGCCAGGGATAGGTGTCCAGGAGAATGGGGGGTCCCAGGGATGGGGTCCCTGAACAATGGGGGTCCTGAAGAGGTGGAGTCACCTAGGATTGGGGTGGGGGGCATGGAAATATGGATCCCAGGGCTGGGGAGACTCAGGGATAGGAATCCTAATGGAACGTGAGCTCCAGGGATTTGAAGTCATGGGATGGGGGTTCTTTGGATGTGGATGATGGGAGAATGGGGGAGCTGAGAGGATGAAGGTCCTGGGGGATGGGAGATTTCAGGGCTTGGAATGAACAGGACAGGGTTCCTTGGGAATGGGTTCCTGGGCCATGGAGATCGTGGGGAATGTCAGTACAGGGATGGGGCTCCCAGGCAAGGTGGGACATATGGAATGGGGGTTACATGGTTGGGATCCCAGGGGAACGGAGGTGCCAGGGATGGGCAGTGGCTTGATGGACACAGGGATCACAGCTCCTTCCCTGGGTGCCTCAGATTTTGGTGTGACCCAGGGCCCAGCACTACCCCCCCTGGGGTGCTCATTTCCTGTGCAGGCATCACATGGGGGTCCTGGGTAGCTCTGCCTCTGTGCCCTCCCCTGCCCTTGACTTTTTCCTCTCTTTATTTCTCTTTTTTCCTTATTTTCCTCACTTTTGTGCCAGGTGCCCTCTGCCCCCGTTCCTGGGTCAGCAATCCCGGAGAGCACCTGAGCAAGGAATGGATTGGGGGGAGCCAGGGGAGGAGAAAAATGGGGAGCAGGGGGTGCAGGGAAGGGTGGGAAGGCTGTGGGGGATGGAGGTGTTGGGCTGTGCCCCCTCAACACTTTCACTTTCCTTTTCCTGGACAAGAAGGAAGAGGCCGTTTGTGCTGAGAGTCAGATGGGAAAGGGGGGGGGGGGTTCTGTCCTGGGGGGGCACATCCAGAGGCTCCTGTCCTGGGGGGATCCTGTCCCAGGGGGTGACACATCCTGTCATGGGGGGTCCTGTCCCAGGGGGTGGCAGTTCCAGAAATGTCCCTGCACATTCCTGGCCAGGCGCCTGTCCCAGGGGTGGCACATCCTGGGGACCCCTGTCAATGCAAGGCTGGGGCCCAGCCATGGCCCAGCCCCACTGCACAGGGATGGCCATTGCCCAGCCCTGCTCTGCCCAGCCCCAGGTGACAGCCAGCACCTGAGGGTCCCCCCTGCCCCCTTGGCTTTGATTCTGGCAGCTTTAGAGCTGCTGCAGAGGTGAGAATTCTGAGGGTGAAAAAGGCCCTGTCTGTGGTTTGCTCAGCCCTGCAAGAAGCACAAACCCAAAGGGAGCCCAAGCAGTGGCTCTGGGAGGGCCTTTGATGGTTTTCAGAGCAGGGCTGGCTGGAAACTGCCCCTGCAGGTTCAGCTGTGGGGGAACCAGTCCGGAAATGCAGCAACTGATTATTTGTTCCTGTCCCCAAGGGACTGAGAATACCACAAAACAACTGCAAATCCCACACCAATCTGCTCAACAACCTGACCTGGACCCTCCTTCTTGAACATAACCTCCTGCCCTTTGGAACCTCATGGAAAGAATGTTTGGGTTCTGGATGTGCACACCAGAAGAGAGGGAAAAGTGTGGAAATATTGAGCAGGGGCTGCACACGAGGGGCTGGGGAACAGGGGTGTCACAGCATCAGCAGGGAGTGCCCAGGCAGGGGAATTCAGGGCAGGCTGGAGTGGATTTACCAGGGAATCAGACCCTGAGGCACACAGGGGCATTTCCACAGATTCCTGTGCACTGTCCCAAGCATGGACAGAGCTTCTCCCCTTCCTCCATGGGAAATCAATCAATTTTCAGGGTGGGAACGAGGAAAATCGGAAGAGTTCCTAAATATGGTCCAAGAAAAGGTTTCCTTAGGGGCTGGGGTGCTGCCCAGCAGGCAGGGAACAATCCCATGGAGCTGTTGGACACTCAGGGAGATTCCACCCTCTGTGTTATCCACAAGCAAACGCTGCTGTGGGATGCACCAAGGGGCTCCTAAAGGGAGCCAAAAAGTCTCATTTCTTTGTGATTTGTTTGTGTTTTTATTGTGAGGGACTTGTTGGGACAGAAAGCGTTATAAGGATTCTACAAACCAGAGCATTTTATACCTTGCCAGTTTGATTTTTGCTGAGTTTGTTCTTTATTAGGAAAATAACGGTGTGGGAAAGATTTTTGCTTTTATTCTATGGATGTGTAATTTTGTCTGAACCAATTGGGCATCAAGTGTTGCCTGGGATGGCTGAGCCAGGAAATGGGGGGACCTGACCCAGGGGTGAGTGGGGCAGGGACACAGAGACTCCCAGGAGAGCCATGGGGTGCCCCAGGGTGGGGACTGTGCTGGGCTCTGAGTCACCCCAAAATCTGAGGCACCCCAGGAAGGAGCTGTGACCCCCGTGCCCACCCAGCCACTGCCCATCCCTGGCACCCCCATTCCCCTGGGAACCCAACCATGGGACCCCCATTGCCTTGGTCTCTCCTCCCTGGGGACCCCCATGCCAGGACTGACATTGCCCAGCCCCACCATTGCCTTGATCCCATCCCATGGGCTGCTTCTTCCCTGGAACCCCTATTCCCGAGGGTCCCCTTTTTCCCCCTGCACCCTCAGCTCTGGCACCCACACACCATGACCCCAAATCCCTGGGGACCATGTTCCCACAGCACCCCCATCCCTGAATGCCCCCAGGCATGGAGACCCCAATTCCCCTGCACCCCCATTCTGCTGGACACCCATCCTTGGTTCCCCACATCCCCTGAGCCCCCCAGTCCTGGCAAGACCATCCCCCACCATGTCCCCAGGCTGTCCCACCATGTCCCCAGCCTGTGCCCATCTTGTGGCCATCCTGCCCCCACCAAGGGCCACCTCCATGTTGGGACAAGATGTGACCTCGCTTCCTTGCCCTTCATCCGAAGAGCCGCCAGCCAGGGGAGCGGTGGCCACAGCAGTGAGTGACAGCCAGTTGTCACAAGCCGTCCTCATGGATGGGTTTCGTGATGGTTTGTGATCTCAGAGTGCAAGAAGAACCAACACGGTCGAAGGGGGTTTGCAGTGATAATCAAAACAAATCACCTTTATTGAAATAACCACAGTGAAAATTACTTCGGGAGGAATTGGGGGCAAGGGAAAAATAAAAGGGAAAAGAGGGAGGAAAAAGAAAAAGGTATGTAGCTACCAAACGTAGTACTGCGGTGTCCTTTTGTGTCCAGCCGATGGAGTTCACCAGGTCACGTCCAGGGAGATCTCAGGGGTGCAGCCCATCTGCACTCTAATAATACCCTTTTTTGATGGGGGGAGGGGAATAGATCTGGAAACCGAATCAAAGGTAGTCTATTCTATCCTCGGGGAAAAGAATGGTATTTGGAAAGGGTACACACAGTCCATATTCTCTGCAGTGGGTGAGAGCCATTGTCTTCGTGGTCCAATGCTCCCACCTGCAACATCCATCTTGCTTTGGTCAGCTTGCCTCCCCCCGCACTCCTCCCCGGGGTTGGGGGTTTCAGTCCCAGGCCTTGGAAAGTATGAGAGGGGGGCCTTCTCACATAGGGGTTTCATGTCTGGGTTTTTCTCTGCTGAAGAGGCTTCTTACATTTCAGTTTGTCTGTCACGGTGATTGCAAACGAGCCAGAGGGGTCTTCTTAGGAGGACCAGCCAGAACTCAGGAGAAGTTCAGCCAGGCCAAGAGAAAAATCCCACAGCTATTGTTGCAAAAGGTCAGAATGTCCTTCTTTCTTCTTGTTGAGCTCAGTGTAGCATATAGTAAATACACCTGTGAAAACAAAACTTTGACAATGCTCTCAGCTGTCGGGGCCTGGCTGGCATATGACTTTCTCCTACAGGGCTAGACAGGGGGGTCTTTTCTTCAGTGGGCCCCAATGATGATCATGAGGCAGATGAGGGATATTTCAGACAGACTCTCACACCAGTCCACATGGCTGGCAACACCGGGATGGCTGGGATGGTGATGCTGTTCCTGTGGGGTGAGTGCCCTGGGCATGGGCCTGAAAGCCTGGGGATGAGGAGGGGAGGGAGCAAAGGGGGGCTGCGGGGTCCCATGAGGTCCCAAGTGCCAGCAGTGCCAGTCCGTGTTAGCCACAGTGGACATTGGTTGGACTGGGGATGTAGGGTGACTTTGGGGACAAGAACAGGGGGCCAGAATTTGGGGATGGGGATGTGGGGACAGGAATGTGGGGTCTGGCACCTTTGGGCTCCGGTAGCTGTGGGGATAGGGTTGGGGACAAGGGAACTGGGATGCAGGGACAGAAGGGGACACGTTCCTGTTCCCAAGGTATCTGTGCCACACAGATGTGGTGCACAGGTGGCTGTGACACAGAAATCTGCCCCTGCTTTGCCAAATCTTTTGGGGGCCACCCCCACACACTTTCTCACAAGAACGGCTGTCCCCATGGGGACACTTTGGGGACAGCCCCCACACCCCGTGACCCATGAGCCTCTGTCCCTGCAATGCCACCCCCACCCAGCCCTGTCCCTTCTCCCTTCCAGCCCAGACCCTTGGCCTCGCTGGTGAGTCCTCAGGGGATGCCATGGCCCCACCCCACTGTCCCCAGCCCCACACTGGCCCTGGCAGGCTGGTGTCCCCTGTCACCCACAGGTGCCCAGACCACCCAGCTCCTCGTGGAGCCCCCCTGGAGACCTGTGATGCTGTGGGACCAGGTGACACTGACCTGCCAGGGTTTGGGGACCGCTGGTGCCACGACCTGGTACAAGGACAGGAAGCGATGGGGGCATCAGGGACCTGACCATTTCACTTTCACCGAGAGTGGCACCTGTGAGTGTGACAGACCCGGCACCAGGTTCAGCCCCCCTGTGACTGTCTTATATGGTTAGGGAGGTTTGGGTGTCCCCAGCCTGGCACCCACAGGGACCCCAAGGGCTCTGGGTGGGCTCTGCTCCATGGGTCACCTCCTGTGTGACCAGAGCCCATCCCCTGCTCTGGGGACATTCCAGAGCATCCCAGACTGGGGGGATCCCAGTGTTGGCATTGGGAACCCCTGGTGCACTGGGTGTGACCCAGTGGGGAGGTCTTGGTGCCATGGGATGTGACAGGATCCCTCTGTCCCCCAGACTGGCTGGTGCTGCAGGTGCCTGCGCAGGCGCTGCTGGAGGGGGACACGGTGACACTGCGCTGCTCGGTGCAGGTGGGCTCAGCCCCTCTCACCTTCACCTGGTTGCACAACGGGCAGGAGGTGGCCAGGGGTCCCCTCCTGGAGCTCAGGGACATCAATGTGGGACATTTGGGCACCTACCGGTGTGTGGCCAACAACCAGCTGGACCTGCACTGCGTGTTCCAGGCACCCAGCCCTGAGCTGGTCATGGCTGTGACACTGCAACAAAGGTGGGGCCACACGGGGTCATCAGGGAGTGCAGGACACTCAGGGTTCAGGGTAACCCTGATGTGTCCCCCTCTGTTACTTGCAGTGGCCACAAGGGTCGGTGGGGCCCTTTTGTTCCTAGTCCTGCTCGTGGGTGTCATTGTAGCCTGGCACCCGTGGCAGCACCTGGGTGGGTGACAATGGGGGGACAGGGGTCCCAGGGAGCTGTAGAGACCCCCAAAGTTGGGGAGCAATAGGGCAGCACGCACAGCCCCATATTTGTGACCTTTGCTGGGGGTACTGATGGGGTTTGGGGAGGTGCTGGAGGGTCCTGCAGGGATGTTGGGGGTTCTTTCAGGGGCCCTGGGGGTAATTGGGGGCTCTCTATCCCTGCTGGGCTTTGGATATTGAGGCTGAGTTGGTAGGGGGCACTGGGGAGGTTCATGGATTCTGGGAGCTCCAGAGATGTTTGGGGGTCCTGAGGAAAATTGAGGGTCCTGTGGGGGTTCAGCAATCCTGAGAGGGGTCAGAGCCCAGGGAACCCCCACAGTCACCCCTCCCCTCTTTGCTTTGAAGCTGCCAGGAAGCAGCAAGAACGGTGAGTGGGGGGCTCAAACCACACTCTCCCCTTTTACCACAACCCCCAAGACCTCCCATTCCCTCCCCCACATCCCTTTTATTCCCTCAGGGCCCCCCTGGATCCCCCGGCTCCCCCAGAGGAGGGGGAGGTGCTGTACACCCACGTCGTGGTCACCAAGAGGGCAGGGGGTGAGTACGGGGGGGACACACGCAGAGGGACACGTCACCCACCAGTGTCACCCCACCCAGATCCCACAGCCCGTGTCTCTCGCAGCGTCCCCCCGTGCCACCACCCTCCAGCATCCCCAGGTGACCAACGTGGAGCTGCGGGGACTCCAGGGGCGACTGCGGGAACCCGGTGACATCTATGGGAATGTGCTGTGACACTGGGGGAACTGCGGGCACTGGGGGTCCCCACCCATGGGCACCCTCTCATGTCTGTGCTGCCACTAAAAACTGCCCCTCCTGCTCCCCGTGGGGGCACAAAGATGCCAAAGAGCTTAGAGAAGAACAATTTGCTGAAACAGCAACGAGAGAGAATGAAACCAACAGCAACCGCAACAAGGCTTAGAGTCCAAATGGTCACGCAAGGACCGATTTCCAGGGAAAGCCACACCGAGGAACAAACCCCAGATGTTTCCCTCAGCACGTTTCTCCACCAGAGGAACTGGTAGGGCCCTGGACCTTGCTTGCTCTGGTGGCCAAAGCAGCCTTCAGGAGGCTCTGGATTCTCTTGTTCCCGGTCCCTAACCTCTCCTCTGCTGTGTTCCCCTCACGATGATCTCACAAAGGCCCAAGGGGCGTTCTGGAGTCTCCCCTATTGCCAGGGTAGTCGGGATCAAGCCATGGTACAGGGCGGGTTGTCAGAGACAGGAAAATTTGATGAACGGAGACATTTTGGAACAGCTGTGTTTGGCAGGGGTGGGTCAAGGCTTTCATTTAAATGAGAAATCTCTGTCAAGGAAAGAGGGAATTTTCTCGGAATGGAAAGAAGACCCATGTCTAAAATTTTTTAAATTTGAAAAATGATGAGGCTTGCAGGCCAAAATGTGGGAAAAGGAATAATAGCTCTGTAGTAGGAAATTTATAAAGCAGAAGAGAACAAACAACAGAAACCCAGAACTTTCCCTCCCGCTCAGCGCTGTTGGTTTTTGTGGCAGTTATAACCGCGGCCAGCAGGGGGCGCTGCAGGGAGCACTCCCGGCCAGCAGGGGGCGCCCCGCTCCAGCTCCATCCCCTCAGGGGCCATGGCGGCCTCGGCCGGGAGGCAGGAGGGCAAATCGCTCCTTTTGCAAACTCACGGCAACCAATCGGTCCTGGCACCACCACCGGCAGCGGGCAGAAGCCGCCAAGGCAGCAGGTTGGATCCCAGTGCCCACTGGCAGCGTAGCAGTGTCCCGGGGCCAGGCACATGCCCTGCACAACACCCGTGACCGCTCTCCATGATCCCGAATGGAAGGAAGGCAGAGCCTGACCCCAGGCAGGTCTCGGGTCCACAGCAGCACCTCTGGTGGCTTTAAACCACAATTCCTGCAAACCCCCAGCCTTTCACTCAGGTGAGGAGGGCAGGGATGGAGCAGCTTTGGGGACACCTGGAATCCAGACAGGGTCACTCCCCACAATGGCCAGAGCTCCTGCTCGATATTGCCACACTTTTCTCTCTTATCTGATGACCACAGCCTGCGGCCAAACATTCTTTCCATCAGGTTTCAGAAGGCCGCAGGTTTTGTTTAAGAATGAAGGCCCACTTCAGCTTGTTAAGCAGAGAGTTGTTGTCTTTGCAGTAGTTCTGGGGCTCCCTCAGTCCCTTGCCAAGAGGGACAAAATGATCAATTGCTGCATTTCTGGACTGGTTCCCTCTCAGCTACCCCTGCAGGGGCAGTTTCCAGCCAGCCCTGCTCTGAAAACCATCAAAGGTCCTCACAGAGCCACTGCTTGGGCCCCCTTTGGGGTTTGTGCTTCTTGCAGGGCTGAGCAAACCACAGGCAGGGCCTTTTTCCACCCACAGAATTCTCACCTCTGCAGCAGCTCTAAAGCTGCCAGAATCAAAGCCAAGGGGGCAGGGGAGATCCTCAGGTGCTGGCTGCCACCTGGGGCTGGGCAGAGCAGGGCTGGGCAATGGCCATCCCTGTGCAGTGGGGCTGGGCCATGGCTGGGCCCCGGCTGGGCCCGAGTCTTAAATGGACACCCCAACAACATCAGCCACTCCACAATACACATCACTGTCCCAACACTAAAAACATCACAATATTTAATCAACAATATCATCAATAATGTAATATCAATTCATATAATATCCAGCAAAAGTCAACTTCCATTAACTTGTTTCTCACAGTACATACCAGTAAAGAACTCTTATTCCTGTTCCCACATCTTTGCCTAAAAGCCCCGTAATTTCAATGTTACAATAATTCAGAGTGAGGGGGGTTGTATTTTCCATTCCAATGGAGGTTCCCACCTTGTTCAGCTTCCTTGACAGAGCAGAACAAAGAAACACCATTTCTGCCTGTTTAACAAAATAGTTGGATTTTTATCCCAGGAGCAGGGAACCAGGTCCTGCACCCCTTTGGAACTGGGACGGCCACCAGTAAGCCACCTTAGTGGGAGCACTGGGAGGGGGATTGCAGAGCCACTAAGCACACTGGGGTTAAGAGGAACAAATCTGAATTTGATTTATGTCTTAACATATGCTACACATGACTGATTAATTACTCTGTGGTTGTCCATGTGCTGGGAACCCTGTCCCTGGCAAGGCATCACACAAAAGAGAATCAGGGGAGAGAAAGCTTCAGTGATCTGGCTGTGAGTGACCCACACTGGCTGGTGGGACAGATGCCCGGGAAAAATGTCTGTGAAAAAATGCCCAGGAAATCGGGCTGTGGGAGGAGCCTTTGCAAATCAAAGCAGCAAACTGTGACACAACAGGAGCGTTTTGCTTTGGGTTTCTTGGAGGGATCAGGGGCTTGCTCAGAGGGTCAGCTTGGCCCTCCTCCCCTGTGGGATTGACATTCTCTGAACCTGGGAGAAGCAGTGAGAGAAGCAAAGAATGATCCAAAGAGTTCTTATCTCAGTTACTGCTCCTGTGATTTTCACAAGTGGAATGCATTGTGGAAGATTGTTTACCTGAAGGGAATTGGTAATTGGATTCTGGTGTGAGTGTTTTGATTCACTGACCAATTGAATCCAGGTGTGTGTGTGTGTGGGGACTGTTGGCTGACAGTCATGAGATTGTGTGCAGTGGAGGGCAGTTGAGTGCTTGGCAGATTCAGTTTAGATGTAATGTAATATGGCATAGAATAATAGAGTATAATAAAGTAAACAATTAGCCTTCTGAAAAGATGGAGTCAGATGCATCACTCCTCCCAGTTGTCAGGCAAAAATATCACGATACTCCCCCTCCTCACCTTTTCCTCCTGGTGGTCCTTCTTCCCTGTCCGCACCCGTTCTTCCCTGCTTCGCTGCTTCCCCGAGGCAGCTCATTCCTGCTCCTCCTGGACGTTCCTTCATTGCTTCCCCGATGGAGCGGATGCTGCCTGCACCCACCCGTCGCCTCTGCCGCGTTTCCCACGCTGCCCACAGCCCCGAGCCTGCTGCACCTGCCCACGGCAGCCCCAGCCCGCGGCAGCCAGCCCAGAGCCACCAGTGCCCAGCACCAGCCCGCAGCCAGCCCGCAGCAGCCCCTGCAGCCATCGCTTGCAATGCCAGAGACACGCAGGGGCCGTCCTTGGAAATCACGCTCAGCCACTCACAAAAGCCATGTGGGCTCGCCCTGGCTTGCAACACACACACTCCATCTGCCGAGCTGATGCCCACAGAGCGCCCGGGCTTCTTGTGCTAACGCTGTCCCTGTCTTCTGTTTCTCTCTCTGTCCTTTTCCCTTTCTGCTCCCTTCTCTGCC
Source organism: Agelaius phoeniceus (assembly GCF_051311805.1). Lineage (NCBI taxonomy): Eukaryota > Metazoa > Chordata > Aves > Passeriformes > Icteridae > Agelaius > Agelaius phoeniceus. The sequence continues at coordinate 5,432,715 of NC_135295.1, forward strand.
CCTTTGGTAAGAACCCTTACCCTCCTTTATCAATAAACAGTTCTCAGATATAATATTTCCATGTTTGTGCTTCATTTTCATCCGAGAAACCTTTCAGCAAGAATCCTCCCCAAATCCCCCTTTTACAGTGGGATGGGACAGGGGTAGTGGGAGGGGGAATGGGGAGCACAGGGTGCCCTGTGTAGCCTCCCCCTGACCCATGACCACCTCCCTTGGAAGGATGGGCAACCACAGGAGCCATGGAGGGAGCACCCCCAGTGTCACCCAGTGCCTCCCACTTCCCAGAGCATCACAACTTTTGGTGTAGATTGTCATAGATGTCACTGGGCTCCCACGGTTGCCTTTGCAGCTCCATGTATGTCGCCTGAGGATCCTCCACTGAGGGTGCCAGGGGGTCTTGGGGAGCCCTGTGGGAATAAGGGGGTGTGTGGAAGGGGATGGGAGGTGCTGGGGGTTTGGGTAAAAGGTGTATCATGGCTGGAGCCTGCACCCACCTTTCCTGGTGCTTCCTGGTATCTGCAAAGGAAAACTGGGGGGTGACTTGGAGACCCAGGGGCCCCCATCCACCCTTGGGAATGCTGAACCACCACCAGACACACAATCCTCCCCAGGCCCCCCCAGTATCCCTGATGCGCCCCCACTTGCACCAGCAGCCTGAGCCCCCAGAACCCTGAGCCTGGCAGGGAGGGGAACCCCTGATAGAACCCCCAACATCCCTGCAGGACCCTCCAACAGCTCCCAGGGCTCGGAGCCATGGACACTGGGGGCTCAGCCCCTCCCAAGTCAGGGGCTGTGGGTGCTGCCCTATGGCCCCCCTTCTGTGGGGCCCTTCCCAACTCTCTCCATGACCCCCGTCCCCCCATTGTCACCCACCCACACAGTGCCACCAGTGCCAGGCCACAATGACACCCACGAGCAGGAGCAGGAACAAAAGGGCCCCACCGACCCCTGCAGCCACTGTAAGAAACAGAGGGGGACACATCAGGGTCACCCATCCCCCCAGGGGTCCTGCACTCCCTGGTGACCCTGTGTGACCCCACCTGTGACCCAGGGTGAGCCAGGTGTCACCTCCAGGGCCACCTCTGGGCTGAGTGCCTGGAACACGCGGTGCCCGTCCTGTCCCAGCTGGTTGGTGGCCATGCACTGGAAGGTGCCCCAATGTCCCACACTGATATCCCTGAGCTCCAGGAGGGGACCCTGGGCCACCTCCTGCCTGTTGTGCAGCCAGGTGAAGGTGACAGGGGCTGAGCCCACCTGCACCGAGCAGTGCAGGGTCACGTTGTCACCTGCATGCACCTGGTGTGCCGGGGGACCAGGGGTGATGGTGGCATTGGCCACGGGCACTGTGGGGACAGAGAATGGGCTGGCACAAAGAAAGGTGGGATGAGGGTGCCATGGGTGTGGTGATCCCCAGCCCGAGGGTCCCGCTCACCAAGGACGGTGACATTCATGGGGTCACTCTCGGCCATGCTGTCCCCGTCGCTGACCCGGCACCGGTACTGGCCGCTGTCATTGTCCCCAATGTGGTGCAGCTCCAGGCAGGGGGCTGGAGCCCAGCAGTGCCCCCGAGCCCTCCCGGTGCCAGGATAAGGACAGGGCACCTGTCCCCACGGCCACCGTGCAGCTCAGCACCAGGCTGTCCCCGAGTGCCACCTGTCCCCTGGGGGGCATTGCTGACAGGGACACCCCCGAGAGCGGGACCCCTGCAGGGGGACAGTGAGGGACTGGGGACCCCGGAGGGGTGGAGGACATGGAGGGGAAAGAAGGGGATTGGAGGGGAGCAGAGAGGATCCCAGTGAGCAGAAGGGGACCCTGGGAGGCACGTTGGGACCTGGGGACAATGGCAAGACCCTGTGGAAAGGGGGAGAGACCCAGGCAGGGATGGGGAACCAGATGAGAGACTGAGGAGCCTCAGGGAATGATTTGGGGTTCAGAGATGGGCGGGAGGACCCAGGGAAGGGAGGGAGACCAGAGGGTGGAGCAGGGACCTTGGAAGGGGTGGGGAATCCAGGGAGGGCTGGGGAGGACAAAGAGAGGGATGAGGGATCTGGACAGGGAACTGGGCAGTCATGGGGGAAACCAAGAGGGACTTGGGAAATTTGGGGTGACCCAGGGAGGAGTAAAGGGAGGGATGAAGGATTCAGGCAGTGCTGGGGAAACCCTCAGAGGATGTTGGGCTTCCCTGTCCGCATCCTTGCACTCACTGTGCACTGTCACTGTCACTGTCTCTGAATCTCTCCTCTGTGACGCCACCCAGCCCGTGCAGTGGTAGCGGCCACTGTGGTGCAGCTGCAGAGGGGACAGAGAGAGCTCAGTCCCATCATGGAGCCCCTCCAGTTTCTTCCCATAGTGGTAGAAGTATACATCTGTGAGTGGTTTGTTCTGCCAGCTCCGGCAGCGCAGTGTCACCGTGTCCCCCTCCAGCAGCGCCCGTGCTGGCACCTGCAGCACCAGCCAGTCTGGGGGACAGAGGGGTCCTGTCACACCAGGGCCATCAGGAGGGTCATGAATGCACCAGGAGGCACCAGGAGCCGCCCATTGTGAGAGAGAAGTCTCCTTGCACAGGGATGCTCTGGGTTGTCCCCAGAGGAGGGGATGGGCTCTGGTCACACCAGGAGGTGACCCATGGAGCGGAGCCCAACCAGAACCGTCGGGGTCCCTGTGGGTGCCAGGCTGGGGACATCCAAACCCCCCTTACCATGTAAGACTGTCACCGTAGGGCTGTGCCCGGTGCCAGGTCTGTCACACGTGTAGGTGCCACTCTCGGTGACAATGAGGCGGTCACGTCCCTGCTGCCACCAGCACTGCCCGTCCTTGTACCAGGTGGTGGCACCGGCGGTCCCCGAGCCCTGACAGATAAGTGTCAGCCGTTCCCACAGCAATGCTGGTCTCCAGGGGGGCACCACGAGGAGCTGGGTGGTCTGGGCACCTGTGGGTGACAGGGGACACCAGCCTGCCAGGGCCAGCGTGGGGCTGGGGACAGTGGGGTGGGGCCATGGCATCCCCCGAGGACTCACCAGCAAGGCCGAGGGTCTGGGCTGGAAGAGAGAAGGGACAGGGCTGGGTGGGGGTGGAACCATGGGGACAGAGGCACAGGGGCATGGGGTGTGGGGGATGTGCCCAAAGTGTCATTGTGTGACATGGACCCCTTGGGGACAGGGACACTGCGGCCACCCCTTGCTCAGGCTAGACATGGGGACACTGTGGGCACCCCTGAACTGGGGATGTCACAGCCACCCTGTGCTGGCACAGGTCACCCCCACCTGCCCCATGTTGCCTCCCCGAATCCCTGACCCCCTGTTATTGTCCCCACATTCCTGTCCCCCTTCCCCTGCCCCCCCAGCCACCCATGGCTCCGGTGACCTCATGCACTGTTTCTGATGGCCTTGGGGACCTCAGAGGACACCACAGCCCCCCTGTGCCCCCTCCCCTCCCTATCCCTGGGGTGTCTGGCCCGTGCCCGGGGCACTCACCCCACAGGAGCAGCGCCACCTTCCCGGCCATCCCGGTGTCCCCAGCCATGTGCACTGGCTGTCACTCGCCGCTGGGGGTGGCTGTCCCTGTCCCCCCGGTGGTGGCTCTTTGGCCAAAGGGGAAGCAAGTGAGGTCAGGTCTTGTCCTCATGTGTTGGTGGCCTCTGGTGGGGGCTGGGTGGCCACAAGCACAGGATCAAGGGGATGTGGCCATGGCGACAGCTGTGGGAAGGGTGCAAACAGTCTGGGTACAAGGCTGGGTGGACAAAGTGGGACATGGGGTTCCCACGAGTGGGGAGCTCAGGGGTTTGGGGAGCCAGGGATGGGGTGCCAGGGAATGGCGGTCCTGAACTGGGGGAGTTACTGGGAATGGGGGTGCCATGGGAATGGGGGTCCCCAGAACTGGGGGGACTCAGGGATGGGAGTCCCAGGGGAACGTGGGCTCCAGGGATTTTGGGTCATGGGATGGGGATGCTGGGGGAATAGTGGATCCCGTGGGAATGGAGGTCCTGGAAGAATCAAGGTCCTGGGGAAAGGAGGATTTCAGGGGATGGAATGAACTGGAGAGGGTTCCTTGGGAGTAGGGTGCTGAGCCATGGAGATCCAGGGGAATGTCAGTACTGGGATGGGGGTTGCAGAGGGGAGGGACACAAGAAATGGGGGTCCCATGATTTGATTTCCAGGTGAATGGAGGTCATGGGGATGGGAAGTGGCTTGGTGAGCCTGTGGTTCACAGCTCCTTCCCTGGGTGCCTCAGATTTTGGGGTGACCCAGGGCCCAGTCCTGCCCCCACAAGGTGCTGGCAGCCCGGGGGTCACTCCAGACAGAGTCTGAGGTGCTCTGGGTCTGTGTCCCCCCAGCCCCCAGGGACTTTTCCCTCTCTTTATTTCCATTTCCATCATTTTACCCCTCAATTTCACAAGTCCCCAGTTTGTGCCCTGATGATCCTGGTGGGTACCTGAGCAGGGAAGGTGTTGGGGAAAGCCCAGGGTGGGGGAAGCAGGGGTGAGGGGTCTGCAGGGAGGGCTGGGGAGGCTGTGGGGGATGGGGGTGTCCAACTGTGCCCTCCCCAACACTTTCACTTTCTCTCTGCTGCAGAAAAAGGAAGAGGCCGTTTGTGCTGAGTGTCACACGGGGGGGAGAGGGGGGGCAGGTTCTGTCCTGGGGGGGCACATCCAGGGGGCTCCTGTCCTGGGGGGATCCTGTCCCAGGGGGGACATGGGCTGGACATGGGTGTCCTGTCCTGGGGGATGACAGCTCCAGAGGGGTCCAGACTTCTCCATTCTTGCTCGTCCCCTGCTGAATCTGAGCCAGCAAGAGCAGCTGGGGAATGGAGCCCCAGGCAGGAAGGAGCTCCCAGACTCCTGCTCCTTGAAGCCACTGGCCATCCAAGGGTGGGGCCCAACCATGGCCCAGCCCCACTGCACAGGGATGGCCATTGCCCAGCCCTGCTCTGCCCAGCCCCAGGTGGCAGCCAGCACCTGAGGGTCCCCTCCGCCCTCTTGGCTTTGATTCTTGCAGCTTTAGAGCTGCTGCAGAGGTGAGAATTCTGTGGGGTGAAAAAGGCCCTGCCTGGGGTTTGTTCAGCCCTGCAAGAAGCACAGAACCCAAAGAGAGCCCAAGCAGTGGCTCTGCGAGGGCCTTTGATGGTTTTCAGAGCAGGGCTGGCTGGAAACCGCCCCTGCAGGGGCAGCTGAGAGGGAACCAGTCTGGAAATGCAGCAATTGATCACTTTGTCCCTGTCCCCAAGGGTCTGGGAGAGCCCCAGAACTACTGCCAATCCCACACCAAGCTGCTCAACAACCTGGCCTGGACCCTCCTCCTCCTCCCTGCCTTGCCATGCATGGACAGTGCCCGGATGCCCCGCACCCACCACAGCCGCTCTCTCACTGCCCTCCACACCCGGATGGGGAGAGAAAATTGAATGAAAGGTTCCTGGATTGAGACAAGGACTAGGAGAGATCACTCATCAAATCCTGTCATGGGCAAAACTGCCTCGGAATTAGAGATATGAATTGAATATATTGCTGACAAAATCAGAACAGGTTAAGGAGAAATCAAATACACCCTTCCATACACCTTCTCCCTGTTATGAATAACTATGTAGTCATTGGTTTTCACTATTATATTGGTTTTTCCAAATTATTTTGGTATAATACAGTTTGTAATCACTTTTTAACTGCTTTTGATACACTACAATTTTTGTCAGCCTTTTACCCTAATCCCTGTGTAAAATATATATTTATAGTGTAATAAATATATTCTAGTTTAGGCACTCACAAAGTATCAAGGTAAAGACAATGGGCTGTGTATTGCAACATTACTGTTGCAGAAGTAGCTAATACCTTTCTTTGTGTAACTAAGTGACAATGGTGAGAAAGCTCAGATAATTTTGTGAAATAACTAATGTTAATTTAATGTACTAGTGGATTATCTTATCTGTATGAGAAGAACACATTGAAAAGTAGTGAGTAAATAAACATCAAAAAAGAGAATGAAAGAGGAATTTACCACTGACCCTTCATTTATCAAGAACTGTCAAACCACAGAACAGGGGGGACTTGTGAGAATATAAAATATTTAAATTTAATCTACAGTATGGTGTGTACTTTATGAAAATTAATCAAGGGTCAAACTAAGGAAAAGAATTCCCAGAACATGTAAACTGGAAAGAGTGTTTGAATATGTATAACCCTCCTTAGTATGTATTTATCCAATATAATGAAAAGGTATGTAAGGAGAATTGTTGTAGTTAACTGTAGGCCTCTGGCAGTTGCCAAGCACCCAGCCCACTGTTTACTGTCCCTTTTATCCCTTATTAAACATTTACAAATTTTAAAGAGTGAGCCTTGTTTCTCACACAGTTTAATCAAACGTGTCATTTTGTGTACAGTAAGAGGGAAAAACATTGTGTGCCCCCCTGGCTCTGGGAGAGGGAATGAGGAGCCCTGTGGGGTGCTGTGAAGAGGAAGAAGAGACCCCTGAGGGGAATCGATGCCCCCAGTGCCCTCAGTGTCACAGCCCATCATTGTAGTCACAGGGGTCCCACTGTCCCTCGTGGGGTCCCGACAGCTCCGTGTTGGTCACTTGTGGATCCTGAGGTGGGGCAGGGCTGGGGGACACCCGTGGGGGCCCTGAGAGAGACACCGGTTGTGGGGATGTGGTTGGGGGGGTGACACCTGTGGGTGACGTGTCCCTGTCCCCCCTGTACTCACCCTCTGCCCACTCGGTGCCCCTGATGTGGGTGTTGAGCACAGCCCCCTCCTCCACGGGGGCATCCTGTGGGGATAAGAGGGGGTCTGGATGGTGTCTGGGGAGGGGGAAAGGGGAGTCCCAGCCTGAGCCCCCCACTCACCTGTCCTGGAGCTTCCTGGCAGCTGCAAGCGAAAGAGGAGGGGGTGACCGTGGGGACACCGGGACCCCTGAACTTTCCTGGGACCTTGCAGCTCCAACCACCCATGGGACCCCCCAAATCCCCACTGCAGCCCCAATTCCTGATGGATCCCTGACTCCCTCCGGAGACTCTGATCACCACTGAACCCCCCGGAATTTCTGCATCACTGCAGTGCCTCCAGTCCTCCAACCCTCTGAGCCCCCAGAACCCCAAGCCTGGCAGGGATGGGCATCCCCAAACTCCCATAGGACACCAGAAAGATCCCCCAACATCCCTGCACATCCCTCCAGGACCTCCACAAATGCTCCACGAGCTCCCAGTGCCACAGCAATGCTCCTCAAAGCCCACCCAGGGAAGGCCCTGGAGCCCAAGCAAGACCCTCCAAATTCCCCCCAAATCACTCAGGACCCCCAGCTGAGGTCACTGCAGGCTCAGTGTCCCCCAGCACAGGGGCCCTGGGTGCTGCCAATCTCTGCCTCAACTCTCAGGGCTCCCCCTCACTCCAGGACCCCCATCCCCCCCATTGTCACCCACCCCGGTGGTGCCACCAGTGACAGCCCCCGATGACAGCCAGGAGCAGGAGCAGGAACAGGAGGGCCCTGCAGACATTCACAGCCACTGCTGGGGACAGAGGGGACACATTGGGGTCACACATCACACATCACGGGGGTCATGAACATCCTGGTGACCCTATGTGACCCCACCTGTGACCCAGGGTGAGCCAGGTGTCACCTCCAGGGCCAGCTCTGGGCTGAGTGCCCGGAACACGCGGTGCCCGTCCTGTCCCAGCTGGTTGGTGGCCATGCACTGGTAGGTGCCCGAATGTCCCACATCGATGTCCCTGAGCTCCAGGAGGGGACCCTGAGCCACCTCCTTCCCGTTGTGCAGCCAGATGAAGGTGACAGGGGCTGAGCCCACCTGCACTGAGCAGCGCAGGGTCACAGGGTCACCTGCACGCACCTGGTGTGATGGGGGACTGGGGGTGATGGTGGCATTGGCCACGGGCACTGTGGGGACACAGACAGGGCTGACACCTGGAAGGGTGGGATGGGAGTGCTCTGGGTGGGCTCATCCCCAGCCCGAGGGTCCCGCTCACCCAGGACGGTGACATTCAGGGGGTCACTCTCGGCCACGCTGTCCCCGTCACTGACCCGGCACCGGTACTGGCCGCTGTCATTGTCCCCAACGTGGCGCAGCTCCAGGTGGGGGCTGGTGCCAGGCAGTGCCCCCGAGCCCTCTCGGTGCCAGGAGAAGGACAGGGGACCTGTCCCCATGGTCACTGAGCAGTTCAGCACTAGGCTGTCCCCGAGTGCCACCTGTGCCCCGGGGGGCTGCGCTGACAGGGACACCCCCGAGGGCGGGACCCCTGCAGGAGAGGGGGACACCAGGGGACGGTGAGGGACCCAGGGGGTTCAGGGAGGGGCAGGGGAACTCCAGTGATGGAAAGCGGGCGCAGAGATGGCGGGGGGGGGGGGGGGGGGGGGGGGGGAGAGCTTCAAAAGGAACCCTGAGGGATGCTGGGGGGGTCAGGGAGGGAACACCTGGAGAGGGATGTGGGCAACAGCATGGCAGGTACGGGGACCCAGGGAGGGATGGTGTGATCTGGGGAATGTGTGGAGAACTCAGAGAAGGGTGACGGGAGGCAGGGAGGTGTGAGGGGACCCAATGTGGGATGGAGGGAAACACAAGCCAGGAATGGGGGGACCTGGGGAGGGACCCGGGGCAGCAATGACAGGACATGGAAACGGTGCCAGGGAAGGATGGGGGTACCCATGTAGGGGCTGGGGGGGTCCCAGGGAGGGACCCAAGAAAGGATGGTGGGAGCCAGGGAGGGATCCAGGAAAGGTTGGGTAGCCCAGAGCAGGCATCAGGGAGGGCTGGGAGATGCCAGGCAGTGTGGGGGACCCAAGGAGGCTGTGGGGGCTCCCCGTGCCCATCCCTGCACTCACTGCGCACCGTGACGCGGAGCCGGGCGCTGCTCTTCCGCACGGCCCCACCCTGGGAGTGCACCTCACAGCCATAATTCCCTGAGTGGGAGACCCCCACGGCGGGCACCAGCAGCTGTGGGGACCCCTGTGGGCCCCCCACCACCTGCCCGTCCCGGTAGAACACGTGCAGGAGGGGGGCTTGGGGCCGCAGGGGGCTGGGGGTGCTGAGGCAGCTGAGAGTCAGAGGGGACCCCTCGGTGGGTGTGGGGGGACCCTCCAGCACCGGCACCGAGAAGAGCTCTGGGAAGGAGAGGGGAGGTGAGGACTGTGGCTCTGAATCTGCTGGGAAGTGGCTTTGGGGTTGTCAAGATATTGGAGTTCCAGCCCTGGGGGTGCTCACCGTGCACTGTCACTGTCACTGGTGCTGACCGGGACTGCCAGGACCCCACCAAGCCTGCACAGCTGTAGCGGCCGCTGTGGTGCAGCTGCAGGGGGGACAGGGACATCTCAGTTCCCCTGAGGGACCCCCTGAGCTCCTTCTCATCCTGGTAAAATCGCACCCTGCTGAGATGGTTTTCTTGCCGGCCCCGGCAGCGCAGTGTCACTGTGTCCCCCTCCAGCAGTGCCCGCGCTGGCACCTGCAGCACCAGTGGGTCTGTGGGACAGGAAGGTCACATTTTACTGATGAGGCCATTCTGAGGTGGGTGCCCATAGCACCAGGGACATCTGGGTGCTCTGGAGTGCACTGGGCTGCACTGGGATGTCCCTGTGTGCAGGGCACAGGCTCTCGCCACATGAGGGGTGTGAGGCCACCCATGGAGTGGGGCCCACCCTGACCTCTCAGGGGCCACCCTGATCATGAAAATCCACCCTCACCATCTAAGATTGTCACGGGGGGGCTGCGCCTGGTGCCGGGTCTGCCACATGTGTAGGTGCCACTCCTGGTGACACTGAGGCGGTCACGTCCCTGCTGCCCCCAGCGCTGCCCGTCCTTGTACCAGGTGGTGGCACCGGCGGTCCCCGAGCCCTGGCAGGTCAGGGTCACCCGGTCCCACAGCACCGCCGGCCTCCAGGGGGGCTCCACCAGGAGCTGGGTGGTCTGGGCACCTGTGGGTGACAGGGGACACCAGCCTGCCAGGGCCAGTGTGGGGCTGGGGACAGTGGGGTGGGGCCATGACATCCCTTGAGGACTCACCAGCGAGGCCGAGGGTCTGGGCTAGAAGGGAGAAGGGACAGGGCTGGGTGGGGGTGGCACTGCAGGGAAGGAGGCACCAGGGTACAGGGTGTGGTGGCTGTCCCCAAAAACTGTCCCCATGGGGGCAGCATTTCTTGTGGGAAAGTGTGTGTGTGTGGTCTCAAAAAGATTTGGAGAGGTAGGGGGACATGTCTGTGTCACAGCCACCTGTGCACCACATCCCTGTGACACAAACACCTTGGGAACAGGCCACCCTGGGCTGAGGCAGAACATGGGGACACTGTGGATACCCCTGGCACGAGGACACCACGGACACAGCCCATGCTGGCCCAGGTCATCCCCACCAGCTCATGATCCCATCCCCATGATCCCATCCCCATGGCCACATCCTCATGGTTCTTGTCACTTTCTGTCCCTGCATCCCAGTTCCCTTGTCCTTATCCCCAGAGTTACATGACCCAAAGGTGCCAGTCCCCACATTCCTGTCCCCACATCCCCATCCCCAAATTCCTGCCCCCCTATCCTGTCCCCAAAGCCACCCTACATCCCCAGTCACACCAAGGTCCACTGTGGTTAACATGGACTGGCACTGCTGGCATTGGGGACCTCAGGGGTCCCCACAGCTCCCCTGTGCCCCCTCCCCTCCCCATCCCTGGGGTGTCAGGCCCGTGCCTGGGGCACTCACCCCACAGGAGCAGCGCCACCTTCCCGGCCATCCCGGTGTCCCCAGCCATGTGCACTGGCTGTCACTCGCTACTGTGGCCACCGCTCCCCTGGCTGGTGGCTCTTGGGATGAAGGGGAAGGAAGCGAGGTCACGTCCGTCCCCATGCGTAGGTGGCCCTTGGTGGGGGCAGGGTGGCCACAAGCTGGGGACAGGCTGTGGGCAGGGTGGGGACAGCCTGGGGACATGGTGGGGGATGCTGTTGCCAGGAGTGGGGGGCTCAGAGGATGTGGGGAACCCAGGATGGGTGTCCAGCAGAATTGGGGTCCACTGCAATTGGGGTTTCCATGCCTGGGGGAAATTCAGGGTTGGGGGTGCTGTGGGAACATGGTCCCCAGGGATTTGGGGTCATGGTGTGTGGGTGCCAGGGCTGGGGGTGCAGGGGGAAAAAGGGGACCCTCGGGAATAGGGGTTCCAGGTGAAGAAGCAGCCCATGGGATGGGATCAAGGCACTGGTGGTACTGGGCAATGTCAGTCCTGGGATGGGGGTCCCAGGGAGGAGAGACCAAGGCAATGGGGGTCCCATGGTTGGGTTCCCAGGGGAATGGGAGTGCCAGGGATGGGCAGTGGCTGGGTGGGCACGGGGATCACAGCTCCTTCATGGGGTACCTCAGATTTTGGGGTGACTCAGAGCCCAGCACAGTCCCCACCCTGGGGCACCCCATGGCTCTCCTGGGAGGTTCTGTGTCTCTGCCCCACTCACCCCTGGGCTTTTTCCTGTCTCCCCGCATTTCCTGGTTTAACCATCCCAGGGAACAGCTGGGAGAATCCCAGGAAGGGAAAAAAGGGGTTGGGGGGTGCAGGCAGTGGTTTCAGGGCTGTGGGGAATGGGGCTCCCTGTCTGTGACCCCCCAACTTTTTCTCTTTCCTGCAGCAGTTTGTGCTGAGGCAAGGACATGAATTCTGTCCAGAGGGCACATCCAGAGGGGTCCAGCCTTTAGGGAAAAGGGCAGCTCTGCTGTGCTGACACCCGGCTCTTGTCCCAGGCTCTTGTCCCTGGGAGCTCCTCCTCGTTCTGGGGGTGCCACATCCTTGGGGATTCCTTTCCCAGAGGTGGCACATCCTGGGGTCCTCTGTCCTGGGTGGGCCTTGAGCATTCCTGCTGTCCCCAGTGGGTTCCTGTGACCTCTGGGGTGCCCAAACTTAAGGAGGCATCTTTTATGACCTTGCCCTGATGATGGTAAATCCCAGGATCAAGCTGGTTGAATTCCCTGATGCCCAATTGCTTTGGACAATTCTGGGGTCATATTTTGGTCTCAGATTTTGAGATGACTCAGAGCCCAGCACAGACCCCACCCTGGGGCACCCCAGGCTTGTCCTGGGAGGCTCTGGGTCTCTGCCCCACAAATCCCTGGGCTTTTTCCTGTCACCCAAATTTCCTGTCTTAGCAATCTCAGGAAACACTTGATGCCCGATTGACTGTGACAAAATTATACATCCATAGAAAAAAGGCATAAATCTTTTCCTATACCATTATTTTCCCAATAAAAAACAAACTCCTCAAAAATCAAACTGACAAGGAATAAAATGCTCTGGTTTATAGAATCCTTTTAATCATTGCTTTCCCAAAAAGAGAAAATCAAAACACAATAAAAACAGAAATAAGTGGATATAAAAACCACAAGAAAACCACAAACAAATCACAGTGAAATGAGACTTTTTGGTTCCCTTTAGCAGCCCCCTGCTGCATCCCACAGCAGCGTTTGCTTGTGGATAACACAGAGGGTGGAATCTCCCTGAGTGTCCAACAGCTCCATGGGATTGTTCCCTGCCTGCTGGGCAGCAACCCAGCCTCTAAAGGAACCTTTTCTTGGGCCGTATTAAGGAACTCTCCCCATTTTGCTCGTTCCCACCCTGAAACTTGTTTGACTTCCCATGGAGGAAGGGGAGAAGCTCTGTCCCTCCTTGGGACAGTGCACAGGAATCTGTGGAAATGCCCCTGTGTGCCTCAGGGTCTGATTCCCTGGTAAATCCACTCCAGCCTGCCCTGAATTCCCCTGCCTGGGCACTCCCTGCTGATGCTGTGACACCCCTGTTCCCCAGCCCCTCGTGCGCAGCCCCTGCTCAATATTTCCACACTTTTCCCTCTCTTCTGGTGTGCACACCCAGAACACAAACATTCTTTCTAGGAAGTTCCAAAGGGCAGGAGGTTTTGTTCAAGAAGCACGGCACAGGTCAGGTTGTTGAGAAAATCGGTGTGGGATTTGCAGCAGTTCTGGGGCTCTCTCAGTCCCTTGGTGAGAGGGACAAAATGATCAATTGCTGCATTTCCAGACTGGGTCCCCCACAGCTGCCCCTGTAGGGGCAGTTTCCAGCCAACCCTGCTCTGAAAACCATCAAAGGCCCTCCCAGAGCCACTGCTTGGGCTCCGTTTGTGTTTGTGCTTCTTGCAGGGCTGTGCAAACCACAGGTAGGGCCTTTTTCCACCCACAGAATTCTCAACTCTGCAGCAGCTCTAAAGCTGCCAGAATCAAAGCCAAGGGGGCAGAGGGGACCCTCAGGTGCTGGCTGCCACCTGGGGCTGGGCAGAGCAGGGCTGGGCAATGGCCATCCCTGTGCAGTGGGGCTGGGCCATGGCTGGGCCCCACCCTTGCATTGACAGGGGTCCCCAGGATGTGCCACCCCTGGGACAGGCACCCGGCCAGGAATATGCAGGGACATTTCTGGAACTGCCACACCTGGGACAGGACCCCCCATGCCAGGATGTGTCACCCCCTGGGACAGGATCCCCCCAGGACAGGAGCCTCTGGATGTGCCCCCCCAGGAAAGAACCTGCCCCTTTCCCATCTGACTCTCAGCACAAACGGCCTCTTCCTTCTTGTCCAGGAAAAGGAAAGTGAAAGTGTTGAGGGGGCACAGCCCAACACCTCCATCCCCCCCAGCCTCCCCACCATTCCCTGCACCTCCTTCTCCCCATTTTCCCCCTCCCCTGGGTCCCCCCAACCCATTCACTGCTCAGGTGCTTCCCGGGATTGCTGAGCCAGGAACCGGGGGTGAGGGACATGGCAAAAAGTAAGGAGAATAAGGAAAAAAAGAGAAATAAAGAGAGGAAAAAGTCAGGGGCAGAGGAGGTCACAGAGGCTGAGCTACCCAAGACCCCCATGCAATGCCTGACCAGGAAATGAGCAACCCAGGGGTGATTTTGCAGGGCCCTGGGTCACCCCAAAATCTGAAGCATCCAGGCAAGGAGCTGTGACCCCCAGGCCCCCTCAGCCACCGCCCGTCCCTGGCACCCCCATTCCCCTGCGACCCCAACCTTGGGACCCAATTTCCTTCTGTCCCCCCTTCCCTGAGACCCCCATCCCTGGACTGCAATTCCCCAGGATTGCCAACCCCAAGGAACCCCATCCCAGTAATTCCAGTCCCTGGGACACCCCTTTCCTTGGGGACCTTGATTTCCCCAGGGCCCCCATTCTCACAGGGACCCCCTTGCCCCTGGCACCCCCATGCCATGGCCCCCATCCCATGATCACAAATCCCTGGAGGCCACGTTGTTCTGGGACCCTCATTCCCAAGTCTGAGTCCACCCAACCCTTGGGACCCCCATTTCCCTGGGACCCCATCCCTGGGCACCCCATTCCCCTGGACACCCATCCCTGGCTCCCTACACAGCCTTAGACCCCAGATTCTGGCAACACCATGTCCCCACCATGTCCCAGCATCCCCCCCATGTCCCACAGCGTCCCCACCCTGCCCCCACCAAGGGCCACCTACACATGGGGACGGACGTGACCTCGCTTCCTTCCCCTTCATCCCAAGAGCCGCCAGCCAGGGGAGCGGTGGCCACAGCAGCGAGTGACAGCCAGTGCACATGGCTGGGGACACCGGGATGGCCGGGAAGGTGGCGCTGCTCCTGTGGGGTGAGTGCCCCGGGCACGGGCCTGACACCCTGGGGATGGGGAGGGGAGGGGGCACAGGGGGGCTGCGGGGTCCCCTGAGGTCCCCAAGGCCAGCAGAGCCAGAGCAGGGCATAGAGCCCAGTGTGACCAGATTTGTGGGGTGGCTTTAGGGACAGGAACAGGGGAACTGGGATGTGGGGACAGGAACAGGGGGATAGAGATGTGGGAACAAGGATGTGGCAGAAGGAGCCTTGGGGCTTGGGTAGCTGTGGGGACAGGGACAGGGGAACAGGGATGCAGGGACAGGGACAAGGGGCACGTTGCATGGGGATGGGCCGGGAGAACAGGTGCCATTGGAATGGGATGATGGGCACAGGGCCATGGATTTATGGCTGTGGGGACAGGTGCTGCAGGGCTGGTGGAGGTGACGTGTGCAAACATGGGGTGTCCACAGTGTCCCCATGACCCCCACCCAGCCCTGTCCCTTCTCCCTTCCAGCCCAGACCCTCGGCCTCGCTGGTGAGTCCTCGGGGGATGCCATGGCCCCACCCCACTGTCCCCAGCCCCACACTGGCCCTGGCAGGCTGGTGTCCCCTGTCACCCACAGGTGCCCAGACCACCCAGCTCCTGGTGGAGCCCCCCTGGAGGCCGGCAGTGCTGTGGGACTGGGTGACCCTGACCTGCCAGGGCTCGGGGACCGCTGGTGCCACCACCTGGTACAAGGACAGGCAGCGCTGGGGGCAGGAGGGACCTGAACACCTCACTGTCACCATGAGTGGCACCTATACATGTGACAGACCTGGCATCAGTCTCAGTCCCCCTGTGAGTGTCTCAGACATTGAGAGGGGTTTGGGTGTCCCCAGCCTGGCACCCAGGGGACCCCGAGGGCTCTCAGTGGGCTCCATTCCATGGGTCACCTCCTGGTGTAATCAGAGCCTGTCCCCTGCTATGGGGACATCCCAGAGCACCCTAGTGTTGGGGAAACCATGTGGGAATTGGGGACCCCTGGTGCACTGGGTGTATCCCAGATGGGGTCCCGGTGCCATCGGGTGTAACAGGACCCCTCTGTCCCCCAGGCCCGCTGGTGCTGCAGGTGCCGGCACAGGCACTGCTGGAGGGGACACGGTGACACTGCACTGCCAGGGCTGGTGGAACTGCACGGTCACCTCGGTGTCCTTCTACCGTGAGGAGAAGGGTCCGGGGGGGCTCCATGATGGCACCAAGCCGTCCCTGTCCCCTCTGCAGCTGCACCTCAGCAGTCACTACAGCTGCAGGGTCTGGTGAAATCCTGGTGGTCAGGGAGGTCATGAAATTCGGCACTGGTGGCAGTGACAGGGCACGGTGAGCACCCCACAGCTGCCACCCTGACACCCCCACAGCCCCTCGCCAGGGATTCAGGCTCACAAATCCCCCTCCCCTCTCCTTCCCAGAGCTTTTCTCAGTGCCAGTGCTGGAGGGTCCCCTCGAGCACTCTGAGGGGTCCCCCCTGACTCTCAGCTGCCTCAGCACCCCCAGCCCTCTGCGGCCCCGAGCCCCCCTCCTGCACGTGTTCTACCGGGACGGGCAGGTGGTGGGGGGCCTGCAGGGGTCCCTGCAGCTGCTGGTGCCCGCCATGGGGGTCTCCCAATTGGGGAATTACAGCTGCCAGCTGCAGTCCGAGGGGGGTGCTGTGCAAAAGAGCAGCGCCCGGCTCCGTGTCACGGTGCGCAGTGAGTGCAGGGATGGGCACGGGGAGTCCCCACAGCCTCCTCAGCTCTCCCAGGCCTTCAGGGGATGCCCAGTCCTTCCAGACACCTGCCCTGTGGCCCCAACTTTTCCCATATCCTACCCTTGCTCCCCTGCTCCCTTCTCATGTCCCTCTCAGGGTCCCCCACCCCTAGAGGGCTGCCCCCATCCTACCCCTACACATTTTCCCTGTCCTGCCATCCCTGCCCCAGGTCCGTCCCCAGGTCCCCCCATTCCTGGCTTGTGTCTCCCCATCCCTCTCTGAGTCCCCTCACCCCTCCCAGCATCCCCCCCATCCCACTCTGAGGTCACCACACATTCCCCAGGTCACATCATTCCCTCCCTGAGTCCCCATACCCACCCTGGTGTCATCCCCCCACCCCTCCAGGTGTCCCTTGGGGTTCTTTTCCAAGCCCCACCAATCTCTGCGCCCCCTCTCCCTCACTGGGGTCTCCCTGCCCCTCCCCTACCACCCCCCCGGGTCCCTCACTGTCCCTTGCTATCCTCCCCTCCCGCAGGGGTTCTGCTTCCGGGGTGTCCCTGTCAGCACAGCCCCCCGGGGTACAGATGGCACTCAGGGACAGCCTGGTTCTGAGCTGCATGGTGGCCGTGGGGACAGGTCCCCTGTCCTGTTCCTGGCACCAGGAGGGCTCGGGGGCACCACCGGGCACCGGCCCCTGCCTGGAGCTGAGCCACGTTGGGGACAATGACAGCGGCCAGTACCGGTGCGGGGCCAGCAACGGGGACAGCGTGGCCAAGAGTGACCCCCTGAATGTCACCGTCCTGGGTGAGCAGGACCCTCGGGCTGGGAGTGACCCTACCTATGGCACTCCCATCCGACTTCACCAGGTGCCAGCCCTGTCTTTGTCCCCAAAGTGCCCGTGGCCAATGCCACCATCATCCCTGGTCCCCTGTCACACCAGGTGCTTGCAGGTAACTCCATGACCCTGCACTGCTCAGTGCAGGTGGGCTCAGCCCCTGTCACCTTCACCTGGCTGCAGAACAGGCTGGAGGTGCCCCAGGGTCCCCTCCCGGAGCTTGGAGACATCAATGTGGGACATTCAGGCACCTACCAGTGCGTGGCCACCAACCAGCTGGGACAGGACGGGCACCGCGTGTTCCAGGCACTCAGCCCTGAGCTGGCCCTGGAGGTGACACCACGGGGACACTGCAACAAAGGTGGGGTCCCACAGGGTCAGCAGGGAGTGCAGGACCCCTGGGGTGATGTGTTACCCTGATGTGTCCCCCTCTGTTTCTTGCAGTGGCCGCAGGGGTCAGTGGGGCCCTTTTGTTCCTGCTCCTGCTCGTGGGTGTCATTGTGGCCTGGCACCAGTGGCACCGTGTGGGTGGGTGACAATGGGGGCACAGGTGTCCCAGGGAGCTGTAGAGGGCCCCAGTGTTGGACAATAATTGGGCAGCACCCACAGCCCCAAAACTGTGGCATTGTCTGGGGGTCCTTTAGGGTTTGGGGAGGTGCTGGAGGGTCCTGCAGGGATGCTGGGGGTTCTCTCAGAGGCTGTTGGAGTTAGGAGGTCTCTGTCCCTGCTGGGCTTTGGATATTGAGGCTGAGTTGGCTGGGGACACTGGGGAGGTTCCTGAATTCTGGGAGGCTTCAGGGATGCTTGAGGGTTCTGTTGTAAATTGAGCGTCCCGTGGGGGGTCAGGAATCCTGGGAGGGTTCAGGGCCCTGCGATCCCCCACTCACATCTCCCCTCTTTCCTCTGCAGCTGCCAGGAAGCACCAGGTAAGGTTGGTGAAGGGCTCCCGACATGAGTCCCCTTTTACCCCCACCTCACAGCTCTCCATTCTCTCCCCCACATCCCCTTTATTCCCTCAGGGCGCCCCTGGATCCCCCAGCCCCCCTAGAGGAGGGGGAGGTGCTGTACACCCACGTCGTGGTCACCAAGAGGGCAGGGGGTGAGTACGGGGGGGACACACGCAGAGGGACACGTCACCCACCAGTGTCACCCCACCCAGATCCCACAGCCCGTGTCTCTCGCAGCGTCCCCCCGTGCCACCACCCTCCAGGATCCCCAGGTGACCAACGCGGAGCTGCGGGGACCCCAGGGGTGACCGCGGGAACCCGGTGACATCTACGGGAATGTGCTGTGACACTGGGGGGAACTGGGGGCACTGGGGGTCCCCACCCATGGGCACCAACTCCTGTGTCTGTGCTGCCACTAAAAACTGCCCCACTTGCTCCCCGTGGGGGCACAAAGATCCCAAAAGTGCTAAAAGATGAACAATTTCCTGAAACAGCAATGAGAGAGAATGAAACCAACAGCAACAAGGTTCAGAGTCCAAAGGATCACAGAAGGAGCAATTTCCAGGGAAAGTCCCCAAAAAGGAACAAAGCCCAGACATTTCCCCCAGCAGGTTTCCTCCACCACAGGAATCTTGCAGAGCCCTGGACCATCCTGGCCTTCAGGAGGCTCTGGATTCTCTTGTACCCTGTCCCAAACCCTCCTCTGCCCTGTTCCCCACACGAGGATGTCAGAAAGGCCCTCTGTGGGTTCCAGAGTCTCCCTCTTTTCCAGGGCAGTCGGGATCAGGCCATGGCACAGGGTGGGTGTCAGAGACAGGAAAAGTTTGATGTCTGGAGGTATTTTGGAACAGCTCCATGTGGCAGGGGTGGGTCAGGCCTTGCTTATGGTGAGACAGGGCCCCGTCTGTCAATCAGTCTGTCAGCCTTGGCACATTGGGGACAGTGTGATGCTCTGGCAAAGCCAGATCCTGAGTGGCCGTGTGACCAGAAGTGCCAGCTATGGAGAGGGCCCTTCTGGTCCAACTGGCTTAAAAGGCAGAGCATGAGGTGGCCAAGTCCCTGACCATGTCTGCTCTTGGGTTGTCTTTAACATCCAGGCTGGAATCCTGGCTGGAGTTGGCAACTCGTTTAAATGAGAAATATCTGCCAAGCTAAATGGGAGCGTTCCTGGAATGGAAGGAAGACCCATGTCTAAAAATCTTTTTCATTTCAAAACTGATGGGGCTTCCAGACAAAAGTGTAGGAAAAGCAATAACAGCTCTTTACTGGGAAATTTATAAAGCAGAACAGAACAAACAACACAAACCCAGAACTTTCCCTCCCGCTCAGCGCTGTTGGTTTTTGTGGCAGTTATAACCGCGGCCAGCAGGGGGCGCTGCAGGGAGCACTCCCGGCCAGCAGGGGGCGCCCCGCTCCAGCTCCATCCCCTCAGGGGCCATGGCGGCCTCGGGCGGGAGGGAGGAGGGGAAATCGCTCCTTTTGCAAACTTGCAGATTGTTGTTGTCTTTGCAGTAGTTCTTGGGTCTCTCATTCCCTTACCAAGAGGAACACATGATCACCTAATGGACTGGTTGCCTCAGAGCAGCCCCTGCAGGGGGGGGTTTCCAGCTAGCCCCACTCTGAAAAACCATCAAAAGCCCTCCATGTTGTCATCTTATTGCAAAGGTTCCCATACTTTCTTCATGATTTCTTATGGGCAGCTCTTGGCAGTACTGAATCTTTCATCTTCACAGCAGAGCTAAAAACACCAACTCACTTTACCCAGCTAACTTACTCTTTTGTAGCACTCGTCTTCTCATTGGAAACAGCTGTGGCCTGTTAAGGGCAGGCTTGTTCTTAATCTTTGGTGATTAGTACAGCTGCAACTCTTCAGGTGTGAGGCTACTTTCTGCAGTATCTTTACTTTCTTACATTCTTTCCTTCCACACTCTCAGAGCCACTGCTTGGGCTCTCTTTGTGTTTTGTGCTTCTTGCAGGGCTGAGCAAACCACAGCCAGGCCTTTCTCCACCCACAGAATTCTCACCTCTGCAGCAGCTCTAAAGCTGCAAGAATCAAAGCCAAGGGGGCAGGGGGGTCCCTCAGGTGCTGGCTGCCACCTGGGGCTGGGCAGAGCAGGGCTGGGCAATGGCCATCCCTGTGCAGTGGGGCTGGGCCATGGCTGGGCCCCACCCTTGGATGGCCACTGGCTTCAAGGAGCAGGAGTTTGGGAGCTCCTTCCTGTCCTGGGCTCCTTTCCCCAGCTGGTCTTGCTGGCTCAGATCCTGCAGGGGAGGATCAAGAATGGAGAAGTCTGGAGTCCCCCAGAGCTGCCATGCCCCAGGACAGGACACCCATGTCCAGCCCATGTCCCCCCTGGGACAGGATCCCCCCCAGCACAGGACAGGAGCCCCCTGGATGTGCCCCCCAGGAGAGAACCCACCCCCGTGTGAGAAAGGTGTCAAACGGCCTCTTCCTTCTTCTGCAGGAGAGAGAAGGTGAATGTGGTTTGGGGGGGGGGTAAAAGCTGGACCTCCCCATCCCCCACAGCCTCCCCAGCCCTCCCTGCAGACCCCTCACCCCTGCTTCCCCCACCCTGGGCTTCCCCAGCCCATTCCCTGCTCAGGTGTCCCCTAGGATCATCAAGGCATGAACTGAGGTCTTGTGAAATTGAGGGATAAAATGATGGAAATGGAAATAAAGAGAGGAAAAGTCACTGGGAGCTGTGGGGGCACAGACCCAGAGCCCCTCAAAATCTTTCTGGGGTGATCCCCAGGCTGCTGGCACCTTGTGGGGCCTGTGCTGGCTCTGGGTCACCCAAAAATCTGAAGCACCCAGGGAAGGAGCTGCAACCCATGGGCTCACCCAGCCACTGCCCATCCCTGGCACCCTCATTCCCCTTGAAATCAAACATGGAAGCACCATTCCTTATGTCCCACCTTGCCTGGGACCCCCATCCCAGTAATGGCATTCCCCAGGATCTCCATGGCCCAGGACCCCATTCCCAAGGAACCCTCTCCAGTTCATTCCATCCCCTGAAACCCTCCTTCCCCCAGGACCTTGATTCTCCCAGGACCCCCATTCCCACAGGGCCCCCCATTCCCCCAGCGTCCCCATCCCATGACCCCAAATCCCTGGAGCCCACTTTCCCCTGGGACTCCCATCCTTGAGTGCCCTCCCATCCCTGGGAACCCCCCATTCCCTTGGACACCCATACCTGGGTCCCCAAACCCACCAAATCCCCCACTCGTGGGAACCCCATGTCCCACTGTGTCCCACCCAGCCTTGTCCCCATCCCGTTCCCAACCTTCCCACAGCCTGTCCCCACAGCCACATCCCCATGATCCTGTGCTTGTGGCCACCCTGTCCCCACCAGGAGCCACCAACACATGAGGACAAGACCTGACCTCACTTCATTCCCCTTCATCCAAAGAGCCTTCACCCAGGGGAAAGCCACCCCCGGCAGTGAGTGACAGCCAGTGCACATGGCTGGGGACACCGGGATGGCCGGGAAGGTGGCGCTGCTCCTGTGGGGTGAGTGCCCCGGGCATGGGCTTGACACCCCAGGGATAGGAAGGGGAGGGGGCACAGGGGGGCTGTGGGGTCCCCAGAGGTCCCCAAGGCCATCAGAACCAGCGCATGAGGTGACTGGGGTCGTGGGGTGGCTTTGGGGACAGGGGAAGGGAGACAGGAATGTGGGGACAATAACAGGGGGTCAGGGATTTGGGGAGGCAACATGGGGCAGGTGGGGGTGACCTGTGCCAGCACGGGGTGGCTGTGACATCCCCAGTGCAGGGGTGTCCACAGTGTCCCCATGTCCTGCCTGAGCAAGGGGTGGCCGCAGTGTCCCTGTCCCCAAGGGGTCCATGTCACACAAGGACACTTTGGGCACATCCCCCACGCCCCATGCCCCTGTGCCTCTGTCCCCATGGTGCCACCCCCACCCAGCCCTGTCCCTTCTCCCTTCCAGCCCAGACCCTCGGCCTCGCTGGTGAGTCCTCGGGGGATGCCATGGCCCCACCCCACTGTCCCCAGCCCCACACTGGCCCTGGCAGGCTGGTGTCCCCTGTCACCCACAGGTGCCCAGACCACCCAGCTCCTGGTGGAGCCCCCCTGGAGGCCGGCGGTGCTGTGGGACCGGGTGACCCTGACCTGCCAGGGCTCGGGGACCGCCGGTGCCACCACCTGGTACAAGGACGGGCAGCGCTGGGGGCAGCAGGGACGTGACCACCTCATTGTCACCGAAGGTGGCACCTACACGTGTGACAGACCTGGCACCGGGAACAGCCCTACGGTGACAGTCTTACATGATGAGGGGGGTTTGGTTGTCCCCAGCCTGGCTCCTATGGGGACCCCAAGGGCTCTGGGTGGGCTCCGCTCCATGGGTCACCTCCTGTGTTACCAGAGCCCGTCCTCTGCTCTGGGGACATCCCAGAGCATCCCTGTGCAAGGAGACTTCTCTCTCACATTGGGTGGCTCCTGGTGCCTCCTGGTGCCATCATGACCCTCCTGATGGCCCTGGTGTGACAGGACCCCTCTGTCCCTCAGGCTGGCTGGTGCTGCAGGTGCCAGCACGGGCGCTGCTGGAGGGGGACACGGTGACACTGTGCTGCCGGAGCTGGCAGAACAAACCACTCACAGATGTGTACTTCTACCACGATGGGAAGAAACTGGAGGGGCTCCATGATGGGACTGAGCTCTCCCTGTCCCCCCTGCGGCTGCACCACAGTGGCCGCTACCTCTGCGGGGGCCGGGTGGTGTCACAGTGGAGAGAGTCAGAGCAGGTGACAGTGACAGTGCACAGTGAGTGCAAGGATGGGGACAGGGAAGCCCAACATCCTCTGAGGGTTTCCCCAGCACTGCCTGAATCCTTCATCCCTCCCTTTACTCCTCTCTGGGTCACCCTAAATTTCCCAAGTCCCTCTTGGTTTCCCCCATGACTGCCCAGTTCCCCCTGCACATCCCTCATCCCTCTCTTTGTCCTCCCCAGCCCTCCCTGGATTCCCCACCCCTTCCAAGGTCCCTGCTCCACCCTCTGGTCTCTGTGCCTTCCCTGGGTCCTCCCATCTCTGAACCCCAAATCATTCCCTGAGGCTTTTCAGTCTCTCATCTGGTTCCCCATCCCTGCCTGGGTCTCTCCCCCTTTCCACAGGGTCTTGCCATTGTCCCCAGGTCCCAACGTGCCTCCTAGGGTCCCCTTCTGCTCACTGGGATCCTCTCTGCTCCCCTCCAATCCCCCTCTTTCCCCTCCCGTGTTTCCTACCTCCCCTGGGTCCCCAATGCCTCCTGTGTCCCCCCATAGTGGTCCCGCTCTTGGGGGTGTCCCTGTCAGCACAGCCCCCCCCTGTCCTTCTCCTGGCACAAGCAGGGCTCATGGGCACCTCTGGGCTCCTGCCCCCTGCCTGGAGCTGCACCATATTGGGGACAATGACAGCGGCCAGTACCAGTGCCAGGTCAGTGACGGGGACAGCGTGGCCGAGAGTGACCCCATGAATGTCACTGTCCTGGGTGAGCAGGACCTTTGGGCTGGAGATGACCCAACCCACGGCACCCCCATCCCACCTTTCTTTGTGCCAGCCCTGTCTGTGTCCCCACAGTGCCCGTGGCCAATGCCACCATCACCCCTGGTCCCCTGTCACACCAGGTGCATGCAGGTGACCCTGTGACCCTGCACTGCTCTGTGCAGGTGGGCTCAGCCCCTGTCACCTTCACCTGGCTGCACAATGGACAGGAGGTGGCCCAGGGTCCCCTCCTGGAGCTCAGGGACTTCGATGTGGGACATTGGGGCACCTACCAGTGCATGGCCACCAACCAGCTGGGACAGGACGGGCACCGCGTGTTCCGGGCACTCAGCCCTGAGCTGGCCCTGGAGGTGACACCCTGGGTCACAGGTGGGGTCACACGGGGTCACCAGGGAGTGCAGGACCCCCGGGGTTCCAGGTGACCCCAATGTGTCCCCTCTGTCCCCAGCAGTGGCTGTGAATGTCAGCAGGACCCTCCTGTTCCTGCTCCTGCTCCTGGCTGTCATCGGGGGCTGTCACTGGTGGCACCACCGGGGTGGGTGACAATGGGGGGGGATGGGGGTCCTAGAGTGAGGGGAAGCCCCAGAGTGGGGGCAGAGATTGGCAGCACCCAGGGCCCCTGAGCTGGGGGACACTGAGCCTGCAGTGACCTCGGCTGGGGATCCTGGGGGATGTGGGAGCAATTTGGAGGGTCTTGGTTGGGCTCCAGGATCATTGCTGGGTGGGCTTTGTGGCACATTGGGGTGGCACTGGGAGCTCCTGAAGGATTTGGGGAGCTCCTGGATGTCTGTGCAGGGATGTTGGGGGATCTTTCTGGCGTCCTGGGGGAGTTTTGGGGTGCTCCTCCCTGCTAGGCTTGGGGTTCTGGGGGCTCAGAGGGTTGTGGACACCAGGGGGGTTGGGGGTTCTGCGGTGGTGCAGAAGTTCCAGAGGGTTCAGGGGTGCTCAGAGTGTCTGGGGAGAATCAGGGATCTGGTGGGAATCAGGGCTGCAGTGGGGATTTGGGGGACCCCTGGGTGGTTGGAGCTGCAAGGTCCCAGGAAGGTTCAGGGGTCCCGGTGTCCCCTCGGTCACCCCCTCCCCTTTCCCTTGCAGAACCCAGGAAGCTCCAGGACAGGTGAGTCGGGGCTTGGGCTGGGACTCCCCTTTTCCCTTCCCCAGACTACTGAGACACTCCCTTATCCCCACAGGACCCCCCACTGGAGGAGAGGGCTGTGCTCAACACCCACATCATGGGCACTGAGTGGGCAGTGGGAGAATTCGGGGGGGACAGGGACACGTCACCCACGGGTGTCACCCCCCCCCCCATCCAGGTCCCCACAACCGGAGTCACTCTCACAGCCCCCACGGGTGTCCCCCAGCCCTGCCCCACCTCGGGATCCCCAGGTGACCAACGTGGAGCTGTCGGGACCCCACAAGGGACAGTGGGACCCCTGTGACTATGAGAGCGTGCTGTGACACTGGGGGCACTGGGGGCACTGGGGGCACTGTGGGCACTGGGGGCACTCGGGTCCCTGCCCCAGGGCACTCCCCGTGTGTTCCCCCCCTGGATCCTGCGTTCCCATACTCAGGGGTTGCCCACAAGTGGGGGGCTCCCATGTGGGGCTGCCCAGAGCTCCTCGTTTCAGTACTCCCAGTGCTTCCAGGGGCTCCCCATTCCCTCCCCCAGTGCCAGGGGGCACAGCACCCCTGTCCCTCTTATTGGACCCAAAATGCAGCTTTGTGATTAAACTGGGAGAAATGGTTTTTGTTTGTTCAGCTCTGCCTGACGAGCTCGGGATTAAGGAGGGTTCCAGTCAGGTTGTTGAGCAGATCCTTATGGGATTCGCAGGATTTTTGGGGCTCCCTCAGTCCATTGGGGACAGGAACAAAATGATCAATTGGGGCATTTCCAAACTGGTTCCCTCACCCCTGCCCTGCAGCGGGGAAGGAGCTGCTGCTCCCTGTTTGTCCCCTCTCGGGGTGACACCGACCAAGGGCTCGGGCAGCTGTGGCGGTGCCGCCCCGTTACCTCGGGCACCGATCCGGCAGCTGCCGAGCCCCTCGGGCCCACCCCAGCTCAGCCCATCCCCGCCCGGTGCCCAAACCCCGCACCTGGCGCTCCCCGAGCGGCGTCTGAGCCCTGGAGCTGCTGCGGAGCCCCGGCCGGGGGCACCGGGAGGGTGGAGGGGACCGGGGACCCCAGGGAGGAGCCCCCGGCGCTGCGGGAGCGGAGTCCCGGCCTCGGGGCACTGTCGCCGGTCGCGGCTGCCATCGCACTGCGAGAGCCGGGACTGTCCCGGGCTGCGGGGACCGACGGTGTCGCTGTGTCCCGAGGGGGGATTTTGGGGTCTCACCCCGTCCTTTCCGGGACCCCCCGATCCTCCATCCCCCCCGCGCCTCCGGGGCTGTTGGGGACGTTGGGGACAGCGCCGCTCGTGCCGGGGGCCGTTGGGGCCATCTCGCGACAGCCGCTGCCGCTGCCCACGGCCGGGCCTGGCGACAATCGCGACATCCGCATCCGCCAATCGTGACACGCGACAGCCGCCCCTGCCCGGGATCCGCCTCCCTCCATGCCGGGGACACCCCGGGGTCCCGGGTCCCCCAAAACCCTCCTGGGGACACCTCGGGCCCCCCTGACCCCCCCGGTCCCTCCCGGGCTCGGCGGAGGCTCCGCAGAAGCTTCGGGGCTCGGAGCCTGCCCGGGGAGCGCCGGGTGCGGGGTCGGGCACCGAGGGGGCACCGGGAGGGGAACCGGGCAGGGCTGGGGAGGGGGGATCTGGGCACCGGAGGGATTTTGGGAAGATCTGGGGAGATTTTAGGGTGATTTGGGGGATATGGAGGGCATTTTGAGGTGCTTTGGGATTATTTTGGGGGCCATTTGGGGGATTAGGAGGGGTTTTGGAGTGATTTTAAGGGATTTTGGGGGTGATTCAGAGGTGATTTTTGGGATGTCTGGTGAGATTTGGGGTGATTTTGGGCAGATTTTGGAGAGTTTGGGTGATTTGGGGGATTTAGAGGATATTTGGATATTTTGTGCAGAATTTGGAGGATGTTGGGGTGATTTGGAGGATTTTGGAGGCTTTAGGGATGATTTGGGGGAATTTTGGGGTAATTTGGGTTGTAGGGATTTTGAGGAGTTTGGGGGTGATTTGGGGTTGATTTTGGTGGATTTTCAGGGGATTTTTATGGTTTTTTTGAGGCGATTTTTACGGGATATTTTCATGGGAATTTGGGAGAATTTGGGGGGGATTTTGGGGTCTCACCCCATCCTTCCCCACAGCCCGAGGGCCGCTCCAGCCCCATTGTGCTGCTCCATGATGTCACCAATGTCACCACCGCCCCCAGAGCATTGCCCTCGCTCTGGGACAAACCCAAAAGCATCCGAGTCATCATCAGGGACCTGATCCAGGAGCTCATGTGAGGCTCCCAAAATCCAACATTTTTCCCCCAACATCTGCTATTTCCCCCCTCCCCCGCCAAAATCTGGGATTGTTTGCCCCAAAATTCATGACTCTTTCACTGAAAATTCAGGATTTTTTCACTGGAAATTCAGGATATTTTGCCCCAAAATTTAGGAATTTTTTGCCCAAAATTCAGGATTTTTTCATTGAAAAGTCAGGGGGTTTTTTTCCTCCAAAATTCAGGATATTAAAAAAAAAAGGATTTTTTTGGCTGAAAATCTGGTGGTTTTCCCCCCCAAAATCTGGGATATTTTTCCCCTGTCAGTGATCTTGGCCCATGTCCCCCAGAATTACCAGGGATCGACCCCTGGCCTCGCTCATCATCGGCACCGATGAATTCCAGTGGATCCAGGAGGAGGCTCAGCCTCCGTGGCAGCTCGCGGATCGGCTGCGGATCCTCAAATCCCACCAGGACGCGGCTTTTGAGGGCATCTCCTGATTCCCTGAGCCCCAATTTCCCAATCCCAAATTTCCTGATCCCCCTTTTCCTGATCCCAAATTTCCCGATCCTCCTTTTCCTGATCCCAAATTTCCCAATCCCACTTTTCCTGATCCTGATTTTCCTGATCCCAAATTTCCCAATCCCACTTTTCCTGATCCTGATTTTCCCGATCCTGCTATTCCTGGTCCCGAATTTCCTGAGCCCAATTTTCCCTATCCCAAATTTCCCAATCTCGATCTTCCCAATCCCAAATTTCCTGACCCCGCTTTCCCTGACCCCACTTTCCCTGATCCCACTTTTCTGATCCCAACTTTCTCCCAGTCCCGATTTTCCCAATCCCACTTTTCCTGATCCTGATTTTCTGGATCCCGTTGTTCCTGATCCTGATTTTACTGATCCAGGGAATGCCCCGGGATGTCCCTGGGAATGTTGCCAAGAATGGCTCTGGGAATGTCCCCGGGAATGCCTCGGGATGTCCCTGGGATGTCCCCAAAATGTCCGCGGGCTGTCCCAGGGACATCCCTGGGAATGACCCCCAGGAAGACACCGGAAATGCCCTGGGCTGTCCCTGCGATGTCCCCGGGCTGTATTAACATTGTTTGTGATTCTCTTTATGGTACAGGAATCATTGAGAGAATTCAGCACTCATTCCTGAAGGAAGTCTCTAACAAAGTTCTTTTTCTGTTATTACCCTCTCTGTACAACTTTTCACTTCCCAGGTCTCAGCAATACAACCTTCTGCACTTTGGATCACACACCCCTCTGCCTGGACCTGCACTGGAAGGTGATGTGAAGGCGGATGGCCTCGCCATGACAGTCACTATACCACAAAAGTTAGGGCAGGCCAAACTTTCTCATGATTTCTACCATCAAAATGCCCAAGCACTGGGAAAACAATTCCACCTGACTTTGCCACAAGCACGGGATGTAGCGAATCCTTGCTCACAGTGTCAGCAGACTCTTTCTTTGCCACAAATGTTAGGTACAAACTCACAAGAGTTGAAACCTAATGACATCTGGCAAACAGATGTAACACACTTTTCAAGCTTTGGGACTTTTAAATATGTCCATGTTTCTCCTGATACCTTTTCTGGATTCATAGTAGCAACAGTACACAAGGGTGAGAAATCCATGGGAATTGGATGGGAGTTTCCCATGCCATGGGAATTTGATAGGAACTGGGGAGGGGAACTGAAGGATTCTAAATGCCTGGAATGCTTTCATTCCTTGGGAATATTGGAGGGGAACTGCAGGATTCAAAATTCCCAAACTCCAGAATGCCAGTATTCCATGGGAGTTCCATGGGGAATTTGGGAAGGGAGCTGAATCATTTGAAATTCCTGATGCCCAGAATGCAATTATTCCATAGTTTTGGTGGGAATTTGGGAGGAGAACTGGAGCATTCTAAATTCCCGACACCCAGAATACCCTTATTCCTTGGGAATTTGGGAGGGGAACTGAAGGATTCCAAATTCCCTATGCCCCAAATGCCATTATTTCATGGGAATTTGGGAAGGTAGCTGCAGGATTCAAAATTCCCAATGCCCAGAAGGCAATTATTCCATAGTTTGGGGGGAATTTTGGATGGGAACTGGAGGATTTGAAATTCCCAATGCCTGGAATGCAGTTATTTCATGGGAATTTGGGAAGGGAACTGGACGATTCTCAATTTCTGATGCTCGGAATGCAATTATTCCATGGGAATTTGGGAAGGGAACTGAAGGATTCAAACTTCCTGATGCCCAGAATGCCATTTTTCTATGGGAATTTGGGAGGGGAGCTGGAGGATCTGGGATTCCTGGTGCCCGGAATGCAGTCATTCCATTCTCCAGTTTTGGTGGGAATATGACATTGGAGCTGGAGGATTCAAACTTCCTGACACCCAGAATGCTGTTATTCCATGGGAATTTGGTGGGAATTTGGGAGAGGAGCTGGAGGATTTGAAATTCCCAACACTTTGAATGCCATTATTCCGTGAGCATTTGGGAGAGGAGCTGGAGCATTCAAAATTTCCAATGCCCGGAATGCTATTATTCCATAGTTTTGGGGGGAATTTTGGAGGCGAACTGGAGGATTTGATGCCTGGAATGCCATTATTCCATGGGAATTTGGAGGGAGAGCTGGAGGATTCAAATTCCTCATGGCCGGAAAGCCATTATTCCATGGGAATTGGGGAGAGCAGCTGGAGCATTCAAAATTCCCAATGCCTGGAATGCCGTTATTCCATGAGAAATTGGAAGGTAAATGGGGGGATTGAAAATTCCTGACATCTGTGCCTCTCATGTGCCTTTGCAGCTACCAAAAGTGCAGTTTTGATCTGTGCTAATCATGCTCGTGCCAAACATTGGCACCAGTGCTTGTGCATTTTGATGGAAAAAAGCATGACTCAGTTTTGCTTGTTCAAAATGTTTGGCAAAGTGTTTGCAAAAACCATTGTCAGTTTGTCGGCTCTCGCATTTCCTTCTGCCATGAATCCTGGAAGCGAGGAATGAACCCTGATATGAGAGACAAAATATTGGTTAGTTCTGAGTGTCAAAATTGTAGAAAGACATGAAAGCCAACAATATCATTTGTAACATCCTTTAAAACTGATGCTTCTATTCTTTTAACAATACTAGCAACATAAGATAAATCTGTAATTAAATTCAAAAGTTCTGAAAAGAGCTGAAATGCTCTAAACTACTGCAGCCAGTTCAACAATCTGAGGAGAGCCCTCTATAGTTTGAACATCTGACTCCCATGTTTGTGTTGTTTGATTTTGCCATACTATTACTGATTTGTGTGTTTTCCCTGCTCCATCAGTGAGGAGAGTTATAGCACTTAAAGGCTCCTCACTTAGCATGGGTTTTTCTCTAAAACTTAATTTAGCTTGCAACAATTTCTGGCCTGGGTAATGAATAGAACAAACACCTGAATAATTTAGCGATGCAATTTGCAAGTCTGAATTTTGCAAAGCCCAATCAACCCTTTTCACAGGTAAATAAATAAATACAAAATCTTGGCCTGCCATCGTTAGCAATCTCGTTCTGGCTCTAATTATGATTTCAGCTGTCATCTCCATGGTTGTAAAAATTGTTTTTGGAGACCTATAAGGAAGAAAAACCCACTGTGTGATTAACAAAGGATCTTTCTCAGAGGTGTTCCATTGAAAAATGAGACCATAAAGTTGCATTTTTTCTCCTAACACTGCAAGAAATGCAGTGTCTACGGAATTTATTTCTAGCTTTACAAGAAAAGAGTAAGATGTTGGAGTCAACCAAACTAAGGCATAGGGTCAGCTGGACTTCACACCAAACAAACCAAGCCTGATCTTCAAGGTCTGGGAAACATTCATCTAAATCAGGGCAAGCCTCAGATCTCCTCCCAAGAGCCTTTGGAGTAGTTATGCTCATTAGTCCAAGTTCCACTCCCCTATTGGTTACATGTGTTCCATATATAGTATGGTTTCTAGAATGTTCCACCTCCAGGACTATATATTCTTACCTCTTCCTTGTTTGTGGCCCTTGGAGCTTCTCCCTATGTTGTGTTCTGTTCCTAAGCATAGTTCCCATTTTTATTTCTCATTAAAAGTAATTTCCTTGTTGGGCACTCCATTGTTCCCTCTCCTTCTCTCCTATTTTGCACCACGTTCACCCTGAAGTCAGGGGACCCAAAGGTTTGTCACAGCCACCCTCACTGCGACAGGCAGTGCCCGGAGCGCTGTCAGGCAGTGCCGGGATCCCGGCTGTGGTTCTGGTCCCCACAAGTGTGGAATGGAAGCCCCAGGCTCAGACCCAGGCAGAAAGCCAACCAAGGGAGAGCAGAGGGAGGGCACCCTTCCAGTCTCTCTTGGGCATGGCCGCAAAACAGCCCCTGCTGCTTCTTCCTCCACCTGTGTTTGGGCTGTGCAGGTGGCAGAGCCAGCCAGGTTGTGCTCTGTGTTCCAAAGCCTGTTGGGAGCGGGCATGAAAAGCGCTGTGTGCACAGCACAGAGTCCTGGAAGGTGCTGGCAAGAGCATCCTGCAGGAGCAGGGCTCTGGTCCCTGGCCAGGAACAGCCTGGTTTTGGTGCTGTGAGCGCAGGCAGGAGCTGAGGCAGGTGAAGAGGCAGCGGGCAGCTTGTGTTTGTAGAGGACCTGGGGCTGCACGTCTAAACCTGCACCTGGAAACTCACTTGGGGGAATAGGAGCTAGTGCTGGAGTGCCTGTCCTGAAAGGACCTGAAGTCATTCAGCCTTGCCAGCTTTTCTTAAGGGTGTGTTGGTGTTCCCTAGGAAAGCTGCACATTTGGGGAAACGCCTTTGGAGGAAAGGGGCTTGCTTCTCAAGGAAAGAGCTTCCCAGGGAGCTCCCAGTGAGGCAAGTGTGAGTGTCCCCCTCTGGCTCTCTTCTGTGCTCCTTTCAGTCCGTGAGGCCTGTTGAACTTGGCAGAGGGGCAGGGAAAAGGCAGTGAAGTGTAGGTTTGGCATCTGCCTGGACCTGTGGAAACCAACCCAAGCACCTGCAGCAGGGTGTGTTACCCTCTTTGGACAAAGGTGTGAGCAGGAGCATCTCTGTCCAGCCATGAGCCCCAAAGCCCTCTGTGAGAGCTGTGAATTAAAAGGCCTTTACACAAACACTTTTCACATCTTTCCTGTCTGCTGTGTTTCAACTCTTGGCAATATGCATTTGCCTCCTGCTTGGTGGGAGCTGCTGTGACCCAGGGCAAGCACAGAGCGCGGATGTATGGGCCAGGGAGCGCGGAGAGTCTTGGCTGATCTTGGTGTGTCCCTGGCCTAGGAAAAGGCCTCCCAAGGTGTCCTGCTCATTGGCTCACCCTGTGCATCTTGGAGAGAACAAGGCAGGGATTTCTGGCAGCTGGGCATCAGCCAGCCTTAAAATGGGGGTGTGTGGTGGAGTGAGCCCAGCTGAGATAGGCTGAGAGCAGCCCAGTGCTCCTTGCTCCTCTCTGCTGAGCCGGGAGCGTTTGTCTGCTTTCGGCATGGCCCTGGCTGTGTGTCAGGGCTGCTGCGTGGACACGAGACAGCCGGTCCTGTCCCGCTGGGTGCCAGAGGTGCCTGGCAGCAGCCCTGCATCCACATCAGGATGCTGGCCAAGAGAGGCCCTGGAAGCTGAGGCAGCTGATTTGAAGCTTTTGCAGATACGCACAGGGGATGGCCAGCAGCGTTCCCTCAGGATACAGCAGTGCTGAGGGGTCTCCCCAGAGCTGCCTGATGCCCCCCAGTTCTTGTGGCAGCAGTGTCTTTCCTGTGGGATGTTCTAGCTCCCCCAAGAGTGAAGAAGGAGCTGGAGAAAGAGCTTGCCAGGCTGCTCTGGATCCTTTCCCAGCAGGCCTGCCAGAGTGGAGAAGTGCGAGCTGAGCGCAGATGTGCCCATGGAAGAGCCGTGCACGGGAAGGCTGGCTGGCAAGGATGACCCAGGAACCATAGGCCTGGCAGGCTGGCTTTGCTCCAAGCCAGGGAAGGCCTTGGAGCAGATCCTCCTGAGTGCCTTCCCACGGCAGGTGCAGGGAAGCAGGGGCCCTGCTGGAGGCTGGGAAAGCTCTGCGGAGGGACGGGCAGAGCTGGGGGTCCTGGCGGGCTGTTGAGGGCTTCTGTGGGGGTGTTTGGGGGGTGGGTTTTGGGGAAGGAGTTGTCTGGAAGGTGAGAGGTCTGGGCTTGAATTTGAGTCCCTTTGAAGGCAGCATCTGTGCTTTGGCACAGCTTTGGTTCTGGAGGGCAGAAAAAATCTCTGTGACTATTTCTTTTCCTGGTCCTGTTTCTCCTGCAGGGAACAAGAGGGGAGAGCTGTACTTTCTTGGCCACTTAGATATCTGTACTGGGGGAGGATTAGCCCATTTGCCATCTACTCATTTGTTTGGGTTACTCTTGTAACGCTGAGTGGTCTTTCATTTCTTGAGAGCTTTTATTCCTTTAAGAGAATGAGGAGATAATAATCCCTTCTTGGAAAGCACTTGCCAATCAAAGAACGGCCTTCTTTTTGGCTCTGTGTAGTGTTATGTTTGGTCAAGTGACTTGCAGTGGATGATGTTAAGGCAAAGGAGTTGCTGCTTTGAGAAGGGAAGAAACTTCCAAAGCATTCCCATTCTCGTGGCTATTAATTGGAGAAGTTTGCAACTTTTGGAAGGTCTTGAGTTGCTGATGTTTGGAGCAGTTGCAAGAGATCCTGTGGGGCTGCCTTAGACACGTGGGCGCAGGGATTGCTTCCAGCCTGGGCCACTTTGGCCGGGCTGGGGGCGGCCCCGGGGCAGGCGGCAGTGTGTGCAAGGGCCCTGGCTGGCACGCTGCAGCAGGGTCAGCGTTGCATGGAATGGAAGCCGGTGACCAAGGGCCCTTTGTGACACGTGGGAAATAGAAGCTTGCCCAGATGCTCGGAACAGGCGACGGGACAGAAGGGGACAGAGCGGTGCCGTGAGGAGCCCCCGCACAGCTCGCTCGTTCCCGTCTCAGCCGGAGCTTTTCCGCAGCGTCATTCCCGCAGCTGAGCTCGAGGCCAGCCTGCGGGACTCTGTGACTCGGAGCTTTCCCGAGGCGTCTGCCATTCCTGCGGCCAGCGCCATCAAGTCCAGACGGTGGGATTTGGTAACCGGAATGGCTTAGGAGGAGTCTCCTGTCACTGTGGCAGGAGTCCTCAAGACCACAGTGCAGGACTTGCTGTCCTGCAGCCTTCCTGAGGCTTGTCTGTCACAGGTGCCTTGAAGGCACAAGTGCAGTTGTTGACTTGGTGATATCCTGAGGCATCTCTCTTGAAGGCGCCCTCAAGAACAGACTCTGGCATGGCAGCCAGATTGCCCGGCTTGTTGAAAGTGTTCAGGGGGGAAAAAAAGAGAAGCCCTGGATCCGCCCCAGCACAAGAGCCTGAAGACCCGGAGCAGATCCAGACGCTGCAGGATGGTGAGTAGCAGAGCTGGGCCGCAGGGCTGATGGCTACAGCCAGCTTGGCCCCATGCCATCCCATCCCATGCCCTGGGGACATGCCCATGGACAGGATGGACGAGGGGCAGAGCAGACAGCCCACAATGGCCGCGCTCCATCGCCTGGGTCATGCCGGGGCTCTCCCTGCCTGGGGAGCGCAGGGCTGGGCTGTGTTCTCCGGCCTCTCCCGCAGCCCCTCAGCTCTGGCTGCGCTCGCTCTTTGCCAGGTGCAGCCCTGGAGAAGACACAAGAGCAGGAAGCCGGCCGTGGCCGCTTGCGCAAAACCCTGAAGGTACCTGCAGCCACCCCCAGCTGGGCTGGGCCTGCTGTCCCTGCTGAGCCCAGCAGCACGCTTGGAGCATGCCACGGAGCATGCCTGGCTTCCCTGCCCTTTATTCTCCTGCAGATGTTTGGGAAATTGCTGCACATTCGACTGTAGAGAGCTTTTTGGATTATTGGTTAGCTGAGAAAGGACATTCCGATGTGATACCGATGGATAAGGGTAAGAGAAACAAGCTGGGAACTGAGCAACCGATGCCCAATTACTGATGAAGGTCACAGTGACCTTCTCTAAAATGGGAAGACGGGGGAGAAAATTGCTTGCCAGAAAATGTAGTTATCCCAAGGTAGAGAAATTAGAAGAATGTACACATAGAAGCAAAATAATTGTTAAGAGATAGAAGTAGGTGTGTTTGATTATAGTGTGCTTTAACCAATAATAAGCTCAGATTTTGCAATATGCATAAGCTTCATTAACACTAATATAAAAATGTGTAAGCTTTCAATAAACTTCGAGATTTGCTATTCATCGCATATGGTGTGTCGCATCTCTCCCGCCGTTACGACAAATGGTGACCCCGGACGTGTTCCTTCGGGACTAGCCACGGTCGGAGGCGTAAAAGTCAAGTGCAGGTCCTTTCGCGGCTGGGGACGGCAAAAAACACCGCTGAAAAAGGAAGGTGTTCGTGCCCCGGGTGACCTCAGAGGAGAGCCCGGCTGCTACGTGCTGCCGGACCTGAATAGAGCCGCAAGAAGCGCGCAATCGTCATTGAAATGGATAAAGACAGGCAAGCAGCATATGATTTATTTACTGACTTTTTACGAGGGCGTCAGATTAGAGGGATAGATTTACAGAAAGAACTTCCTGGGTTGTTAGTTTATGAGTGTGCACAGGTGTTTTTTCGTAATCCGCATACAGTGCATGAATTGTCAGAGTGGCGTATATTCGGGGATAAGCTGTGGCGTGCTATCATAGATGAGGATAAGACCGCGAGAGAGTTGGGAAATTTATGGCGAGTCGTGCATGCTGAATTCTTGGAATACCAGGCAGGGGAAAGAGCTGCCCAGCAGACTAGTGCAGCTCGTGAAAGCAACAGGAGTTGCGGAGACTGGTTTGGGTCCCCGCCGATACAAGCTCCTGCTCTAAAAAGCAGCTCCCTGCAGCTATCGGCTTCTGCCGCGGGCAGTAGCCCCCCCGCGCGTATTCCAGCCGTGCCGTCCGTGCCGCCTGCCCCGGTGTTAAACCCTGCACCGCCTCCGCCTCCTCCCGCTCCGGACCCGCACCCTCTGCCGCTCTGCCGCAGCGCACAGCCCGCAGCCGCCCCGCCGGAGAGGCTCGTGCCGGCCCCGGCCCTGGGCGACTCAGCAGCTGCAGCGCGGCCGCCTCCCGCTCCGCAGCCGCCAGCACCGCTCCGCAGCCGCCCCGCCCCCGAGCCGAAGGGGGGGCGGCAGGACGGGCCTTCCACCCCCCGTGGAGCAGCGGGCTCCGGTGAGTCCGCCCGCCCCGCGGCTGCCCGCAGCTATCACCACTTCGGCTAAACCTGCCTTCAGCCCGCAACCGCCGAGAGCCTCGGAGTAGACCTAGCAACAGCAGCAGACAGTGATTTTGGTGACTGTTCACCCACAAAAGTCCCAACGAGAGTAAAGAGACCACTCATTGTTGATGGATTATTTGTGAGAGTTTTGCTTTTAGGACATTTCTCGGTTACAGTGTTGGAATTGTTTGTTTTATCTAGAATAATGGACGCTGGCTATGTAGGAGAGAGTTCTATTATGCTGTATATTCTTTTTCCACCTATGCGAATCGAACAATGAACTGTTAGATGCACTTTGACCTTTGTTAAAGGGAACTAATCCAGCACAGCCTGTTCGTATAACCCCTGAACGGGCTGAAACACTGCAGCAGATATTGGTCCGTGTTACACAAGGCAGTGTTCAGAGACGTGATTTTGATCTCCCTGTACAGCTGACAGTTTGGTGTAGACAAAAATTTTTTACTGGGTGCACTTACTTAGCATAACAGAAAAACGGGGGAGATATGGGCCTTGGAATGGATATCTCCTCCACTTCAACAACATAAAACTCTTTTTCAGAAAATTGACATTTTAACTGATCTGCTCAAAAAGGGTCGTGATAGGACAGTGGAGTTAGATTTAATGCCCAAAAAAGATCACTAAAGTCCTTATCAGATGCTATAACTGCTTACACAGATGCAAGAAGAAAATCCAAACAACGGTTACTCATTATATGTTTAGAAAACTGGACTGGATGTCATGTAACATTTAGAATTATAATTTAACCTGAATGTTAGTTTGCACAAAAAAAAACAACTCCCTCCAAACAACAAAAACAACAAAACTTCCACTCAAAACAGATACTAAAATATATAATAGACTTCCAACCATAATATTAATATTATTATTATTATTATTGTGGAAAATTTTGATAAATAATTACCGAAAAGAATATATTCATCCCTATTGTTTAAGCATCAATTGACTTTTAAAACATAAAGCATAAACACTGATGTTTGAGGCCTAGAAAACATTCATTCTATTGTTTGAATAATGATTTCAGTCTACAGGAAAACTGTTGCTTAGCTTTTCCTGTAACATCGAACAAAGAGTATTTTGTACTTAGTTGTTATCCTTTTTCTTTGTCCAAGTGAGAACACAATATGTCATTTAAAATATTCTCTCATTTAATTTACATTTTAATCTGAAAGAGAATATGAGTTTAAAAAATCATACCACAGCATTAACGTCCCTTTGTACTCAGAAACATATTTCTTGTACCTGTTCATTTTAAAGCAAACCTGCAATACTCTAAGCACCTGACTCGACTTGTAACTTCTCCATCACTTCTTATATTTTTTTCCCTCTGAAAATAACCAGGGTGAGCTGTAGCTTGTCTCACATGTGTTAAGTTCTTCACTAGCTTTGCATAAGGAGATTCACAAGCAAATGAGTTATTCTACACTGCTTATTTTTCTTAAATATCCGATCTAAAACACATCATCTGATTTGTATTTCTTAATATTTTATAGGTGAGTTAGTTCTGAGTTATTTGTCTCTGTTTCCTGTGTTTAACCAAGATGCTGAAAGACTTTGTTGATACGTTAGACTTCACTGAAACAAAGGCTTCACACAGATCAGGCCTTGGTATTGATGGATGGCTCAAATCTTTAAACTTAAGATTATGGTTACGTTCTATTATTAAGATGAGTATTGTAGTAGCTATTGTAGTTTTGTTGTTAGTATTAGTTTTGCCTTGTTTTTGTATATGCTTATAGAATATGGTGAGAAAGATGATAACTACTGCATTTAATCAAACTATGCTTGTTCAACAGAAAAACAGGGGAGATGTAGAGAGCTTTTTGGATAATTGGTTAGCTGAGAAAGGACATTCCGATGTGATACCGATGGATAAGGGTAAGAGAAACAAGCTGGGAACTGAGCAACCGATGCCCAATTACTGATGAAGGTCACAGTGACCTTCTCTAAAATGGGAAGACGGGGGAGAAAATTGCTTGCCAGAAAATGTAGTTATCCCAAGGTAGAGAAATTAGAAGAATGTACACATAGAAGCAAAATAATTGTTAAGAGATAGAAGTAGGTGTGTTTGATTATAGTGTGCTTTAACCAATAATAAGCTCAGATTTTGCAATATGCATAAGCTTCATTAACACTAATATAAAAATGTGTAAGCTTTCAATAAACTTCGAGATTTGCTATTCATCGCATATGGTGTGTCGCATCTCTCCCGCCGTTACGACATTCGACGACCTAGAAAGGTGGGCCCCACAGCAGCTGAGGGCACAGCCCAACCTGCCTCGGGGCTGACCGAGCTCCAGGCAGAGCCTGATGTCAACCCAGATTGGGCTGAGCGCTCAGAAGACTCTGAGGCTGCAATGAACGAGGACAGGGCAAAGGCAGACAAGGCAGCAAGTGAGGATGTGGCCGTGACAAAGAGCAACACCGCCGAGACTGAGGACATCTCAAATACTGGCAGCGGGCCCACTCTCACTGGGATTCATTCTCCCACTAGGGATCTTTTGGAGGACAGTGCTGCTCCTTCTCAGGAGCAGGTAAGCAGCCTGGGGCCGGGCCTGGAGGCCTGCCAGGATGGTGTGTCCCCTCAAGCCGTGGTCCCTGGGCCCCCTCAGCCTTTGAGGCCAGCAGAGTGTGGCGGGAAGGGAAGCACTTCTTGGGGGAAGCTGGGCAAGTTGCTCCCTTGGACAGCACTCCAAATCTCCCCCATGCCTCCTCCAGGTGCCGGCTGAGATGAAGGACTACATTTTGTTCATCACGAAAAAGAGACCAGTGTGTTACAAGAGTTGTCTGCTGACTATTTCTGTACTACTTCATGAGATATGAGCTACAAGGATACCAGGGAAGGGGTTGCAGGAGCCCACACATAGTCCCACCCAGCAAATGGTACAAACAGATAACTAACAGAAATAACGACCAGGGAAAGGCTGGGGAAAGGGCAGGGGCAGATTAACACCCAGCAGGGAAACCTTTCCCGCTGACAAATGGTACAAGCAGATAACTCACAGAGATAACGACCAGGGAAAAGCTGGGGAAGG
Organism: Agelaius phoeniceus; assembly: GCF_051311805.1. Taxonomy (NCBI): domain Eukaryota; kingdom Metazoa; phylum Chordata; class Aves; order Passeriformes; family Icteridae; genus Agelaius; species Agelaius phoeniceus. Next base: position 5,471,897 of record NC_135295.1, read on the forward strand.
GGCAGGGGCAGATAAACAGTCTGCAAGGCAGGATATTTGCTTGCTGAAACTTGATAGGGCACATATTGCGTTAATCATAAGATTTTGGTAATTTTCCACGGAGAAGTCACCAAATAAAGACATAGGGTGAAGAAGACGCAGCTGAGGAAGACTCCGCAGCCTTTTATCACCGACCACCAGGACACAGAAGGATGACCCTCTAGCAACAACCAGCACAGGCGCAGAGAACTCCGAGATAACATGGACTCCTGAAGGATGGAGAGGGTAAAAGGACTGAATCAGAAACTAGTTGGCGCGGCAGTAGGTGGAGCTGAGACTCCCCTGTTGCCCAGCGCTGAGCCTTTGCTTACGTAGTATAACTGCTTCAATAATTAATAAATTCTTTGATTGGAAATTGCTCGTTTTGAGTCAATTTTATAACACCGGCCATGGTAAGAAACATCCACCAGACTCTACTGTCCCATGGCACTGTGGATGCCAGGCTGCACAGCCACATTGTGAGGCGGGCTGAAGAGCACCCTGCCGACGTGGTGCTGACCCTCCTGCGCTGTGCCCCAACATGTGACAGGTACGGGGCCCACGTGCCTGGAGAGCTCAGGGCTCAGCAGCCTTTAGGGCCCGTGGCCCTGCGCAGCCTGTGCTATGGGGTCTGCCGGACAGGCAGAGAGGTCCAGGAGCCTCGGGCCCCTCTGTTTCCCGAGCCTGCTGCCAATGCTCCCCCCTGCCCCCCAGGGCACCGGGGCTCTTTCACCTGCACTCGCACAGCTGCACAGGGCACGGTACTGTGACTGAGATGCCCCTGACACAGAGATCTGATCCCACAGAGCTGCTGCGAGGATATGGAGAAGCATTGGCTCGTCAGGAGTAACAATGCAGAAAGTGCTGCCAACACTGCTCCGTGTAATGGAGGATTGGCCACTGCACAGCGCATGCGCCTCTGATGGGGATGACAGGGACGTTTTTGCCCTGGCTGTGAGTTTCTGGGCCCATGCTCAGGGCCGCCAGGTGGCCTCTGCAGTAGCTCTCAGTGCTCTCAGTGCCGGAGTCACTGGGCTGAAAGCTGGGCTAGGGGCAGGCTCAGGGGGCACCAGGCCCGCTGCTCCTCCTGCATCTGCCCTTGGGCCCTGCCCCATGGACACCTTGGCACTGAGCGCTGTCTCTGGCTGCTTCTTTTGCAGGCAGCTCTGGTGACTGTGCAGGTGCTCGGGTTGCTCAAGGCCATGATCCCTTATTCTGAGCAACTGTTTCTGGCACTGCTCTTCCATATTGTCATCACTACGCAGCAGCCGCCAGCAGAGGAAGTTGATAGCTTCTGGGGAGCGTGCCAGGAGGAGCAGCGCCTTCCCATCACGCTTAACAGGTGCCAGTCCTCCTGTCCTTGCCATGCCCTTGTGGCCAGCGCCAGCGCTCCTAGTGTGACCTGGGCTTTGCTCTGCACACAGGTTTGCAGTGCAGGCCATGAAGGTTCTGCTCTGCCGACTGCGGTGTGAGCACGTGGTGATGTCTATGGAGCGCAAGTGTGCCTGGGAGACGCTGCTGTGTGCTGACAGCCAGCACTATGCCATGGCTCTGCTGGCCAGGTGAGACCCCCTTGTCCCCGCTGTCCCCGGCATTTGTGCCCTGTGCTCCAGGCAGTCCCTGTGGGCATGGGCCACAGAGGCTCGTCACTGAGGGATGGCCAAGGAGGCTGAAAAAGGCTGGGATAGAAGAGTGCCCAGAAGGGGCCACCTCCCAGAGCAGCCACATCCCCTGCAGCGATGCTGGGAAAAGACCAGGCCTCTGTGAGTCAGTTCTGGGAGAGGTTTGTCCCCCACCTCAGGCTCTCGGTGCCTTTTTTCCCCCTGCCAGGGAGATGCGTTATGACTTGAGCCCACTGTGTTCCCATGTGGCATATGGCCTTCTCCTGCTGCTCAGCAGTGAAAAGCCAAGCTGGGATCTGCCCTTGCTGGCATTCCTTGTGGAGGTGAGCCTGGTGGCCAGCAGTGCCTGGCTGAGCTGCCTCGCAGCTCTCTGGCCTCTCAGAGCCACAGCTGCCTGGGCCAGTGCCCACGCCCTGTGCTGCTGCCTGGGCCCGGCCCTGTGGGGTTCTGGGCTCCTGCTGGATGGTTCCCCTGTCACTGCCCCGTGCCTTTCAGGTCCTCAAGTACCTGCACTGGAGGAAATGTGCTGGCACTGTTGTGAAGATGATGTCAAGTTGCCTGCAGATGGAGTGCAGGGAGCAGCGGCGCCTGGCGCTCAGAGGCCTGGTGGTGCTCAGCAGGGAGCCCTGGATGGTGAGAAGGGGGCTGTGGCTGAAGCTGCACTGTGGAAAGCAGCCCCTTGGGCGTGCAGGGCTTCAGGAGCTGAGGCAGCTGCTCCCAGCTCTCGTGCCTCAGCTGCCCCAGTGCTTTGGCTCAGGCCTTTGGCCTGTGGGCCCTGCAGCAGCAGCAGCAGCAGCAGCAGCAGCAGCAGCAGGGTGGGCTTGCAGTGCCAGGGCGGTGTTGGCGGTGCAGCCGTCCATGGCTTTGCAGTGCAGCCTTGTGTTCCACCCAGGCCAGGAGAATGTGCAGCCTTTCTGAGAGCCTTCTGGAGCTGCTGGCTGAGGCCGATGGAAAGGTGGTCAGCATGTCCATGCATGTGTTGACAAATGTGCTCCAGGCAGACATGCTGGTATCCAGCTCCACTGCCCCCAAGCTGGCTGAGGCACTGCTGCTGCTCTTTGACCACGTAAGGCTCTGTGTGCCCAGCTGCGGGCACTGGCTGCTGCCCAGAAACTTTGGCCAGGTGAGCATGGAGAATTTGGTGTAAAGGCCTGATCCTCTTGCATTCCTCCAGGACAACAGCTCTGTGCAAGTGCTCTCCCTTGAGCTCTTCTTCAGGGTGATGGAGTCGGTAGTGGAGGAGGGAAAAAAGCCCCTTGCGAAGATTTTGAGCCAAAGCCTCCTTCCACTCTTCTTCCAGTGCCATGATGAGAAGCGGTGTGTGGCAAAGGTGAGGTTTTGTGTGATGCTGGTGGATCTTGGGGAGGGGGCTGGGCTGCCTCCTGCCCTGGTACCTCCAGGAGTGCAGCCTGGTGCAGGCCTTGGCACAGGGATGTGGGTCCTGTGCCTTGGCCCGTGGGGCCATCTGTGGGTGTCTGGTGCCCTGCAGGCCTCTCGGGAAACGCTGCTTGGTGTGGCCAAGTTCCTGAAGAGGAGGAAGCTGAAGCAGCTGGTGAAGAAGGGGCAGCTGTCAAAGTTCAGCGAGGTGCTGGTAAGGAGGGCCTGGAAGGCCCAGGCTGAGGCTGGAGAAGGCCCCTGAGGGCGGTGCTCAGGGTGCGGGGCTGGCAGCTGTGCCCCTGGCCGCTGCTGCAGGCAGAGGCCGCGCGGGCTCTTCTCCAGGCTCCCGTGGGCCCGAGGCGGGTGCCCATGGAGCCCCGGCCCGGCGGGGCTGCGGGGCGGCACGGCGGCTCCCCGGGCAGCAGCCGTCCCTCTGCCCCCTCCCCTCGGGAGCCCTTGGCCAGCGGCTGCTGTGGCCGCCCCTCAGGGCGGTGCGGGCAGGGGAGGCTGAGCCCAGGGGCTGAGCCCGCGCCAACGCTTCCCTCCTGCAAAACGCGCTCTGGAGCCCCCGGATAAGCTCTGGCAGAGTCAGCACAGAGCACCAGCTTTCCTCAACATCGCAGGGCAATTCAACATTCCCAGAGCTGCTGTACGAGGGCTGGAAAAGGAAAGAGGAGTGAAAGGATGAGGGTTGGCAGGAATTGTGGCACAAAGCCACCAGAGATGCTGCTGTGGATCCAAGACCTGCCTGAGCTCGGGCGCTGCCTTCCTCCCATTCGGGATCATGGAGAGCGGTCGCGGGTGTTGTGCAGGGCATGTGCCTGGCCCCGGGAAACTGCTATGCTGCCAGTGGGCACCGGGTTCCAACCTGCTGCCTTGGCGGCTTCTGCCCGCTGCCGGTGGTGGTGCCGGGACCGATTGGTGGCCGTGAGTTTGCAAAAGGAGCGATTTGCCCTCCTGCCTCCCGGCCGAGGCCGCCATGGCCCCTGAGGGGATGGAGCTGGAGCGGGGCACCTCCTGCTGGCCGGGAGTGCTCCCTTCAGCGCCCCCTGCTGGCCGCGGTTATAACTGCCACAAAAACCAACAGCGCTGAGCAGGAGGGAAAGTTCTGGGATTCTGGGTTTGTGTTGTTGGTTCTGTTCTGCTTTATTAATTTCCTAGTAAAGAGCCCTATTATTTTTCTTACACTTTTGCCTGGAAGCCTTATCATTTTTGAAATTAAAACAAATTTTAGACATGTGTCTTCTTTCGATCCCAGGAATGTTCCCACTTTCCAAGGCAAATATTTCTCATTTAAATGAGTTGCCAACTCCTGGGTTCCAGCGTGGATGAGACAGACAACCCAAGAGCAGACACGGTCAGGGAGTGTGCCACCTCATGGTCTGCCTTTTGAGCCATTAGGGCCACCAAGGGCCCTCTCCCCAGCTGGCACTTCTGGTCATGTGGACACTCAGGAGCTGGCTTTGGCAGAGTGTCACGCTGTCCCCAATGTGCCAAGGCTGACAGACTGATTGACAGACGGGGCCCTGTCTCACCAAAAGCAAGGCCTGACCCACCCCTGCCACATGGAGGTGTTCCAAAATGTCTCCAGACATCAAACTTTTCCTGTCTCTGACACCCCACCCTGTGCCATGGCCTGATCCTGACTGCCCTGGGACAGGGAGAGGCTCTGGAACCCCCCCAGGGCCTTTGTGACATCATGGTGTGGGGAACACAACAGAGGAGGGGTTTGGGACAGAGAATCCAGAGCCACCTGAAGGCCACTTCAGAACAAGGAAGGTCCAGGGCCCTGCCAGGTTCCCCTAGTGGAGAAAATGTGCTGGGGCAATCATCTGGGATTTGCCTCTATTTTGGGGGCTTTCCCAGGAAATCATTCGTTTTCTGATCCTTTGGACTCTGCACCTTGTTGCTGTTTCTGTTGGTTTTATTCTTTCTCATTGCTGTTGCAGGAAATTGTTCTTCTCTCAGCTCTTTGGCATCTTTGTGCCCCCACGGGGAGCAGGAGGGGCAGTTTTTAGTGGCAGCACAGACACGAGTGGGTGCTCATGGGTGGGGACCCCCAGTGCCCCCAGTTCCCCCTCAGTGTCACAGCACATTCCCATAGATGTCACCGGGTTCCCGCGGTCGCCCCTGGGGTCCCCGCAGCTCCACGTTGGTCACCTGGGGATGCTGGAGGGTGGTGGCACGGGGGGACGCTGCGAGAGACACGGGCTGTGGGATCTGGGTGGGGTGACACTGGTGGGTGACGTGTCCCTCTGCGTGTGTCCCCCCCGTACTCACCCCCTGCCCTCTTGGTGACCACGACGTGGGTGTACAGCACCTCCCCCTCCTCTGGGGGGGCCGGGGGATCCGGGGGGGCCCTGAGGCAAAAAAGGGGATATGGGGGAGGAAATGGGAGGTCTTGGGGCGTTCGGGTAAAAGGGGAGAGTGTGGTTTGAGCCCCCCACTCACCTTTCCTGCTGCTTCCTGGCAGCTGCAAAAGAAAGAGAGGAGGAGTCACTGTGGGGGTCACAGGGCCCTGACCCCTTTCAGGATTGCTGAACCCCCATGGGATGCCCAAGCGTCCCTGAAACCCCCCAGAATCTGTGAACCTCTCCAGTGGTCCCAACCAAGTCAGCCTCAAACACCCAAACCCAGCTGGGACAAAGACCACCCAAATACCCCCAGGGCCCCTGAAAGAACCCTCAACATCCCTGCAGGACCATACAGCAACTGCCCAAATCCTACACGACTCCCAGCCAAAGACACATTTCTGGGGCTGTGGGTGCTGCCCTATCGCTCCCCAACTCTGGGGGCCTCTACAGCTCCCTGGGACCCCCGTCCCCCATTGTCACCCACCCAGGCGGTGCCACCGGTGCCAGGCAACAATGACACCCACAAGCAGGAGCAGGAACAAAAGAGCCCCACTGACCCCTGCAGCCACTGCAAGAAACAGAGGGGGACACATCAGGGTCACCCATCACCCCCGGGGTCTTGCATCCCCGAGTAACCCTGTGTGACTCCACCTGTGACCCTGTGTTTCTCTGTGTCCCACGCTGTCGCCTCCAGGGCCAGATCAGGGCTGAGTGCCCGGAACACGCGGTGCCCGTCCTGTCCCAGCTGGTTGGTGGCCATGCACTGGTAGGTTCCCGAATGTCCCACATCGATGTCCCTGAGCTCCAGGAGGGGACCCTGGGCCACCTCCTTCCCGTTGTGCAGCCATGTGAAGGTGACAGGGGCTGAGCCCACCTGCACTGAGCAGCGCAGGGTCACAGGGTCACCTGCACGCACCTGGTGTGATGGGGGACTGGGGATGATGGTGGCATTGGCCACAGGCACTGTGGGGATATAAAGAAGGCTGGCACTGGGTGAGGTGGGATGGGGGTGCTGCGGTTGGGTCACCCCCAGCCCGAGGGTCCCGCTCAATCAGGACGGTGACATTCAGGGGGTCACTCTCGGCCACGCTGTCCCCATTGCTGACCCGGCACTGGTACTGGCCGCTGTCATTGTCCCCAACGTGGTGCAGCTCCAGGTGGGGGCTGGTGCCCAGCAGTGCCCCCGAGCCCTTCCGGTGCCAGGAGAAGGACAGGGGACCTGTCCCTGTGGCCACCGTGCAGCTCAGCACCAGGCGGTCCCCGAGTGCCACCTGTCCCCTGGGGGGCTGTGCTGACAGGGACACCCCCGAGAGCGGGACCCCTGTGGGAGGGGGTGACAGAAGGGGACAGTGAGGGACCTGGGGGGTAAGGGAGGGGAAGAGGAATCCCAGTGAGGGAGAGGGGGCGAAGAGACTGGGGGGTCTTGAAAGGGACTCCAAGGAAGGATGGGGGGTCAGGGAAGGGACACCTGGTGAGGGAGGGGGCTGAATCCAGGGAGGGTACAGGGACCCAAGGGAGGGGATGGTGAGACCTGGGGAATGTGATGGGACTTCAGAGAGGGGGGAGGGGGCCTCGGGAGGGGTGAAGGGACCCAGTGAGGGATGGGGTCTCCTGGCACTGATGGAGGTCCCCAGACAGTAATGGGGGACCCGAGCAGACCATGAGGGCTCCCCGTGCCCATCCCCGCACTCACTGTGCACCGTGACATGGAGCCGGGCTCTGCTATTCTGCACGACCCCCCTTCAGAGCGCACCTGGCAGCTGTAATTCCCCGAGTGGGAGACCCCCAGGGCAGGCACCAGCAGCTGCAGGGACCCCTGCAGGCCCCCCACCACCTGCCCGTCCCGGTAGAACACGTGCAGGAGGGGGGCCAGGGGCCTCAGGGGGCTGGGGGTGCTGAGGCAGCTGAGAGTCAGGGGGACCCCTGGGTGGGCTTGGGGCAACCCTCCAGCACCAGCACCGAGAAGAGCTCAGGGAAGGAGAGGGGAGGTGAGGACTGTGACTCTGAGTCTGCCTTGAAGGGGCTTTGGAGGTGTCAGGAGATCAGAATTCCAACTGTGGGGGTGCTCACCGTGCACTGTCACTGTCACTGCTGCTGACCGTGAATGAAAGGCCCTCACCAAGCCACTGCAGCTGTAGTGACCGCTGTGGTGCAGCTGCAGAGGGGACAGGGACAGCTCGGTTCCCCTGAGGGACCCCCACAGATCCTTCTCCTCCTGGTAAAATTGCACCCTGGTGTCCGGGTTGTCCTGCCGGCCCCGGCAGCGCAGTGTCACTGTGTCCCCCTCCAGCAGTGCCCGTGCTGGCACCTGCAGCACCAGCTCATCTGTGGGACAGGAGGGTCCCATCTCACTGAGAGGCTTGAGACAGGTGCAAGGAGGGTCCCCATGGCACTGGGGACATGTGGGTGCACTGGGATGAACTGGGATGTTCCTGTGTGCAGGGCACCACACAAGGGGTGTGAGGCCACCCACAGAGTGGAGCTCACCCAGATCTATCAGCGGCCACCCAGATGATTTAAGATCCCCACTCACCATCTAAGACTCTAACGGGGGGGCTGTGCCCACTGCCAGGTCTGTCACACGTGTAGGTGCCACTCTCAGTGACACTCAGGTAGTCGAGTCCCTGCTGCCCCCAGAGCTGCCCATCCTTGTACCAAGTTGTGGCACCGGCAGTCCCCAAGCCCTGGCAGGTCAGGGTCACCCGGTCCCACAGCACCGCCGGCCTCTAGGGGGGCTCCACCAGGAGCTGGGTGGTCTGGGCACCTGTGGGTGACAGGGGACACCAGCCTGCCAGGGCCAGCATGGGGCTGGGGACAGTGGGGTGGGGCCATGGCATCCCCCGAGGACTCACCAGTGAGGCCGAGGGTCTGGGCTGGAAGGGAGAAGGGACAGGGCTGGGTGGGGGTGGCACCATGGGGACAGAGGCACCGGGGGCACAGGGTGTGGGAGATGTCCCCAAACTGTCCCCGTAGGGGACAGCAGTACATTCCTGTCCCCCTTCCTCTATCCCCACAGCCACCCCATGGCTCTGGTGACCTCATGCTCTGGCTCTGCTTGCATTGGAGACCTCAGGGGACCCTGCAGCCCCCCTGTGCCCCCTCCCCTCCCCATCCCCTGGGTGTCAGGCCCGTGCCCGGGGCACTCACCCCACAGGAGCAGCGCCACCTTCCCAGCCATCCCGGTGTCCCCAGCCATGTGCACTGGCTGTCACTCGCTGCTGTGGCCACTCCTCCCCTGGCTGGCGGCTCTTCGGATGAAGGGGAAGGAAGCGAGGTCACGTCCATCCCCATGTGTAGGTGGCCCTTGGTGGGGGCAGGGTGGCCACAAGCTGGGGACAGGCGGGGGACAAGGCTGAGTGGGACAAGGTGGGACATGGAGTTCCCAGGAGGGAGGGGCTCAATGGGGTTTGGGGAGCCAGGGATGGGTGTCCAGGAGAATGGGGGGTCCCAGGGATGGGGTCCCTGAACAATGGGGGTTCTGAAGAGGTGGAGTCACCTAGGATTGGGGTGGGGGGCATGGAAATATGGATCCCAGGGCTGGGGAGACTCAGGGATAGGAATCCTAATGGAACGTGAGCTCCAGGGATTTGAAGTCATGGGATGGGGGTTCTTTGGATGTGGATGATGGGAGAATGGGGGAGCTGAGAGGATGAAGGTCCTGGGGGATGGGAGATTTCAGGGCTTGGAATGAACAGGACAGGGTTCCTTGGGAATGGGTTCCTGGGCCATGGAGATCGTGGGGAATGTCAGTACAGGGATGGGGCTCCCAGGCAAGGTGGGACATATGGAATGGGGGTTACATGGTTGGGATCCCAGGGGAACGGAGGTGCCAGGGATGGGCAGTGGCTTGATGGACACAGGGATCTCAGCTCCTTCCCTGGGTGCCTCAGATTTTGGTGTGACCCAGGGCCCAGCACCACCCCCCCTGGGGTGCTCATTTCCTGTGCAGGCATCACATGGGGGTCCTGGGTAGCTCTGCCTCTGTGCCCTCCCCTGCCCTTGACTTTTTCCTCTCTTTATTTCTCTTTTTTCCTTATTTTCCTCACTTTTGTGCCAGGTGCCCTCAGCCCCCGTTCCTGGCTCAGCAATCCCGGGGAGCACCTGAGCAAGGAATGGATTGGGGGGAGCCAGGGGAGGAGAAAAATGGGGAGCAGGGGGTGCAGGGAAGGGTGGGAAGGCTGTGGGGGATGGAGGTGTTGGGCTGTGCCCCCTCAACACTTTCACTTTCCTTTTCCTGGACAAGAAGGAAGAAGCCGTTTGTGCTGAGAGTCAGATGGGAAAGGGGGGGGGGGTTCTGTCCTGGGGGGGCACATCCAGAGGCTCCTGTCCTGGGGGGATCCTGTCCCAGGGGGTGACACATCCTGGCATGGGGGGTCCTGTCCCAGGGGGTGGCAGTTCCAGAAATGTCCCTGCACATTCCTGGCCAGGCGCCTGTCCCAGGGGTGGCACATCCTGGGGACCCCTGTCAATGCAAGGCTGGGGCCCAGCCATGGCCCAGCCCCACTGCACAGGGATGGCCATTGCCCAGCCCTGCTCTGCCCAGCCCCAGGTGGCAGCCAGCACCTGAGGGTCCCCCCTGCCCCCTTGGCTTTGATTCTGGCAGCTTTAGAGCTGCTGCAGAGGTGAGAATTCTGTGGGTGAAAAAGGCCCTGTCTGTGGTTTGCTCAGCCCTGCAAGAAGCACAAACCCAAAGGGAGGCCAAGCAGTGGCTCTGTGAGGGCCTTTAATGGTTTTCAGAGCAGGGCTGGCTGGAAACTGCCCCTGCAGGTTCAGCTGTGGGGGAACCAGTCCGGAAATGCAGCAACTGATTATTTGTTCCTGTCCCCAAGGGACTGAGAATACCACAAAACAACTGCAAATCCCACACCAATCTGCTCAACAACCTGACCTGGACCCTCCTTCTTGAACATAACCTCCTGCCCTTTGGAACCTCATGGAAAGAATGTTTGGGTTCTGGATGTGCACACCAGAAGAGAGGGAAAAGTGTGGAAATATTGAGCAGGGGCTGCACACGAGGGGCTGGGGAACAGGGGTGTCACAGCATCAGCAGGGAGTGCCCAGGCAGGGGAATTCAGGGCAGGCTGGAGTGGATTTACCAGGGAATCAGACCCTGAGGCACACAGGGGCATTTCCACAGATTCCTGTGCACTGTCCCAAGCATGGACAGAGCTTCTCCCCTTCCTCCATGGGAAATCAATCAATTTTCAGGGTGGGAACGAGGAAAATTGGAAGAGTTCCTAAATATGGTCCAAGAAAAGGTTTCCTTAGGGGCTGGGGTGCTGCCCAGCAGGCAGGGAACAATCCCATGGAGCTGTTGGACACTCAGGGAGATTCCACCCTCTGTGTTATCCACAAGCAAACGCTGCTGTGGGATGCACCAAGGGGCTCCTAAAGGGAGCCAAAAAGTCTCATTTCTTTGTGATTTGTTTGTGTTTTTATTGTGAGGGACTTGTTGGGACAGAAAGCGTTATAAGGATTCTACAAACCAGAGCATTTTATACCTTGCCAGTTTGATTTTTGCTGAGTTTGTTCTTTATTAGGAAAATAACGGTGTGGGAAAGATTTTTGCTTTTATTCTATGGATGTGTAATTTTGTCTGAACCAATTGGGCATCAAGTGTTGCCTGGGATGGCTGAGGCAGGAAATGGGGGGACCTGACCCTGGGGTGAGTGGGGCAGGGACACAGAGACTCCCAGGAGAGCCCTGGGGTGCTGCAGGGTGGGGACTGTGCTGGGCTCTGAGTCACCCCAAAATCTGAGGCACCCCATGAAGGAGCTGTGACCCCTGTGCCCACCCAGCCACTGCCCATCCCTGGCACCCCCATTCCCCTGGGAACCCAACCATGGGACCCCCATTGCCTTGGTCTCTCCTCCCTGGGGACCCCCATCCCAGGACTGACATTGCCCAGCCCCACCATTGCCTTGATCCCATCCCATGGGCTGCTTCTTCCCCGGAACCCCTATTCCCAAGGGTCCCCTTTTTCCCCCTGCACCCTCAGCTCTGGCACCCACACACCATGACCCCAAATCCCTGGGGACCATGTTCCCACAGCACCCCCATCCCTGAATGCCCCCAGGCATGGAGACCCCAATTCCCCTGCACCCCCATTCTGCTGGACACCCATCCTTGGTTCCCCACATCCCCTGAGCCCCCCAGTCCTGGCAAGACCATCCCCCACCATGTCCCCAGGCTGTCCCACCATGTCCCCAGCCTGTGCCCATCTTGTGGCCACCCTGCCCCCACCAAGGGCCACCTCCATGTTGGGACAAGATGTGACCTCGCTTCCTTGCCCTTCACCCGAAGAGCCGCCAGCCAGGGGAGCGGTGGCCACAGCAGTGAGTGACAGCCAGTTGTCACAAGCCGTCCTCATGGATGGGTTTCGTGATGGTTTGTGATCTCAGAGTGCAAGAAGAACCAACACGGTCGAAGGGGGTTTGCAGTGATAATCAAAACAAATCACCTTTATTGAAATAACCACAGTGAAAATTACTTCGGGAGGAATTGGGGGCAAGGGAAAAATAAAAGGGAAAAGAGGGAGGAAAAAGAAAAAGGTATGTAGCTACCAAACGTAGTACTGCGGTGTCCTTTGGTGTCTAGCCGATGGAGTTCACCAGGTCACGTCCAGGGAGATCTCAGGGGTGCAGCCCATCTGCACTAATAATAATACCCTTTTTTGATGGGGGGAGGGGAATAGATCTGGAAACCGAATCAAAGGTAGTCTATTCTATCCTCGGGGAAAAGAATGGTATTTGGAAAGGGTACACACAGTCCATATTCTCTGCAGTGGGTGAGAGCCATTGTCTTCATGGTCCAATGCTCCCACCTGCAACATCCATCTTGTTTTGGTCAGCTTGCCTCCCCCCACACTCCTCCCCGGGGTTGGGGGTTTCAGTCCCAGGCCTTGGAAAGTATGAGAGGGGGGCCTTCTCACATAGGGGTTTCATGTCTGGGTTTTTCTCTGCTGAAGAGGCTTCTTACATTTCAGTTTGTCTGTCACGGTGATTGCAAACGAGCCAGAGGGGTCTTCTTAGGAGGACCAGCCAGAACTCAGGAGAAGTTCAGCCAGGCCAAGAGAAAAATCCCACAGCTATTGTTGCAAAAGGTCAGAATGTCCTTCTTTCTTCTTGTTGAGCTCAGTGTAGCATATAGTAAATACACCTGTGAAAACAAAACTTTGACAATGCTCTCAGCTGTCGGGGCCTGGCTGGCATATGACTTTCTCCTACAGGGCTAGACAGGGGGGTCTTTTCTTCAGTGGGCCCCAATGATGATCATGAGGCAGATGAGGGATATTTCAGACAGACTCTCACACCAGTCCACATGGCTGGCAACACCGGGATGGCTGGGATGGTGATGCTGTTCCTGTGGGGTGAGTGCCCTGGGCATGGGCCTGAAAGCCTGGGGATGAGGAGGGGAGGGAGCAAAGGGGGGCTGCGGGGTCCCATGAGGTCCCAAGTGCCAGCAGTGCCAGTCCGTGTTAGCCACAGTGGACATTGGTTGGACTGGGGATGTAGGGTGACTTTGGGGACAAGAACAGGGGGCCAGAATTTGGGGATGGGGATGTGGGGACAGGAATGTGGGGACTGGCACCTTTGGGCTCCGGTAGCTGTGGGGATAGGGTGGGGGACAAGGGAACTGGGATGCAGGGTCAGAAGGGGACACGTTCCTGTTCCCAAGGTATCTGTGCCACACAGATGTGGTGCACAGGTGGCTGTGACACAGAAATCTGCCCCTGCTTTGCCAAATCTTTTGGGGGCCACCCCCACACACTTTCTCACAAGAACGGCTGTCCCCATGGGGACACTTTGGGGACAGCCCCCACACCCCGTGACCCATGAGCCTCTGTCCCTGCAATGCCACCCCCAACCAGCCCTGTCCCTTCTCCCTTCCAGCCCAGACCCTTGGCCTCGCTGGTGAGTCCTCGGGGGATGCCATGGCCCCACCCCACTGTCCCCAGCCCCACACTGGCCCTGGCAGGCTGGTGTCCCCTGTCACCCACAGGTGCCCAGACCACCCAGCTCCTCGTGGAGCCGCCTTGGAGACCTGTGATGCTGTGGGACCAGGTGACACTGACCTGCCAGGGTTTGGGGACCGCTGGTGCCACGACCTGGTACAAGGACAGGAAGCGATGGGGGCATCAGGGACCTGACCATTTCACTTTCACCGAGAGTGGCACCTGTGAGTGTGACAGACCCGGCACCAGGTTCAGCCCCCCTGTGACTGTCTTATATGGTTAGGGAGGTTTGGGTGTCCCCAGCCTGGCACCCACAGGGACCCCAAGGGCTCTGGGTGGGCTCCGCTCCATGGGTCACCTCCTGTGTGACCAGAGCCCATCCCCTGCTCTGGGGACATTCCAGAGCATCCCAGACCGGGGGGATCCCAGTGTTGGCATTGGGAACCCCTGGTGCACTGGGTGTGACCCAGTGGGGAGGTCTTGGTGCCATGGGATGTGACAGGATCCCTCTGTCCCCCAGACGGGCTGGTGCTGCAGGTGCCTGCGCAGGCGCTGCTGGAGGGGGACACGGTGACACTGCGCTGCTCGGTGCAGGTGGGCTCAGCCCCTCTCACCTTCACCTGGTTGCACAACGGGCAGGAGGTGGCCAGGGGTCCCCTCCTGGAGCTCAGGGACATCAATGTGGGACATTTGGGCACCTACCAGTGTGTGGCCACCAACCAGCTGGACCTGCACTGCGTGTTCCAGGCACCCAGCCCTGAGCTGGTCGTGGCTGTGACACTGCAACAAAGGTGGGGCCACACGGGGTCATCAGGGAGTGCAGGACACTCAGGGTTCAGGGTAACCCTGATGTGTCCCCCTCTGTTACTTGCAGTGGCCACAAGGGTTGGTGGGGCCCTTTTGTTCCTAGTCCTGCTCGTGGGTGTCATTGTAGCCTGGCACCCGTGGCACCACCTGGGTGGGTGACAATGGGGGGACAGGGGTCCCAGGGAGCTGTAGAGACCCCCAAAGTTGGGGAGCAATAGGGCAGCACGCACAGCCCCATATTTGTGACCTTTGCTGGGGGTACTGATGGGGTTTGGGGAGGTGCTGGAGGGTCCTGCGGGGATGTTGGGGGTTCTTTCAGGGGCCCTGGGGGTAATTGGGGGGCTCTCTATCCCTGCTGGGCTTTGGATATTGAGGCTGAGTTGGTAGGGGGCACTGGGGAGGTTCATGGATTCTGGGAGCTCCAGAGATGTTTGGGGGTCCTGAGGAAAATTGAGGGTCCTGTGGGGGTTCAGCAATCCTGAGAGGGGTCAGAGCCCAGGGAACCCCCACAGTCACCCCTCCCCTCTTTGCTTTGAAGCTGCCAGGAAGCAGCAAGAACGGTGAGTGGGGGGCTCAAACCACACTCTCCCCTTTTACCACAACCCCCAAGACCTCCCATTCCCTCCCCCACATCCCTTTTATTCCCTCAGGGCCCCCCCGGATCCCCCGGCACCCCCAGAGGAGGGGGAGGTGCTGTACACCCACGTCGTGGTCACCAAGAGGGCAGCGGGTGAGTACAGGGGGGACACACGCAGAGGGACACGTCACCCACCAGTGTCACCCCACCCAGATCCCACAGCCCGTGTCTCTCGCAGCGTCCCCCCGTGCCACCACCCTCCAGGATCCCCAGGTGACCAACGTGGAGCTGCGGGGACTCCAGGGGCGACTGCGGGAACCCGGTGACATCTATGGGAATGTGCTGTGACACTGGGGGAACTGGGGGCACTGGGGGTCCCCACCCATGGGCACCCTCTCATGTCTGTGCTGCCACTAAAAACTGCCCCTCCTGCTCCCCGTGGGGGCACAAAGATGCCAAAGAGCTGAGAGAAGAACAATTTGCTGAAACAGCAACGAGAGAGAATGAAACCAACAGCAACCGCAACAAGGCTTAGAGTCCAAATGGTCACGCAAGGACCGATTTCCAGGGAAAGCCACACCGAGGAACAAACCCCAGATGTTTCCCTCAGCACGTTTCTCCACCAGAGGAACTGGTAGGGCCCTGGACCTTGCTTGCTCTGGTGGCCAAAGCAGCCTTCAGGAGGCTCTGGATTCTCTTGTTCCCGGTCCCTAACCTCTCCTCTGCTGTGTTCCCCTCACGATGATCTCACAAAGGCCCAAGGGGCGTTCTGGAGTCTCCCCTATTGCCAGGGTAGCCGGGATCAAGCCATGGTACAGGGCGGGTTGTCAGAGACAGGAAAATTTGATGAACGGAGACATTTTGGAACAGCTGTGTTTGGCAGGGGTGGGTCAAGGCTTTCATTTAAATGAGAAATCTCTGTCAAGGAAAGAGGGAATTTTCTCGGAATGGAAAGAAGACCCATGTCTAAAATTTTTTAAATTTGAAAAATGATGAGGCTTGCAGGCCAAAATGTGGGAAAAGGAATAATAGCTCTGTAGTAGGAAATTTATAAAGCAGAAGAGAACAAACAACAGAAACCCAGAACTTTCCCTCCCGCTCAGCGCTGTTGGTTTTTGTGGCAGTTATAACCGCGGCCAGCAGGGGGCGCTGCAGGGAGCACTCCCGGCCAGCAGGGGGCGCCCCGCTCCAGCTCCATCCCCTCAGGGGCCATGGCGGCCTCGGGCGGGAGGGAGGAGGGGAAATCGCTCCTTTTGCAAACTCACGGCCACCAATCGGTCCCGGCACCACCACCGGCAGCGGGCAGAAGCCGCCAAGGCAGCAGGTTGGATCCCAGTGCCCACTGGCAGCGTAGCAGTGTCCCGGGGCCAGGCACACGCCCTGCACAACACCCACGACCGCTCTCCATGATCCCGAATGGAAGGAAGGCAGAGCCTGACCCCAGGCAGGTGTCGGGTCCACAGCAGCACCTCTGGTGGCTTTACACCATAATTCCTGCAAACCCTCAGCCTTTCACACAGGTGAGGAGGGCAGGGATGGAGCAGCTTTGGGGACACCTGGAATCCAGACAGGGTCACTCCCCACAATGGCCAGAGCTCCTGCTCGATATTTCCACACTTTTCTCTCTTATCTGATGACCACAGCCTGAGGCCAAACATTCTTTCCATCAGGTTTCAGAAGGCCGCAGGTTTTGTTTAAGAATGAAGGCCCACTTCAGCTTGTTAAGCAGAGAGTTGTTGTCTTTGCAGTAGTTCTGGGGCTCCCTCAGTCCCTTGCCAAGAGGGACAAAATGATCAATTGCTGCATTTCTGGACTGGTTCCCTCTCAGCTACCCCTGCAGGGGCAGTTTCCAGCCAGCCCTGCTCTGAAAACCATCAAAGGTCCTCACAGAGCCACTGCTTGGGCCCCCTTTGGGGTTTGTGCTTCTTGCAGGGCTGAGCAAACCACAGGCAGGGCCTTTTTCCACCCACAGAATTCTCACCTCTGCAGCAGCTCTAAAGCTGCCAGAATCAAAGCCAAGGGGGCAGGGGAGATCCTCAGGTGCTGGCTGCCACCTGGGGCTGGGCAGAGCAGGGCTGGGCAATGGCCATCCCTGTGCAGTGGGGCTGGGCCATGGCTGGGCCCCGGCTGGGCCCGAGTCTTAAATGGACACCCCAACAACATCAGCCACTCCACAATACACATCACTGTCCCAACACTAATAACATCACAATATTTAATCAACAATATCATCAATAATGTAATATCAATTCATATCATATCCAGCAAAAGTCAACTTCCATTAACTTGTTTCTCACAGTACATACCAGTAAAGAACTCTTATTCCTGTTCCCACATCTTTGCCTAAAAGCCCCGTAATTTCAATGTTACAATAATTCAGAGTGATGGGGGTTGTATTTTCCATTCCAATGGAGGTTCCCACCTTGTTCAGCTTCCTTGACAGAGCAGAACAAAGAAACACCATTTCTGCCTGTTTAACAAAATAGTTGGATTTTTATCCCAGGAGCAGGGAACCAGGTCCTGCACCCCTTTGGAACTGGGACGGCCACCAGTAAGCCACCTTAGTGGGAGCACTGGGAGGGGGATTGCAGAGCCACTAAGCACACTGGGGTTAAGAGGAACAAATCTGAATTTGATTTATGTCTTAACATATGCTACACATGACTGATTAATTACTCTGTGGTTGTCCATGTGCTGGGAACCCTGTCCCTGGCGAGGCATCACACAAAAGAGAATCAGGGGAGAGAAAGCTTCAGTGATCTGGCTGTGAGTGACCCACACTGGCTGGTGGGACAGATGCCCGGGAAAAATGTCTGTGAAAAAATGCCCAGGAAATCGGGCTGTGGGAGGAGCCTTTGCAAATCAAATCAACAAACTGTGACACAAAAGGAGCGTTTTGCTTTGGGTTTCTTGGAGGGATCAGGGGCTTGCTCAGAGGGTCAGCTTGGCCCTCCTCCCCTGTGGGATTGACATTCTCTGAACCTGGGAGAAGCAGTGAGAGAAGCAAAGAATGATCCAAAGAGTTCTTATCTCAGTTACTGCTCCTGTGATTTTCACAAGTGGAATGCATTGTGGAAGATTGTTTACCTGAAGGGAATTGGTAATTGGATTCTGGTGTGAGTGTTTTGATTCACTGACCAATTGAATCCAGGTGTGTGTGTGTGGGGACTGTTGGCTGACAGTCATGAGATTGTGTGCAGTGGAGTGCAGTTGAGTGCTTGGCAGATTCAGTTTAGATGTAATGTAATATGGCATAGAATAATAGAGTATAATAAAGTAAACAATTAGCCTTCTGAAAAGATGGAGTCAGATGCATCACTCCTCCCAGTTGTCAGGCAAAAATATCACGATACTCCCCCTCCTCACCTTTTCCTCCTGGTGGTCCTTCTTCCCTGTCCGCACCCGTTCTTCCCTGCTTTGCTGCTTCCCCGAGGCAGCTCATTCCTGCTCCTCCTGGACGTTCCTTCATTGCTTCCCCGATGGAGCGGATGCTGCCTGCACCCACCCGCCACCTCTGCCGCGTTTCCCACGCTGCCCACAGCCCCGAGCCTGCTGCACCTGCCCACGGCAGCCCCAGCCCGCGGCAGCCAGCCCAGAGCCACCAGTGCCCAGCACCAGCCCGCAGCCAGCCCACAGCAGCCCCTGCAGCCATCGCTCGCAATGCCAGAGACACGCAGGTGCCGTCCTTGGAAATCACGCCCAGCCACTCACAAAAGCCATGTGGGCTCGCCCTGGCTTGCAGCACACACACTCCATCTGCCGAGCTGATGCCCACAGAGCGCCCGGGCTTCTTGTGGTAACGCTGTCCCTGTCTTCTGTTTCTCTCTCTGTCCTTTTCCCTTTCTGCTCCCTTCTCTGCCCCTTTGGTAAGAACCCTTACCCTCCTTTATCAATAAACAGTTCTCAGATATAATATTTCCGTGTTTGTGCTTCATTTTCATCCGAGAAACCTTTCAGCAAGAATCCTCCCCAAATCCCCCTTTTACAGTGGGATGGGACAGGGGTAGTGGGAGGGGGAATGGGGAGCACAGGGTGCCCTGTGTAGCCTTCCCCTGACCTATGACCACCTCCCTTGGAAGGATGGGCAACCACAGGAGCCATGGAGGGAGCACCCCCAGTGTCACCCAGTGCCTCCCACTTCCCAGAGCATCACAACTTTTGCTGTAGATTGTCATAGATGTCACTGGGCTCCCACGGTTGCCTTTGCAGCTCCATGTATGTCGCCTGAGGATCCTCCACTGAGGGTGCCAGGGGGTCTTGGGGAGCCCTGTGGGAATAAGGGGGTGTGTGGAAGGGGATGGGAGGTGCTGGGGGTTTGGGTAAAAGGTGTATCATGGCTGGAGCCTGCACCCACCTTTCCTGGTGCTTCCTGGTATCTGCAAAGGAAAACTGGGGGGGTGACTTGGAGACCCAGGGGCCCCCATCCACCCTTGGGAATGCTGAACCACCACCAGACACACAATCCTCCCCAGGCCCCCCCAGTATCCCTGATGCGCCCCCACTTGCACCAGCAGCCTGAGCCCCCAGAACCCTGAGCCTGGCAGGGAGGGGAACCCCTGATAGAACCCCCAACATCCCTGCAGGACCCTCCAACAGCTCCCAGGGCTCGGAGCCATGGACACTGGGGGCTCAGCCCCTCCCAAGTCAGGGGCTGTGGGTGCTGCCCTATGGCCCCCCTTCTGTGGGGCCCTTCCCAACTCTCTCCAGGACCCCCGTCCCCCCATTGTCACCCACCCACACAGTGCCAGCAGTGCCAGGCCACAATGACACCCACGAGCAGGAGCAGGAACAAAAGGGCCCCACTGACCCCTGCAGCCACTGCAAGAAACAGAGGGGGACACATCAGGGTCACCCATCACCCCAGGGGTCCTGCACTCCCTGGTGACCCTGTGTGACCCCACCTGTGACCCAGGGTGAGCCAGGTGTCACCTCCAGGGCCACCTCTGGGCTGAGTGCCTGGAACACGCGGTGCCTGTCCTGTCCCAGCTGGTTGGTGGCCATGCACTGGTAGGTTCCCCAATGTCCCACACTGATATCCCTGAGCTCCAGCAGGGGACCCCGGGCCACCTCCTGCCTGTTGTGCAGCCAGGTGAAGGTGACAGGGGCTGAGCCCACCTGCACCGAGCACTGCAGGGTCACGTTGTCACCTGCATGCACCTGGTGTGCCAGGGGACCAGGGGTGATGGTGGCATTGGCCACGGGCACTGTGGGGACAGAGAATGGGCTGGCACAAAGAAAGGTGGGATGAGGGTGCCATGGGTGTGGTGATCCCCAGCCCGAGGGTCCCGCTCACCAAGGACGGTGACATTCATGGGGTCACTCTCGGCCATGCTGTCCCCGTCGCTGACCCGGCACCGGTACTGGCCGCTGTCATTGTCCCCAATGTGGTGCAGCTCCAGGCAGGGGGCTGGAGCCCAGCAATGCCCCCGAGCCCTCCCGGTGCCAGGATAAGGACAGGGCACCTGTCCCCACGGCCACCGTGCAGCTCAGCACCAGGCTGTCCCCGAGTGCCACCTGTCCCCTGGGGGGCATTGCTGACAGGGACACCCCCGAGAGCGGGACCCCTGCAGGGGGACAGTGAGGGACTGGGGACCCCGGAGGGGTGGAGGACATGGAGGGGAAAGAAGGGGATTGGAGGGGAGCAGAGAGGATCCCAGTGAGCAGAAGGGGACCCTGGGAGGCACGTTGGGACCTGGGGACAATGGCAAGACCCTGTGGAAAGGGGGAGAGACCCAGGCAGGGATGGGGAACCAGATGAGAGACTGAGGAGCCTCAGGGAATGATTTGGGGTTCAGAGATGGGCGGGAGGACCCAGGGAAGGGAGGGAGACCAGAGGGTGGAGCAGGGACCTTGGAAGGGGTGGGGAATCCAGGGAGGGCTGGGGAGGACAAAGAGAGGGATGAGGGATGTGCAGGGGGAACTGGGCAGTCATGGGGGAAACCAAGAGGGACTTCGGAAATTTGGGGTGACCCAGAGAGGAGTAAAGGGAGGGATGAAGGATTCAGGCAGTGCTGGGGAAACCCTCAGAGGATGTTGGGCTTCCCTGTCCCCATCCTTGCACTCACTGTGCACTGTCACTGTCACTGTCTCTGAATCTCTCCTCTGTGACGCCACCCAGCCCGTGCAGTGGTAGCGGCCACTGTGGTGCAGCTGCAGAGGGGACAGAGAGAGCTCAGTCCCATCATGGAGCCCCTCCAGCTTCTTCCCATCATGGTAGAAGTACACATCCGTGAGTGGTTTGTTCTGCCAGCTCCGGCAGCGCAGTGTCACCGTGTCCCCCTCCAGCAGCGTCCGTGCTGGCACCTGCAGCACCAGCCAGTCTGGGGGACAGAGGGGTCCTGTCACACCAGGGCCATCAGGAGGGTCATGATGGCACCAGGAGGCACCAGGAGCCACCCATTGTGAGAGAGAAGTCTCCTTGCACAGGGAAGGTCTGGGTTGTCCCCATAGGAGGGGACGGGCTCTGGTCACACCAGGAGGTGACCCATGGAGCGGAGCCCAACCAGAACCGTCGGGGTCCCTGTGGGTGCCAGGCTGGGGACATCCAAACCCCCCTCACCGTGTAAGACTGTCACCGTAGGGCTGTGCCCGGTGCCAGGTCTGTCACACGTGTAGGTGCCACCTTCAGTGACAATGAGGTGGTCACGTCCCTGCTGCCACCAGCGCTGCCCGTCCTTGTACCAGGTGGTGGCACCGGCGGTCCCCAAGCCCTGACAGATCAGTGTCACCCGTTCCCACAGCAATGCTGGTCTCCAGGGGGGCACCACGAGGAGCTGGGTGGTCTGGGCACCTGTGGGTGACAGGGGACACCAGCCTGCCAGGGCCAGCGTGGGGCTGGGGACAGTGGGGTGGGGCCATGGCATCCCCTGAGGACTCACCAGCGAGGCCGAGGGTCTGGGCTGGAAGGGAGAAGGGACAGGGCTGGGTGGGGGTGCCACCATGGGGACAGAGGCACAGGGATAGGGGGCGTGGGGGATGTGCCCAAAGTGTCCTTGTGTGACATGGACCCCTTGGGGACAGGGACACTGCGGGCACCCCTTGCTCAGGCAGGACATGGGAACACTGTGGGCACCCCTGAACTGGGGATGTCACAGCCACCCCGTGCTGGCACAGGTCACCCCCACCTGCCCCATGTTGCCTCCCCGAATCCCTGACCCCCTGTTATTGTCCCCACATTCCTGTCCCCCTTCCCCTGCCCCCCCAGCCACCCCATGGCTCCAGTGACCTCATGCACTGGTTCTGATGGCCTTGGGGACCTCAGAGGACACCACAGCCCCCCTGTGCCCCCTCCCCTCCCTATCCCTGGGGTGTCTGGCCCGTGCCCGGGGCACTCACCCCACAGGAGCAGCGCCACCTTCCCAGCCATCCCGGTGTCCCCAGCCATGTGCACTGGCTGTCACTCGCTGCCGGGGGTGGCTGTCCCTGTCCCCCTGGTGGTGGCTCTTTGGCCAAAGGGGAAGCAAGTGAGGTCAGGTCTTGTCCTCATGTGTTGGTGGCCTCTGGTGGGGGCTGGGTGGCCACAAGCACAGGATCATGGGGATGTGGCCATGGGGACAGCTGTGGGAAGGGTGCAAACAGTCTGGGTACAAGGCTGGGTGGACAAAGTGGGGCATGGGTTTCCCACGAGTGTGGGCCTCAGGGGTTTGGGAAGCCAGGGATGGGGTGCCAGGGAATGGCGGTCCTGAACTGGGGGAGTTACTGGGAATGGGGGTGCCATGGGAATGGGGGTTCCCAGAGCTGGGGGGACTCAGGGATGGGAGTCCCAGGGGAACGTGGGCTCCAGGGATTTTGGGTCATGGGATGGGGATGCTGGGGGAATAGTGGATCCCGTGGGAATGGAGGTCCTGGAAGAATCAAGGTCCTGGGGAAAGGAGGATTTCAGGGGATGGAATGAACTGGAGAGGGTTCTTTGGGAGTAGGCTGCTGGGCCATGGAGATCCTGGGGAATGTCAGTACTGGGATGGGGATTGCAGAGGGGAGGGACACAAGAAATGGGGGTCCCATGATTTGATTTCCAGGGGAATGGAGGTCATGGGGATGGGAAGTGGCTTGGTGAGCCTGTGGTTCACAGCTCCTTCCCTGGGTGCCTCAGATTTTGGGGTGACCCAGGGCCCCGTCCTGCCCCCACAAGATGCTGGCAGCCCGGGGGTCACTCCAGACAGAGTCTGAGGTGCTCTGGGTCTGTGTCCCCCCAGCCCCCAGGGACTTCTCCCTCTCTTTTTTTCCATTTCCATCATTTTACCCCTCAATTTCACAAGTCCCCAGTTTGTGCCCTGATGATCCTGGTGGGCACCTGAGCAGGGAGGGGGTTGGGGAAAGCCCAGGGTGGGGGAAGCAGGGATGAGAGGTCTGCAGGGAGGGCTGGGGAGGCTGTGGGGGATGGGGATGTCCAACTGTGCCCTCCCCAACACTTTCACTTTCTCTCTGCTGCAGAAAAAGGAAGAGGCTGTTTGTGCTGAGTGTCACACGGGGGGGAGAGGGGGGGCAGGTTCTGTCCTGGGGGGGACATCCAGGGGGCTCCTGTCTTGGGGGGATCCTGTCCCAGGGGGGACATGTGATGGACAAGGGGCTCCTGTACTGGAGCATGGCAGATTCGGAGGGGTCCAGACTTGTCCATTCTTGCTCGTCCCCTGCAGGATCTGAGCCAGCAAAAGCAGCTGGGGAATGGAGCCCCTGGGCAGGAAGGAACTCCCAGACTCCTGCTCCTTGAAGACAGAGGCCACCCAAGGGTGGGGCCCAGCCATGGCCCAGCCCCACTGCACAGGGATGGCCATTGCCCAGCCCTGCTCTGCCCAGCCCCAGGTGGCAGCCAGCACCTGAGGGTCCCCCCTGCCCCCTTGGCTTTGATTCTGGCAGCTTTAGAGCTGCTGCAGAGGGGAGAATTTTGTGGGGGGAAAAAGGCCCTGCCTGGGGTTTGTTCAGCCCTGCAAGAAGCACAAAGCCCAAAGAGAGTACAAGCAGTGGTTCTGTGAGGGCCTTTGATGGTTTTCAGAGCAGGGCTGGCTGGAAACTGCCCCTGCAGGGGCAGCTGAGAGGGAACCAGTCCAGCAATTGATCATTTCTTCCTCTTGGGAAGGGACTGACAGAGGCCCAAAACAACTGCAAATCCTACAACAATCTGCTCAAGAACTGGAGCTTGACCATTGTCCTTGAACCAAACCTGCAGCCCTCAGGATCCGCATGGAAAGAATGCTTGGATTTGGATTGTAGTGGGCAGATAAGAGAGAAATGTATGGAAATATCAGTCAGTGGATCTGCCTGTGGTCATGGAAAGGCTGTGGGGAGTGTCCCTTTCTGGATTCCAGGTGTCCCCAAAGCTGCTCCATCCCTGCCCTCCTCACCTCAGTGAAAGGCTGAAGGTTTGCAGGAATTGTGGTTTAAAGCCACCAGAGATGCTGCTGTGGACCCGAGACCTGCCTGGGGTCAGGCGCTGCCTTCCTTCCATTCGGGATCATGGAGAGCGGTCGCGGGTGTTGTGCACAACGTGTGCCTGGCCCCGGGACACTGCTACGCTGCCAGTGGGCACTGGGATCCAACCTGCTGCCTTGGCGGCTTCTGCCCGCTGCCGGTGGTGGTGCCGGGACCGATTGGTGGCTATGAGTTTGCAAAAGGAGCGATTTGCCCTCCTGCCTCCCGGCCGAGGCCGCCATGGCCCCTGAGGGAATGGAGCTGGAGCGGGGCGCCCCCTGCTGGCCGGGAGTGCTCCCTGCAGCGCCCCCTGCTGGCCGCGGTTATAACTGCCACAAAAACCAACAGCGCTGAGCAGGAGGGAAAGTTCTGCGTTTGTGTTGTTTGTTCTCTTCTGGTTTATAAATTTCCCAGTAAAGAGCTGTTATTCCTTTTCCAACACTTTTGCCTGGAAGCCCCATCATTTTTCAAATTAAAAAGATTATTAGACATGTGTCTTCCTACCATTCCAGGAACATCCTCACTTTCCTTGGTAGATATTTCTCATTTAAATGAGTTGCCAGCTCCTGGGTTCCAGTGTGGTTGGGACAGACAACCCAAGAGAAGACATGGTCAGGAACTTGGCCACCTCATGCTTTGTCCTTTAAGGCAGCTGGGCAACCAAGGGCCCTCTCCCCAGCTGGCACTCCTGGTCACACGGCCACTCAGGAGCTGGCTTTGGCAGAGCATCCCACTGTCCCCAGGGTGACATGGCTGACAGACTGAGGGACAGACGGGGCCCTGTCTCACCAAAAGCAAGGCATGACCCACCCCTGCTACACACAGGTGTTCCAAAATATCTCCAGACATCAAACTTTTCCTGTCTCTGACACCCCGCCCTGTGCCATGGCCTGATCCCGACTGCCCTGGGTATGGAGGGGGTTCTGGAATCCCCAAAGGGCCTTGGTGACATCCTCGTGTGGGGAACAGGGCAGAGGACGGTTTTGGACAGGGAACAAGAGAATCCAGAGCCTCCTGAAGGCCACTTTGGCCATCAGAGCAAGGAAGGCCCAGAGCCCTGCCAGGTTCCTCTGGTGGAGGAAACGTGCTGGCGGGAACTGTCTGGCGTTTGTTCCTTTTTGGGGGCTTTCCCTGGAAATTGTTCCTTGTGTGACAATTTGGACACTGAATCTTATTGCTGTTGCTGTTGGTTTTATTCTCTCTCATTGCTGTTTCAGGAAATTGTTCTTCTCTCAGCCCTTTGGCATCTTTGTGCCCCCACGGGGAGGGATTGGGGAAGTTTTTAGTGGCAGCATATACACGAGAGGGTGCCCATGTGTGGGGACCCCCAGTGCCCCCAGTTCCCCCCAGTGTCACAGCACATTCCCGTAGATGTCACCGGGTTCCTGCGGTCGCCCCTGGGGTCCCCGCAACTCCGCGTTGGTCACCTGGGGATGCTGGAGGTTGGTGGCACGGGGGGACACTGCGAGAGACACGGGCTGTGGGATCTGGGTGGGGTGACGCTCGTGGGTGACGTGTCCCTCTGTGTGTGTCCCCCCCGTACTCACCCCCTGCCTTCTTGGTGACCACGACGTGGGTGTACAGCACCTCCCCCTCCTCTGGGGGGGCCGGGAGATCCGGGGGGGCCCTGAGGGAACAAAGGGGTTTTGAGGGAGGGAATGGGAGGTCTTGGGGGTTGGGGAAAATAGGGAGCGTGTCGTTTGAGCCTCCCACTCACCTTTCCTGGTTCTTCCTGGCAGCTGCAGAGGAAAGAGGGGAGGGGTGACTGTGGGGTCCCCAGGGCCCTGACTGCTCTCAGGATTCCTGAACTCCCATGGGACCCTCAATCCTCAACAGGACCCCCATGCATTCCTGGAGCCCCCCAGAATTCATGAACATCCTCCGTACCCCAAATCAACTCAGCCTTAAGTACCCAAAGCCCAGGGGGGACAGAGACCCCCCAAACACACCCAGGGCCCCTGAAAGAACCCCCAGCATCCCTGAACAACCCTCCTGCACCTCCCCAAGCTCCACAGCACCCCCAGCCAATGTCACAATTCTGGGATTGTGAATGCCACACTATTGTTCCCCAATTATGGGGGCCTCTACAGTCGCCTGGGATCCCCGTCCCCCCATTGTCACCCACCCACACGGTGCCACCAGTTCCAGGCTACAATGACACCCACGAGCAGGAGCAGGAACAAAAGGGCCCCACCAACCCCTGCGGCCACTGCAAGAAAAAGAGGGGGACACATCAGGGTCACCCATGACCCCAGGGGTCCTGCACTCCCTGGTGACCCTGTGGGACCCCACCTGTGTCCCTGTGTGTCCCTGTGTCCTGCGGTGTCACGTCCAGGGCACAGGGGGTGATTTTGGCATTGGCCACGGGCACTGCGGGGACAGAGACAGGGCTGAGGGCACAGGGTGGGGCTGGCAGCCGGTGTGGGGGGACAGGGATGGGGGACTGGTGTGATGGGGGATGTCAGGGGTGGGGTCATAACACAGAAGGGTGTGGGCACAAGGGAAGTAATAGAAGGAGCAAGGAAATTTTTGTTGGGGACTTGGAGATGCCCAAACAGGGGACCCGAGGTGTCTGTGGGGGCTCCCCGTGCCCATCCCCGCACTCCCTGTGCACCATGACATGGAGCCAGGTGCTGCTTTTCCCCACAACCCCCCCTCAGGGCGCAGCTGGCAGCTGTAATTCCCCGAGTGGGAGACCCCCACGGCGGGCACCAGCAGCTGTGGGGACCCCTGCGGGTCTCCCACCATCTTCCCATCCCGGTAGAACACGTGCAGGAGGGGGGCTCGGGGCCGCACGGGGCTGGGGGTGCTGAGGCAGCTGAGAGTCAGGGGGGCCCCCAGGATGGGCTCGGGGGGACCCTGCAGCACCGGCACTGAGAAGAGCTCTGGGAAGGAGAGGGGAGAGGGAATTTTGGCCCCGAGTCCCTGGGGAGGGGCTCTGGGGGTGTCGGGGTGGGGACTTTTTGGTGCTCACCGTGCACTGTCACTGTCACTGGTGGTGACTCCCTCCACCCCCAGGGTCCCACCTTGCCCTTGCAGCTGTAGTGGCCACTGTGGCTCAGCTGCAGAGGGGACAGGGACAGCTCAGTGACATTGGGGAACACCCCCAGTTCCTTCCCCTCCTGGTAGAAGGACACCGAGGTGACCGTGCTGTTCCACCAGCCCCGGCAGCGCAGTGTCACCGTGTCCCCCTCCAGCAGCTCCTGCGCCGGCACCTGCAGCACCAGATCATCTGGGGGACAGAGGGGATTCATCACATCACAGGGATCTCAAGGGTCCCCCTAAAATCGGGACCCTCACTGAGTCACACCCAGTGCACCAGAGGTCATCAATTCCACAAACAGGGTCCTCTCTCTCTTGGGTGCTCTGGATGTCCCCAGGGCAGGGGATGGGCTCTGGTCACACAGGAGGTGACCCATGGAGCGGAGCCCACCCAGAGTCCTTGGGGTGCCTGTGGGTGCAAGGCTGGGGACACCCAAACCCCCCTCACCTTCTGAGACAATCACAGGGGGGCTGAGCCCAGTGCCAGGTCTGTCACAGCGGTAAATGCCTTTCATAGTGACAGTGACATTGGTGTGTCCCTGCTGCCCCCAGCGCTGCCCGTCCTTGTACCAGGTGGTGGCACCGGCAGTCCCCGAGCCCTGGCAGGTCAGGGTCACCCGGTCCCACAGCACCGCCGGCCTCCAGGGGGGCTCCACCAGGAGCTGGGTGGTCTGGGCACCTGCGGGCAACAGGGGACACCAGCCTGCCAGGGCCAGTGAGGGGCTGGAAACAGCGGGGTGGGGCCATGGCATCCCCTGAGGACTCACCAGCGAGGCCAAGGGTCTGGGCTGGAAGGGAGAAGGGACAGGGCTGGGTGGGGGTGCCACCATGGGGACAGAGGCACGGGGGCAGGGTGGGAGGGGGCTGCCCCTAAAAAGGTCTCAGTGGGGGCATTGGTGTGGCACAGATGTCTCGAGGACAGGGACACAGCAGCCAACTCATGCTCAGGCATGGGGACCCCTGTGCTGGCACAGGTCATCCCTGCCAGACCCATAGCCACATTCCCATGACCCTGTGCCCATGGTCCCATTTTGGTGGCACCTGTCCCCATGGCTCAAGCACATGGTGCTTGTCCCCTTGTTCCTGTCCCTGCATCCCTGTGTCCCTCTTCCCCTGTCTCTGTACCCACAGCTGCCCAAGCCCCAAGTTTCCTTCTGTAGCATCCTTGTCCCCACAACTCCATCCTCCTGTCCCTGTCCCCACATCCCAGTTCCGCTGTGTGTGTCCCGTGTTCCTGTCCCCATGGCCACCCCACAACTCTGGTCACACTGGGCTCCATGTCCTGCTGGCCTTGAGGACCCCAGGAGACCTCGCAGCCCCCCTGTGCCCCCTCCCCTCCCCATCCCCAGGGTGTCAGGCCCGTGCCTGGGGCACTCACCCCACAGGAGCAGCGCCACCTTCATGGCCATCCCGGTGTCCCCAGCCATGTGCACTGGCTGTCACTCGCTGCTGTGGCCACCGCTTTCCTGGCTGGCGGCTCTTTGGATGAAGGGGAAGGAAGCGAGGTCACGTCTGTCCCCATGTGTAGGTGGCCCTTGGTGGGGGCAGGGTGGCCACAAGCAGGGCACAGGCTGTGGGCAGGGTGGGGACAGGATGGGGACATGGTGGGGGATGCTGTTGCCAGGAGTGGGGGGCCTCAGGGGATGTGGGGAACCAAGGATGGGTGTCCAGGAGAATGGGAGTCCACTGCAATTGGGGTTTCCATGCCTGGGGGGGATTCAGGGATGGGGCTGCTGTGGGAACATGGTCCCCAGGGATTTGGGGTCATGGCATGTGGGTGCCAGGGCTGGGGGTGCAGAGGGAAAAAGGGGACCCTTGGGAATAGGGGTTCTGGGGGAAGAAGCAGCCCATGGGATGGGATCAAGGCAATGGTGGGGCTGGGCAATGTCAGTCCTGGGATGGGGGTCCCCAGGGAGGAGAGACCAAGGCAATGGGGGTCCCATGGTTGGGTTCCCAGGGGAATGGGGGTGCCAGGGATGGGCAGTGGCTGGGTGGGCACGGGGGTCACAGCTCCATCCTGGGGTGCCTCAGATTTTAGGGGTGACTCAGAGCCCAGCACAGTCCCCACCCTGGGGCACCCCATGGCTCTCCTGGGAGGTTTTGTTTCTCTGCCCCACTCAACCCTGGGCTTTTTCCTGTCTCCCCACATTTCCTGGCTGAACCATCCCAGGGAACAGCTGGGAGAATCCCAGGAAGGGAAAAAAGGGGTTGGGGGGTGCAGGCAGTGGTTTCAGGGCTGTGGGGGATGGGGCACCCTGTCTGTGACCCCCCAACTCTTTCTCTTTCCTGCAGCGGTTTGTGCTGAGGCAAGGACATGAATTCTGTCCAGGGGGCACATCCAGAGGGGTCCAGCCTTTAGGGAAAAGGGCAGCTCTGCTGTGCTGACACCCGGGTCTTGTCCCAGGCTCTTG
Organism: Agelaius phoeniceus; assembly: GCF_051311805.1. Classification (NCBI taxonomy): domain Eukaryota; kingdom Metazoa; phylum Chordata; class Aves; order Passeriformes; family Icteridae; genus Agelaius; species Agelaius phoeniceus. The sequence continues at coordinate 5,501,467 of NC_135295.1, forward strand.
TCCCTGGGAGCTCCTCCTCGTTCTGGGAGTGCCACATCCTTGGGGATTCCTTTCCCAGAGGTGGCACATCCTGGGGTCCTCTGTCCTTGGTGGGCCTTGAGCATTCCCGCTGTCCCCAGTGGGGCCCTGTGACCTCTGGGGTGCCCAAACTTAAGGAGGCATCTTTTATGACCTTGCCCTGATGATGGTAAATCCCAGGATCAAGCTGGTTGAATTCCCTGATGCCCAATTGCTTTGGACAATTTTGGGGTCATATTTTGGTCTCAGATTTTGAGATGACTCAGAGCCCAGCACAGACCCCATCCTGGGGCACCCCAGGCTTGTCCTGGGAGGCTCTGGGTCTCTGCCCCACACACCCCTGGGCTTTTTCCTGTCACTCAAATTTCCTGTCTTAGCAATCTCAGGAAACACTTGATGCCCAATTGACTGTGACAAAATTATACATCCTTAGAAAAAAGGCATAAATCTTTTCCTATATCATTATTTTCCCAATAAAAAACAAACTCCTGAAAAACCATACTGACAAGGTGTAAAATGCTCTGGTTTATAGAATCCTTTTAATCATTGCTTTCCCAACAAGAGTGGGAAATTATTATTCCCAAATAAGTGGATATAAAAACCACAAGAAAACCACAAACAAATCACAGTGAAATGAGACTTTTTGGTTCCTTTTAGAAGACCCCTGCTGCATCCCACAGCAGCATTTGCTTGTGGATAACACAGAGGGTGGAATCTCCCTGAGTGTCCAACAGTTCCATGGGATTGTTCCCTGCCTGCTGGGCAGCAACCCAGCCCCTAAGGAAGCCTTTTCTTGGGCCATATTTAGGAACTCTCCCCATTTTGCTCGTTCCCACCCTGAAACTTGATTGACTTCCCATGGAGGAAGGGGAGAAGCTCTGTCCAGGCTTGGGACAGTGCACAGGAATCTGTGGAAATGCCCCTGTGTGCCTCAGGGTCTGATTCCCTGGTAAATCCACTCCAGCCTGCCCTGAATTCCCCTGCCTGGGCACTCCCTGCTCCTGCTGTGACACCCCTGTTCCCCAGCCCCTCGTGTGCAGCCCCTGCTCAATATTTCCACACTTTTCCCTTTCTTCTGCTGTGCAGATCCGGAACCCAAACATTCTTTCCATGAGGTTCCAAAGGGCTGCAGGTTTTGTTCTAGAATGAGGGTCCAGGTCAGCTTGTTGAGAAAATCGGTGTGGGATTTGCAGTAGCTCTGGGGCTCTCTCAGTCCCTTGTTGAGAGGGACAAAATGATCAATTGCTGCATTTCCGGACTGGTTCCCCCACAGCTGAACCTGCAGGGGCAGTTTCCAGCCAGCCCTGCTCTGAAAACCATCAAAGGCCCTCTCAGAGCCACTGCTTGGGCTCCCTTTGGGTTCTGTGCTTCTTGCAGGGCTGAGCAAACCACAGGCAGGGCCTTTTTCCCCCCACAGAATTCTCACCTCTGCAGCAGCTCTAAAGCTGCCAGAATCAAAGCCAAGGGGGCAGGGGGGACCCTCAGGTGCTGGCTGCCCCCTGGGGCTGGGCAGAGCAGGGCTGGGCAATGGCCATCCCTGTGCAGTGGGGCTGGGCCATGGCTGGGCCCCAGCCTTGCATTGACAGGGGTCCCCAGGATGTGCCACCCCTGGGACAGGCACCCGGCCAGGAATGTGCAGGGACATTTTGGGAACTGCCATACCCAGGACAGGACCCCCCATGCCAGGATGTGTCACCCCCTGGGACAGGATCCCCCCAGGACAGGAGCCCCTGGATGTGCCACCCCAGGACAGAACCCCCCCTTTCCCATCTGACTCTCAGCACAAACGGCCTCTTCCTTCTTGTCCAGGAAAAAGAAAGTAAAAGTGTTGAGGGGGCGCAGCCCAAAACCTCCATCCCCCCCAGCCTCCCCACCATTCCCTGCACCGCCTTCTCCCAATTTTCCCCCTCCCCTGGGTCCCCCCAACCCATTCACTGCTCAGGTGCTCCCCGGGATTGCTGAGCCAGGAACCAGGGGTGAGGGGACATGGCAAAAAGTAAGGAGAATAAGGAAAAAAGAGAAATAAAGAGAGGAAAGTCAGGGGCAGGGGAGGACACAGAGGCTGAGCTACCCAGGACCCACATGCAATGCCTGGTCAGGAAATGAGCACCCCAGGGGTGATTTTGCAGGGCCCTGGGTCACTCCAAAATCTGAGGCATCCAGGCAAGGAGCTGTGACCCCCAGGGCCCCCCAGCCACCACCCATCCCTGGCACCCCCCTTCCCCTGGGACCCCAACCTTGGGACCCAATTTCCTTCTGTCTTCCCTTCCCTGAGACCCCCATCCCTGGACTGCAATTCCCCAGGATCTCCAACCCCAAGGAACCGCATCCCAGTAATTCCAGTTCCTGGGACACCCCTTCCCTTGGGGACCTTGATTTCCCCAGGGCCCCCATTCTCACAGGGACCCCCTTGCCCCTGGCATTCCCATGCCATGACCCCCATCCCATGATCACAAATCCCAAGAGGCCACGTTGTTCTGGGACCCTCATTCCCAAGTCTGAGTCCACCCAACCCTTGGGACCCCCATTTCCCTGGGACCCCATCCCTGGGCACCCCATTCCCCTGAACACCCATCTCTGGCTCCCAACACAGCCTTAGACTGAGATTCTGGCACCACCATGTCCCCACCATGTCCCACCCTGCCTCCCATGTCCCACAGCGTCCCCACCCTGCCCCCACCAAGGGCCACCTACACATGGGGACGGACGTGACCTCGCTTCCTTCCCCTTCATCCAAAGAGCCGCCAGGCAGGGGAGCGGTGGCCACAGCAGCGAGTGACAGCCAGTGCACATGGCTGGGGACACCGGGATGGCCGGGAAGGTGGCGCTGCTCCTGTGGGGTGAGTGCCCCGGGCACGGGCCTGACACCCCGGGGATGGGGAGGGGAGGGGGCACAGGGGGTCTGCGGGATCCCCTGAGGTCCCCAATGCCAGCAGAGCCAGAGCAGGGCATGGAGCCCAGTGTGACCAGAGTTGTGGGGTGGCTTTAGGGACAGGAACAGGGGAACTGGATGTGGGGACAGGAACAGGGGGATAGAGATGTGGGAACAAGGATGTGGCAGAAGGAGCCTTGGGGCGTGGGTAGCTGTGGGGACAGGGACAGGGGAACAGGGATGCTGGGACAGGGACAAGGGCCATGATGCATGGGTATGGGCCGGGAGTACAGGTGCCATTGGAATGGGATGATGGGCACAGGGCCATGGATTTATGGCTGTGGGGACAGGTGCTGTAGGGCTGGTGGAGGTCACGTGTGCAAACATGGGGTGTCCACAGTGTCCCCATGACCCTCACCCAGCCCTGTCCCTTCTCCCTTCCAGCCCAGACCCTCGGCCTCGCTGGTGAGTCCTCAGGGGATGCCATGGCCCCACCCCACTGTCCCCAGCCCCACGCTAGCCCTGCCAGGCTGGTGTCCCCTGTCACCCACAGGTGCCCAGACCACCCAGCTCCTGGTGGAGCCCCCCTGGAGGCCGGCGGTGTGGTGGGACCGGGTGACACTGACCTGCCAGGGCTCGGGGACCGCCGGTGCCACCACCTGGTACAAGGATGGGCATCGCTGGGGGCAGGAGGGACCTGAACACTTCACTGTCACCGAGAGTGGCACCTACACGTGTGACAGACCTGGCATCAGTCTCAGTCCCCCTGTGACTGTCTCAGACAGTGAGGGGGGTTTGGCTGTCCCCAGCCTGGCACCCAGGGGACCCCGAGGGCTCTCAGAGGGCTCCACTCCATGGTTCACCTCCTGGTGTAACCAGAGCCTGTCCCCTGCTATGGGGACAAACCAGAGTATCCTGGTGTCAGGGAAACCTTTGGGAATTGGGGACCCCTGGTGCACTGGGTGTAACCCAGATGAGGTCCTGGTGCCATCAGGTGTGACAGGACCCCTCTGTCCCCCAGGCCCGCTGGTGCTGCAGGTGCCGGCACAGGCGCTGCTGGAGGGGACACGGTGACACTGCACTGCCAGGGCTGGTGGAACTTCACGGTCACCTCGGTGTCCTTCTACCATGAGGAGAAGGGTCTGGGGGGGGGCTCCATGATGGCACCGAGCTGTCCCTGTCCCCTCTGCAGCTGCACCTCCGCAGTCACTACAGCTGCAGGGTCTGGTGAAATCCTGGTGGTCAGGGAGGTCATGAAATTCGGCACCGGTGACAGTGACAGGGCACGGTGAGCACCCCACAACTGCCACCCTGACACCCCCACAGCCCCTCCCCAGGGATTCAGGCTCACAAATCCCCCTCCCCTCTCCTTCCCAGAGCTCTTCTTGTTGCCGGTGCTGGAGGGTCCCCCCAAGCACTCTGAGGGGTCCCCCTGACTCTCAGCGGCCTCAGCACCCCCAGCCCCCTGAGGCCCCAAGCCCCCCTCCTGCACGTGTTCTACCGGGACGGACAGGTGGTGGGGGGCCTGCAGGGGTCCCTGCAGCTGCTGGTGCCCGCCGTGGGGGTCTCCCACTCGGGGAATTACAGCTGCCAGCTGCACTCCGAGGGGGGTGCTGTGCAAAAGAGCAGCGCCCGGCTCCGCGTCACGGTGCGCAGTGAGTGCAGGGATGGGCACAGGCAGCCCCCACAGCCTCCTCACCTCTCCCAGGCCTTCAGGGGTTGCCCAGTCCTTCCAGACACCTGCCCTGTCACCCCAACCTTTCCCGGATCCTACCCTTGCTCCCCTGCTCCCTTCTCATGTCCCTCTCAGGGTCCCCCACCCCTAGAGGGCTGCCCCCATCCTACCCCTACACATTTTCCCTGTCCTGCCATCCCTGCCCCGGGTCTGTCCCCACGTCCCCCCATGCCTGGCTTGTGTCTCCCCATCCCTCTCTGAGCCCCCTCACACCGCCCAGCATCCCCCCCATCTCACTCTGAGGTCCCCACACATTCCCCAGGTCACATCATTCCCTCCCTGAGTCCCCATACCCACCCTGGTGTCATCCCCCCACCCCTCCAGGTGTCCCTTGGGGTTCCTTTCCAAGCCCCACCAATCTCTGCGCCCCCTCTCCCTCACTGGGGTCTCCCTGCCCCTCCCCTACCACCCCCCCGGGTCCCTCACTGTCCCTTGCTATCCTCCCCTCCCGCAGGGGTCCTGCTTCCGGGGTGTCCCTGTCAGCACAGCCCCCCGGGGGACAGATGGCACTCAGGGACAGCCTGGTGCTGAGCTGCATGGTGGCTGTGGGGACAGGTCCCCTGTCCTGTTCCTGGCACCAGGATGGCTCGGGGGCACCACCGGGCACCGGCTGCTGCCTGGAGCTGAGCCACATTGGGGACAGTGACAGCGGCCAGTACCGGTGCCGGGTAAGTGACGGGGACAGCGTGGCCGAGAGTGACCCCATGAATGTCACTGTCCTGGGTGAGCGGGACCCTCGGGCTGGGAGTCACCCCACCTATGGCACTCGCATCCCACTTCACCAGGTGCCAGCCCTATCTTTGTCCCCACAGTGCCCGTGGCCAATGCCACCATCACCCCTGGTCCCCTGGCACACCAGATGCGTGCAGGTGACCCTGTGACCCTGCACTGCTCAGTGCAGGTGGGCTCAGTCCTGTCACCTGCACCTGGCTGCAGAACAGGCTGGAGGTGCCCCAGGGTCCCCTCCCGGAGCTTGGAGACATCAATGTGGGACATTCAGGCACCTACAAGTGCGTGGCCACCAACCAGCTGGGACAGGACGGGCACCACGTGTTCCAGGCACTCAGCCCTGAGCTGGCCCTGGAGGCGACACCACGGGGACACTGCAACAAAGGTGGGGTCCCACAGGGTCACCAGGGAGTGCAGGACCCCTGGGGTGATGGGTGACCCTGATGTGTTCCCCTCTGTTTCTTGCAGTGGCCGCAGGGGTCAGTGGGGCCCTTTTGTTCCTGCTCCTGCTCGTGGGTGTCATTGTGGCCTGGCACCAGTGGCACCGTGTGGGTGGGTGACAATGGGGGGACAGGCGTCCCAGGGAGCTGTAGAGGCCCCCAGTGTTGGACATTAATTGGGCAGCACCCACAGCCCCAAAATTGGGGCATTGTCTGGGGGTCCTTTAGGGTTTGGGGAGGTGCTGGAGGGTTCTTGCAGGGATGCTGGGGGTTCTCTCAGAGGCCCTTGGGGCAGTTAGGAGGTCTCTGTCCCTGCTGGGCTTTGGGTTCTTGAGGCTGAGTTGGCTGGGGACACTGGGGAGGTTCCTGAATTCTGGGAGGCTTCAGGGATGCTTGAGGGTTCTGTTGTAAATTGAGCATCCCGTGGGGGGTCAGGAATCCTGGGAGGGTTCAGGGCCCTGCGATCCCACAGTCACATCTCCCCTCTTTCCTCTGCAGCTGCCAGGAAGCACCAGGTAAGGTTGGTGAAGGGCTTCCGACATGAGTCCCCTTTTACCCCCACCTCACAGCTCTCCGTTCCCTCCCCCACATCCCCTTTGTTCCCTCAGGGCCCCCCGGATCCCCCGGCCCCCCCAGAGGAGGGGGAGGTGCTGTACACCCACGTCGTGGTCACCAAGAGGGCAGGGGGTGAGTACGGGGGGGACACACGCAGAGGGACACGTCACCCACCAGTGTCACCCCACCCAGATCCCACAGCCCGTGTCTCTCGCAGCGTCCCCCCGTGCCACCACCCTCCAGCATCCCCAGGTGACCAACGCGGAGCTGCGGGGACCCCAGGGGCAACCGCGGGAACCCGGTGACATCTACGGGAATGTGCTGTGACACTGGGGGCAACTGGGGGCATTGGGGGTCCCCACCCATGGGCACCCACTCATGTCTGTGCTTCCACTAAAAACTGCCCCTCCTGCACCCCATGGAGGCACAAAGATCCCAAAAGAGGTAAAAGATGAACAATTTGCTGAAACAGCAATGAGAGAGAATAAAACCAACAGCAACAACAACAAGGTTCAGAATTCAAAGGATCACAGAAGGAACAATTTCCAGGGAAAGCCCCCAAAAAGGAACAAACCCAAGACATTTCCCCCAGCAGGTTTCCTCCACCACAGGAATCTTGCAGGGCCCTGGGTCTTCCTTGCTCTGATGGCCAAAGTGGCCTTCAGGAGGCTCTGGATTCTCTTCTCCCCTGTCCCAAACCATCTTCTGCCCTGTTCTCCCCACAAGGATGTCAGAAAGGCCCTGTGGGGTTTCCAGTCTCCCTCTTTTCCAGGGCAGTCGGGATCAGGACATGGCACAGGGTGGGGTGTCAGAGACAGGCAAAGTTTGATGTCTGGAGACATTTTGGAAAAGCTGCGTGTGGCCTGGGTGGGTCAGGCCTTGCTTTTGGTTAGACAGGGCCCTGTCTGTCCATCAGTCTGTCAGGCATGGCACACTGGGGACAGTGTGACGCTCTGCCAAAGCCAGCTCTTGAGTGGCCGGGTGACCAGAAGTGCCAGCTATGAAGAGGGCTCTTGGTGGCCCAACTGGCTCAAAAGGCAGAGCATGAGGTGGCCAAGTCCCTGACCGTGTCTCCTCTTCGGTTGTCTTTAACATCCAGGCTGGAACCCAGGATTCGGCAACTCGTTTAAATGAGAAATATCTGCCAAGCTAAATGGGAGCGTTCCTGGAATGGAAAGAAGACCCCTGTCTAAAACTTTTTTTAATTTCAAAACTGATGGGGCTTCCAGGCAAAAGTGTAGGAAAAGCAATAACAGCTCTTTACTGGGAAATTTATAAAGCAGAACAGAACCAAGAACACAAACGCAGAACTTTCCCTCCCGCTCAGCGCTGTTGGTTTTTGTGGCAGTTATAACCGCGGCCAGCAGGGGGAACTGCAGGGAGCACTCCCGGCCAGCAGGGGGCGCCCCGCTCCAGCTCCATCCCCTCAGGGGCCATGGCGGCCTCGGGCGCGAGGGAGGAGGGGAAATCGCTCCTTTTGCAAACTTGCAGATTGTTGTTGTCTTTGCAGTAGTTCTTGGGTCTCTCATTCCCTTACCAAGAGGAACACATGATCACCTTATGGACTGGTTGTCTCAGAGCAGCCCCTAAAGGGGGGGGTTTCCAGCTAGCCCCACTCTGAAAAACCATCAAAAGCCCTCTCATGTTGTCATTTTATTGCAAAGGATCCCATTCTTTCTTCGTGATTTCTTATGGGGAGCTCCTAGCAGTACTGAATCTTTCATCTTCACAGCAGAGCTAAAAACACCAACTCTCTTTACCCAGCTAAGTCACTCTTTTGTAGCACTCGTCTTCTCATTAGACAGAGCTGTGGCCTGTTAAGGGCAGGCTTGTTCTTAATCTTTGGTGATTAGTACAGCTGCAACTCTTCAGGTGTGAGGCTACTTTCTGCAGTATCTTTATTTTCTTACATTCTATCCTTCCACACTCTCAGAGCCACTGCTTGGGCTCTCTTTGGGTTTGTGCTTCTTGCAGGGCTGAGCAAACCACAGCCAGGCCTTTTTCCACCCACAGAATTCTCACCTCTGCAGCAGCTCTAAAGCTGCCAGAATCAAAGCCAAGGGGGCAGGGGGGACCCTCAGGTGCTGGCTGTCACCTGGGGCTGGGCAGAGCAGGGCTGGGCAATGGCCATCCCTGTGCAGTGGGGCTGGGCCATGGCTGGGCCCCACCCTTGGATGGGCACCCCAACAACATCAGCCACTCCACAATACACAGCACTGTCCCAACAAAATCACAATATTTAATCAACAATATCATCAATAATGTAACATCAATTGATATATTATCACACGAAAGTCAACTTCCATTAATTTGTTTCTCACAATACATACCAGTAAAGAACTGTATTCCTGTTCCGACATCTTTGCCTAAATGCCCCGTAATTTCAATGTTATAATAGTTCAGAGTGATGGGGGTTGTATTTTCCACTCCAAGTGTGGTTGCCCCCTTGTTCAGCTTCCTTGACAAAGCAGAACAAAGAAACACCATTTCTGCCCGTTTAACCAAAAAGCTGCATTTTTGTCCCAGGAGCAGGGAACCAGGTCCTGTACCCCTTTGGAACTGGGATGGGCACCAGTAAGCCACCTTAGTGGGAGCACTGGGAGGGGGATTGCAGAGCCACTAAGCACACTGGGGTTAAGAGGAACAATTCTGAATTTGATTTATGTCTCAACATATGCTACACATGAGATGAAAAATGAACATGTGCTGGGAACCCTGTCCCTGGCAAGGCTTCACACAACAGAGAATCAGGGGAGAGAAAGCTCCAGTGATCGAGCTGTGAGTGATCCCTGCTGGCTGGTGGGACAGATGCCCAGGAAAAAATTCCCAGGAAATCCGGCTGTGGGAGGAGCCATTGCAAATCAAAGCAACACACTCTGACAGAACAGGAGCGTTTTGCTTTGGGTTTCTTGGAAGGATCAGGGGCTTGCTCGGAGGGTCAGCTTGGCCCTCCTCCCCTGTGGGATTGACATTCTCTGACCCTGGGAGAAGCAGTGAGAGAAGCAAAGAATGATCCAAAGAGTTTCTTATCTCATTTACTGCTCCTGTGATTTTCACAAGTGGAATGCATTGTGGAAGATTGTTTACCTGAAGGGAATTGGTAACTGGATTCTGGTGTGAGTGTTTTGATTCACTGACCAATTGAATCCAGATGTGTGTGTGTGGGGACTGTTGGCTGACAGTCATGAGATTGTGTGCAGTGGAGTGCAGTTGAGTGCTTGGCAGATTCAGTTAAAATGTAATGTAATATAAGATAGAATAATATAGTATAATAAAGTAAACAATTAGCCTTCTGATAAGATGGAGTCAGGTGCATCATTTCTCTCGGACGTTGGGCAAAAATATCACCGATACTCCCCCTCCTCACCTTTTCCTCCCGGTGGTCCTTCTTCCCTGTCCGCACCCGTTCTTCCCTGCTTCGCTGCTTCCCCGAGGCAGCTCATTCCTGCTCCTCCTGGACGTTCCTTCATTGCTTCCCCGATGGAGCGGATGCTGCCTGCGCCCACCCGCCCCCTCTGCCGCGTTTCCCACGCTGCCCCCAGCCCCGAGCCTTCTGCACCTGCCCACGGCAGCCCCAGCCCGCGGCAGCCAGCCCAGAGCCACCAGTGCCCAGCACCAGCCCGCAGCCAGCCCGCAGCAGCCCCTGCAGCCATCGCTCGCAATGCCAGAGACACGCAGGTGCCGTCCTTGGAAATCACGCCCAGCCACTCACAAAAGCCATGTGGGCTCGCCCTGGCTTGCAGCACACACACTCCATCTGCCGAGCTGATGCCCACAGAGCGCCCGGGCTTCTTGTGCTAACGCTGTCCCTGTCTTCTGTTTCTCTCTCTGTCCTTTTCCCTTTCTACTCCCTTCTCTCCCCCTTCAGTAAGAACCCTTACGCTCCTTTATCAATAAACAGTTCTCAGATATAATATTTCCGTGTTTGTGCTTCATTTTCATCTGACAAACCTTTCAGCAAGAATCCTCCCCTTTTACAGTGGGATGGGACAGGGGTAGTGGGAGGGGGAATGGGGCAGCCCTGGGTGTACTGCAAGCACTGTGGGGAGAGAATGGGGCAGTCCCTGCGGGTACTTGGGCACTTGGATGGGGCTGGGGAGCCCCTGCAGGTACGAGCAAAGGGATGGGGGAGCCCTTGGGGGTACTGGGAGAGGAAATGGGAGCACAGGGTGCCCTGTGTAGCCTCCCCCTGACCCATGACCACCTCCCTTGGAAGGATGGGCAACCACAGGAGCCACGGAGGGAGCACCCCCAGTGTCACCCAGTGCCTCCCGTTTCCCAGAACATCACAACTTTTGGTGTAGATTGTCATAGATGTCGCTGGGCTCCCATGGTTGCCTTTGCAGCTCCATGTACATCGCCTGAGGATCCTCCAGCGGGTCTTGGGGAGCCCTGTGGGAATAAGGGGGTGTGTGGAAGGGGATGGGAGGTGCTGGGGGTTTGGGTAAAAGGTGTATCATGGCTGGAGCCTGCACCCACCTTTCCTGGTGCTTCCCGGCAGCTGCAGAGGAAAGAGGGGAGGGGTAACTGTGGGGTCCCCAGGGCCCTGACTGCTCTCAGGATTCCTGAACTCCTATGAGACCCTCAATCTTCAACAGGACCCTCATGCATCCCTGGAGTACCCCAGAATTTATGAACATCCTCAGTGCCCCGAATCAACTCAGCCTTTAGTACCCAAAGCCCAGGAGGGACAGAGACCCCCCAAGTACCCCCAGGGCCCCTGAAAGAACCCCCAGCATCCCTGAACAACCCTCCTGCACCTCCCCAAGCTCTACAGAACCCCAGCCAATGTCACAACTCTGGGATTGTGAATGCCACACTCTCGTTTCCCAATTATGGGGGCCTCTACAGTCGCCTTGGACCCCTGTCCCCCCATTGTCACCCACCCACACGGTGCCACCAGTTCCAGGCCACAATGACACCCACGAGCAGGAGCAGGAACAAAAGGGCCCCACCGACCCCTGCGGCCACTGCAAGAAACAGAGGGGAACACATCAGGGTCACCCATCACCCCCGGGGTCTTGCATCCCCGAGTAACCCTGTGTGACTCCACCTGTGACTCTGTGTTTCTCTGTGTCCCACGCTGTCACCTCCAGGGCCAGCTCAGGGCTGAGCGCCTGCAACACGCGGTGCCCGTCCTGTCCCAGCTGGTTGGTGGCCATGCACTGGTAGGTGCCCCAATGTCCCACATCGATGTCCCTGAGCTCCAGGAGGGGACCCTGGGCTACCTCCTGCCCATTGTGCAGGGTCATGGGGTCACCTGCACGCACCTGGTGTGATGGGGGACTGGGGATGATGGTGGCATTGGCCACAGGCACTGTGGGGACATAAAGAAGGCTGGCACTGTGCGAGGTGGGATGGGGGTGCTGCGGTTGGGTCACCCCCAGCCCGAGGGTCCCGCTCACCCAGGACGGTGACATTCAGGGGGTCACTCTCGGCCACGCTGTCCCCATTGCTGACCCGGCACCGGTACTGGCCGCTGTCATTGTCCCCAACGTGGTGCAGCTCCAGGTGGGGGCTGGTGCCCAGCAGTGCCCCTGAGCCCTCCCGGTGCCAGGAGAAGGACAGGGGACCTGTCCCTGTGGCCACCACGCAGCTCAGCACCAGGCGGTCCCCGAGTGCCACCTGTCCCCTGGGGGGCTGTGCTGACAGGGACACCCCCGAGAGCGGGACCCCTGTGGGAGGGGGTGACAGAAGGGGACAGTGAGGGACCTTGGGGGTAAGGGAGGGGAAGAGGGATCCCAGTGAGGGAGAGGGGGTGAAGAGACTGGGGGGTCTTGAAAGGGACTCCAAGGAAGGATGGGGGGTCAGGGAAGGGACACCTGGTGAGGGAGGGGGTTGAATCCAGGGAGGGTACAGGGACCCAAGGGAGGGGATGGTGAGACCTGGGGAATGTGATGGGACTTCAGAGAGGGGGGAGGGGACCTCGGGAGGGGTGAAGGGACCCAGTGAGGGATGGGGTCTCCTGGCACTGATGGAGGTCCCCAGACAGTGATGGGGGACCCGAGCAGACCGTGAGGGCTCCCTGTGCCCATCCCCGCACTCACTGTGCACCGTGACATGGAGCCGGGCTCTGCTCTTCCGCACGACCCCCCTCAGAGCGCACCTGGCAGCTGTAGTTCCCCGAGTGGGAGACCCCCAGGGCAGGCACCAGCAGCTGCGGGGATCCCTAAGGGCCCCCACCACCTGCCCGTCCTGGTAGAACACGTGCAGGAGGGGGGCTCTGGGCTGCAGGGGGCTGGGGGTGCTGAGGCAGCTGAGAGTCAGGGGGGGACCCCTCGGTGGGCTTGGGGTGACCCTCCAGCACCAGCACCGAGAAGAGCTCAGGGAAGGAGAGGGGAGGTGAGGACTGTGACTCTGAGTCTGCTGGGAAGGGGCTTTGGAGGTGTCAGGAGATCAGAATTCCAACTGTGGGGGTGCTCACCGTGCACTGTCACTGTCACTGCTGCTGACAATAAAAGAAAGTGCCTCACCAAGCCACCGCAGCTGTAGTGACCGCTGTGGTGCAGCTGCAGAGGGGACAGGGACAGCTCGGTTCCCCTGAGGGACCCCCACAGATCCTTCTCCTCCCAGTAAAATTGCACCCTGGTGACCGGGTTGTCCTGCCGGCCCCGGCAGCTCAATGTCACTGTGTCCCCCTCCAGCAGTGCCCATGCTGGCACCTGCAGCACCAGCTCATCTGTGGGACAGGAGGGTCCCATCTCACTGAGAGGCTTGAGAAAGGTCCAAGGAGGGTCCCCATGGCACTGGGGACATGTGGGTGCACTGGTCTGCACTGGGATGTTCCTGTGTGCAGGGCACCACACAATGGGTGTGAGGCCACCCACAGAGTGGAGCCCACCCAGATCTATCAGCGGCCACCCAGATGATTTAAGATCCCCACTCACCATCTAAGACCCTAACGGGGGGGCTGTGCCCACTGCCAGGTCTGTCACACGTGTAGGTGCCACTCTCAGTGACACTCAGGTGGTCGAGTCCCTGCTGCGCCCAGAGCTGCCCATCCTTATACCAAGTTGTGGCACCAGTGGTCCCCGAGCCCTGGCAGGTCAGTGTCACCCGGTCCCACAGCACCGCCGGCCTCCAGGGGGGCTCCACCAGTGTAGAGAGCTTTTTGGATAATTGGTTAGCTGAGAAAGGACATTTCGATGTGATACCGATGGATAAGGATAGGGGAAACAAGCTGGGAACTAAGCAACCAGTGTCCAATCACTGACAAAGGTCACAGTGACCTTCTCTGAAATGGAAAGACGGGGGAGAAAATTGCTTGCCAGAAAATGTAGATATCTTAAGTAGAGAAGCTAGAAGAATGCAAACATAGAAGCAAAATAATTGTTAGAAAATAGAAGTAGGTGTGGTTGATCTAAGTGTGCTTTAACCAATAATGAGCTCAGCTTTTGCAATATGTATAAGCTTCATTAACACCAATATAAATATGTGTGAGTTTTCAATAAACTTCGGGATTTGCTATTCACGCATATGGTGTGTCGCATTTCTCTCGCCGTTCACGACACACCGGGAGCTGGGTGGTCTGGGCACCTGTGGGTGACAGGGGACACCAGCCTGCCATGGCCAGTGTGGGGCTCGGGACAGTGGGGTGGGGCCATGGCATCCCCTGAGGACTCACCAGCGAGGCCGAGGGTCTGGGCTGGAAGGGAGAAGGGACAGGGCTGGGTGAGGGTGGTACCATGGGGACAGAGGCACCGGGGGCACAGGGTGTGGGAGATGTCCCCAAACTGTCCCCATAGGGGACAGCAGTACATTCCTGTCCCCCTTCCTCTATCCCCACAGCCACTAGAGCATGGTGACCTCATGCTCTTGCTCTGCTTGCATTGGAGACCTCAGGGGATCCTGCAGCCCCCCTGTGCCCCCTACCCTCCCCATCCCCTGGGTGTCAGGCCCGTGTCCGGGGCACTCACCCCACAGGAGCAGCACCACCTTCCCGGCCATCCCGGGTTCCCCAGCCATGTACACTGGCTGTCACTCGCTGCTGTGGCCACCGCTCCCCTGGCTGGCGGCTCTTCGGATGAAGGGGAAGGAAGCGAGGTCACGTCCATCCCCATGTGTAGGTGGCCCTTGATGGGGGCAGGGTGGCCACAAGGTGGGGACAGGCTGGGGACAAGGCTGGGTGGGACAAGGTGGGAGATGGAGTTCCCAGGAGGGAGGGGCTCAATGGGTTTGGGGAGCCAGGGATGGGTGTCCAGGAGAATGGGGGTCCCAGGGATGGGGTCCCTGAACAATGGGGGTCCTGAAGAGGGGGAGTCACCTAGGATTGGGGTGGGGGGCATGGAAATATGGATCCCAGGGCTGGGGAGACTCAGGGATAGGAATCCTAATGGAACGTGGGCTCCAGGGATTTGGAGTCATGGGATGGGGGTTCTTTGGAGGTGGATGATGGGAGAATGGGGGAGCTGAGAGGATGAAGGTCCTGGGGGATGGGAGATTTCAGGGCTTGGAATGAACAGGAGAGGGTTCCTTGGGAATGGGTTCCTGGGCCATGGAGATCGTGGGGAATGTCAGAACAGCGATGGGGCTCCCAGGCAAGGTGGGACATACGGAATGGGGGTGCCATGGTTGGGGACCAGGGGAACGGAGGTGCCAGGGATGGGCAGTGGCTTGATGGACACAGGGATCTCAGCTCCTTCCCTGGGTGCCTCAGATTTTGGAGTGACCCAGGGCCCAGCACTGCCCCCCCTGGGGTGCTCATTTCCTGTGCAGGCATCACATGGGGGTCCTGGGCAGCTCTGCCTCTGTGCCCTCCCCTGCCCTTGACTTTCTCCGCTCTTTATTTCTCTTTTTTCCTTATTTTCCTCACTTTTGTGCCACATCCCCTCTGCCCCTGTTCCTGGCTCAGAAATCCCGGGGAGCACCTGAGCAAGGAATGGGCTGGGGGGAGCCAGGGTAGGGGGAAAATGGGGAGCAGAGGAGGCAGGCAAGGGTGGGGAGGCTGGGGGGGATGGAGGTGTTGGGCTGTGCGCCCTCAACACTTTCACTTCATTTTTCCTGGACAAGAAGGAAGAGGCCGTTTGTGCTGAGAGTCAGATGGGAAACGGGGGGTTCTGTCCTGGGGGGGCACATCCAGAGGCTCCTGTCCTGGGGGGATCCTGTCCCAGGGGGTGACACATCCTGGCATGGGGCGTCCTGTCCCAGGGGTGGCAGTTCCGGAAATGTCCCTGCACATTCCTGGCCGGGTGCCTGTCCCAGGGGTGGCACATCCTGGGGACCCCTGTCAATGCAAGGCTGGGGCCCAGCCATGGCCCAGCCCCACTGCACAGGGATGGCCATTGCCCAGCCCTGCTCTGCCCAGCCCCAGGTGGCAGCCAGCACCTGAGGGTCCCCCCTGCCCCCTTGGCTTTGATTCTGGCAGCTTTAGAGCTGCTGCAGAGGTGAGAATTCTGTGGGTGAAAAAAGGCCCTGCCTCTGGTTTGCTCAGCCCTGCAAGAAGCACAAACCCCACTGGGAGCTCAAGCAGTGGCTCTGTGAGGGCCTTTGATGGTTTTCAGAGCAGGGCTGGCTGGAAACTGCCCCTGCAGGTTCAGCTGTGGGGGAACCAGTCCGGAAATGCAGCAATTGATCATTTGTTCCTGTCCCCAAGGGACTGAGAAAACCACAAAACTTCTGCAAATCCCACACCAATCTGCTCAACAACCTGACCTGGACCCTCCTTCTAGAACAAAACCTTCAGCCCTTTGGAACCTCATGGAAAGAATGTTTGGGTTCTGGATGTGCACAGCAGAAGAGAGGGAAAAGTGTGGAAATATTGAGCAGGGGCTGCACACGAGGGGCTGGGGAACAGGGGTGTCACAGCATCAGCAGGGAGTGCCCAGGCAGGGGAATTCAGGGCAGGCTGGAGTGGATTTACCAGGGAATCAGACCCTGAGGCACACAGGGTCATTTCCACAGATTCCTGTGCACTGTCCCAAGCCTGGACAGAGCTTCTCCCCTTCCTCCATGGGAAGTCAATCAAGTTTCAGGGTGGGAATGTGAAAAATGGGGAGAGTTCCTAAATATGGCCCAAGAAAAGGCTTCCTTAGGGGCTGGGTTACTGCCCAGCAGGCAGGGAACAATCCCATGGAGCTGTTGGACACAGGGAGATTCCACCCTCTGTGTTATCCACAAGAAAATGCTGCTGTGGGATGCACCAAGGGGCTCCTAAAGGGAGCCAAAAAGTCTCATTTCTTTGTGATTTGTTTGTGTTTTTATTGTGAGGGACTTGTTGGGACAGAAAGCGTTATAAGGATTCTACAAACCAGAGCATTTTATGAGTTGCCAATTTGATTTTTGCTGAGTTTGTTCTTTATTGGGAAAATAATGGAAATAATGGTGTGGCAAAGATTTTTGCTTTTATTCTATGGATGTGTAATTTTGTCTGAACCAATTGGGCATCAAGTGTTGCCTGGGATGGCTGAGCCAGAAAATGGGGGGACCTGACCGAGGGGTGAGTGGGGCAGGGACACAGAGACTCCCAGGAGAGCCATGGGGTGCCCCAGGGTGGGGACTGTGCTGGGCTCTGAGTCACCCCAAAATCTGAGGCACCCCAGGAAGGAGCTGTGACCCCCGTGCCCACCCAGCCACTGCCCATCCCTGGCACTCCCATTCCCCTGGGAACCCAACCATGGGACCCCCATTGCCTTGGTCTCTCCTCCCTGGGGACCCCCATCCCAGGACTGACATTGCCCAGCCCCACCATTGCCTTGATCCCATCCCATGGGCTGCTTCTTCCCCTGGAACCCCCATTCCCGAGGGTCCCCTTTTTCCCCCTGCCCCCCCAGCCCTGGCACCCACACACCATGACCCCAAATCCCTGGGGACCATGTTCCCACAGCACCCCCATCCCTGAATGCCCCCAGGCATGGAAACCCCAATTCCCCTGGACCCCCATTCTGCTGGACACCCATCCTTGGTTCCCCACATCCCCTGAGCTCCCCAGTCCTGCCAAGACCATCCCCCACCATGTCCCCAGGCTGTCCCACCATGTCCCCAGCCTGTGCCCATCTTGTGGCCACCCTGCCCCCATCAAGGGCCACCTCCATGTTGGGACAAGATGTGACCTCGCTTCCTTGCCCTTCATCCCAAGAGCCGCCAGCCAGGGGAGCGGTGGCCACAGCAGCGAGTGACAGCCAGTTGTCACAAGCCATCCTCACGGATGGGTTTCGTGATGGTTTGTGATCTCAGAGTGCAAGAAGAACCAACACGGTCGAAGGGGGTTTGCAGTGATAATCAAAACAAATCACCTTTATTGAAATAACCACAGTGAAAATGCCTTGGGGAGGAATTGGGGGAAAGGGAAAAATAAAAGGGAAAAGAGGGAGGAAAAAGAAAAAGGTATGTAGCTACCAAACGTAGTACTGTGGTGTCCTTTGGTGTCCAGCTGATGGAGTTCACCAGGTCACGTCCAGGGAGATCTCAGGGGTGCAGCCCATCTGCACTCTAATAATACCCTTTTTTGATGGGGGGAGGGGAATAGATCTGGAAACCGAATCAAAGGTAGTCTATTCTATCCTCGGGGAAAAGAATGGTATTTGGAAAGGGTACACACAGTCCATATTCTCTGCAGTGGGTGAGAGCCATTGTCTTCGTGGTCCAATGCTCCCACCTGCAACATCCATCTTGCTTTGGTCAGCTTGCCTCCCCCCGCACACCTCCCTGGGGTTGGGGGTTTCAGTCCCAGGCCTTGGAAAGTATGAGAGGGGGCCTTCTCACATAGGGGTCTCATGTCTGGGTTTTTCTCTGGTGAAGAGGCTTCTTACATTTCATTTTGTCTGTCACGGTGATTGCAAACGAGCCAGAGGGGTCTTCTTAGGAGGACCAGCCAGAACTCAGGAGAAATTCAGCCAGGCCAAGAGAAAAATCCCACAGCTATTGTTGCAAAAGGTCAGAATGTCCTTCTTTCTTCTTGTTGAGCTCAGTGTAGCATATAGTAAATACACCTGTGAAAACAAAACTTTAACAATGCTCTCAGGTCTCGGGGCCTGGCTGGCATATGACTTTCTCCTACAGGGCTAGACAGGGGGGTCTTTTCTTCAGTGTTCCCCCAATGATGATCATGTGGCAGATGAGGGATATTTCAGACAGACTCTCACACCAGTCCACATGGCTCGCAACACCGGGATGGCTGGGATGGTGATGCTGTTCCTTTGGGGTGAGTGCCCTGGGCATGGGCCTGAAAGCCTGGGGATGAGGAGGAGAGGGAGCAAAGGGGGGCTGCAGAGTCCCCTGAGGTCCCAAGTGCCAGCAGTGCCAGTCTGTGTTAGCCACAGTGGACATTGGTTGGACTGGGGATGTAGGGTGACTTTGGGGACAAGAACAGGGGGCCGGAATTTGGGGATGGGGATGTGGGGACAGGAATGTGGGGACTGGCACCTTTGGGCTCCGGTAGCTGTGGGGATAGGGTGGGGGACAAGGGAACTGGGATGCAGGGACAGAAAGGGACACGTTCCTGTTCCCAAGGTATCTGTGCCACACAGATGTGGTGCACAGGTGGCTGTGACACAGACATGTCCCCCTGCTTTGCCAAATCTTTTGGGGGCCACCCCCACACACTTTCTCACAAGAACTGCTGTCCCCATGGAGACACTTTGGGGACAGCCCCCACACCCCGTGACCCATGAACCTCTGTCCCTGCAATGCCACCCCCACCCAGCCCTGTCCCTTCTCCCTTCCAGCCCAGACCCTCGGCCTCGCTGGTGAGTCCTCGGGGGATGCCATGGCCTCACCCTGCTGTCCCCAGCCCCACACTGGCCCTGGCAGGCTGGTGTCCCCTGTCACCCACAGGTGCCCAGACCACCCAGCTCCTCGTGGAGCCGCCTTGGAGACCTGTGATGCTGTGGGACCGGGTGACACTGACCTGCCAGGGTTTGGGGACCGCTGGTGCCACCACCTGGTACAAGGACAGGAAGCGATGGGGGCATCAGGGACCTGACCATTTCACTTTCACCGAGAGTGGCACCTGTGAGTGTGACAGACCCGGCACCAGGTTCAGCCCCCCTGTGACTGTCTTATATGGTTAGGGAGGTTTGGGTGTCCCCAGCCTGGCACCCACGGGGACCCCAAGGGCTCTGGGTGGGCTCCGCTCCATGGGTCACCTCCTGTGTGACCAGAGCCCATCCCCTGCTCTGGGGACATTCCAGAGCATCCCAGACTGGGGGGATCCCAGTGTTGGCATTGGGAACCCCTGGTGCACTGGGTGTGACCCAGTGGGGAGGTCTTGGTGCCATGGGATGTGACAGGATCCCTCTGTCCCCCAGACTGGCTGGTGCTGCAGGTGCCTGCGCAGGCGCTGCTGGAGGGGGACACGGTGACCCTTCAGTGCTCGGTGCAGGTGGGATCAGCCCTTCTCACCTTCACCTGGTTGCACAACGGGCAGGAGGTAGCCCGGGGTCCCCTCCTGGAGCTCAGGGACATCAATGTGGGACATTTGGGCACCTACCGGTGTGTGGCCACCAACCAGCTGGACCTGCACTGCGTGTTCCAGGCACCCAGCCCTGAGCTGGTCATGGCTGTGACACTGCAACAAAGGTGGGGCCACACGGGGTCATCAGGGAGTGCAGGACACTCAGGGTTCAGGGTAACCCTGATGTGTCCCCTTCTGTTACTTGCAGTGGCCACAAGGGTCGGTGGGGCCTTTTTGTTCCTAGTCCTGCTCGTGGGTGTCATTGTAGCCTGGCACCCGTGGCACCACCTGGGTGGGTGACAATGGGGGGACAGGGGTCCCAGGGAGCTGTAGAGACCCCCAAAGTTGGGGAGCAATAGGGCAGCACGCACAGCCCCAGAACTGTGCCCTTGGCTGGGGGTGCTGATGGGGTTTGGGGAGGTGCAGGAGGGTCCTGCGGGGATGTTGGGGGTTCTTTCAGGGGCCCTGGGGGTAATTTGGGGGGTCTCTATCCCTGCTGGGCTTTGGATATTGAGGCTGAGTTGGTAGGGGGCACTGGGGAGGTTCATGGATTCTGGGAGCTCCAGAGATGTTTTGGGGTCCTGAGGAAAATTGAGGGTCCTGTGGGGGTTCAGCAATCCTGAGAGGGGTCAGAGCCCGGGGAACCCCCACAGTCACCCCTCCCCTCTTTGCTTTGAAGCTGCCAGGAAGTAGCAAGAACGGTGAGTGGGAGGCTCAAACCACATTCTCCCCTTTTACCACAACCCCCAAGACCTCCCATTCCCTCCCCCACATCCCCTTTATTCCCTCAGGGCCCCCCCGGATCACCCGGCCCCCCCAGAGGAGGGGGAGGTGC
This sequence comes from Agelaius phoeniceus, assembly GCF_051311805.1. Lineage (NCBI taxonomy): Eukaryota > Metazoa > Chordata > Aves > Passeriformes > Icteridae > Agelaius > Agelaius phoeniceus. Next base: position 5,522,041 of record NC_135295.1, read on the forward strand.
TGTACACCCAGGTCGTGGTCACCAAGAGGGCAGGGGGTGAGTATGGGGGGGACACACACAGAGGGACACGTCACCCACCAGTGTCACCCCACCCAGATCCCACAGCCCGTGTCTCTCGCAGCATCCCACTGTGCCACCACCCTCCAGGATCCCCAGGTGACCAACGCGGAGCTGCAGGGACCCCAGGGGCGACCGCGGGAACCCAGTGACATCTACGGGAATGTGCTGTGACACTGGGGGGAACTGGGGGCACTGGGGGTCCCCACCCATGGGCACCCACTCGTGTCTGTGCTGCCACTAAAAACTGCCCCTCCTGCTCCCCGTGGAGGCACAAAGATGCCAAAGAGCTGAGAGAAGAACAATTTCATGAAACAGCAACGAGAGAGAATGAAACCAACAGCAACCGCAACAAGGCTGAGAGTCCAAATGGTCACGCAAGGACCGATTTCTAGGGAAAGCCACAACGAGGAACAAACCCCAGATGTTTCCCTCAGCACGTTTCTCCACCAGAGGAACTGGTAGGGCCCTGGACCTTGCTTGCTCTGGTGGCCAAAGCAGCCTTCAGGAGGCTCTGGATTCTCCTGTTCCCAGTCCCTAACCTCTCCTCTGCTGTGTTCCCCTCACGATGATCTCACAAAGGCCCAAGGGGCGTTCTGGAGTCTCCCCTATTGCCAGGGTAGTCGGGATCAAGCCATGGTACAGGGCGGGTTGTCAGAGACAGGAAAATTTGATGAATGGAGACATTTTGGAGCAGCTGTGTTTGGCAGGGGTGGGTCAAGGCTTTCATTTAAATGAGAAATCTCTGTCAAGGAAAGAGGGAATTTTCTCAGAATGGAAAGAAGACCCATGTCTAAAATTTTTTAAATTTGAAAAATGATGAGGCTTGCAGGCCAAAATGTGGGAAAAGGAATAATAGCTCTTTACCGGGAAATTTATAAAGCAGAACAGAACAAACAACACAAACCCAGAACTTTCCGTCCTGCTCAGCGCAGTTGGTTTTTGTGGCAGTTATAACCGCGGCCAGCAGGGGGCGCTGCAGGGAGCACTCCCGGCCAGCAGGGGGCGCCCCGCTCCAGCTCCATCCCCTCAGGGGCCGTGGCGGCCTCGGGCGGGAGGCAGGAGGGCAAATCGCTCCTTTTGCAAACTCACGGCCACCAATCGCTCCTGGCACCACCACCGGCAGTGGGCAGAAGCCGCCAAGGCAGCAGGTTGGATCCCAGTGCCCACTGGCAGCGTAGCAGTGTCCCGGGGCCAGGCACACGCCCTGTGCAGCACCCGTGACCGCTCTCCATGATCCCGAATGGAAGGAAGGCAGAGCCTGACCCCAGGCAGGTCTCGGGTCCACAGCAGCACCTCTGGTGGCTTTACACCACAATTCCTACAAACCCTCAGCCTTTCACTCAGGTGAGGAGGGCAGGGATGGAGCAGCTTTGGGGACACCTGGAATCCAGACAGGGTCACTCCCCACAATGGCCAGAGCTCCTGCTCGATATTTCCACACTTTTCTCTCTTATCTGATGACCACAGCCTGAGGCCAAACATTCTTTCTATGAGGTTTCAGAAGGCCGCAGGTTTTGTTCAAAATGAAGGCCCACTTCACCTTGTTAAGCAGAGAGCTGTTGTCTTTGCAGTAGTTCTGGGGCTCCCCCAGTCCCTTGTTGAGAGGGAAAAAATGATCACTTGCTGCATTTCTGGATTGATTCCCTCTCAGCTACCCCTGCAGGGGCAGTTTCCAGCCAGCCCTGCTCTGAAAAGCATCAAAGGCCCTCACAGAGCCACTGCTTGGGCTCCCTTTGGGGTTTGTGCTTCTTGCAGAGCTGAGCAAACCACAGGCAGGCCTTCTCCCTCATAGAATTCTCACCTCTGCAGCAACTCTAAAGCTGCCAGAATCAAAGCCAAGGGGGCAGGGGAGATCCTCATGTCCTGGCTGCCACCTGGTGCTGGGCAGAGCAGGGCTGGGCAATGGCCATCCCCGTGCAGTGGGGCTGGGCCATGGCTGGGCCCCGGCTGGGCCCAAGTCTTAAATGGACACCCCAACAACATCAGCCACTCCACAATACACATCACTGTCCCAACACTAACAACATCACAATATTTAATCAACAATATCATCAATAATGTAATATCAATTCATATCATATCCAGCAAAGGTCAACTTCCATTAACTTGTTTCTCACAGTACATACTATTAAAGAACTCTTATTCCTGTTCCCACATCTTTGCCTAAAAGCCCCGTAATTTCAATGTTACAATAATTCAGAGTGAGGGGGGTTGTATTTTCCATTCCAATGGAGGTTCCCACCTTGTTCAGCTTCCTTGACAGAGCAGAACAAAGAAACACCATTTCTGCCTGTTTAACAAAATAGTTGCATTTTTGTCTCAGGAGCAGGGAACCAGCTCCTGCACCCCTTTGGAACTGGGACGGGCACCAGCAAGCCACCTTAGTGGGAGCACTGGGACGGGGGATTGCAGAGCCACTAAGCACACTGGGGTTAAGAGGAACAAATCTCAATTTGATTTATGTCTTAACATATGCTACACATGACTGATTAATTACTCTGTGGTTGTCCATGTGCTGGGAACCCTGTCCCTGGCGAGGCCTCACACAACAGAGAATCAGGGGAGAGAAAGCTTCAGTGATCTGGCTGTGAGTGACCCCCACTGGCTGGTGGGACAGATGCCCGGGAAAAATGTCTGGGGAAAAAATGCCCGGGAAATCGGGCTGTGGGAGGAGCCTTTGCAAATCAAAGCAGCAAACTGTGACACAACAGGAGCGTTTTGCTTTGGGTTTCTTGGAGGGATTGGGCGCTTGCTCAGAGGGTCAGCTTGGCCCTCCTCCCCTGTGGGATTGACATTCTCTGAACCTGGGAGAAGCAGTGAGAGAATCAAAGAATGATCCAAAGAGTTCTTATCTCATTTACTGCTCCTGTGTTTTTCACAAGTGGAATGCATTGTGGAAGATTGTTTACCTGAAGGGAATTGGTAACTGGATTCTGGTGTGAGTGTTTTGATTCACTGACCAATTGAATCCAGGTGTGTGTGTGTGGGGACTGTTGGCTGACAGTCATGAGATTGTGTGCAGTGGAGTGCAGTTGAGTGCTTGGCAGATTCAGTTAAAATGTAATGTAATATAAGATAGAATAATATAGTATAATAAAGTAAATAATAAGCCTTCTGAAAAGATGGAGTCAGATGCATCATTCCTACCAGTCATCAGGCAAAAATATCACCGATACTCCCTCCCTCACCTTTTCCTCCCGGTGGTCCTTCTTCCCTGTCCGCACCCGTTCTTCCCTGCTTCGCTGCTTCCCCGAGGCAGCTCATTCCTGCTCCTCCTGGACGTTCCTTCATTGCTTCCCCGATGGAGCGGATGCTGCCTGCACCCACCCGCCACCTCTGCCGCGTTTCCCACGCTGCCCACAGCCCCGAGCCTGCTGCACCTGCCCACGGCAGCCCCAGCCCGCGGCAGCCAGCCCAGAGCCACCAGTGCCCAGCACCAGCCCGCAGCCAGCCCACAGCAGCCCCTGCAGCCATCGCTCGCAATGCCAGAGACACTCAGGTGCCGTCCTTGGAAATCACGCCCAGCCACTCACAAAAGCCATGTGGGCTCGCCCTGGCTTGCAGCACACACACTCCATCTGCCGAGCTGATGCCCACAGAGCGCCCAGGCTTCTTGTGCTAACGCTGTCCCTGTCTTCTGTTTCTCTCTCTGTCCTTTTCCCTTTCTACTCCCTTCTCTCCCCCTTCAGTAAGAACCCTTACCCTCCTTTATCAATAAACAGTTCTCAGATAGAATATTGCCGTGTTTGTGCTTCATTTTCATCCGAGAAACCTTTCAGCAAGAATCCTCCCCAAATCCCCCTTTTACAGTGGGATGGGACAGGGGTAGTGGGAGGGGGAATGGGGAGCACAGGGTGCCCTGTGTAGCCTCCCCCTGACCCATGACCACCTCCCTTGGAAGGATGGGCAGCCACAGGAGCCATGGAGGGAGCACCCCCAGTGTCACCCAGTGCCTCCTGCTTCCCAGAGCATCACAACTTTTGCTGTAGATTGTCATAGATGTCACTGGGTTCCCACGGTTGCCTTTGCAGCTCCATGTATGTCGCCTGAGGATCCTCCAGCGGGGGTGCCAGGGGGTCTTGGGGGGCCCTGTGGGACTAAGGGGGTGTGTGGAAGGGGATGGGAGGTGCTGGGGGTTTGCGTAAAAGGTGTATCATGGCTGGAGCCTGCCCTCACCTTTCCTGGTGCTTCCTGGCAGCTGCAGAGGAAAGAGGGGAGGGGTGACTGTGGGGTCCCCAGGGCCGTGACTGCTCTCAGGATTCCTGAACTCCCATGAGAACATCAGTCTTACCCAGGACCCTCATGCATCCCTGGAGCCCCCCAGAATTCATGAACATCCTCCGTACCCCAAATCAACTCGGCCTTAAGTACCAAAAGCCCAGGAGGGACAGAGGCCCCCCAGACACCCTAGGGCCCCTGAAAGAACCCTCAACGTCCCTGAACAACCCTCCAGCACCTCCCCAAGCTCTACAGCACCCCCAGCCAATGTCACAACTCTGGGATTGTGAATGCCACACTATCGTTCCCCAATTATGGGGGCCTCTACAGTCCCCTGGGACCCCTGTCCCCCCATTGTCACCCACCCACACGGTGCCACCAGTTCCAGGCCACAATGACACCCACGAGCAGGAGCAGGAACAAAAGGGCCCCACTGACCCCTGCGGCCACTGCAAGAAACAGAGGGGGATCATTCAGGGTCACCCATCACCCCAGGGGTCCTGCACTCCCTGGTTACCCTCTGGGACCCCACCTGTGTCCCTGTGTGTCCCTGTGTCCTGCGGTGTCACGTCTAGGGCACCGGGGGTGATGGTGGCATCGGCCACGGGCACTGCGGGGACAGAGACAGGGCTGACGGCACAGGGTGGGTCTGGCAGCCGGTGTGGGGGGGACAGGGATGGGGGATGGGTGTGATGGGGGATGTCAGGGATGGGGTCATAACACAGAAGGGTGTGGGCAGAAGGGGAGTAATAGAAGGACCAAGGAAATTTTTGTTGGGGACTTGGAGATGCCCAATCAGGGGACCCAAGGTGTCTGTGGGGGCTCCCTGTGCCCATCCCGCACTCCCTGTGCACCATGACATGGAGCCAGGTGCTGCTTTTCCCCACGGCCCCCCGCCTCAGGGTGCAGCTGACAGCTGTAATTCCCTGAGTGTGAGACCCCCAGGGCGGGCACCAGCAGCTGTGGGGACCCCTGCGGGTCTCCCACCATCTTCCCATCCCGGTAGAACACGTGCAGGAGGGGGGCTCGGGGCCGCAGGGGGCTGGGGGTGCTGAGGCAGCTGAAAGTCAGGGGGGACCCCTGGGTGGGCTTGGGGGGACCCTGCAGCACCGGCACTGAGAAGAGCTCAGGGAAGGAGAGGGGAGAGGGAATTTTGGCCCCGAGTCCCTGGGGAGGGGCTGTGGGGGTATCGGGGTGGGGACTTTGTGGTGCTCACCGTGCACTGTCACTGTCACTGGTGGTGACTCCCTCCACCCCCAGGGTCCCACCTTGCCCCTGCAGCTGTAGTGGCCACTGTGGCTCAGCTGCAGAGGGGACAGGGACAGCTCAGTGACATCGGGGAACACCCCCAGTTCCTTTCCCTCGTGGTAGAAGGACACCGAGGTGACCGTGCTCTTCCAATAGCCCCGGCAGCGCAGTGTCACCGTGTCCCCCTCCAGCAGCGCCCGCGCCGGCACCTGCAGCACCAGCCCGTCTGGGGGACAGAGGGGATTCATCACATCACAGGGATCTCAAGGGTCCCGCGTACATTGGGACCCTCACTGAGTCACACCCAGTGCACCAGAGGTCATCAATTCCACAAACAGGGTCCTCTCGCTCGGGGATGCTCTGGGATGTCCCTAGAGCAGGGGATGGGCTCTGGTCACACAGGAGGTGACCCATGGAGCGGAGCCCACCCAGACCCCTTGGGGTGCCCGTGGGTCCCAGGCTGTGGACAGCCAAACCCCCCTCACCTTCTGAGACAATCACAGGGGGCTGAGTCCAGTGCCAGGTCTGTCACATGTGTAGGTGCCACTCATGTTGACAGTGATGTGTTCAGGTCCCTCCTGCTCCCAGTGCTGCCCGTCCTTGTACCAGGTGGTGGCACCGGCTGTCCCAGAGCCCTGGCAGGACAGGGTCCCCCAGTCCCACAGCACCGCCGGCCTCCAGGGGGGCTCCACCAGGAGCTGGGTGGTCTGGGCACCTGTGGGTGACAGGGGACACCAGCCTGCCAGGGCCAGTGTGGGGCTGGGGACGGTGGGGTGGGGCCATGGCATCCCCCGAGGACTCACCAGCGAGGCTGAGGGTCTGGGCTGTAAAGAAGAAGGAATGGACAGGGCTGGGTGGGGGTGGCACTGTGCAGTCAGAGGCACGGGGGCAGGGGGAGTGGGGGCTGTCCCTGAAAAATGTCTGAGTGGTTGCATTGGTGTGACACAGAGGTCTAAAGGACAGGGACCCCACAGCCCCCCTGTGCCCCCTCCCCTCCCCATCCCCGGGGTGTCAGGCCCATGCCCGGGGCACTCACCCCACAGGAGCAGCGCCACCTTCCTGGAAATCCCGGTGTCCCCAGCCATGTGCACTGGCTGTCACTCGCTGCTGTGGCCACCGCTCCCCCGGCTGGCGGCTCTTCCGATGAAGGGGAAGGAAGCGAGGTCACGTCCGTCCCCATGCGTAGGTGGCCTTTGGTGGGGGCAGGGTGGCCACAAGCTGGGTAGAGGCTGTGGGTAGGGTGGGGACAGCCTGGGGACATGGTGGGGGATGGTGTTGCCAGGAGTGGGGGGCTCAGGGGATGTGGGAACCAAGGATGGGTGTCCAGGAGAATGGGAGTCCACTGCAATTGGGGTCTCCATGCCAGGAGGGATTCAGGGATGGGGGTGCTGTGGGAACATGGTCCCCAGGGATTTGGGGTCATGGCATGTGGGTGCCAGGGCTGGGGGTGCAGGGGGAAAAAGGGGACCCTCGGGAATAGGGGTTCTGGGGGAAGAAGCAGCCCATGGGATGGGATCAAGGCAATGGTGGGGCTGGGCAATGTCAGTCCTGGGATGGGGGTCCCCAGGGAGGAGAGACCAAGGCAATGGGGGTCCCATGGTTGGGTTCCCAGGGGAATGGGGGTGCCAGGGATGGGCAGTGGCTGGGTGGGCACGGGGGTCACAGCTCCTTCATGGGGTGCCTCAGATTTTGGGGTGACTCAGAGCCCAGCACAGTCCCCACCCTGGGGCACCCCATGGCTCTCTGTGTTCTCTGCCCCCCACACCCCTGGGCTTTTTCCTGTCTCCCCACATTTCCTGGCTGAACCATCCCAGGGAACAGCTGGGAGAATCCCAGGAAGGGAAAAAAGGGGTTCGGAGGTGCCGGCAGTGGTTTCAGGGCTGTGGGGGATGGGGCTCCCTGTCTGTGACCCCCCAACTCTTTCTCTTTCCTGCAGCGGTTTGTGCTGAGGCAAGGACATGAATTCTGTCCAGGGGGCACATCCAGAGGGGTCCAGCCTTTAGGGAAAAGGGCAGCTCTGCTGTGCTGACACCCGGCTCTTGTCCCAGGCTCTTGTCCCTGGGAGCTCCTCCTCGTTCTGGGGGTGCCACATCCTTGGGGATTCCTTTCCCAGAGGTGGCACATCCTGGGGTCCTCTGTCCTGGGTGGGCCTTCAGCATTCCTGCTGTCCCCAGTGGGGCCCTGTGACCTCTGGGGTGCCCAAACTTAAGGAGGCATCTTTTATGACCTTGCCCTAATTATGGTAAATCCCAGGATCAGGCTGGTTGAATTCCCTGATGCCCAATTGCTTTGGACAATTTTGGGGTCATATTTTGGTCTCAGATTTTGAGATGACTCAGAGCCCAGCACAGACCCCATCCTGGGGCACCCCAGGCTTGTCCTGGGAGGCTCTGGGTCTCTGCCCCACAAATCCCTGGGCTTTTTCCTGTCACCCAAATTTCCTGTCTTAGCAATCTCAGGCAACACTTGATGCCCAATTGACTGTGACAAAATTATACATCCATAGAAAAAAGGCATAAATCTTTTCCTATACCATTATTTTCCCAACAATATACAAACTCCTGAAAAATCAAAGTGACAAGGTATAAAATGCTCTGGTTTGTAGAATCCTTTTAATCATTGCTTTCCCAACAAGAGGAAATCAAAACACAATAAAAACAGAAATAAGTGGATATAAAAACCACAAGAAAACCAAAAACAAATCACAGTGAAATGAGACTTTTTGGTTCCCTTTAGCAGCCCCCTGCTGCATCCCACAGCAGCGTTTGCTTGTGGATAACACAGAGGGTGGAATCTCCCTGAGTGTCCAACAGCTCCATGGGATTGTTCCCTGCCTGCTGGGCAGCAACCCAGCCCCTAAGGAAGCCTTTTCTTGGGGCATATTAAGGAACTCTTCCTATTTTGCTCGTTCCCACCCTGAAACTGGATTGACTTCCCATGGAGGAAGGGGAGAAGGGAGAAGCTCTGTCCATGCTTGGGACAGTGCACAGGAATCTGTGGAAATGCCCCTGTGTGCCTCAGGGTCTGATTCCCTGGTAAATCCACTCCAGCCTGCCCTGAATTCCCCTGCCTGGGCACTCCCTGCTCCTGCTGTGACACCCCTGTTCCCCAGCCCCTCGTGTGCAGCCCCTGCCCAATATTTCCACACTTTTCCCTCTCTTCTGGTGTGCACATCCAGAACACAAACATTCTTTCCAGGAGGTTCCAAAGGGCAGGAGTCAGGTTGTTGAGAAAATCGGTGTGGGATTCGCAGTAGCTCTGGGGCTCTCTCAGTCCCTTGTTGAGAGTGACAAAATGATCAATTGCTGCATTTCCGGACTGGTTCCCCCACAGCTGAACCTGCAGGGGCACTTTCCAGCCAGCCCTGCTCTGAAAACCATCAAAGGCCCTCCCAGAGCTACTGCTTGGGCTCCCTTTGGGTTCTGTGCTTCTTGCAGGGCTGAGCAAACCACAGGCAGGGCCTTTTTCCACCCACAGAATTCTCACCTCTGCAGCAGCTCTAAAGCTGCCAGAATCAAAGCCAAGGGGGCAGGGGGGACCCTCAGGTGCTGGCTGCCACCTGGGGCTGGGCAGAGCAGGGCTGGGCAATGGCCATCCCTGTGCAGTGGGGCTGAGCCATGGCTGGGCCCCAGCCTTGCATTGACAGGGGTCCCCAGGATGTGCCACCCCTGGGACAGGCACCCGGCCAGGAATGTGCAGGGACATTTCTGGAACTGCCACACCTCGGGCAGGACCTCCCATGCCAGGATGTGTCACCCCCGGGGACAGGATCCCCTCAGGACAGGAGCCTCTGGATGTGCCACCCCAGGACAGAACCCCCCCTTTCCCATCTGACTCTCAGCACAAACGGCCTCTTCCTTCTTGTCCAGGAAAAAGAAAGTGAAAGGGTTGAGGGGGCACAGCCCAACACCTCCATCCCTCCCAGCCACCCCACCATTCCCTGCACTCCCTGCTCCCCATTTTCCCCCTCTTCTGGGTCCTCCCAACCCCTTCCCATCTCAGGTGCTTCCCAGGATTGCTGAGGGGACATGGCAAAAAGTAAGGAGAATAAGGAAAAAAGAGAAATAAGGACAGAAAAAAGTCAGGGCCAAGGGAGGAAACAGAGGCTGAGCTACCCAGGACCCCCATGCAATGCCTGACCAGGAAATGAGCACCCCAGGGGTGATTTTGCAGGGCCCTGGGTAACCCCAAAATCTGAGGCATCCAGGGAAGGAGCTGTGACCCCCAGGACCCCCCAGACACTGCCCATCCCTGGCACCCCCATTTCCCTGGGACCCCAACCTTGGGACCCAATTTCCTTCTGTCTCCCCTTCCCTGAGACCCCCATCCCTGGACTGCAATTTCCCAGGATCGCCAACCCCAAGGAACCGCATCCCAGTAATTCCAGTCCCTGGGACACCCCTTCCCTTGGGGACCTTGATTTCCCCAGGGCCCCCATTCTCACAGGGACCCCCTTTCCCCTGGAACCCCCATGCCATGGCCCCCATCCCATGATCACAAATCCCGGGAGGCCACGTTGTTTTGGGACCCTCATTCCCAAGTCTGAGCCCACCCAACCCTTGGGACCCCCATTTCCCTGGGACCCCATCCCTGGGCACCCCATTCCCCTGAACACCCATCCCTGGCTCCCTACACAGCCTTAGACCCCAGATTCTAGCAACACCATGTCCCCACCATGTCCCACCCTGCCTCCCATGTCCCACAGCCTCCCCACCCTGCCCCCACCAAGGGCCACCTACACATGGGGACGGACATGACCTCGCTTCCTTCCCCTTCATCCAAAGAGCCGCCAGGCAGGGGAGCCGTGGCCACAGCAGCGAGTGACAGCCAGTGCACATGGCTGGGGACACCGGGATGGCCGGGAAGGTGGCGCTGCTCCTGTGGGGTGAGTGCCCCGGGCACGGGCCTGACACCCTGGGGATAGGGAGGGGAAGGGGGCACAGGGGGGCTGAGGGGTCCCCTGAGGTCCCCAAGGCCAGCAGAGCCAGAGCAGGGCATGGAGCCCAGTGTGACCAGAGTTGTGGGGTGGCTTTAGGGACAGAAACTGGGGAACTGGGATGTGGGGACAGGAACAGGGGGATAGAGATGTGGGAACAAGGATGTGGCAGAAGGAGCCTTGGGGCTTGGGTAGCTGTGGGGACAGGGACAGGGGAACAGGGATGCAGGGACAGGGACAAGGGCAACATTCCATGGGGATGGGCCAGGAGAACAGGTGCCATTGGAATGGGATGATGGGCACAGGGCCATGGATTATGGCTGTGGGGACAGGTGCTCTAGGACCGGTGGAACTGACGTGTGCAAACATGGGGTGTCCATATTGTCCACATGACCCCCACCCAGCCCTGTCCCTTCTCCTTTCCAGTCCAGACCCTCGGCCTCGCTGGTGAGTCCTCAGGGGATACCGTGACCCCACCCCGCTGTCCCCAGCCCCACGCTAGCCCTGCCAGGCTGGTGTCCCCTGTCACCCACAGGTGCCCAGACCACCCAGCTCCTGGTGGAGCCCCCCTGGAGGCCGGCGGTGCTGTGGGACCGGGTGACACTGACCTGCCAGGGCTCGGGGACCGCCGGTGCCACCACCTGGTACAAGGATGGGCAGCGCTGGGGGCAGGAGGGACCTGAACACCTCACTGTCACCATGAGTGGCACCTACACATGTGACAGACCTGGCATCAGTCTCAGTCCCCCTGTGAGTGTCTCAGACAGTGAGGGGGGTTTGGGTGTCCCCAGCCTGGCACCCAGGGGACCCCAAGGGCTCTCAGTGGGCTCCACTCCATGGGTCACCTCCTGGTGTAACCGGAGCCTGTCCCCTGCTATGGGGACATCCCAGATTATCCTAGTGTTGGGGAAACCATGTGGGAATTGGGGACCCCTGGTGCACTGGGTGTAACCCAGTTGAGGTCCTGGTGCCATCGGGTGTAACAGGACCCCTCTGTACCCCAGGCTCGCTGGTGCTGCAGTTGCCGGCACAGGCGCTGCTGGAGGGGACACGGTGACACTGAGCTGCCAGGGCTGGTGGAACTGCACGGTCACCTCGGTGTCCTTCTACCGCGAGGAGAAGCGTCCGGGCGGGCTCCATGATGGCACCGAGCTGTCCCTGTCCCCTCTGCAGCTGCAACACAGCGGTCGCTACAGCTGCAGGGGCTGGGTGAAATCCTGGTGGTCAGGGAGCTCATGAAATTCAGCACTGGTGACATTGACAGGGCACGGTAAGCACCCCACAGCTGCCACCCTGACACCCCCACAGCCCCTCCCCAGGGATTCAGGCTCACAAATTCCCCTCCCCTCTCCTTCCCAGAGCCTGGGCGGGCTCCATGATGGCACGGGGAAGGGCATGGGGAGCCCCCACAGCCTCCTCAGCTCTCCCAGGCCTTCAGGGGATGCCCAGTCCTTCCAGACACCTGCCCTGTGGCCCCAACCTTTCCCATATCCTACCCTTGCTCCCCTGCTCCCTTCTCATGTCCCTCTCAGTGTCCCCCACCCCTAGAGGGCTACCCCCATCCTACCCCTACACATTTTCCCTGTCCTGCCATCCCTGCCCCGGGTCCCTCCCCAGGTGCCCCAATTCCTGGCTTGTGTCTCCCCATCCCTCTCTGAGTCCCCTCACCCCTCACAGCATCCCCCCCACCCCTCTCTGAGATCACCACACATTCCCCAGGTCACATCATTCCCTCCCTGAGTCCCCATACCCACCCTGGTGTCATCCACCCCCTCTCCAGGTGTCCCTTGGGGTTCCTTTCCAAGCCCCACCAATCTCTGCGCCCCCTCTCCCTCACTGGGGTCTCCCTGCCCCTCCCCTAGCCCACCCCCCGGGTCCCTCACTGTCCCTTGCTATCCTCCCCTCCCGCAGGGTTCCTGCCCTCCGGGGTGTCCCTGTCAGCACAGCCCCCCAGGGGACAGGTGGCACTCAGGGACCACCTGGTGCTGAGCTGCATGGTGGCCACGGGCACAGGTCCCCTGTCCTTCTCCTGGCACTGAGAGGGCTCGGGGGCACCGCTGGGCACCCGCTGCTGCCTGCAGCTGTGTCACACTGGGGACAAAGACAGCAGCCAGTACTGGTGCCAGGTCAGCGACGGGGACAGCGTGGCCAAGAGTGACCCCATGAATGTCACCGTCCTGGGTGAGCAGGACCCTCAGGCTGGGGATGAGCCCACCCATGGCACTCCCATCCCACTTCACCAGGTGCCAGCCCTGTCTGTGTCCCCACAGTGCCCGTGGCCAATGCCACCATCACCCCCGGTCCCCTGGCACACCAGGTGCGTGCAGGTGACCCCATGACCCTGCACTGCTCAGTGCAGGTGGGCTCAGCCCCTGTCACCTTCACCTGGCTGCAGAACAGGCTGGAGGTGCCCCAGGGTCCCCTCCTGGAGCTTGGAGACTTCAGTGTGGGACATTGGGGCACCTACCAGTGCGTGGCCACCATCCAGCTGGGACAGGACGGGCACCGCGTGTTCCGGGCACTCAGCCCTGAGCTGGCCCTGGAGGTGACACCAGGGGACACTGCAACAAAGGTGGGGTCCCACAGGGTCACCAGGGAGTGCAGGACCCCTGGGGTGATGGGTGACCCTGATGTGTTCCCCTCTGTTTCTTGCAGTGGCCGCAGGGGTCAGTGGGGCCCTTTTGTTCCTGCTCCTGCTCGTGGGTGTCATTGTGGCCTGGCACCAGTGGCACTGTGTGGGTGGGTGACAATGGGGGTACAAGTGTCCCAGGGAGCTGTAGAGGCCTCCAGTGTTGGACAATGATTGGGCAGCACCCACAGCCCCAAAACTGTGGAATTGTCTGGGGGTCCTTTAGGGTTTGGGGAGGTGCTGGAGGGTCCTGCAGGGATGCTGGGGGTTCTCTCAGAGGCCCTTGGGGAAGTTAGGAGGTCTCTGTCCCTGCTGGGCTTTGGGTTCTTGAGGCTGAGTTGGCTGGGGACACTGGGGAGGTTCCTGAATTCTGGGAGGCTTCAGGGATGCTTGAGGGTTCTGTTGAAAATTGAGCGTCCAGTGGGGGGTCAGGAATCCTGGGAGGGTTCAGGGCCCTGCGATCCCACAGTCACGTCTCCCCTCTTTCCTCTGCAGCTGCCAGGAAGCACCAGGTAAGGTTGGTGAAGGGCTCCTGACATGAGTCCCCTTTTACCCCCACCTCAAAGCTCTCCATTCCCTCCCATTCTTTCCCCCACATCCCCTTTATTCCCTCAGGGCGCCCCTGGATCCCCCGGCTCCCCCAGAGGAGGGGGAGGTGCTGTACACCCACATCGTGGTCACCAAGAGGGCAGGGGGTGAGTACGGGGGGGACACACGCAGAGGGACACGTCACCCACCAGTGTCACCCCACCCAGATCCCACAGCCCGTGTCTCTCGCAGCGTCCCCCCGTGCCACCACCCTCCAGGATCCCCAGGTGACCAACGCGGAGCTGCGGGGACCCCAGGGGTGACCGCGGGAACCCGGTGACATCTACAGGAATGTGCTGTGACACTGGGGGGAACTGGGGGCACTGGGGGTCCCCACCCATGGGCACCCACTCGTGTCTGTGCTGCCACTAAAAACTGCCCCAATCCCTCCCCGTGGGGGCACAAAGATCCCAAAAGAGCTAAAAGATGAACAATTTGCTGAAACAGCAATGAGAGAGAATAAAACCAACAGCAACAAGGTTCAGAGTCCAAAGGATCACAGAAGGAACAATTTCCAGGGAAAGCCCCCAATAAGGAACAAACCCCAGACATTTTCCCCAGCAGGTTTCCTCCACCAAAGGAATCTTGCAGAGCCCTGGGTCTTCCTTGCTCTGATGGCCAAAGTGGCCTTCAGGAGGCTCTGGATTCTCTTGTACCCTGTCCCAAACCCTCCTCTGCCATGTTCCCCACACGAGGATGTCAGAAAGGCCCTGTGGGGGTTCCAGAGTCTCCCTCTTTTCCAGGGCAGTCGGGATCAGGCCATGGCACAGGGTGGGTGTCAGAGACAGGAAAAGTTTGATGTCTGGAGGTATTTTGGAACACCTCCATGTGGCAGGGGTGGGTCAGGCCTTGATTATGGTGGGACAGGGCCCCTTCTGTCAATCAGTCTGTCAGCCTTGGCACATTGGGGACAGTGTGACACTCTGCCAAAGCCAGCTCCTGAGTGGCCGGGTGAAAGGAAGTGCCAGCTATGGAGAGGGCCCTTGCTGGCCCAACTGGCTTAAAAGGCAGAGCATGAGGTGGCCAAGTCTCTGACCGTGTCTGCTCTTGGGTTGTCTTTCCCATCCAGGCTGGAATCCTGGCTGGAGTTGGCAACTCGTTTAAATGAGAAATATCTGCCAAGCTAAATGGGAGCATTCCTGGAATGGAAGGAAGACCCATGTCTAAAAATCTTTTTAATTTCAAAACTGATGTGGCTTCCAGGCAAAAGTGTAGGAAAAGGAATACCAGCTCTTTACTGGGAAATTTATAAAGCAGGACAGAACCAACAACACAAACCCAGAACTTTCCCTCCCGCTCAGCGCTGTTGGTTTTTGTGGCAGTTATAACCGCGGCCAGCAGGGGGCGCTGCAGGGAGCACTCCCGGCCAGCAGGGGGCGCCCCGCTCCAGCTCCATCCCCTCAGGGGCCATGGCGGCCTCGGCCGGGAGGGAGGAGGGCAAATCGCTCCTTTTGCAAACTTGCAGATTGTTGTTGTCTTTGCAGTAGTTCTTGGGTCTCTCATTCCCTTACCAAGAGGAACACATGATCACCTAATGGACTGGTTGCCTCAGAGCGGCCCCTGCAGGGGGCGTTTCCAGCTAGCCCCACTCTGAAAAACCATCAAAAGCCCTCTCATGTTGTCATCTTATTGCAAAGGTTTCCATACTTTCTTCGTGATTTCTTATGGGCAGCTCCTAGCAGTACTGAATCTTTCATCTTCACAACACAGCTAAAAAACACCAACTCTCTTTACCCAGCTAAGTCACTCTTTTGTAGCACTCGTCTTCTCATTAGACAGAGCTGTGGCCTGTTAAGGGCAGGCTTGTTCTTAATCTTTGGTGATTAGTACAGCTGCAACTCTTCAGGTGTGAGGCTACTTTCTGCAGTATCTTTACTTTCTTACATTCTATCCTTCCACACTCTCAGAGCCATTGCTTGGGCTCTCTTTGTGTTTTGTGCTTCTTGCAGGGCTGAGCAAACCACAGGCAGGCCTTTCTCCACCCACAGAATTCTCACCTCTGCAGCAGCTCTAAAGCTGCAAGAATCAAAGCCAAGGGAGCAGGGGGGTCCCTCAGGTGCTGGCTGCCACCTGGGGCTGGGCAGAGCAGGGCTGGGCAATGGCCATCCCTGTGCAGTGGGGCTGGACCATGGCTGGGCCCCACCCTTGGATGGTCACTGGCTTCAAGGAGAGGTGTTTGGGAGCTCCTTCCTGTCCTGGGCTCCTTTCCCCAGCTGCTCTTGCTGGCTCAGATCCTGCAGGGGACGAGCAAGAATGGAGAAGTCTGGAGTCCCCCAGAGCTGCCATGCCCCAGGACAGGACACCCATGTCCAGCCCATGTCCCCCCTGGGACAGGATCCCCCCCCAGCACAGGACAGGAGCCCCCTGGATGTGCCCCCCAGGAGAGAACCCACCCCCGTGTGAGAAAGGTGTCAAATGGCCTCTTCCTTCTTCTGCAGGAGAGAGATAGTGAATGTGTTTGGGGGGGGGGGGGGGTAAAAGCTGGACCTCCCCATCCCCCACAGCCTCCCCAGCCCTCCCTGCAGACCCCTCACCCCTGCTTCCCCCACCCTGGGCTTCCCCAGCCCATTCCCTGCTCAGGTGTCCCCTAGGATCATCAAGGCATGAACTGAGGTCTTGTGAAATTGAGGGATAAAATGATGGAAATGGAAATAAAGAGAGGAAAAGTCACTGGGAGCTGTGGGGGCACAGACCCAGAGCCCCTCAAAATCTTTCTGGGGTGATCCCCTGGCTGCTGGCACCTTGTGGGGCCTGTGCTGGCTCTGGGTCACCCAAAAATCTGAAGCACCCAGGGAAGGAGCTGCAACCCATGGGCTCACCCAGCCACTGCCCATCCCTGGCACCCTCATTCCCCTTGAAATCAAATCATGGAAGCACCATTCCTTATGTCCCACCTTGCCTGGGACCCCCATCCCAGTAATGCCATTCCCCAGGATCTCCATGGCCCAGGACCCCATTCCCAAGGAACCCTCTCCAGTTCATTCCATCCCCTGAAACCCTCCTTCCCCCAGGACCTTGATTCTCCCAGGACCCCCATTCCCACAGGGACCCCCATTCCCCCAGCGTCCCCATCCCATGACCCCAAATCCCTGGAGCACACTTTCCCCTGGGACTCCCATCCCTGAGTGCCCTCCCATCCCTGGGACCCCCCAATTCTCCTGGACAGCCATACCTGGGTCCCCAAACCCACCAAATCCCCCACTCGTGGGAACCCCATGTCCCGCTGTGTCCCACCCAGCCTTATCCCCATCCCGTTCCCAACCTGCCCACAGCCTGTCCCCACAGCCACATCCCCATGATCCTGTGCTTGTGGCCACCCTGTCCCCACCAGGAGCCACCAACACATGAGGACAAGACCTGACCTTGCTTCATTCCCCTTCATCCAAAGAGCCATCACCCAGGGGACAGCCACCCCCGGCAGTGAGTGACAGCCAGTGCACATGGCTGGGGACACCGGGATGGCCGGGAAGGTGGCGCTGCTCCTGTGGGGTGAGTGCCCCGGGCATGGGCTTGACACCCCAGGGATAGGGAGGGGAGGGGGCACAGGGGGGCTGTGGGGTCCCCAGAGGTCCCCAAGGCCATCAGAACCAGCACATGAGGTGACTGGGGTCGTGGGGTGGCTTTGGGGACAGGGGAAGGGAGACAGGAATGTGGGGACAATAACAGGGGTCAGGGATTTGGGCAGGCAACATGGGGCAGGTGGGGGTGACCTGTGCCAGCACGGGGTGGCTGTGACATCCCCAGTTCAGGGGTGACCACAGTGTCCCCATGTCTTGCCAGAGCAAGGGGTGGCCGCAGTGTCCCTGTCCCCAAGGGGTCCATGTCACACAATGACACTTTGGGCACATCCCCCACACCCCATGCCCCTGTGCCTGTGTCCCCATGGTGGCACCCCCACCCAGCCCTGTCCCTTCTCCCTTCCAGCCCAGACCCTCGGCCTCGCTGGTGAGTCCTCAGGGGATGCCATGGCCCCACCCCACTGTCCCCAGCCCCACACTGGCCCTGGCAGGCTGGTGTCCCCCGTCACCCGCAGGGGCCCAGACCACCCAGCTCCTGGTGGAGCCCCCCTGGAGGCCGGCGGTGCTGTGGGACCGGGTGACCCTGACCCTGCCAGGGCTCGGGGACCGCCGGTGCCACCACCTGGTACAAGGACTGGCAGCGCTGGGGGCAGCAGGGACGTGACCACCTCATTGTCACTGAGAGTGGCACCTACACGTGTGACAGACCTGGCACCGGGCACAGCCCTACGGTGACAGTCTTACATGATGAGGGGGGTTTGGCTGTCCCCAGCCTGGCTCCTATGGGGACCGAAAGGGCTCTGGGTGGGCTCCGCTCCATGGGTCACCTCCTGTGTGACCAGAGCCCGTCCTCTGCTCTGGGGACATCCCAGAGCATCCCTGTGCAAGGAGACTTCTCTCTCAAATGGGCGGCTCCTGGTGCCTCCTGGTGCCATCATGACCCTCCTGATGGCCCTGGTGTGACAGGACCCCTCTGTCCCTCAGGCTGGCTGGTGCTGCAGGTGCCAGCACGGGCGCTGCTGGAGGGGGACACGGTGACACTCTGCTGCCGGAGCTGGCAGAACAAACCACTCACAGATGTATACTTCTACCACGATGGGAAGATACTGGAGGGGCTCCATGATGGGACTGAGCTCTCCCTGTCCCCCCTGCGGCTGCACCACAGTGGCCGCTACCTCTGCGGGGGCCGGGTGGTGTCACACTGGAGAGAGTCAGAGCAGGTGACAGTGACAGTGCACAGTGAGTGCAGGGATGGGGACAGGGAAGCCCGACATCCTCTGAGGGTTTCCCCAGCACTGCCTGAATCCTTCATCCCTCCCTTTACTCCTCTCTGGGTCACCCTAAATTTCCCAAGTCCCTCTTGGTTTCCCCTATGACTGCCCAGTTCCCCTTGCACATCCCTCATCCCTCTCTTTGTCCTCCCCAGCACTCCCTGGATTCCCCACCCCTTCCAAGGTCCCTGCTCCACCCTCTGGTCTCTGTGCCTTCCCTGGGTCCTCCCGCCCATCTCTAAACCCCAAATCATTCTCTGAGGCTCCTCAGTCTCTCGTCTGGTTCCCCATCCCTGCCTGGGTCTCTCCCCCTTTCCATGGGGTCTTGCCATTGTCCCCAGGTCCCAACGTGCCTCCTAGGGTCCCCTTCTGCTCACTGGGATCCTCTCTGCTCCCCTCCAATCCCTCTCTTTCCCCTCCCGTGTTTCCTACCTCCCCTGGGTCCCCAATGCCTCCTGTGTCCCCCCATAGTGGTTCTGCTCTTGGGGGTGTCCCTGTCAGCACAGCCCCCCCCTGTCCTTCTCCTGGCACAAGCAGGGCTCATGGGCACCTCTGGGCTCCTGCCCCCTGCCTGGAGCTGCACCATATTGGGGACAATGACAGCGGCCAGTACCAGTGCCAGGTCAGTGACGGGGACAGAGAGGCCGAGAGTGACCCCATGAATGTCACTGTCCTGGGTGAGCAGGACCTTTGGGCTGGAGATGACCCCACCCACGGCACCCCCATCCCACCTTTCTTTGTATCAGCCCGGTCTCTGTCCCCACAGTGCCCGTGGCCAATGCCACCATCACCCCTGGTCCCCTGTCACACCAGGTGCGTGCAGGTGACAACGTGACCCTGCACTGCTCGGTGCAGGTGGGCTCAGCCCCTGTCACCTTCACCTGGCTGCACAACAGGCAGGAGGTGGCCCAGGGTCCCCTCCTGGAGCTCAGGGACATCAATGTGGGACATTGGGGCACCTACCAGTGCATGGCCACCAACCAGCTGGGACAGGACGGGCACCGCGTGTTCTGGGCACTCAGCCCAGAGCTGGCCCTGGAGGTGACACCCTGGCTCACAGGTGGGGTCACACGGGGTCACCAGGGTTTTCAGGACCCCCGGAGTTCCAGGTGACCCCAATGTGTCCCCTCTGTCCCCAGCAGTGGCTGTGAATGTCAGCAGGACCCTCCTGTTCCTGCTCCTGCTCCTGGCTGTCATCGGGGGCTGTCACTGGTGGCACCACCGGGGTGGGTGACAATGGGGGGGAATGGGGTCCTAGAGTGAGGGGAAGCCCCAGAGTGGGGGCAGAGATTGGCAGCACCCAGGGTCCCTGAGCTGGGGGACACTGAGCCTGCAGTGACCTCGGCTGGGGATCCTGGGGGATGTGGGAGCAATTTGGAGGGTCTTGGTTGGGCTCCAGGGTCATTGCTGGGTGGGCTTTGTGGCACATTGGGGTGGCACTGGGAGCTCCTGAAGGATTTGGGGAGCTCCTGGATGTCTGTGCAGGGATGTTGGGGGATCTTTCTGGCATCCTGGGGGAGTTTTGGGGTGCTCCTCCCTGCTAGGCTTGGGGTTCTGGGGGCTCAGAGGGTTGCGGACACCGGGGGTGTTGGGGGCCCTGTAGTGGTGCAGAAGTTCCAGAGGGTTCAGGGGCGCTCAGAGTGTCTGGGGAGAATCAGGGATCTGGTGGGAATCAGGGCTGCAGTGGGGATTTGGGGGACCCCTGGGTGGTTGGAGCTGCAAGGTCCCAGGAAGGTTCAGGGGTCCCGGTGTCCCCTCGGTCACCCCCTCCCCTTTCCCTTGCAGAACCCAGGAAGCTCCAGGACAGGTGAGTCGGGGCTTGGGCTGGGACTCCCCTTTTCCCTTCCCCAGACTACTGAGACCCTCCCTTATCCCCACAGGACCCCCCACTGGAGGAGAGGGCTGTGCTCAACACCCACATCATGGGCACCGAGTGGGCAGTGGGAGAATTCGGGGGGGACAGGGACACGTCACCCACGGGTGTCACCCCCGCCTCACCCAGGTCCCAACAACCGGAGTCACTCTCACAGCCCCCACGGGTGTCCCCCAGCCCTGCCCCACCTCGGGATCCCCTGGTGACCAACGTGGAGCTGTCGGGACCCCACAAGGGACAGTGGGACCCCTGTGACTATGAGAGCGTGCTGTGGCACTGGGGGTACTGGGGGCACTGTGGGCACTGGGGGCACTTGGGTCCCTGCCCCAGGGCACTCCCCGTGTGTTCCCCCCCAGATCCTGCGTTCCCATACTCAGGGGTTGCCCACAAGTGGGGGGCTCCCATGTGGGGCTGCCCAGAGCTCCTCGTTCCAGTGCTCCCAGTGCTCCCAGGGGCTCCCCATTCCCTCCCCCAGTGCCAGGGGGCACAGCACCCCTGTCCCTCTTATTGGACCCAAAATGCAGCTTTGTGATTAAACTGGGAGAAATGGTTTTTGTTTGTTCAGCTCTGCCTGACGAGCTCGGGATTAAGGAGGGTCCCAGTCAGGTTGTTGAGCAGATCCTTATGGGATTCGCAGGATTTTTGGGGCTCCCTCAGTCCATTGGGGACAGGAACAAAATGATCAATTGCTGCATTTCCGAACTGGTTCCCTCACCCCTGCCCCGCAGCGGGGAAGGAGCTGCTGCTCCCTGTTTGTCCCCTCTCGGGGTGACACCGACCAAGGGCTCGGGCAGCTGTGGCGGTGCCGCCCCGTTACCTCGGGCACCGATCCGGCAGCTGCCGAGCCCCTCGGGCCCACCCCAGCTCAGCCCATCCCCGCCCGGTGCCCAAAGCCCGCACCCGGCGCTCCCCGAGCGGCGTCTGAGCCCCGGAGCTGCTGCGGAGCCCCGGCCGGGGGCACCGGGAGGGCGGAGGGGCCCGGGGACCCCGGGGAGGAGCCCCCGGCGCTGCGGGAGCGGAGTCCCAGCCTCGGGTCACTGTCGCCGGTCGCGGCTGCCATCGCACTGCGGGAGCCGGGACTGTCCCGGGCTGCGGGGACCGACGGTGTCGCTGTGTCCCGAGGGGGGATTTTGGGGTCTCACCCCGTCCTTTCCGTGATCCCCCGATCCTCCATCCCCCCCGCGCCTCCGGGGCTGTTGGGGACGTTGGGGACAGCGCCGCTCGTGCCGGGGGCCGTTGGGGACATCTCGCGACAGCCGCTGCCGCTGCCCACGGCCGGGCCTGGCGACAATCGCGACATCCGCATCCGCCAATCGCGACACGCGACAGCCGCCCCTGCCCGGGATCCGCCTCCCTCCATGCCGGGGACACCCCGGGGTCCCGGGTCCCCCAAAACCCTCCTGGGGACACCTCGGGCCCCCCTTACCCCCCCCGGTCCCTCCCGGGCTCGGCGGAGGCTCCGCAGAAGCTCCGGGCCTCGGAGCCCGCCCGGGGAGCACCGGGCGCGGGGTCGGGCACCGAGGGGGCACCGGGAGGGGAACCGGGCAGGGCTGGGGAGGGGGGATCTGGGCACCGGAGGGATTTTGGGAAGATCTGGGGGGATTTTAGGGTGATTTGGGGGGTTATGGAGGGCATTTTGAGGTGATTTGGGATTATTTTGGGGGCCATTTGGGGGATTAGGAGGGGTTTTGGAGTGATTTTAAGGGATTTTGGGGGTGATTCAGAGGTGATTTTTGGGAAGTCTGGTGAGATTTGGGGTGATTTTGGGCAGATTTTGGAGAGTTTGGGTGATTTGGGGGATTTAGAGGATATTTCGATATTTTGTGCAGAATTTGGAGGATGTTGGGGTGATTTGGAGGATTTTGGAGGCTTTAGGGATGATTTGGGGGAATTTTGGGGTAATTTGGGTTGTAGGGATTTTGAGGAGTTTGGGGGTGATTTGGGGTTGATTTTGGTGGATTTTCAGGGGATTTTTATGGTATTTTGGAGGCGATTTTTACGGGATATTTTCATGGGAATTTGGGAGAATTTGGGGGGGATTTTGGGGTCTCACC
The DNA here is from genome assembly GCF_051311805.1 of Agelaius phoeniceus. Classification (NCBI taxonomy): domain Eukaryota; kingdom Metazoa; phylum Chordata; class Aves; order Passeriformes; family Icteridae; genus Agelaius; species Agelaius phoeniceus. The sequence goes on from NC_135295.1 coordinate 5,544,436, forward strand.
CCATCCTTTCCCACAGCCCGAGGGCCGCTCCAGCCCCATTGTGCTGCTCCATGATGTCACCAATGTCACCACCGCCCCCAGAGCATTGCCCTCGATCTGGGACAAACCCAAAAGCATCCGAGTCATCATCAGGGACCTGATCTGGGAGCTCATGTGAGGCTCCCAAAATCCAACATTTTTCCCCCAACATCTGCTATTTCCCCCCTCCCCCGCCAAAATCTGGGATTGTTTGCCCCAAAATTCATGACTCTTTCACTGAAAATTCAGGATTTTTTCACTGAAAATTCAGGATATTTTGCCCCAAAATTTAGGAATTTTTTGCCCAAAATTCAGGATTTTTTCATTGAAAAGTCAGGGGTTTTTTTTCCTCCAAAATTCAGGATATTAAAAAAAAAAGGATTTTTTTGGCTGAAAATCTGGTGGTTTTCCCCCCCAAAATCTGGGATATTTTTCCCCTGTCACTGATCTTGGCCCATGTCCCCCAGAATTACCAGGGATTGACGCCTGGCCTCGCTCATCATCGGCACCAATGAATTCCAGCGGATCCAGGAGGAGGCTCAGCCTCCGCGGCAGCTCGCGGATCGGCTGTGGATCCTCAAATCCCACCAGGACGCGGCTTTTGAGGGCATCTCCTGATTCCCTGAGCCCCAATTTCCCAATCCCAAATTTCCTGATCCCCCTTTTCCTGATCCCCCTTTTCCTGATCCCAAATTTCCCGATCCTCCTTTTCCTGATTCCAAATTTCCCAATCCCACTTTTCCTGATCCTGATTTTCCTGATCCCAAATTTCCCAATCCCACTTTTCCTGATCCTGATTTTCCCAATCCTGCTATTCCTGGTCCAGAATTTCCTGAGCCCAATTTTCCCTAACCCAAATTTCCCAATCTCGATCTTCCCAATCCCAAATTTCCTGACCCTGCTTTCCCTGATCCCACTTTTCTGATCCCAGCTTTCTTCCAGTCCCGATTTTCCCAATCCCACTTTTCCTGATCCTGATTTTCTGGATCCCGTTGTTCCTGATCCTGATTTTACTGATCCAGGGAATGCCCCGGGATGTCCCTGGGAATGTTGCCAAGAATGGCTCTGGGAATGTCCCCGGGAATGCCTCAGGATGTTCCAGGGATGTCCCCAAAATGTCTGCGGGCTGTCCCGGGGATATCCCTGGGAATGACCCCCAGGAAGATGCCGGGAATGCCCTGGGCTGTCCCTGCGATGTCCCCGGGCTGTATTAACATTGTTTGTGATTCTCTTTATGATACAGGAATCATTGAGAGAATTCAGCACTCATTCCTGAAGGAAGTCTCTAACAAAGTTCTTTTTCTGTTATTAACCTCTCTGTACAACTTTTCACTTCCCAGGTCTCAGCAATACAACCTTCTGCACTTTGGATCACACACCCCTCTGCCTGGAGCTGCACTGGAAGGTGATGTGAAGGCGGATGGCCTCGCCATGACAGTCACTATACCACAAAAGTTAGGGCAGGCCAAACTTTCTCATGATTTCTACCATCAAAATGCCCGAGCACTGGGAAAACAATTCCATCTGACTTTGCCACAAGCACGGGATGTAGCGAATCCTTGCTCACAGTGTCAGCAGACTCTTTCTTTGCCACAAATGTTAGGTACAAACTCACAAGGGTTGAAACCTAATGACATCTGGCAAACAGATGTAACACACTTTTCAAGCTTTGGGACTTTTAAATATGTCCATATTCCTCCTGAGACCTTTTCTGGATTCATAGTAGCAACAGTACACAAGGGTGAGAAATCCATGGGAATTTGATGGGAGTTTCCCATGCCATGGGAATTTGATAGGAACTGGGGAGGGGAACTGAAGGATTCTAAATGCCTGGAATGCTTTCATTCCTTGGGAATATTGGAGGGGAGCTGCAGGATTCAAAATTCCCAACGTCCAGAATGCCAGTATTCCATGGGAGTTCCATGGGGAATTTGGGAAGGGAGCTGAAGCATTTGACATTCCTGATGCCCAGAATGCAATTATTCCATAGTTTTGGTGGGAATTTGGGAGGAGAACTGGAGCATTCTAAATTCCCGACACCCAGAATACCCTTATTCCTTGGGAATTTGGGAGGGGAACTGAAGGATTCCAAATTCCCTGTGCCCCGAATGCCATTATTTCATGGGAATTTGGGAAGGGAGTTGCAGGATTCAAAATTCCCAATGCCCAGAAGGCAATTATTCCATAGTCTGGGGGGAATTTTGGATGGGAACTGGAGGATTTGAAATTCCCAATGCCTGGAATGCAGTTATTTCATGGGAATTTGGGAAGGGAACTGGACGATTCTCAATTTCTGATGCTCAGAATGCAATTATTCCATGGGAATTTGGGAAGGGAACTGAAGGATTCAAACTTCCTGATGCCCAGAATGCCGTTTTTCCATGGGAATTTGGGAGGGGAGCTGGAGGATTTGGGATTCCTGGTGCCCGGAATGCAGTCATCCCATTCTCCAGTTTTGGTGGGAATATGACATTGGAGCTGGAGGATTCAAACTTCCTGACACCCAGAATGCTGTTATTCCATGGGAATTTGGGAGAGGAATGGGAGGATTTGAAATTCCTGACACCCAGAATGCTGTTATTCCATGGGAATTTGGTGGGAATTTGGGAGAGGAGCTGGAGGATTTGAAATTCCCAACACTTTGAATGCCATTATTCCGTGAGCATTTGGGAGAGGAGCTGGAGCATTCAAAATTTCCAATGCCTGGAAAGCCATTATTCCATAGTTTTGGGGGGAATTTTGGAGGCGAACTGGAGGATTTGATGCCTGGAATGCCATTATTCCATGGGAATTTGGAGGGAGAGCTGTAGTATTCAAATTCCTCATGGCCGGAAAGCCATTATCTAATGGGAATTGGGGAGAGCAGCTGGAGCATTCAAAATTCCCAATGCCTGGAATGCCGTTATTCCATGAGAAATTGGAAGGTAAATGGGGGGATTGAAAATTCCTGACGTCTGTGCCTCTCATGTGCCTTTGCAGCTGCCAAAAGTGCAGTTTTGATCTGTGCTAATCATGCTCGTGCCAAACATTGGCAACAGTGCTTGTGCATTTTGATGGAAAAAAGCATGACTCAGTTTTGCTTGTTCAAAATGTTTGGCAAAGTGTTTGCAAAAACCATTGTCAGTTTGTCGGCTCTCGCATTTCCTTCTGCCATGAATCCTGGAAGTGAGGAATGAACCCTGATATGAGAGACAAAATATTGGTTAGTTCTGAGTGTCAAAATTGTAGAAAGACATGAAAGCCAACAATATCATTTGTAACATCCTTTAAAACTGATGCTTCTATTCTTTTAACAATACTAGCAACATAAGATAAATCTGTAATTAAATTCAAAAGTTCTGAAAAGAGCTGAAATGCTCTAAACTACTGCAGCCAGTTCAGCAATCTGAGGAGAGCCCTCTATTGTTTGAACATCTGACTCTCATGTTTGTGTTGTTTGATTTTGCCATACTATTACTGATTTGTGTGTTTTCCCTGCTCCATCAGTGAGGAGAGTTATAGCACTTAAAGGCTCCTCACTTAGAATGGGTTTTTCTCTAAAACTTGCAACAATTTGTGGCCTGGGTAATGAATAGAACAAACACCTGAATAATTTAGCGATGCAATTTGCAAGTCTGAATTTTGCAAAGCCCAATCAACCCTTTTCACAGCTAAATAAATAAATACAAAATCTTGGCTTGCCATCGTTAGCAATCTCGTTCTGGCTCTAATTATGATTTCAGCTGTCATCTCCATGGTTGTAAAAATTGTTTTTGGAGACCTATAAGGAAGAAAAACCCACTGTGTGATTAACAAAGGATCTTTCTCAGAGGTGTTCCATTGAAAAATGAGACCATAAAGTTGCATTTTTTCTCCTAACACTGCAAGAAATGCAGTGTCTACGGAATTTATTTCTAGCTTTACAAGAAAAGAGCAAGATGTTGGAGTCAACCAAACTAAGGCATAGGGTCAGCTGGACTTCACACCAAACAAACCAAGCCTGATCTTCAAGGTCTGGGAAACATTCATCTAAATCAGGGCAAGCCTCAGATCTCCTCCCAAGAGCCTTTGGAGTAGTTATGCTCATTAGTCCAAGTTCCACTCCCCTATTGGTTACATGTGTTCCATATATAGTATGGTTTCTAGAATGTTCCACCCCCAAGACTATATATTGTTACCTCTTCCTTGTTTGTGGCCCTTGGAGCTTCTCCCTATGTTGTGTTCTGGTCCTAAGCATAGTTCCCATTTTTATTTCTCATTAAAAGTAATTTCCTTGTTGGGCACTCCATTGTTCCCTCTCCTTCTCTCCTATTTTGCACCACGTTCACCCTGAAGTCAGGGGACCCAAAGGTTTGTCACAGCCACCCTCACTGCGACAGCCCGGAGCGCTGTCAGGCAGTACCGGGATCTCGGCTGTGGTTCTGGTCCCCACAAGTGAGGAATGGCAGCCCCAGGCTCAGACCCAGGCAGAAAGCCAACCAAGGGAGAGCAGAGGGAGGGCACCCTTCCAGTCTCTCTTGGGCATGGCCGCAAAACAGCCCCTGCTGCTTCTTCCTCCACCTGTGTTTGGGCTGTGCAGGTGGCAGAGCCAGCCAGGTTGTGCTCTGTGTTCCAAAGCCTGTTGGGAGCGGGCATGAAAAGCGCTGTGTGCACAGCACAGAGTCCTGGAAGGTGCTGGCAAGAGCATCCTGCAGGAGCAGGGCTCTGGTCCCTGGCCAGGAACAGCCTGGTTTTGGTGCTGTGAGCGCAGGCAGGAGCTGAGGCAGGTGAAGAGGCAGTGGGCAGCTTGTGTTTGTAGAGGGCCTGGGGCTGCACGTCTGAACCTGCACCTGGAAACTCACTTGGGGGAATAGGAGCTAGAGCTGGAGTGCCTGTCCTGAAAGGACCTGAAGTCATTCAGCCTTGCCAGCTTTTCTTAAGGGTGTGTTGGTGTTCCCTAGGAAAGCTGCACATTTGGGGAAACGCCTTTGGAGGAAAGGGGCTTGCTTCTCAAGCAAAGAGCTTCCCAGGGAGCTCCCAGTGAGGCAAGTGTGAGTGTCCCCCTCTGGCTCTCTTCTGTGCTCCTTTCAGTCCTTGAGGCCTGTTGAACTTGGCAGAGGGGCAGGGAAAAGGCAGTGAAGTGTAGGTTTGGCATCTGCCTGGACCTGTGGAAACCAACCCAAGCACCTGCAGATGGGTGTGTTACCCCCTTTGGACAAAGGTGTGAGCAGGAGCATCTCTGTCCAGCCATGAGCCCCAAAGCCCTCTGTGAGAGCTGTGAATTAAAAGGCCTTTACACACACACTTTTCACATCTTTCCTGTCTGCTGTGTTTCAACTCTTGGCAATATGCATTTGCCTCCTGCTTGGTGGGAGCTGCTGTGACCCAGGGCAAGCACAGAGCGCGGATGTATGGGCCAGGGAGCGCGGAGAGTCTTGGCTGATCTTGGTGTGTCCCTGGCCTAGGAAAAGGCCTCCCAAGGTGTCCTGCTCATTGGCTCACCCTGTGCATCTTGGAGAGAACAAGGCAGGGATTTCTGGCAGCTGGGCATCAGCCAGCCTTAAAATGGGGGTGTGTGGTGGAGTGAGCCCAGCTGAGACAGGCTGAGAGAAGTCCAGTGCTCCTTGCTCCTCTCTGCTGAGCCGGGAGCGTTTGTCTGCTTTCGGCATGGCCCTGGCTGTGTGTCAGGGCTGCTGCGTGGACACGAGACAGCCGGTCCTGTCCCGCTGGGTGCCAGCGGTGCCTGGCAGCAGCCCTGCATCCACATCAGGATGCTGGCCAAGAGAGGCCCTGGAAGCTGAGGCAGCTGATTTGAAGCTTTTGCGGATACGCACAGGGGATGGCCAGCAGCGTTCCCTCAGGATACAGCAGTGCTGAGGGGTCTCCCCAGAGCTGCCTGATGCCACCCACTTCTTGTGGCAGCAGTGTCTTTCCTGTGGGATGTTCTAGCTCCCCCAAGAGTGAAGAAGGAGCTGGAGAAAGAGCTTGCCAGGCTGCTCTGGATCCTTTCCCAGCAGGCCTGCCAGAGTGGAGAAGTGCGAGCTGAGCGCAGATGTGCCCATGGAAGAGCCGTGCACAGGAAGGCTGGCTGGGAAGGATGACCCAGGAACCATAGGCCTGGAAGGCTGGCTTTGCTCCAAGCCAGGGAAGGCCTTGGAGCAGATCCTCCTGAGTGCCATCCCACGGCAGGTGCAGGGAAGCAGGGGCCCTGCTGGAGGCTGGGAAAGCTCTGCGGAGGGACGGGCAGAGCTGGGGGTCCTGGCGGGGTGTTGAGGGCTTCTCTGGGGGTGTTTGGGGGCTGGGTGTTGGGGAAGGAGTTGTCTGGAAGGTGAGAGGTCTGGGCTGGAATTTGAGTCCCTTTGAAGGCAGCATCTGTGCTTTGGCACAGCTTTGGTTCTGGAGGGCAGAAAGAATATCTGTGACTATTTCTTTTCCTGGTCCTGTTTCTCCTGCAGGGAACAAGAGGGGAGAGCTGTACTTTCTTGGCCACTTAGATATCTGTACTGGGGGAGGATTAGCCATTTTGCCATCTACTCATTTGCTTGGGTTACTCTTGTAACGCTGAGTGGTCTTTCATTTCTTGAGAGTTTTTATTCCTTTAAGAGAATGAGGAGATAATAATCCCTTCTTGGAAAGCACTTGCCAATCAAAGAATGGCCTTCTTTTTGGCTCTGTGTAGTGTTATGTTTGGTCAAGTGACTTGCAGTGGATGATGTTAAGGCAAAGGAGTTGCTGCTTTGAGAAGGGAAGAAACTTCCAAAGCATTCCCATTCTCGTGGCTATTCATTGGAGAAGTTTGCAACTTTTGGAAGTCCTTGAGTTGAGCAATGGGAAGTAAAGCTTTCCTGAAGTGAGGATTCTTAACTGGCCCGAGCCCACAGAGCAGGGCAGCATTTGCTGATGTTTGGAGCAGTTGCAAGAGATCCTGTGGGGCTGCCTTAGACACGTGGGCGCAGGGATTGCTTCCAGCCTGGGCCACTTTGGCCAGGCTGGGGGCGGCCCCAGGGCAGGCGGCAGTGTGTGCAAGGGCCCTGGCTGGCACGCTGCAGCAGGGTCGGCGTTGCATGGAATGGAAGCCGGTGACCAAGGGCCCTTTGTGACACGTGGGAAATAGAAGCTTGCCCGGGTGCTCGGAACAGGCGACGGGACAGAAGGGGACAGAGCGGTGCCGTGAGGAGCCCCCGCCCAGCTCGCTCGTTCCTGTCTCAGCCGGAGCTTTTCCGCAGCGTCATTCCCGCAGCTGAGCTCAAGGCCAGCCTGCGGGACTCTGTGACTTGGAGCTTTTCCGAGGCGTCTGCCATTCCTGCAGCCAGCGCCATCAAGTCCAGACGGTGGGATTTGGTCACCTGAATGGCTTAGGAGGAGTCTCCTGTCATTGTGGCAGGAGCCCTCAAGAGCAGAGTGCAGGACTTGCTGTCCTGCAGCCTTCCTGAGGCTTGTCTGTCACAGGTGCCTTGAAGGCACAAGTGCAGTTGTTGACTTGGCGATATCCTGAGGCATCTCTCTTGAAGGCGCCCTCAAGAACAGACTCTGGCATGGCAGCCAGATTGCCCGGCTTGTTGAAAGTGTTCAGGGGGGAAAAAAAGAGAAGCCCTGGAGCCGCCCCAGCACAAGAGCCTGAAGACTCGGAGCAGATCCAGACGCTGCAGGATGGTGAGTATCAGAGCTGGGCCACAGGGCTGATGGCTACAGCCAGCGTGGCCCCATGCCATCCCATCCCATGCCCTGGGGACATGCCCATGGACAGGATGGTCAAGGGGCAGAGCAGACAGCCCACAACGGCCGCGCTCCATCGCCTGGGTCATGCCGGGGCTCTCCCTGCCTGGGGAGCGCAGGGCTGGGCTGTGTTCTCTGGCCTCTCCCCCGCAGCCCCTCAGCTCTGGCTGCGCTCACTCTTTGCCAGGTGCAGCCCTGGAGAAGACACAAGAGCAGGAAGCCGGCCGTGGCCGCTTGCGCAAAACCCTGAAGGTACCTGCAGTTACCCCCGGCTGGGCTGGGCCTGCTGTCCCTGCTGAGCCCAGCAGCACGCTTGGAGCATGCCACGGAGCATGCCTGGCTTCCCTGCCCTTTATTCTCCTGCAGATGTTGGGGAAATTGCTGCGCATTCGACGACGTAGAAAGGTGGGCCCCACAGCAGCTGAGGGCACAGCCCAACCTGCCTCGGGGCTGACTGAGCTCCAGGCAGAGCCTGATGTCAGCCCAGATTGGGCTGAGCGCTCAGAAGACTCTGAGGCTGCAATGAACGAGGACAGGGCAAAGGCAGACGAGGCAGCAAGTGAGGATGTGGCTGTGACAAACACCAACACCGCCGAGACTGAGGACATCTCAAATACTGGCAGCAGGCCCACTCTCACTGGGATTCATGCTCCCAGTTTAGGATCTTTTGGAGAACAGTGCTGCTCCTTCTCAGGAGCAGGTAAGCAGCCTGGGGCCGGGCCTGGAGGCCTGCCAGGATGGTGTGTCCCCTCAAGCCATGGTCCCTGGGCCCTGTGACCGTGGTCACAAGGGTTTTCAGGATGAAGAAGAGACGAGAATGTTGACACCATGATCAGAAGGCTTGATTTATTATTTTATGATATATGTTACATTAAGACTATACTAAAAAGCAATAGAAAGGAAAATGTTTCTTCAGAAGCTAGCTAAACTAAGAATAGAAAAGAGTGAATAACAAAGATCTGTTTCTCAGACAGAGAGCAAGAGCCAGCTCTGCCATGATTGGTCATGAAATCCAAACATCCACAGGAGACCAATTATGGGTCTACCTGTTGCATTCCACAGCAGCAGATAACCATTGTTTACTTTTGGTTTCTGAAACTGCAGCTTCTCACAAGGAAAAATCCTAAGAAAGGATTTTTCATGAAAGATGTCTGCGATAGTTCACCTCCTGGTGTAACCAGAACCTGTCCCCTGCTATGGGGACATCCTAGATTATCCTAGTGTTGGGGAAACCATGTGGGAATTGGGGAGCCCTGGTGCACTGGGTGTAACCAGGATAGGGTCCTGGTGCTATTGGGTGTAACAGGACCCCTCCGTCCCCCAGGCCCGCTGGTGCTGCAGGTGCCGGCACAGGCGCTGCTGGAGGGGACACGGTGACACTGCACTGCCAGGGCTGGTGGAACTGCACGGTCACCTCGGTGTCCTTCTACCGTGAGGAGAAGGGTCTGGGGGGGGGCTCCGTGATGGCACCGAGCTGTCCCTGTCCCCTCTGCAGCTGCACCACAGTGGTCGCTACAGCTGCAGGGCCTGGTGAAATCCTGGAGATCAGGGAGGTCATGAAATTCGGCACCGGTGACAGTGACAGGGCACGGTGAGCACCCCACAGCTGCCACCCTGACACCCCCACAGCCCCTCCCCAGGGATTCAGGCTCACAAATCCTCCTCCCCTCTCCTTCCCAGAGCTTTTCTCAGAGCCAGTTTTGGAGGGTCCCCCCGAGCACTCTGAGGGGTCCCCCCTGACTCTCAGCTGCCTCAGCACCCCCAGCCCCCTGTGGCCCCGAGCCCCCCTCCTGCACGTGTTCTACCGGGACGGGCAGGCGGTGGGGGGCCCGCAGGGTCCCTGCAGCTGCTGGTGCCCGCCATGGGGGTCTCCCAATTGGGGAATTACAGCTGCCAGCTGCACTCCGAGGGGGGTGCTCTGCAAAAGAGCAGCGCCCAGCTCTGCGTCACGGTGCACAGTGAGTGTGGGGATGGGCACGGGGAGCCCCCACAGCCTCCTCAGCTCTCCCAGGCCTTCAGGGGATGCCCAGTCCTTCCAGACACCTGCCCTGTGGCCCCAACCTTTCCCGGATCCTACCCTTGCTCCCCTGCTCCCTTCTCATGTCTCTCTCAGGGTCCCCCACCCCTAGAGTGCTACCCCCATCCTACCCCTACACATTTTCCCTGTCCCGCCATCCCTGCCCCTAGTCCCACGCCAGGTGCCCCCATTCCTGGCTTGTGTCTCCCCATCCCTCTCTGAGTCCCCTCACCCCTCCCAGAATCCCCCCCATCCCTCTATGAGGTCACATCATCCCTTCCCTGAGTCCCCATACCCACCCTGGTGTCATCCCCTCCCCCCTCCAGGTGGCCCTTGGGGTTCTTTTCCAAGCCCCACCAATCTCTGCACCCCCTCTCCCTCACTGGGGTCTCCCTGCCCCTCCCATACCACCCCCCCGGGTCCCTCACTGTCCCTTGCTATCCTCCCCTCCTGCAGGGGTCCTGCCCTCCGGGGTGTCCCTGTCAGTGCAGCCCCCCAGGGGACAGGTGGCACTCAGGGACCACCTGGTGCTGAGCTGCGCGGTGGCCGTGGGGACAGGTCCCCTGTCCTTCTCCTGGCACTGAGAGGGCTCAGGGGCATCGCTGGGCACCGGTCCCCGCCTGGAGCTGTGCCACATTGGGGACAATGACAGCGGCCAGTACCGGTGCCGGGCCAGCGACGGGGACAGCATGGCCGAGAGTGACCCCCTGAATGTCACTGTCCTGGGTGTCATTGTGGCCTGGCGCCGGTGGCACCGTGTGGGTGGGTGACAATGGGGGCACAGGTGTCCCAGGGAGCTGTAGAGGCAACCAGTGTTGGACAATGATTGGGCAGCACCCACAGCCCCAAAATTGTGGCATTGTCTGGGGGCCCTTAAGGGTTTGGGGAGGTGCTGGAGGAATGCTGGGGGTTCTCTCAGAGGCCCTTGGGGCAGTTAGGAGGTCTCTGTCGCTGCTGGGCTTTGGGGTCTTTTGGCTGAGTTGGCTGGGGACACTGGGGAGGTTCCTGAATTCTGGGAGGCTTCAGAGATGCTTGAGGGTTCTGTTGTAAATTGAGGGTCCCGTGGGCGGTCAGGAATCCTGGGAGGGTTCAGGGCCCTGCGATCCCACAGTCACGTCTGTCTCAGTCTCTCTGCAATTCCTCTCAAGTCCCTGGGCCTTACCCGGGTCGGCAGAGAGTGGAGGGGGCGGCCCCACCACGGCCGACTGCGGGGAGACACTCTCTGTGCCCCGAGGGTGCTGAGGGCACTCAGGCTGTTTGCCTTTGCTGCAGCAGAGACGACAGAGACATCGGTGGAAGAGAAAGGGGCCGGCTCCCAGCAGGGGATATTCCAAGGTTTTTATTAAGGAGCCCGAAGGAGCTCCTATACCTCAGGGGACTTCCTCCCGAGAGCCCCGGGGGATGTCCGGAGTTCACATTTAAAGGGGGGAGGAAACTAACATAGATAAAATCCTACTGACCAATAGGTATCTCTGGGGGATGGGTGCTGGGGGGACAGACATACAAAACAGCGTATGGGGCAGGACTTGGGGGGCTGACCCCTAGCCCCTGGCTAATCACTCGACAACTTGGACCGAAACTTCTGGATAGGGGGCTGGGATGCCAAGGTGACTGACAGAGAGCCAGGGTGGGGGTTTTGGAGATCTTATCCCGGGAAAGGGATAACACAAGTAGAAGGAAAAAAGCGGGGGGGGTACAGTCTGGGATAAACCATTTGGGAAAAATATGGGAATACAAAACAAACTACTTCAAAGTATTACAAAATATAAGAACGCACTACAACACACGTCGCCCGTCTTTCCTCTGCAGCTTCCAAGAAACCAGGAAAGGTTGGTGAAGGGCTCCCGACATGAGTCCCCTTTTACCCCCACCCCACAGCTCTCCATTCCCTCCCCCACATCCCCTTTATTCCTTCAGGGCCCCCCCAGATCCCCCGGCCCCCCCAGAGGAGGGAGAGGTGCTGTACACCCACGTCGTGGTCACCAAGAGGGCAGGGGGTGAGTACGGGGGGGACACACGCAGAGGGACACGTCACCCACCAGTGTCACCCCACCCAGATCCCACAGCCCGTGTCTCTCGCAGCGTCCCCCCGTGCCACCACCCTCCAGCATGCCCAGGTGACCAACGCGGAGCTGCGGCGACCCCAGGGGCGACCGCGGGAACCCGGTGACATCTACAGGAATGTGCTGTGACACTGGGGGGAACTGGGGGCACTGGGGGTCCCCACCCATGGGCACCCACTCATGTCTGTGCTTCCACTAAAAACTGCCCCTCCTGCACCCCATGGAGGCACAAAGATCCCAAAAAAGCTAAAAGATGAACAATTTCCTGAAAGAGCAATGAGAGAGAATAAAACCAACAGCAACAGCAACAAGGTTCAGAGTCCAAATGGTCACGCAAGGAACAATCTCCAGGGAAAGCCCCCAAAAAGGAACAAACCCAAGACATTTCCCCCAGTAGGTTTCCTCCACCACAGGAATCTTGCAGGGCCCTGGATCTTCCTTGCTCTGATGGCCAAAGTGGCCTTCAGGAGGCTCTGGATTCTCTTCTCCCCTGTCCCAAACCATCCTCTGCCCTGTTCTCCCCACAAGGATGTCAGAAAGGCCCTGTGGGGTTTCCAGTCTCCCTCTTTTCCAGGGCAGTCAGGATCAGGCCATGGCACAGGGTGGGGTGTCAGAGACAGGCAAAGTTTGATGTCTGGAGACGTTTTGGAAAAGCTGCGTGTGGCCCGGGTGGGTCAGGCCTTGCTTTTGGTGAGACAGGGCCCCGTCTGTCCATCAGTCTGTCAGGCATGGCACACTGGGGACAGTGTGACGCTCTGCCAAAGGCAGCTCCTGAGTGGCTGGGTGACCAGGAGTGCCAGCTATGGAGAGGGCTCTTGGTGGCCCAACTGGCTCAAAAGGCAGAGCATGAGGCGGCCAAGTCCCTGACCGTGTCTCCTCTTCGGTTGTCTTTAACATCCAGGCTGGAACCCAGGATTCGGCAACTCGTTTAAATGAGAAATATCTGCCAAGCTAAATGGGAGCGTTCCTGAAATTGAAAGAAGACCCCTGTCTAAAACTTTTTTTAATTTCAAAACTGATGGGGCTTCCAGGCAAAAGTGTAGGAAAAGCAATAACAGCTCTTTACTGGGAAATTTATAAAGCAGAACAGAGCAAACAACACAAACCCAGAACTTTCCCTCCCGCTCAGCGCTGTTGGTTTTTGTGGCAGTTATAACCGCGGCCAGCAGGGGGCGCTGCAGGGAGCACTCCCGGCCAGCAGGGGGCGCCCCGCTCCAGCTCCATCCCCTCAGGGGCCATGGCGGCCTCGGGCGGGAGGGAGGAGGGCAAATCGCTCCTTTTGCAAACTTGCAGATTGTTGTTGTCTTTGTCAGTAGTTCTTGGGTCTCTCATTCCCTTACCAAGAGGAACACATGATCACCTAATGGACTGGTTGCCTCAGAGCGGCCCCTGCAGGGGGCGTTTCCAGCTAGCCCCACTCTGAAAAACCATCAAAAGCCCTCTCATGTTGCCATTTTATTGCAAAGGATCCCATTCTTTCTTCGTGATTTCTTATGGGGAGCTCCTAGCAGTACTGAATCTTTCATCTTCACAGCAGAGCTAAAAACACCAACTTTCTTTACCCAGCTAAGTCACTCTTTTGTAGCACTCGTCTTCTCATTAGACAGAGCTGTGGCCTGTTAAGGGCAGGCTTGTTCTTAATCTTTGGTGATTAGTACAGCTGCAACTCTTCAGGTGTGAGGCTACTTTCTGCAGTATCTTTATTTTCTTACATTCTATCCTTCCACACTCTCAGAGCCACTGCTTGGGCTCTCTTTGTGTTTTGTGCTTCTTGCAGGCCTGAGCAAACCACAGCCAGGCCTTTCTCCACCCACAGAATTCTCACCTCTGCAGCAGCTCTAAAGCTGCCAGAATCAAAGCCAAGGGGGCAGGGGGGACCCTCAGGTGCTGGCTGTCACCTGGGGCTGGGCAGAGCAGGGCTGGGCAATGGCCATCCCTGTGCAGTGGGGCTGGGCCATGGCTGGGCCCCACCCTTGGATGGGCACCCCAACAACATCAGCCACTCCACAATACACAGCACTGTCCCAACAAAATCACAATATTTAATCAACAAGATAATCAATAATGTAATATCAATTCATATATTATCACACGAAAGTCAACTTCCATTAATTTGTTTCTCACAATACATACCAGTAAAGAACTGTATTCCTGTTCCGACATCTTTGCCTAAATGCCCCGTAATTTCAATGTTACAATAGTTCAGAGAGATGGTGGTTGTATTTTCCACTCCAAGTGTGGTTGCCCCCTTGTTCAGCTTCCTTGACAGAGCAGAACAAAGAAACACCATTTCTGCCCGTTTAACCAAAGAGCTGCATTTTTGTCCCAGGAGCAGGGAACCAGGTCCTGTGCCCCCTTGGAACTGGGATGGCCACCAGTAAGCCACCTTAGTGGGAGCACTGGGAGGGGGATTGCAGAGCCACTAAGCACACTGGGGTTAAGAGGAACAAATCTGATTTTGATTTCTGTCTCAACATATGCTACACATGAGGTGAAAAATGAACATGTGCTGGGAACCCTGTCCCTGGAAAGACTTCACACAATAGAGAATCAGGGGAGAGAAAGCTCCAGTGATCGAGCTGTGAGTGATCCCTGCTGGCTGGTGGGACAGATGCCCAGGAAAATAATCCCAGGAAATCGGGCTGTGGGAGGAGCCTTTGCAAATCAAAGCAGCAAACTGTGACACAACAGGAGCGTTTTGCTTTGGGTTTCTTGGAGGGATCAGGGGCTTGCTCAGAGGGTCAGCTTGGCCCTCCTCCCCTGTGGGATTCACATTCTCATAACCTCGGAGAAGCAGTGAGAGAAGCAAAAAATGATCCAAACAATTCTTACCTCATTTACTGCTCCTGTGTTTTTCACAAGTGGAATGCATTGTGGAAGATTGTTTACCTGAAGGGAATTGATACTTGGATTCTGGTGTGAGTGTTTTGATTCACTGACCAATTGAATCCAGGTGTGTGTGTGTGTGGGGACTGTTGGCTGACAGTCATGAGATTGTGTGCAGTGGAGTGCAGTTGAGTGCTTGGCAGATTCAGTTAAAATGTAATGTAATATAATATAGAATAATAGAGTATAATAAAGTAATTAATTAGCCTTCTGAAAAGATGGAGTCAGATGCATCACTCCTCCCAGTCGTCAGACAAAAATATCACCGATACTCCCCCCCCTCACCTTTTCCTCCCGGTGGTCCTTCTTCCCTGTCCGCACCCGTTCTTCCCTGCTTCGCTGCTTCCCCGAGGCAGCTCATTCCTGCTCGTCCTGGACATTCCTTCATTGCTTCCCCGATGGAGCGGATGCTGCCTGCGCCCACCCGCCGCCTCTGCCGCGTTTCCCACGCTGCCCCCAGCCCCGAGCCTGCTGCACCTGCCCAGGGCAGCCCCAGCCCGCGGCAGCCAGCCCAGAGCCACCAGTGCCCAGCACCAGCCCGCAGCCAGCCCGCAGCAGCCCCTGCAGCCATCGCTCGCAATGCCAGAGACACGCAGGTGCTGTCCTTGGAAATCACGCCCAGCCACTCACAAAAGCCATGTGGGCTCGCCCTGGCTTGCAGCACACACACTCCATCTGCCGAGCTGATGCCCACAGAGTGCCCGGGCTTCTTGCGGTAACGCTGTCCCTGTCTTCTGTTTCTCTCTCTGTCCTTTTTCCTTTCTACTCCCTTCTCTCCCCCTTTGGTAAGAACCCTTACCCTCCTTTATCAATAAACAATTCTCAGATATAATATTGCCGTGTTTGTGCTTCAATTTCATCTTAGAAACCTTTCAGCAAGAATCCTCCCTGACTCCCCCTTTTACAGTGGGATGGGACAGGGGTAGTGGGAGGGGGAATGGGGCAGCCCTGGGTGTACTGCAAGACCTGTGGGGAGAGAATGGGGCATTCCCTGAGGGTACTTGGAGCACTTGGATGGGGCTGGGGAGCCCCTGCAGGTACGAGCAAAGGGATGGGGGAGCCCTTTGGGGGTACTGGGAGAGGAAATGGGGAGCACAGGGTGCCCTGTGTAGCCTCCCCCTGACCCATGACCACCTCCCTTGGAAGGATGGGCAACCACAGGAGCCACGGAGGGAGCACCCCCAGTGTCACCCAGTGCCTCCCACTTCCCAGAGCATCACAACTTTTGGTGTAGATTGTCATAGATGTCACTGGGCTCCCACGGTTGCCTTTGCAGCTCCATGTACGTCGCCTGAGGATCCTCCAGCAAGGGTGCCAGGGGGTCTTGGGGGGCCCTGTGGGACTAAGGGGGTGTGTGGAAGGGGATGGGAGGTGCTGGGGGTTTGGGTAAAAGGTGTAT
This sequence comes from Agelaius phoeniceus, assembly GCF_051311805.1. Lineage (NCBI taxonomy): Eukaryota > Metazoa > Chordata > Aves > Passeriformes > Icteridae > Agelaius > Agelaius phoeniceus. Next base: position 5,560,493 of record NC_135295.1, read on the forward strand.
CATGGCTGGAGCCTGCCCTCACCTTTCCTGGTGCTTCCTGGCATCTGCAAAGGAAAACTGGAGGGGTGACTTTGGAGACCCAGGGGCCCCCATCCACCCTTGGGAATGCTGAACCACCACCAGACACACAATCCTCCCCAGGCCCCCCCCCCCCCCAGTATTCCTAACCCACCCCACTTGCACCAACAGCCTGAGCCCCCAGAACCCCAAGCCTGGCAGGGAGGGGAACCCCTGACAGAACCCCCAACATCCCTGTAGGACCCTCCAACAGCTCCCCAGGGCTCTGAGCCATGGACACTGAGGGCTCAGCCCCTCCCAAGTCAGGGGCTGTGGGTGCTGCCCTAGGGTGCACTTCTCTGGAGGCCTTTTCACCCCCTCCATGACCCCCGTCCCCCCATTGTCACCCACCCACATGGTGCCACCAGTTCCAGGCCACAATGACACCCACGAGCAGGAGCAGGAACAAAAGGGCCCCACTGACCCCTGTGGCCACTGCAAGAAACAGAGGGGGACACATCAGGGTCACCCATCACCCCAGGGGTCCTGCACTCCCTGGTGACCCCGTGTGACCCCACCTGTATCCCTGTGTGTCCCTGTGTCCTGCAGTGTCACCTCCAGGACACCGGGTGTGATGGTGTCATTGGCCACGGGCACTGCGAGGACAGAGACAGGGCTGAGGACACAGAGAGGGGCTGACAGCCGGGAATGGGATAAAAGGGACGGGGGTTTGGGTGTGGTGGGGGATGTCAGGGATAGGGTCACACCACAGAGGGGTGAGGTGACACAGTGCAGATGTGGGGGGACGAAACAAAGGTGTCTGGGGAACATGGAGGTGCCCGGGCAGGGGACCTCAGGAGGCTGGGAGGGCTCCCCGTGCCCATTCCCACACTCACTGTGCACCGTGACGCGGAGCCGGGCACTGCTCCTCCGCATGGCCCCCACTCAGAGCGCACCTGGCAGCTGTAATTCCCCAAGTGGGAGACCCCCAGGGCGGGCACCAGCAGCTGCGGGGACCCCTGCGGGCCCCCCCCCCACCTGCCCGTCCCGGTAGAACACGTGCAGAAGGGGGGCTCGGGGCCGCAGGGGGCTGGGAGTGCTGAGGCAGCTGAGAGTCAGGGGGGACCCCAGGGAGGGCTCGGGGGGACCCTCCAGCACCGGCACAGGGAAGAGCTCTGGGAAGGAGAGGGGAGGTGAGGACTGTGACTCTGAGTGCACTGGGCTGTGCTTTTGGGGGTGTCAGGAGATTGGAGTTCCAGCCGTGGGGGTGCTCACCCTGCACTGTCACTGTCACTGGTGCTGAGAGCGCCCATGGTGACACTTTGGACTCCACCCAGTCCCCGCAGCTGTAGTCGCCACTGTGGTGCAGCTGCAGGCAGGACAGGGACAGCTCGGCCCCATTGAGGGACCTCCCCACCTCCTTCTCTCCATGGTGGAATCACACCTCAGTGACTGGGTTGTTCTGCCAACGCTGGCAGCGCAGTGTCACCGTGTCCCCCTCCAGCAGCTCCCACGCTGACACCTGCCACTCTAACTGGGCTGTGCGACACGGGGGTCCTGTCACACCGGCAGTCCTGTTTGCATGAGCATCCCCCATTGGGTCATCCCCAGAACACCAGAGATCCCCACTTCCAACACAGGGCTCCCCCCTCACTGGGATGCTCTGGGATGCTCACCATGCACTGTCACTGTCACAGGTGCTGACTCCTCCAACAATTAGGACCTCACCCAGCCCCTGCAGCTCTAGTTGCCGCTGTGGTGCAGCTGCAGAGGAGACAGGGACAGCTCAGTCCCATTGCGGAGCCCCTCCAGTTTCTTCCCCTTGTGGTAGAAGGACATGGATTTGACATTGAGGTTCCGCCAGCCCCGGCAGCGCAGTGTCACCATGTCCCCCTCCAGTAGTGCCTGTACTGACACCTGCAGCACCAGCCACACTGGGGGACAGAGGAGTCCTGTCACACCTGATGGCACCGGAACCCCCCCATAGGGTCACACCCAGTGCACCAGGGGTCCCCATATCCAGCATGGGGATCCTCCCAGCCTAGGATGCTCTGGGATATCCCCAGCGCAGGGGACAGGCTGTGATCACACAGGAGGTGACCCATGGAGGAGAGCCCACCTAGAGCCCTTGGGGTCCCCACGGGTGCCAGCCTGGGGACACCCAAACCTCCCTCACCATCTGAGATTCTCACGGGGGGGCTGAGCCCAGTTCTGGGTCTGTCACACATGTTGGTGCCACTCACGATGACAGTGAAGGGGTCAGGTCCCTTCTGCCCCCAGGGCTTACTGTCCTTGTACCAGGTGGTGGCACCAGTGGTCCCCGAGCCCTGGCAGGTCAGTGTCACCCGGTCCCACAGCACACCCGGCCTCCAGCGGGGCTCCACCAGGAGCTGTGGAGTCTGGGCACCTGTGGGTGACAGGGGACACCAGCCTGCCAGGGCCAGTGTGGGGCTGGGGACAGCGGGGTGGGGCCATGGCATCCCTTGAGGACTCACCAGCGAGGCCGAGGGTCTGGGCTGGAAGGGAGAAGGGACAGGGCTGGGTGGGGGTGGCACTGCAGGGAAGGAAGCACACAAGGTACAGGGCGTGGGGGCTGTCCCCAAATTGTCCTCATGGGGACAGCATTTCTTGTGGGAAAGTGTGTCTGAGTGGTCCCCAAAAGATTTTTTGCTGCAGGGGGACATGTCTGTGTCACAGCCACCTGTGCACTACATCCCTGTGGAACAGACACCTTGGGAACAGGGACACCGAGGCCACCCTGCGCTGAGGCAGAACATGGGGACACTGTGGACTCTCCAGGCACAAGGACACCACAGACACAACCCAAGCTGTCCCAGGTCACCTCCACCAGCTCATGATCCCATCCCCATGATCCCATCCCCATGGCCACATCCTCACCGTTCTTGTTCCCTTCTGCCCCTGCATCCCAGGTCCCTTGTCCTTATCCCCACAGCTACCTGAGCCCAAAGGTGCCAGTCCCCACATTCCTGTCCCCACATCCCCGTCCCCAAATTCCTGCCCCTCTATTCCTGTCCCCAAAGCCACCCTACATCCCCAGTCCCACCAAGGTCCACTGTGGGTAACATGGACTGGCACTGCTGGCATTGGGGACCTCTGGGGACCCCACAGCCCCCCTGTGCCCCCTCCCCTCCCCATCCCTGGGGTGTCAGGCCCGTGCCCGGGGCACTCACCCCACAGGAGCAGCGCCACCTTCATGGCCATCCCGGTGTCCCCAGCCATGTGCACTGGCTGTCACTCGCTGCCGGGGGTGGCTGTCCCCTGGCTGGTGGCTCTTTGGCCAAATGGGAAGGAAGCCAGGTCAGGTCTCGCCCTCATGTGTAGGTGGCCCTTCGTGGGGGCAGGGTGGCCACAAGCAGGGGACAGGCTGTGGGCAGGGTGGGGACATGCTGGGGACAAAGCTGGGTGAGGCAAGGTGCAATATGGGGTTCCCAGTAGTGGTGGGCTCAGAGGGTTTGCGGTGACAGGGATGGGTGTCCTGGAGAATGGTGGGTCCCAGGGATGGGGCCTGTGGGAATGAGGGTGCTGCAGAGGGGGAATCACCAGGGATGGGGGTGCCATGGGAATGGGATTGCCCAGGGCTTGGGGGACTCAGGGATGGGAGTCCCAGGGGAATGTGGGCTCCAGGGTCATGGGATGAGGATGCTGGGGGAATGGGGGCTCCCATGGGAATGGGGGTCCTGGGAGAATCAAGGTCATGGGGGAAGGAGGATTTCAGGGGATAGAATGAACAGGAGAGGATTCCTTGGCAATGGAGTCCTGGGCCCTGGACATCCTGGGGAATGTCAGTACTGGGTTCGGGGTCCCAGGCACGGCGGGACCTAAAGAATGGGACTCCCATGGTATTATTTCCAGGGAAATAAGATTGCCAGGGAAGAACAGTGGCTAGGTGGACCTGTGGTCGCAGTTCCTTCCCTGGATGCCTCAGATTTTGGGGTGAACCACGACCTAACACAGCCCCAACAAGGTGCCAGCAGCCTGGGCGTCAACACGGACAGATTCCAAGGGGCTCTGGGTCTGTGGAGCTGCTGCAGAGGTGAGAATTCTGTGGGTGGAAAAAGGCCTGCCTGTGGTTGGCTCAGGCCTGCAAGAAGCACAAAGCCCAAAGGGAGCCCAAGTAGTGGTTCTGCAAGAGCTTTTCATGGTTTTCAGAGCAGCGCTGGCTGGAAACTGCCCTTGCAGTGGCAGCTGTGGGGGACCCAGTCCAGAAATGCAGCAATTGATCATTTTGTCCCGTACAGCAAGATTCTGAGAGAGCCCCAAAAACTCTGCAAATCCCACAACAATCTGCTCAACAACCTGCCTGGGTCCATCCTCCTACCTATGGCGAGACTGCAGCCCATTGTAACATCCCAGGAAGAATATTTGGGTTCCGGTTTGGCTGCCAGATAAGAGGTAAATGTGTGGAAATATTGAGCAGGGGGTCGGCCCTGCGGCCATGTTGGGGCCGTGGGGAGTGACCCTGTCTGGATTCCAGGTGTCCCCAAAGCTGCTCCATCCCTGACATCCTCACCTGAGTGAAAGGCTGGGGGTTTGCAGGAATTGTGGCACAAAGCCACCAGAGGGGCTGCTGTGGATCCGAGACCTGCCTGGGGTCAGGCTCTGCCTTCCTCCCATTCGGGATCATGGAGAGCGGTCACGGGTGTTTCACAGGGCGTGTGCCTGGCCCCGGGACACTGCTACGCTGCCAGTGGGCACTGGGATCCAACCTGCTGCCTTGGCGGCTTCTGCCCGCTGCCGGTGGTGGTGCCGGGACCGATTGGTGGCCGTGAGTTTGTAAAAGGAGCGATTTGCCCTCCTGCCTCCCGCCCGAGGCCGCCATGGCCCCTGAGGGGATGGAGCTGGAGCGGGGCGCCCCCTGCTGGCCGGGAGTGCTCCCTGCAGCGCCCCCTGCTGGCCGCGGTTATAACTGCCACAAAAACCAACAGCGCTGAGCGGGAGGGAAAGTTCTGGGTTTGTGTTGTTGGTTCTGTTCTGCTTTATAAATTTCCTAGGAAACAGCTGTAATCCCTTTTCTACACTTTTGCCTGGAAGCCTCATCATTTTTGAAACTAAAAAATGTTTTAGAGATGGGTCTTCTTTCCATTCCAGAAACATTCCCAATTTCCTGGGTAGGTATTTCTCATTTAAATGAGTTGCCAACTCTTGGGTTCCAGCCTGGATGAGACAGACAACCCAAGAGGAGACACGGTCAGGGACTTGGCTGCCTTATGCTCTGCCCTTTAAGCCAGTAGGCCCACCAAGGGTCCTCTCCCCAGCTGGCACTCCTGGTCACCCGGCCACTCAGGAGCTGCCTTTGGAAGTGTCACACTGTCCCCAGTGTGCCATAGCTGACAGACTGATGGACAGACGGGGCCCTGTCTCACCAAAAGCAAGGCCTGACCCACCCCTGCCACATGGAGGTGTTCCAAAATGTCCCCAGACATCAAACTTTTCCTGTTCTGACACCCGCCCTGTGCCATGGCCTGATCGAGAGACTGCCCTTGGAATGGGGGAGGCTCTGGAACCCGCACAGGGCCTTTGTGACATCCTCATGTGGGGAATATGGCAGAAGAGTTGTTTGGTACAGGGGACAGGAGAATCCAGAGCCTCCTGAAGGCTGCTTTGGCCACCAGAGCAAGGAAGGTCCAGGGACCTTGCAGGTTCCACTGGTGGAGGAAACCTGCTGGGGGAAATATCTGGGGTTTGTTTCTTTTTGGTGGCTTTCCAAGGAAATCATTCCTTTTTTCACCATTTAGCCTCTGAACCTTGTTGTTGTTGCTGTTAGTTTTATTCTCTCTCATTGCTGTTTCAGCAAATTGTTCTTCTCTCAGCCCTTTGGCATCTTTGTGCCCCCACGGGGAGGGATTGGGGCAGTTTTTAGTGGCAGCACACACACAGGAGTTGGTGCCCATGGGTGGGGACCCCCAGTGCCCCCAGTTCCCCCCAGTGTCACAGCACATTCCCGTAGATGTCACCGGGTTCCCGCGGTCGCCCCTGGGGTCCCCGCAGCTCCGCGTAGGTCACCTGGGGATCCTGGAGGGTGGTGGCATGGGGGGACGCTGCGAGAGATACGGGCTGTGGGATCTGGGTGGGGTGACACTGGTGGGTGACGTGTCCCTCTGCGTGTGTCCCCCCCGTACTCACCCCCTGCCCTCTTGGTGACCACGACGTGGGTGTACAGCACCTCCCCCTCCTCTGGGGGGGCCGGGGGATCCGGGGGGGCCCTGAGGGAATAAAGGGGATGTGGGGGAGGGAGTGGGAGGTCTTTGGGGGTTGGGGTAAAAGGGGAGAGTGTGGTTTGAGCCTCCCACTCACCTTTCCTGGTGCTTCCTGGCAGCTGCAAATGAAAGAGGGAAGGGGTGATTGAGGAGTCCCCAGGGCCCTGAACCCTCTGAGGAATCCTGTACCCCCAGGGCACCCTCAATCCCCCTCAGGACCCCCAAGCATCCCTGAAGCCCCCGAGGATTCATGAACCTCCCCTTTGGCCCCAAACAAATCACCCTCAAGAACCCAAAGCCCAGCAGGGACAGAGACCCCCGAACACCTACAGGGCCCCTTAAGGAACCCCCAGCATCCCTGCAGGACTCTCCAGCACCTCCCCAAACCCCACAGGACCCTTAACCAAAGTCACAATTGTGGGTATGTGGGTCGTCACCTATGGTTCCCCAATTCTGTGGGCCTCTACAGCTCCCTGGGACCCCCCATCCACCCACTGTCACCCACCCACACGGTGCCACAAGTGACAGGTCAGAATGACAGCCATGAGGAGGACCAGGAAGGAAAGGGCCCCACCAACCCCTGCAGCCACTGCAAGAAACAGAGGGGGACACATCAGGGTCACCCATCACCCAGGGGTCCTGCTCTCCCTGGTGACCCCACCTGTGTGACCCCACCTGTGACCCAGGGTGAGCCAGGTGTCACCTCCAGGGCCAGCTCTGGGCTGAGTGCCTGGAATACACGGTGCCCGTCCTGTCCCAGCTGGTTGGTGGCCACGCACTGGTAGGTGCCTGAATGTCCCACTTCAATGTCACTGAGCTCCAGGTGGGGACCCCGGGCCACCTCCTGCCCATTGTGCAGCCAGGTGAAGGTGACAGGGGCTGAGCCCACCTGCACTGAGCAGCTCAGGGTCACATTGTCACCTGCACGCACCTGGTGTGCCAGGGGACCGGGGATGATGGTGGCATTGGCCACGGGCACTGTGGGGACAGAGACAGGGCTGGTACCTGGCAAGGTGGGAGGGGAGTGCTCTGGGTGGGCTCATCCCCAGCCCGAGGGTCCCGCTCACCCAGGACGGTGACATTCAGGGGGTCACTCTCGGCCACGCTGTCCCCGTTGCTGACCCGGCACCGGTACTGGCCGCTGTCATTGTCCACAACGCGGCGCAGCTCCAGGCGGGGGCCGGTGCCCGGTAGTGCCCCCAAGCCCTCCCGGTGCCAAGAGAAGGACAGGGCACCTGTTCCCATGGTCACTGAGCAGTTCAGCACCAGGCTGTCCCCCAGTGCCACCTGTCCCCCGGGGGGCTGCGCTGACAGGGACACCCCCGAGGGAGGGACCCCTGCAGGAGAGGGGGACACCAGGGGACAGTGAGGGACCCAGGGGGTTCAAGGAGGGGCAGGGGAACTCCAGTGATGGAGAGCGGTCACAGAGATGGGGGGGGCGGGGTGGTTCTTCAAAAGGAACCCTGAGGGATGCTGGGGGGGTCAGGGAGGGAACACCTGGAGAGGGAGGTGGGCAACACCATGGCAGGTACGGGGACCCAGGGAGGGGATGGTGTGATCTGGGGAATGTGTGGAGAACTCAGAGAAGGGTGATGGGACCCAGGGAGGTGTGAGGGGACCCAATGTGGGATGGAGGGAAACACGAGCCAGGAATGGGGGGACCTGGGGAGGGACCCGGGGCAGCAATGACAGGACATGGAAACGGTGCCAGGGAAGGATGGGGGTACCCATGTAGGGGCTGGGGGGGTCCCAGGGAGGGACCCAAGAAAGGATGCTGGGAGCCAGGGAGGGATCCAGGAAAGGTTGGGTACCCCAGAGCAGGCATCAGGGAGGGCTGGGAGATGCCAGGCAGTGTGGGGGATCCAAGGAGGCTGTGGGGGCTCCCCGTGCCCATCCCCGCACTCACTGCGCACCGTGACGCGGAGCTGGGCGCTGCTCTTCCGCACGGCCCCACCCTGGGAGTGCACCTCACAGCCATAATTCCCTGAGTGGGAGATCCCCACGGCGTGCACCAGCAGCTGCGGGGACCCCTGCGGGCCCCCCACCACCTGCCCGTCCCGGTAGAACACGTGCAGGAGGGGGGCTTGGGGCCGCAGGGGGCTGGGGGTGCTGAGGCAGCTGAGAGTCAGAGGGGACCCCTCGGTGGGTGTGGGGGGACCCTCCAGCACCGGCACCGAGAAGAGCTCTGGGAAGGAGAGGGGAGGTGAGGACTGTGGCTCTGAATCCAATGGGAAGTGGCTTTGGGGTTGTCAGGAGATTGGAGTTCCAGCCCTGGGGGTGCTCACCGTGCACTGTCACTGTCACTGCTGCAGACCGGGACTGCCAGGACCCCACCAAGCCCTCACATCGGTAGCGGCCGCTGTGGTGCAGCTGCAGGGGGGGCAGGGACATCTCAGTTCCCCTGAGGGACCCCCTGAGCTCCTCCTCATCCCGGTAAAATCGCACCCTGCTGAGATGGTTTTCCTGCCGGCACCGACAGCGCAGTGTCACTGTGTCCCCCTCCAGCAGTGCCCGCGCTGGCACCTGCAGCACCAGTGGGTCTGTGGGACAGGAAGGTCACATTTTACTGATGAGGCCATTCTGAGGTGGGTGCCCATAGCACCAGGGACATCTGGGCACTCTGGAGTGCACTGGGCTGCACTGGGATGTCCCTGTGTGCAGGGCACAGGCTCTCGCCACATGAGGGGTGTGAGGCCTCCCATGGAGTGGAGCCCACTCTGACCTCTCAGGGGCCACCCTGATCATTAAAGATCCACCCTCACCATCTAAGACTGTCACGGAGGGGCTGCGCCTGGTGCCGGGTCTGCCACATGTGTAGGTGCCACTCCTGGTGACACTGAGGCGGTCACGTCCCTGCTGCCACCAGCGCTGCCTGTCCTTGTACCAGATGGTGGCACCAGCGGTCCCTGAGCCCTGGCAGGTCAGTGTCACCCGGTCCCACAGCACCGCCGGCCTCCAGGGGGGCTCCACCAGGAGCTGGGTGGTCTGGGCACCTGTGGGTGACAGGGGACACCAGCCTGCCAGGGCCAGTGCGGGGCTGGGGACAGCGGAGAAGGGCCATGGCATCCCTTGAGGACTCACCAGCAAGGCTGAGGGTGTGGGCTGCAAGGAAGAAGGGACAGGGCTGGGTGGGGGTGGCACTGCAGGGAAGGAAGCACCAGGGTACAGGGTGTGGTGGCTGTCCCCAAAAACTGTCCCCATGGGGGCAGCATTTCTTGTGGGAAAGTGTGTGTGTGTGGTCTCAAAAAGATTTGGAGAGGTAGGGGGACATGTCTGTGTCACAGCCACCTGTGCACCACATCCCTGTGACACAAACACCTTGGGAACAGGCCACCCTGGGCTGAGGCAGAACATGGGGACACTGTGGATACCCCTGGCACGAGGACACCACGGACACAGCCCATGCTGGCCCAGGTCATCCCCACCAGCTCATGATCCCATCCCCATGATCCCATCCCCATGGCCACATCCTCATGGTTCTTGTCGCTTTCTGTCCTTGCATCCCAGTTCCCTTGTCCTTATCCCCAGAGTTACATGAGCCAAAGGTGCCAGTCCCCTCATTCCTGTCCCCACATCCCCATCCCCAAATTCCTGCCCCCCTATCCTGTCCCCAAAGCCACCCTACATCCCCAGTCCCACCAAGGTCCACTGTGGTTAACATGGACTGGCTCTGCTGGTATTGGGGACCTCAGGGGTCCCCACAGCCCCCCTGTGCCCCCTCCCCATCCCCAGGGTGTCAGGCCCGTGCCTGGAGCACTCACCCCACAGGAGCAGCGCCACCTTCATGGCCATCCCGGTGTCCCCAGCCATGTGCACTGGCTGTCACTCGCTGCTGTGGCCACTGCTCCTCTGGCTGGCGGCTCTTTGGATGAAGGGGAAGGAAGCGAGGTCACGTCCGTCCCCATGCGTAGGTGGCCCTTGGTGGGGGCAGGGTGGCCACAAGCTGGGCACAGGCTGTGGGCAGGGTGGGGACAGCCTGGGGACATGGTGGGGGATGCTGTTGTCAGGAGTGGGGGGCTCAGAGGAGGTGGGGAACCCAGGATGGGTGTCCAGCTGAATTGGGGTCCACTGCAATTGGGGTTTCCATGCCTGGGGGAAATTCAGGGATGGGGGTTCTGTTGGAACATGGTCCCCAGGGATTTGGGGTCATGGCAAGTGGGTGCCAGGGCTGGGGGTGCAGGGGGAAAAAGGGGACCCTCGGGAATAGGGGTTCTGGGGGAAGAAGCAGCCCATGGGATGGGATCAAGGCAATGGTGGTACTGGGCAATGTCAGTCCTGGCATGGGGGTCCCCAGGGTGGAAAGACCAAGGCAATGGGGGTCCCATGGTTGGGTTCCCAGGGGAATGGGAGTGCCAGGGATGGGCAGTGGCTGGGTGGGCACGGGGGTCACAGCTCCTTCATGGGGTGCCTCAGATTTTGGGGTGACTCAGAGCCCAGCACAGTCCCCACCCTGGGGCACCCCATGTCTCTCCTGGGAGGTTCTGTGTCTCTGCCCCACTCACCCCTGGGCTTTTTCCTGTGTCCCCGCATTTCCTGGCTGAACCATCCCAGGGAACAGCTGGGAGAATCCCAGGAAGGGAAAAAAAGGGGTTGGGGGGTGCAGGTAGTGGTTTCAGGGCTGTGGGGGATGGGGCTCCCTGTCTGTGACCCCCCAACTCTTTCCTGCAGCAGTTTGTGCTGAGGCAAGGACATGAATTCTGTCCAGGGGGCACATCCAGAGGGGTCCAGCCTTTAGGGAAAAGGGCAGCTCTGCTGTGCTGACACCCGGGTCTTGTCCCAGCCTCTTGTCCCTGGGAGCTCCTCCTCGTTCTGGGGGTGCCACATCCTTGGGGATTCCTTTCCCAGAGGTGGCACATCCTGGGGTCCTCTGTCCTGGCTGGGCCTTGAGCATTCCCGCTGTCCCCAGTGGGGCCCTGTGACCTCTGGGGTGCCCAAACTTAAGGAGGCATCTTTTATGACCTTGCCCTGATGATGGTAAATCCCAGGATCAAGCTGGTTGAATTCCCTGATGCCCAATTGCTTTGGACAGTTTTGGGGTCAAATTTTGGTCTCAGATTTTGAGATGACTCAGAGCACAGCACAGAGCCCACCCTGGGGCACCCCAGGCTTGTCCTGGGAGGCTCTGGGTCTCTGCTCCACAAATCCCTGGGCTTTTTCCTGTCACCCAAATTTCCTGTCTTAGCAATCTCAGGAAACACTTGATTCCCAATTGACTGTGACAAAATTATACAGCCATAGAAAAAAGGCATAAATCTTTTCCTATACCAATTTTTTCCCAACAAAAAACAAACTCCTGAAAAATCAAAGTGACAAGGTATAATATTCTCTGGTTTATAGAATCCTTTTAATCATTGCTTTCCCAACAAGAGGAAATCAAAACACAATATAAACAGAAATAAGTGGATATAAAAACCACAATAAAACCACAAACAAATCACAGTGAAATGAGACTTTTTGGTTCCCTTTAGCAGCCCCCTGCTGCATCCCACAGCAGCATTTGCTTGTGGATAACACAGAGGGTGGAATCTCCCTGAGTGTCCAACAGCTCCATGAGATTGTTCCCTGCCTGCTGGGCAGCAACCCAGCCTCTAAAGGAACCTTTTCTTGGGCCATATTAAGGAACTCTCCCCATTTTGCTCGTTCCCACCCTGAAACTTGATTGACTTCCCATGGAGGAAGGGGAGAAGCTCTGTCCATGCTTGGGACAGTGCACAGGAATCAGTGGAAATGCCCCTGTGTGCCTCAGGGTCTGATTCCCTGGTAAATCCACTCCAGCCTGCCCTGAATTCCCCTGCCTGGGCACTCCCTGCTCCTGCTGTGACACCCCTGTTCACCAGCCCCTCGTGTGCAGCCCCTGCTCAATATTTCCACACTTTTCCCTCTCTTCTGGTGTGCACACCCAGAACACAAACATTCTTTCTAGGAAGTTCCAAAGGGCAGGAGGTTTTGTTCAAGAAGCACGGTGCAGGTCAGGTTGTTGAGAAAATCGGTGTGGGATTTGCAGCAGTTCTGGGGCTCTCTCAGTCCCTTACTGAGAGGGACAAAATGATCAATTCCTGCATTTCCAGACTGGGTCCCCCACAGCTGCCCCTGTAGGGGCACTTTCCAGCCAGCCCTGCTCTGAAAACCATCAAAGGCCCTCGCAGAGCCACTGCTTGGGCTCCCTTTGGGTTTGTGCTTCTTGCAGGGCTGAGCAAACCACAGGCAGGGCCTTTTTCCATCCACAGAATTCTCACCTCTGCAGCAGCTCTAAAGCTGCCAGAATCAAAGCCAAGGGGGCAGGGGGGACCCTCATGTCCTGGCAGCCACCTGGGGCTGGGCAGAGCAGGGCTGGGCAATGGCCATCCCTGTGCAGTGGGGCTGGGCCATGGCTGGGCCCCAGCCTTGCATTGACAGGGGTCCCCAGGATGTGCCACCCCTGGGACAGGCACCCGGCCAGGAATGTGCAGGGACATTTCTGGAACTGCCACACCCTGGGACAGGACCCCCCATGCCAGGATGTGTCACCCCTGGGACAGGATCCCCCCAGGACAGGAGCCTCTGGATGTGCCACCCCAGGACAGAACCCCCCCTTTCCCATCTGACTCTCAGCACAAACGGCCTCTTCCTTCTTGTCCAGGAAAAAGAAAGTAAAAGTGTTGAGGGGGCGCAGCCCAACACCTCCATCCCCCCCAGCCTCCCCACCATTCCCTGCACCTCCTTCTCCCCATTTTCCCCCTCCCCTGGGTCCCCCCAACCCATTCACTGCTCAGGTGCTCCCCGGGATTGCTGAGCCAGGAACCGGGGGTGAGGGACATGGCAAAAAGTAAGGAGAATAAGGAAAAAAAGCGAAATAAAGAGAGGAAAAAGTCAGGGGCAGGGGAGGTCACAGAGGCTGAGCTACCCAAGACCCCCATGCAATGCTTGACCAGGACACAAGCAACCCAGGGGTGATTTTGCAGGGCCCTGGGTCACTCCAAAATCTGAAGCATCCAGGGAAGGAGCTGTGACCCCCAGGCCCCCCCAGCCACCGCCCATCCCTGGCACCCCCATTCCCCTGCGACCCCAACCTTGGGACTCAATTTCCTTCTGTCTCCCCTTCCCTTAGACCCCCATCCCTGGACTGCAACTCCCCAGGATTGCCAACCCCAAGGAACCCCATCCCAGTAATTCCAGTCCCTGGGACACCCCTTTCCTTGGGGACCTTGATTTCCCCTGTGCCCCCATTCTCACAGGGACCCCCTTGCCCCTGGCACCCCCATGCCATGGCCCCCATCCCATGATCACAAATCCCTGGAGGCCACGTTGTTCTGGGACCCTCATTCCCAAGTCTGAGTCCACCCAACCCTTGGGACCCCCATTTCCCTGGGACCCAATCCCTGGGCACCCCATTCCCCTGGACACCCATCCCTGGCTCCCTACACAGCCTTAGACCCCAGATTCTGGCAACACCATGTCCCCACCATGTCCCACCCTGCCTCCCATGTCCCACAGCGTCCCCACCCTGCCCCCACCAAGGGCCACCTACACATGGGGACGGACGTGACCTCGCTTCCTTCCCCTTCATCCCAAGAGCCGCCAGCCAGGGGAGCGGTGGCCACAGCAGCGAGTGACAGCCAGTGCACATGGCTGGGGACACCGGGATGGCCGGGAAGGTGGCGCTGCTCCTGTGGGGTGAGTGCCCCGGGCACGGGCCTGAAACCCCGGGGATAGGGAGGGGAGGGGGCACAGGGGGGCTGTGGGGTCCCCTGAGGTCCCCAATGCCAGCAGAGCCAGAGCAGGGCATGGAGCCCAGTGTGACCAGAGTTGTGGGGTGGCTTTAGGGACAGGAACTGTGGAACTGGGATGTGGGGACAGGAACAGGGGGATAGAGATGTGGGAACAAGGATGTGGCAGAAGGAGCCTTGGGGCTTGGGTAGCTGTGGGGACAGGGACAGGGGAACAGGGATGCTGGGACAGGGACAAGGGCCACGTTGCATGGGGATGGGCCAGGAGAACAGGTGTCATTGGAATGGGATGATGGGCACAGGGCCATGGATTTATGGCTGTGGGGACAGGTGCTGTAGGGCTGCTGGAGGTGACGTGTGCAAACATGGGGTGTCCACATTGTCCCCATGACCCCCACCCAGCCCTGTCCCTTCTCCCTTCCAGCCCAGACCCTTGGCCTCACTAGTGAGTCCTCAGGGGATGCCATGGCCCCACCCCGCTGTCCCCAGCCCCACACTGGCCCTGGCAGGCTGGTGTCCCCTGTCACCCACAGGTGCCCAGACCACCCAGCTCCTGGTGGAGCCCCCCTGGAGGCCGGCGGTGCTGTGGGACCGGGTGACCCTGACCTGCCAGGGCTCGGGGACCGCTGGTGCCACCACCTGGTAAAAGGATGGGCAGCGCTGGGGGCAGGAGGGACCTGAACACCTCACTGTCACCGAGAGTGGCACCTACACATGTGACAGACCTGGCATCAGTCTCAGTCCCCCTGTAACTGTCTCAGACAGGGAGGGGGGTTTGGGTGGCCCCAGCCTGGCACCCAGGGGACCCCCAGGGCTCTCAGTGGGCTCCACTCCATGGTTCACCTCCTGGTGTAATCAGAGCCTGTGCCCTGCTATGGGGACATTCCAGAGTATCCTGGTGTCAGGGAAACCATGTGGGAATTGGGGACCCCTGGTACACTGGGTGTAACCCAGATGGGGTCCCAGTGCCATCGGGTGTAACAGGACCCCTCTGTCCCCCAGGCCCGCTGGTGCTGCAGGTGCCAGCACAGGCGCTGCTGGAGGGGGACACGGTGACACTGCGCTGCCAGGGCTGGTGGAACTGCACGGTCACCTCGGTGTCCTTCTACCGTGAGGAGAATGGTCCGGGGGGACTCCATGATGGCACCGAGCTGTCCCTGTCCCCTCTGCAGCTGCACCACAGCAGTCACTACAGCTGCAGGGTCTGGTGAAATCCTGGTGGTCAGGGAGGTCATGAAATTCGGCACCGGTGACAGTGACAGGGCACGGTGAGCACCCCACAGCTGCCACCCTGACACCCCCACAGCCCCTCCCCAGGGATTAAGGCTCACAAATCCCCCTCCCCTCTCCTTCCCAGAGCTTTTCTCAGAGCCAGTGCTGGAGGGTCCCCCAAGCACTCTGAGGGGTCCCCCCTGCCTCTCAGCTGCCTCAGCACCCCCAGCCCCCTGCGGCCCCGAGCCCCCCTCCTGCACGTGTTCTACCGGGACAGGCAGGTGGTGGGGGGCCTGCAGGGGTCCCTGCAGCTGCTGGTGCCCGCCATGGGGGTCTCCCAATTGGGGAATTACAGCTGCCAGCTGCACTCCGAGGGGGGTGCTGTGCAAAAGAGAAGCACCCGGCTCCGTGTCACGGTGCGCAGTGAGTGCAGGGATGGGCACGGGGAGCCCCCACAGCCTCCTCAGCTCTCCCAGGCCTTCAGGGGATGCCCAGTCCTTCCAGACACCTGCCCTGTGGCCCCAACCTTTCCCGGATCCTACCCTTGCTCCCCTGCTCCCTTCTCATGTCCCTCTCAGGGTCCCCCACCCCTAGAGGGCTGCCCCCATCCTACCCCTACACATTTTCCCTGTCCTGCCATCCCTGCCCTGGGTCCGTCACCAGGTCCCCGCATTCCTGGCTTGTGTCTCCCCATCCCTCTCTGAGTCCCCTCACCCCTCACAGCATCCCCCCCATCCCACTCTGAGGTCACCACACATTCCCCAGGTCACATCATTCCCTCCCTGAGTCCCCATACCCACCCTGGTGTCATCCCCCCACCCCTCCAGGTGTCCCTTGGGGTTCTTTTCCAAGCCCCACCAATCTCTGCGCCCCCTCTCCCTCACTGGGGTCTCCCTGCCCCTCCTGTACCACCCCCCCGGGTCCCTCACTGTCCCTTGCTATCCTCCCGTCCCGCAGGGGTCCTGCTTCCGGGGTGTCTCTGTCAGCACAGCCCCCCGGGGTACAGATGGCACTCTGGGACAGCCTGGTTCTGAGCTGCATGGTGGCCGTGGGGACAGGTCCCCTGTCCTGTTCCTGGCACCAGGAGGGCTCGGGGGAACCACCGGGCACTGGCCCCTGCCTGGAGCTGCGCCACATTGGGGACAATGACAGCGGCCAGTACCGGTGCGGGGCCAGCGACGGGGACAGCGTGGCCGAGAGTGACCCCATGAATGTAACTGTCCTGGGTGAGCAGGACCCTCGGGCTGGGAGTGACCCCACCTATGGCACTCCCATCCGACTTCACCAGGTGCCAGCCCTGTCTTTGTCCCCACAGTGCCTGTGGCCAATGCCACCATCACCCCTGGTCCCCTGTCACACCAGGTGCATGCAGGTGACAACGTAACCCTGCGTTGCTCAGTGCAGGTGGGATCAGCCCCTGTCACCTTCACCTGGCTGCAGAACAGGCTGGAGGTGCCCCAGGGTCCCCTCCCGGAGCTTGGAGACATCAATGTGGGACATTTGGGCACCTACCAGTGTGTGGCCACCAACCAGCTGGGACAGGACGGGCACCGCGTGTTCCGGGCACTCAGCCCTGAGCTGGCCCTGGAGGTGACACCACGGGGACACTGCAACAAAGGTGGGGTCCCACAGGGTCACCAGGGAGTGCAGGACCCCTGGGGTGATGGGTGACCCTGATGTGTCCCCCTCTGTTTCTTGCAGTGGCCGCAGGGGTCAGTGGGGCCCTTTTGTTCCTGCTCCTTCTCGTGGGTGTCATTGTGGCCTGGCAGTGGTGGCACCGTGTGGGTGGGTGACAATGGGGGACGGGTGTCCCAGGGAGCTGTAGAGGGCCTCAGTGTTGGACAATAATTGGGCAGCACCCACAGCCCCAAAACTGTGGCATTGTCTGGGGGTCCTTTAGGGTTTGGGGAGGTGCTGGAGGGTCCTGTGGGGATGCTGGGGGTTCTCTCAGAGGCTGTTGGAGTTAGGAGGTCTCTGTCCTGCTGGGCTTTGGGTTCTTTTGGCTGAGTTCGCTGGGGACACTGGGGAGGTTCCTGAATTCTGGGAGGCTTCAGGGATGCTTGAGGGTTCTGTTGTAAATTGAGCATCCCGTGGGGGGTCAGGAATCCTGGGAGGGTTCAGGGCCCTGCGATCCCCCACTCACATCTCCCCTCTTTCCTCTGCAGCTGCCAGGAAGCACCAGGTAAGGTTGGTGAAGGGCTTCCGACATGAGTCCCCTTTTACCCCCACCTCAAAGCTCTCCATTCTCTCCCCCACATCCCCTTTATTGCCTCAGGGCGCCCCTGGATCCCCCGGCTCCCCCAGAGGAGGGGGAGGTGCTGTACACCCACGTCGTGGTCACCAAGAAGGCAGGGGTTGAGTACGGGGGGGACACACGCAGAGGGACACGTCACCCACCAGTGTCACCCCACCCAGATCCCACAGCCCGTGTCTCTTGCAGTGTCCCCCCGTGCCACCACCCTCCAGCATCCCCAGGTGACCAACGCGGAGCTGCGGGGACCCCAGGGGCGACCCCGGGAACCCGGTGACATCTACGGGAATGTGCTGTGACACTGGGGGGAACTGGGGGCATTGGGGGTCCCCACCCATGGGCACCAACTCCTGTGTCTGTGCTGCCACTAAAAACTGCCCCAATCTCTCCCCGTGGGGGCACAAAGATCCCAAAAGAGCCAAAAGAAGAACAATTTGCTGAAACAGCAACGAGAGAGAATAAAACCAACAGCAACAAGGTTCAGAGTCCAAAGGATCACAGAAGGAACAATTTCCAGGGAAAGCCCCCAAAAAGGAACAAACCCAAGACATTTCCCCCAGTAGGTTTCCTCCACCACAGGAATCTTGCAGAGCCCTGGACCATCCTGGCCTTCAGGAGGCACTGGATTCTCTTGTACCCTGTCCCAAACCCTCCTCTGCCATGTTCCCCACACGAGGATGTCAGAAAGGCCCTGTGGGGGTTCCAGAGTCTCCCTCTTTTCCAGGGCAGTCGGGATCAGGCCATGGCACAGGGCGGGTGTCAGAGACAGGAAAAGTTTGATGTCTGGAGGTATTTTGAAACAGCTCCATGTGGCAGGGGTGGGTCAGGCCTTGCTTATGGTGAGACAGGGCCCCCTCTGTCAATCAGTCTGTCAGCCTTGGCACACTGGGGACAGTGTGACGCTCTGCCAAAGCCAGCTCCTCAGTGGCCGGGTGAAAGGAAGTGCCAGCTATGGAGAGGGCCCTTGCTGGCCCAACTGGCTTAAAAGGCAGAGCATGAGGTGGCCAAGTCCCTGACCGTGTCTCCTCTTCGGTTGTCTTTAACATCCAGGCTGGAATCCTGGCTGGAGTTGGCAACTCGTTTAAATGAGAAATATCTGCCAAGTTAATGGGAGAGTTCCTGGAATGGAAGGAAGACCCCTGTCTAAAAATCTTTTTAATTTCAAAACTGATGGGGCTTCCAGGCAAAAGTGTAGGAAAAGGAATACCAGCTCTTTACTGGGAAATTTATAAAGCAGAACAGAGCAAACAACACAAACCCAGAACTTTCCCTCCCGCGCAGCGCTGTTGGTTTTTGTGGCAGTTATAACCGCGGCCAGCAGGGGGCGCTGCAGGGAGCACTCCCGGCCAGCAGGGGGCGCCCCGCTCCAGCTCCATCCCCTCAGGGGCCATGGCGGCCTCGGGCGGGAGGCAGGAGGGCAAATCGCTCCTTTTGCAAACTTGCAGATTGTTGTTGTCTTTGTCAGTAGTTCTTGGGTCTCTCATTCCCTTACCAAGAGGAACACATGATCACCTAATGGACTGGTTGCCTCAGAGCGGCCCGGCAGGCCAGCTAGCCCCACTCTGAAAAACCATCAAAAGCCCTCCATGTTGTCATCTAATTGCAAAGGTTCCCATACTTTCTTCGTGATTTCTTATGGGGAGCTCCTAGCAGTACTGAATCTTTCATCTTCACAGCAGAGCTAAAAACACCAACTCTCTTTACCCAGCTAAGTCACTCTTTTGTAGCACTCGTCTTCTCATTAGACAGAGCTGTGGCCTGTTAAGGGCAGGCTTGTTCTTAATCTTTGGTGATTAGTACAGCTGCAACTCTTCAGGTGTGAGGCTACTTTCTGCAGTATCTTTATTTTCTTACATTCTATCCTTCCACACTCTCAGAGCCACTGCTTGGGCTCTCTTTGTGTTTTGTGCTTCTTGCAGGCCTGAGCAAACCACAGCCAGGCCTTTCTCCACCCACAGAATTCTCACCTCTGCAGCAGCTCTAAAGCTACCAGAATCAAAGCCAAGGGAGCAGGGGGGTCCCTCAGGTGCTGGCTGCCACCTGGGGCTGGGCAGAGCAGGGCTGGGCAATGGCCATCCCTGTGCAGTGGGGCTGGGCCATGGCTGGGCCCCACCCTTGGATGGCCACTGGCTTCAAGGAGCAGGAGTTTGGGAGCTCCTTCCTGTCCTGGGCTCCTTTCCCCAGCTGGTCTTGCTGGCTCAGATCCTGCAGGGGACGAGCAAGAATGGAGAAGTCTGGAGTCCCCCAGAGCTGCCATGCCCCAGGACAGGACACCCATGTCCAGCCCATGTCCCCCCTGGGACAGGATCCCCCCCAGCACAGGACAGGAGCCCCCTGGATGTGCCCCCCAGGAGAGAACCCACCCCCGTGTGAGAAAGGTGTCAAACGGCCTCTTCCTTCTTCTGCAGGAGAGAGAAAGTGAATGTGTTTGGGGGGGGGGGGGGGTAAAAGCTGGACCTCCCCATCCCCCACAGCCTCCCCAGCCCTCCCTGCAGACCCCTCACCCCTGCTTCCCCCACTCTGGGCTTTCCCAGCCCATTCTCTGCTCAGGTGTCCCCTAGGATCATCAAGGCATGAACTGAGGTCTTGTGAAATTGAGGGATAAAATGATGGAAATGGAAATAAAGAGAGGAAAAGTCACTGGGAGCTGTGGGGGCACAGACCCAGAGCCCCTCAAAATCTTTCTGGGGTGATCCCCAGGCTGCTGGCACCTTGTGGGGGCTGTGCTGGCTCTGGGTCACCCAAAAATCTGAAGCACCCAGGGAAGGAGCTGCAACCCATGGGCTCACCCAGCCACTGCCCATCCCTGGCACCCTCATTTCCCCTTGAAATCAAACATGGGAGCACCATTCCTTATGTCCCACCTTGCCTGGGACCCCCATCCCAGTAATGGCATTCCCCAGGATCTCCATGGCCCAGGACCCCATTCCCAAGGAACCCTCTCCAGTTCATTCCATCCCCTGAAACCCTCCTTCCCCCAGGACCTTGATTCTCCCAGGACCCCCATTCCCACAGGGACCCCCATTCCCCCAGCATCCCCATCCCATGACCCCAAATCCCTGGAGCCCACGTTCCCCTGGGACTCCCATCCCTGAGTCCCCTCCCATCCCTGGGACCCACCATTCCCTTGGACACCCATACCTGGGTCCCCAAACCCACCAAATCCCCCACTATTGGGAACCCCATGTCCCACTGTGTCCCACCCAGCCTTGTCCCCATCCCGTTCCCAACCTGCCCACAGTCTGTCCCCACAGCCACATCCCCATGATCCTGTGCTTGTGGCCACCCTGTCCCCACCAGGAGCCACCAACACATGGGGACAGACCTGACCTCACTTCATTCCCCTTCATCCAAAGAGCCACCACCCAGGGGACAGCCACCCCCGGCAGTGAGTGACAGCCAGTGCACATGGCTGGGGACACCGGGATGGCCGGGAAGGTGGCGCTGCTCCTGTGGGGTGAGTGTCCTGGGCATGGGCCTGACACCCCAGGGATAGGGAGGGGAGGGGGCACAGGGGGGCTGTGGGGTCCCCAGAGGTCCCCAAGGCCATCAGAACCAGCGCATGAAGTGACTGGGGTCGTGGGGTGGCTTTAGGGACAGGGGAAGGGAGACAGGAATGTGGGGACAATAACAGGGGTTCAGGGATTTGGGGAGGCAACATGGGGCAGGTGGGGGTGACCTGTGCCAGCACGGGGTGGCTGTGACATCCCCAGTTCAGGGGTGTCCACAGTGTCCCCATGTCCTGCCTGAGCAAGGGGTGGCCGCAGTGTCCCTGTCCCCAAGGGGTCCATGTCACACAAGGACACTTTGGGCACATCCCCCACACCCCATGCCCCTGTGCCTCTGTCCCCATGGTGTCACCCCCACCCAGCCCTGTCCCTTCTCCCTTCCAGCCCAGACCTTCGGCCTCGCTGGTGAGTCCTCGGGGGATGCCATGGCCCCACCCCACTGTCCCCAGCCCCACACTGGCCCTGGCAGGCTGGTGTCCCCTGTCACCCACAGGTGCCCAGACCACCCAGCTCCTCGTGGAGCCCCCCTGGAGGCCGGTGGTGCTGTGGGAACGGGTGACACTGATCTGTCAGGGCTCGGGGACCGCTGGTGCCACCACCTGGTACAAGGACGGGCAGTGCTGGGGGCAGCAGGGACGTGACCGCCTCATTGTCACTGAAGGTGGCACCTACACGTGTGACAGACCTGGCACCGGGCACAGCCCTACGGTGACAGTCTTACATGATGAGGGGGGTTTGGTTGTCCCCAGCCTGGCTCCTATGGGGACCCCAAGGGCTCTGGGTGCGCTCTGCTCCATGGGTCACCTCCTGTGTGACCAGAGCCCGTCCTCTGCTCTGGGGACATCCCAGAGCATCCCTATGCAAGGAGACTTCTCTCTCACAATGGGCGGCTCCTGGTGCCTCCTGGTGCCATCATGACCCTCCTGATGGCCCTGGTGTGACAGGACCCCTCTGTCCCCCAGACTGGCTGGTGCTGCAGGTGCCAGCACGGGTGCTGCTGGAGGGGGACACGGTGACACTGCGCTGCCGGAGCTGGCAGAACAAACCACTCACAGATGTATACTTCTACCACTATGGGAAGAAACTGGAGGGGCTCCATGATGGGACTGAGCTCTCCCTGTCCCCCCTGCGGCTGCACCACAGCGGCCACTACCTCTGCGGGGGCCGGGTGGTGTCACAGTGGAGAGAGTCAGAGCAGGTGACAGTGACAGTGCACAGTGAGTGCAAGGATGGGGACAGGGAAGCCCGCCATCCTCTGAGGGTTTCCCCAGCACTGCCTGAATCCTTCATCCCTCCCTTTACTCCTCCCTGGGTCACCCTAAATTTCCCAAGTCCCTCTTGGTTTCCCCCATGACTGCCCAGTTCCCCCTGCAGATCCCTCATCCCTCTCTTTGTCCTCCCCAGCCCTCCCTGGATTCCCCACCCCTTCCAAGGTCCCTGCTCCACCCTCTGGTCTCTCTGCCTTCCCTGGGTCCTCCCACCCATCTCTAAACCCCAAATCATTCCCTGAGGCTCCTTAGTCTCTCGTCTGGTTCCCCATCCCTGCCTGGGTCTCTCCCCCTTTCCATGGGGTCTTGCCATTGTCCCCAGGTCCCAACGTGCCTCCTAGGGTCCCCTGCTGCTCACTGGGATCCTCTCTGCTCCCCTCCAATCCCCCTCTTTCCCCTCCTCTGTCCCCCACCTCCCCTGGGTCCCCAATGCCTCCTGTGTCCCCCCATAGGGGTCCCGCTCTTGGGGGTGTCCCTGTCAGCACAGCCCCCCCCGTCCTTCTCCTGGCACAAGCAGGGCTCATGGGCACCTCTGGGCTCCTGCCCCCTGCCTGGAGCTGCACCATATTGGGGACAATGACAGCGGCCAGTACCGGTGCCAGGTCAGTGACGGGGACAGAGAGGCCGAGAGTGACCCCATGAATGTCACTGTCCTGGGTGAGCAGGACCTTTGGGCTGGAGATGACCCCACCCACGGCACCCCCATCCCACCTATCTTTGTGTCAGCCCTGTCTGTGTCCCCACAGTTCCCGTGGCCAATGCCACCATCACCCCTGGTCCCCTGTCACACCAGGTGTGTGCAGGTGACAACGTGACCCTGCACTGCTCAGTGCAGGTGGGCTCAGCCCCTGTCACCTTCACCTGGCTGCACAACGGGCAGGAGGTGGCCCAGGGTCCCCTCCTGGAGCTCAGGGACATCGATGTGGGACATTCGGGCACCTACCAGTGCATGGCCACCAACCAGCTGGGACAGGACGGGCACCGCGTGTTCCGGGCACTCAGCCCAGAGCTGGCCCTGGAGGTGACACCCTGGGTCACAGGTGGGGTCACACAAGGTCACCAGGGTTTTCAGGACCCCCGGAGTTCCAGGTGACCCCAATGTGTCCCCTCTGTCCCCAGCAGTGGCTGTGAATGTCGGCAGGACACTCCTGTTCCTGCTCCTGCTCCTGGGTGTCATCAGGGGCTGTCCCTGGTGGCACCACCGGGGTGGGTGACAATGGGGGGGGATGGGGGTCCTAGAGTGAGGGGAAGCCCCAGAGTGGGGGCAGAGATTGGCAGCACCCAGGGTCCCTGAGCTGGGGGACACTGAGCCTGCAGTGACCTCGGCTGGGGATCCTGGGGGATGTGGGAGCAATTTGGAGGGTCTTGGTTGGGCTCCAGGGTCATTGCTGGGTGGGCTTTTTGGCACATTGGGGTGGCACTGGGAGCTCCTGAAGGATTTGGGGAGCTCCTGGATGTCTGTGCAGGGATGTTGGGGGATCTTTCTGGCGTCCTGGGGGAGTTTTGGGGTGCTCCTCCCTGCCAGGCCTGGGGTTCTGGGGGCTCAGAGGGTTGCGGACACCGGGGGTGTTGGGGGCCCTGTGGTGGTGCAGAAGTTCCAGAGGGTTCAGGGGTGCTCAGAGTGTCTGGGGAGAATCAGGGTTCTGGTGGGAATCAGGGCTGCAGTGGGGATTTGGGGGACCCCTGGGTGGTTGGAGCTGCAAGGTCCCAGGAAGGTTCAGGGGTCCCGGTGTCCCCTCGGTCACCCCCTCCCCTTTCCCTTGCAGAACCCAGGAAGCTCCAGGACAGGTGAGTCGGGGCTTGGGCTGGGACTCCCCTTTTCCCTTCCCCAGACTACTGAGACCCCCCCTTATCCCCACAGGACCCCCCACTGGAGGAGAGGGCTGTGCTCAACACCCACATCATGGGCACCGAGTGGGCAGTGGGAGAATTCGGGGGCGACAGGGACACGTCACCCACGGGTGTCACCCCCCCCCCCCACCCCGGTCCCCACAACCGGAGTCACTCTCACAGCCCCACGGGTGTCCCCCAGCCCTGCCCCACCTCGGGATCCCCAGGTGACCAACGTGGAGCTGTCGGGACCCCACAAGGGACAGTGGGACCCCCGTGATGATGAGAGCGTGCTGTGACACTGGGGGCACTGGGGGCACTGGGGGCACTCGGGTCCCTGCCCCAGGGCACTCCCCGTGTGTTCCCCCCCAGATCCTGCGTTCCCATACTCAGGGGTTGCCCACAAGTGGGGGCTCCCATGTGGGGCTGCCCAGAGCTCCTCGTTCCAGTGCTCCCAGTACCCCCAGGGGCTCCCCATTCCCTCCCACAGAGCCAGGGGGCACAGCACCCCTGTCCCTCTTATTGGACCCAAAATGCCGCTTTGTGATTAAACTGGGAGAAATGGTTTTTGTTTGTTCAGCTCTGCCTGACGAGCTCGGGATTGAGGAGGGTCCCAGTCAGGTTGGTGAGCAGATCCTTATGGGATTCGCAGGATTTTTGGGGCTCCCTCAGTCCATTGGGAACAGGAACAAAATGATCAATTGGGGCATTTCTGAACTGGTTCCCTCATCCCTGCCCCGCAGCGGGGAAGGAGCTGCTGCTCCCTGTTTGTCCCCTCTCGGGGTGACACAGACCAAGGGCTCGGGCAGCTGTGGCGGTGCCGCCCCGTTACCTCGGGCACCGATCCGGCAGCTGCCGAGCCCCTCGGGCCCACCCCAGCTCAGCCCATCCCCGCCCGGTGCCCAAAGCCCGCACCCGGCGCTCCCCGAGCGGCGTCTGAGCCCCGGAGCTGCTGCGGAGCCCCGGCCGGGGGCACCGGGAGGGCGGAGGGAACCGGGACCCCGGGGAGGAGCCCCCGGCGCTGTGGGAGCGGAGTCCCGGCCTCGGGTCACTGTCGCCGGTCGCGGCTGCCATCGCACTGCGAGAGCCAGGACTGTCCCGGGCTGCGGGGACCGACGGTGTTGCTGTGTCCCGAGGGGGGATTTTGGGGTCTCACCCCATCCTTTCCCACAGCCCGAGGGCCGCTCCAGCCCCATTGTGCTGCTCCATGATGTCACCAATGTCACCGCTGCCCCCAGAGCGCTGCCCTCGCTCTGGGACAAACCCAAAACCATCCGAGTCATCATCAGGGACCTGATCTGGGAGCTCATGTGAGGCTCCCAAAATCCAACATTTTTCCCCCAACATCTGCTATTTCCCCCCGCCCCCACCTCAAAATCTGGGATTTTTTGCCCCAAAATTCGTGATTCTTTCACTGAAAATTCAGGATTTTTTCACTGAAATTTCAGGATATTTTGCCCCAAAATTTAGGAATTTTTTACCCAAAATTCAGGATTTTTTCATTGAAAAGTCAGGGTTTTTTTCCTCCAAAATTCAGGATATTAAAAAAAAAACCCGTTTTTCTTGGCTGAAAATCTGGTGTTTTTCCCCCCAAATTCTGGGGTATTTTTCCCCTGTCCGTGATCCCGGTCCATGTCCCCCAGAATTCCCAGGGATCGACCCCTGGCCTCGCTCATCATCAGCACCGATGAATTCCAGCGGATCCAGGAGGAGGCTCAGCCTCCGTGGCAGCTCGCGGATCGGCTGTGGATCCTCAAATCCCACCAGGACGCGGCTTTTGAGGGCATCTCCTGATTCCCTGAGCCCCAATTTCCCAATTCCAAATTTCCTGATCCCTCTTTTCCTGATCCCAAATTTCCCGATCCCAAATTTCCCAATCCCACTTTTCCTGATCTTGATTTTCCCAATCCCGCTATTCCTCGTCCCGAATTTCCTGAGCCAAATTTTCCCTATCCCAAATTTCCCAATCTCGATCTTACCAATCCCAAATTTTCTGATTCCGCTTTTCCTGATCCTACTTTTCCTGACCCCACTCTCCCTGATCCCACCTTTCTGATCCCAATTTTCTCAATCCCGATTTTCCCAATCCCACTTTTCCTGATCCTGATTTTCTGGATCCCGTTGTTCCTGATCCTGATTTTACTGATCCAGGGAATGCCCCGGGATGTCCCTGGGAATGTTGCCAAGAATGGCACTGGGAATGTCCCTGGGAATGCCTCGGGATGTTCCAGGGATGTCCCCAAAATGTCCGCGGGCTGTCCCAGGGATATCCCTGGGAATGACTCCCAGGAAGACACCGGGAATGCCCTGGGCTGTCCCTGCGATGTCCCCGGGCTGTATTAACATTGTTTGTGATTCTCTTTATGGTACAGAAATCATTGAGAGAATTCAGCACTCATTCCTGAAGGAAGTCTCTAACAAAGTTCTTTCTCTGTTATTACCCTCTCTGTACAACTTTTCACTTCCCAGGTCTCAGCAATACAACCTTCTGCACTTTGGATCACACACCCCTCTGCCTGGACCTGCACTGGAAGGTGATGTGAAGGCAGATGGCCTCGCCATGACAGTCACTATACCACAAAAGTTAGGGCAGGCTAAACTTTCTCATGATTTCTACCATCAAAATGCCCGAGCACTGGGAAAACAATTCCATCTGACTTTGCCACAAGCACGGGATGTAGAGAATCCTTGCTCACAGTGTCAGCAGACTCTTTCTTTGCCACAAATGTTAGGTACAAACTCACAAGGGTTGAAACCTAATGACATCTGGCAAACAGATGTAACACACTTTTCAAGCTTTGGGACTTTTAAATATGTCCATGTTTCTCCTGATACCTTTTCTGAATTCATAGTAGCAACAGTACACAAGGGTGAGAAATCCATGGGAATTTGATGGGAATTTCCCATGCCATGGGAATTTGATAGGAACTGGGGAGGGGAACTGAAGGATTCTAAATGCCTGGAATGCTGTCATTCCTTGGGAATATTGGAGGGGAACTGCAGGATTCAAAATTCCCAACGTCCAGAATGCCAGTATTCCATGGGAGTTCCATGGGGAATTTGGGAAGGGAGATGAATCATTTGAAATTCCTGATGCCCAGAATGCAATTATTCCATAGTTTTGTAGAGGAATCTGGGAGGAGAACTGGAGCATTCTAAATTCCCAACACTCAGAATACCCTTATTCCTTGGCAATTTGGGAGGGGAACTGAAGGATTCCAAATTCCCTATGCCCCAAATGCCATTATTTCATGGGAATTTGGGAAGGTAGCTGCAGGATTCAAAATTCCCAATGCCCAGAAGGCAATTATTCCATAGTTTGGGGGAATTTTGGATGGGAACTGGAGGATTTGAAATTCCCAATGCCCAGAAGGCAGTCATTCCATTTTCCAGTTTTGGTGGGAATATGACATTGGAGCTGGAGGATTCAAACTTCCTGACACCCAGAATGCTGTTATTCCATGGGAATTTGGGAGAGGAATGGGAGGATTTGAAATTCCTGACACCCAGAATGCTGTTATTCCATGGGAATTTGGTGGGAATTTGGGAGAGGAGCTGGAGGATTTGAAATTCCCAACACTTTGAATGCCATTATTCCGTGAGCATTTGGGAGAGGAGCTGGAGCATTCAAAATTTCCAATGCCCGGAATGCCATTATTCCATAGTTTTGGGGGAAATTTTGGAGGGGAACTGGAGGATTTGATGCCTGGAATGCCATTATTCCATGGGAATTTGGAGGGAGAGCTGGAGGATTCAAATTCCTCATGGCCGGAAAGCCATTATCTAATGGGAATTGGGGAGAGCAGTTGGAGCATTCAAAATTCCCAATGCCTGGAATGCCGTTATTCCATGAGAAATTGGAAGGTAAATGGGGGGATTGAAAATTCCTGACGTCTGTGCCTCTCATGTGCCTTTGCAGCTGCCAAAAGTGCAGTTTTGATCTGTGCTAATCATGCTCGTGCCAAACATTGGCAACAGTGCTTGTGCATTTTGATGGAAAAAAGCATGACTCAGTTTTGCTTGTTCAAAATGTTTGGCAAAGTGTTTGCAAAAACCATTGTCAGTTTGTCGGCTCTCGCATTTCCTTCTGCCATGAATCCTGGAAGTGAGGAATGAACCCTGATATGAGAGACAAAATATTGTTTAGTTCTGAGTGTCAAAATTGTAGAAAGACATGAAAGCCAACAATATCATTTGTAACATCCTTTAAAACTGATGTTTCTATTCTTTTAAGAATACTAGCAACATAAGATAAATCTGTAATTAAATTCAAAAGTTCTGAAAAGAGCTGAAATGCTCTAAACTACTGCAGCCAGTTCAACAATCTGAGGAGAGCCCTCTATTGTTTGAACATCTGACTCCCATGTTTTGGTTGTTTGATTTTGCCATACTATTACTGATTTGTGTGTTTTCCCTGCTCCATCAGTGAGGAGAGTTATAGCACTTAAAGGCTCCTCACTTAGCATGGGTTTTTCTCTAAAACTTAATTTAGCTTGCAACAATTTGTAGCCTGGGTAATGAATAGAACAAACACCTGAATAATTTAGCGATGCAATTTGCAAGTCTGAATTTTGCAAAGCCCAATCAACCCTTTTCACAGGTAAATAAATACAAAATCTTGGCCTGCCATCGTTAGCAATCTCGTTCTGGCTCTAATTATGATTTCAGCTGTCATCTCCATGGTTGTAAAAATTGTTTTTGGAGACCTATAAGGAAGAAAAACCCACTGTGTGATTAACAAAGGATCTTTCTCAGAGGTGTTCCATTGAAAAATGAGACCATAAAGTTGCATTTTTTCTCCTAACACTGCAAGAAATGCAGTGTCTATGGAATTCTACAAGATTCCCTTACTTTTATTTCTAGCTTTACAAGAAAAGAGTAAGATGTTGGAGTCAACCAAACTAAGGCATAGGGTCAGCTGGACTTCACACCAAACAAACCAAGCCTGATCTTCAAGGTCTGGGAAACATTCATCTAAATCAGGGCAAGCCTCAGATCTCCTCCCAAGAGCCTTTGGAGTAGTTATGCTCATTAGTCCAAGTTCCACTCCCCTATTGGTTACATGTGTTCCATATAGAGTATGGTTTCTAGAATGTTCCACCCCCAAGATTATATATTGTTACCTCTTGCTTGTTTGTGGCCCTTGGAGTTTCTCCCTATGTTGTGTTCTGTTCCTAAGCATAGTTCCCATTTTTATTTCTCATTTAAAGTAATTTCCTTGTTGGGCACTCCATTGTTCCCTCTCCTTCTCTCCTATTTTGCACCACGTTCACCCTGAAGTCAGGGGACCCAAAGGTTTGTCACAGCCACCCTCACTGCGACAGGCAGTGCCCGGAGCGCTGTCAGGCAGTGCCAGGATCCCGGCTGTGGTTCTGGTCCCCACAAGTGAGGAATGGCAGCCCCAGGCTCAGACCCAGGCAGAAAGCCAACCAAGGGAGAGCAGAGGGAGGGCACCCTTCCAGCCTCTCTTGGGCATGGCCGCAAAACAGCCCCTGCTGCTTCTTCCTCCACCTGTGTTTGGGCTGTGCAGGTGGCAGAGCCAGCCACGTTGTGCTCTGTGTTCCAAAGCCTGTTGGGAGCGGGCATGAAAAGCGCTGTGTGCACAGCACAGAGTCCTGGAAGGTGCTGGCAAGAGCATCCTGCAGGAACAGGGCTCTGGTCCCTGGCCAGGAACAGCCTGGTTTTGGTGCTGTGAGCGCAGGCAGGAGCTGAGGCAAGGATGATCCAGGAACCATAGGCCTGGCAGGCTGGCTTTGCTCCAAGCCAGGGAAGGCCTTGGAGCAGATCCTCCTGAGTGCCATCCCACGGCAGGTGCAGGGAAGCAGGGGCTCTGCTGGAGGCTGGGAAAGCTCTGCGGAGGGACGGGCAGAGCTGGGGGTCCTGGCGGGGTGTTGAGGGCTTCTGTGGGGGTGTTTGGGGGGTGGATTTTGAGGAAGGAGTTTTCTGGAAGGTGAGAGGTCTGGGCTTGAATTTGAGTCCCTTTGAAGGCAGCATCTGTGCTTTGGCACAGCTTTGGTTCTGGAGGGCAGAAAAAATCTCTGTGACTATTTCTTTTCCTGTTTGCTGTCAAACTATTTGCTGTTTCTCCTGCAGGGAACAAGAGGGGAAAGCTGTACTTTCTTAGCCACTTAGATATCTGTACTGGGGGAGGATTAGCCCTTTTGCCATCTACTCATTTGTTTGGGTTACTCTTGTAACGCTGAGTGGTCTTTCATTTCTTGAGAGCTTTTATTCCTTTAAGAGAATGAGGAGATTATAATCCCTTCTTGGAAAAGCACTTGCCAATCAATGAATGGCCTTCTTTTTGGCTCTGTGTAGTGTTATGTTTGGTCAAGTGACTTGCAGTGGATGATGTTGAGGCAAAGGAGTTGCTGCTTTGAGATGGGAAGAAACTTCCAAAGCATTCCCATTCTCGTGGCTATTAATTGGAGAAGTTTGCAACTTTTGCAAGTCCTTGAGTTGAGCAATGGGAAGTAAAGCTTTCCTGAAGTGAGGATTCTTAACTGGCCCGAGCCCACAGAGCAGGGCAGCATTTGCTGATGTTTGGAGCAGTTGCAAGAGATCCAGTGGGGCTGCCTGAGACACGTGGGCGCAGGGATTGCTTCCAGCCTGGGCCACTTTGGCCGGGCTGGGGGCGGCCCCGGGGCAGGCGGCAGTGTGTGCAAGGGCCCTGGCTGGCACGCTGCAGCAGGGTCGGCGTTGCATGGAATGGAAGCCGGTGACCAAGGGCCCTTTGTGACACGTGGGAAATAGAAGCTTGCCCGGGTGCTCGGAACAGGCGACGGGACAGAAGGGGACAGAGCAGTGCCGTGAGGAGCCCCCGCCCAGCTCGCTCGTTCCTGTCTCAGCCGGAGCTTTTCCGCAGTGTCATTCCCGCAGCTGAGCTCGAGGCCAGCCTGCGGGACTCTGTGACTCGGAGCTTTTCTGAGGCATCTGCCATTCCTGCGTCCAGCGCCATCAAGTCCAGACGGTGGGATTTGGTCACCTGAATGGCTTAGGAGGAGTCTCCTGTCATTGTGGCAGGAGCCCTCAAGAGCAGAGTGCAGGACTTGCTGTCCTGCAGCCTTCCTGAGGCTTGTCTGTCACAGGTGCCTTGAAGGCACAAGTGCAGTTGTTGACTTGGCGATATCCTGAGGCATCTCTCTTGAAGGTGCCCTCAAGAACAGACTCTGGCATGGCAGCCAGATTGCCCAGCTTGTTGAAAGTGTTCAGGGGGGAAAAAAAGAGAAGCCCTGGATCCGCCCCAGCACAAGAGCCTGAAGACCCGGAGCAGATCCAGACGCTGCAGGATGGTGAGTAGCAGAGCTGGGCCATAGGGCTGATGGCTACAGCCAGCGTGGCCCCATGCCATCCCATCCCATGCCCTGGGGACATGCCCATGGACAGGATGGACGAGGGGCAGAGCAGACAGCCCACAATGGCCGCGCTCCATCGCCTGGGTCATGCCGGGGCTCTCCCTGCCTGGGGAGCGCAGGGCTGGGCTGTGTTCTCCGGCCTCTCCCGCAGCCCCTCAGCTCTGGCTGTGCTCGCTCTTTGTCAGGTGCAGCCCTGGAGAAGACACAAGAGCAGGAAGCCGGCCGCGGCTGCTTGCGCAAAACCCTGAAGGTACCTGCAGTTACCCCCGGCTGGGCTGGGCCTGCTGTCCCTGCTGAGCCCAGCAGCACGCTTGGAGCATGCCACGGAGCATGCCTGGCTTCCCTGCCTTTATTCTCCTGCAAATGTTTGGGAAATTGCTGCGCATTCGACGACTTAGAAAGGTGGGCCCCACAGCAGCTGAGGGCACAGCCCAACCTGCCTCGGGGCTGACCGAGCTCCAGGCAGAGCCTGATGTCAGCCCAGATTGGGCTGAGCGCTCAGAAGACTCTGAGGCTGCAATGAACGAGGACAGGGCAAAGGCAGACAAGGCAGCGAGTGAGGATGTGGCCGTGACGAACAGCAACACCGCCGAGACTGAGGACATCTCAAATACTGGCAGCAGGCCCACTCTCACTGGGATTCATGCTCCCACTAAGGATCTTTTGGAGGACAGTGCTGCTCCTTCTCAGGAGCAGGTAAGCAGCCTGGGACCGGGCCTGGAGGCCTGCCAGGATGGTGTGTCCCCTCAAGCCATGGTGCCTGGGCCCCTCAGCCTTTGAGGCCAGCAGAGTGTGGCGGGAAGGGAAGCACTTCTTGGGGGAAGCTGGGCCAGTTGCTCCCTTGGACAGCACTCCAAATCTCCCCCATGCCTCCTCCAGGTCCCGGCCATGGTAAGAAACATCCACCAGACTCTTCTGTCCCATGGCACTGTGTATGCCAGGCTGCACAGCCACATTGTGAGGCTGGCTGAAGAGCACCCTGCCGACGTGGTGCTGACCCTGCTGCGCTGTGCCCCAACATGTGACAGGTACGGGGCCCACGTGCCTGGAGAGCTCAGGGCTCAGCAGCCTTTAGGGCCCGTGGCCCTGCGCAGCCTGTGCTATGGGGTCTGCCGGACAGGCAGAGAGGTCCAGGAGCCTCAGGCCCCTCTGTTTCCCGAGCCTGCTGCCAATGCTCCCCCCTGCCCCCCAGGGCACCGGGGCTCTTTCACCTGCACTCGCACAGCTGCACAGGGCACGGTACTGTGACTGAGATGCCCCTGACACAGAGATCTGATCCCACAGAGCTGCTGCGAGGATATGGAGAAGCATTGGCTCGTCAGGAGTAACAATGGAGAAAGTGCTGCCAACACTGCTCCGTGTAATGGAGGATTGGCCACTGCACAGCGCATGCGCCTCTGCTGGGGACGACAGGGACGTTTTTGCCCTGGCTGTGAGTTTCTGGGCCCATGCTCAGGGCCGCCAGGTGGCCTCTGCAGTAGCTCTCAGTGCTCTCAGTGCCGGAGTCACTGGGCTGAAAGCTGGGCTAGGGGCAGGCTCAGGGGGCACCAGGCCCGCTGCTCCTCCTGCATCTGCCCTTGGGCCCTGCCCCATGGACACCTTGGCACTGAGCGCTGTCTCTGGCTGCTTCTTTTGCAGGCAGCTCTGGTGACTGTGCAGGTGCCCGGGTTATTCAAGGCCATGATCCCTTATTCTGAGCAACTGTTTCTGGCACTGCTCTTCCATATTGTCATCACTACACAGCAGCTGCCAGCAGAGGAAGTTGATAGCTTCTGGAGAGCGTGCCAGGAGGAGCAGCACCTTCCCATCACGCTTAACAGGTGCCAGTCCTCCTGTCCTTGCCATGCCCTTGTGGCCAGCGCCAGCGCTCCTAGTGTGACCTGGGCTTTGCTCTGCACACAGGTTTGCAGTGCAGGCCATGAAGGTTCTGCTCTGCCGACTGCGGTGTGAGCACGTGGTGATGTCTATGGAGCGCAAGTGTGCCTGGGAGACGCTGCTGTGTGCTGACAGCCAGCACTATGCCATGGCTCTGCTGGCCAGGTGAGACCCCCTTGTCCCCGCTGTCCCCGGCATTTGTGCCCTGTGCTCCAGGCAGTCCCTGTGGGCATGGGCCACAGAGGCTCGTCACTGAGGGACGGCCAAGGAGGCTGAAAAAGCCTGGGAGAGGAGAGTGCCCAGAAGGGGCCACCTCCCAGAGCAGCCACATCCCCTGTAGGGATGCTGGGGAAAGACCAGGCCTCTGTGAGTCAGTTCTGGGAGAGGTTTGTCCCCCACCTCAGGCTCTCGGTGCCTTTGTTCCCCCTGCCAGGGAGATGCATTATGACTTGAGCCCACTGTGTTCCCATGTGGCATATGGCCTTCTCCTGCTGCTCAGCAATGAAAAGCCAAGCTGGGATCTGCCCTTGCTGGCATTCCTTGTGGAGGTGAGCCTGGTGGCCAGCAGTGCCTGGCTGAGCTGCCTCGCAGCTCTCTGGCCTCTCAGAGCCACAGCTGCCTGGGCCAGTGCCCACGCCCTGTGCTGCTGCTTGGGCCCGGCCCTGTGCGGTTCTGGGCTCCTGCTGGATATTTCCCCTGTCACTGCCCCGTGCCTTTCAGGTCCTCGAGTGCCTGCACTTGAGGAAATGTGCTGGCACTGTTGTGAAGATGATGTCAAGTTGCCTGCAGATGGAGTGCAGGGAGTGGCGGCGCCTGGCGCTCAGAGGCCTGGTGGTGCTCAGCAGGGAGCCCTGGATGGTGAGAAGGGGGCTGCGGCTGAAGCTGCGCTGTGCAAAGCAGCCCCTTGGGCGTGCAGGGCTTCAGGAGCTGAGGCAGCTGCTCCCAGCTCTCCTGCCTCAGCTGCCCCAGTGCTTTGGCTCAGGCCTTTGGCCTGTGGGCCCTGCAGCAGCAGCAGCAGCAGCAGCAGCAGGGTGGGCTTGCAGTGCCAGGGCGGTGTTGGCGGTGCAGCCGTCCATGGCTTTGCAGCGCAGCTTTGTGTTCCACCCAGGCCAGGAGAATGTGCAGCCTTTCTGAGAGCCTTCTGGAGCTGCTGGCTGAGGCTGATGGAAAGGTGGTCAGCATGTCCATGCATGTGTTGACAAATGTGCTCCAGGCAGACATGCTGGTATCCAGCACCACTGCCCCCAAGCTGGCTGAGGCACTGCTGCTGCTCTTTGACCACGTAAGGCTCTGTGTCCCCAGCTGCGGGCACTGGCTGCTGCCCAGAAACTTTGGCCAGGTGAGCGTGGAGAATTTGGTGTAAAGGCCTGATCCTCTTGCATTCCTCGAGGACAACAGGTATGTGCAAGTGCTCTCCCTTGAGCTCTTCTTCAGGGTGATGGAGTCGGTAGTGGATGAGGGAAAAAAGCCCCTTGTGAAGATTTTGAGCCAAAGCCTCCTTCCACTCTTTTTCCAGTGCCATGATGAGAAACAGTGTGTGGCAAAGGTGAGGTTTTGTGTGATGCTGGTGGATCTTGGGGAGGGGGCTGGGCTGCCTCCTGCCCTGGCACCTCCAGGAGTGCAGCCTGGTGAAGGCCTTGGCACAGGGATGTGGGTCCTGTGCCTTGGCCCGTGGGGCCATCTGTGGGTGTCTGGTGCCCTGCAGGCCTCTCGGGAAACGCTGCTTGGTGTGGCCAAGTTCCTGAAGAGGAGGAATCTGAAGCAGCTGGTGAAGAAGGGGCAGCTGTCAAAGTTCAGCGAGGTGCTGGTAAGGAGGGCCTGGAAGGCCCAGGCTGAGGCTGGAGAAGGCCCCTGAGGGCGGTGCTCAGGGTGCGGGGCTGGGCAGCTGTGCCCCTGGCCGCTGCTGCAGGCAGAGGCCGCGCGGGCTCTTCTCCAGGCTCCCGTGGGCCCGAGGCGGGTGCCCATGGAGCCCCGGCCCGGCGGGGCTGCGGGGCGGCACGGCGGCTCCCCGGGCAGCAGCCGTCCCTCTGCCCCCTCCCCTCGGGAGCCCTTGGCCAGCGGCTGCTGTGGCCGCGCCTCAGGGCGGTGCGGGCAGGGGAGGCCGGGGCTGGGCGCAGGCAGCGCCCGGCCCAGGGGCTGAGCCCGCGCCAACGCTTCCCTCCTGCCAAACGTGCTTTGGAGCCCCCGGACGAGCTCTGGCACAGTCAGCACCGAGCACCAGCTTTCCTCAACATCGCAGGGCAATTCAACATTCCCAGAGCTGCTGTACGAGGGCTGGAAAAGGAAAGAGGAGTGAAGGGATGAGGGTTGGCAGGAATTGTGGCACAAAGCCACCAGAGATGCTGCTGTGGACCTGAGACCTGCCTGAGCTCGGGTGCTGCCTTCCTCCCATTCGGGATCATGGAGAGCGGTCGCGGGTGTTGTGCAGGGCGTGTGCCTGGCCCCGGGACACTGCTACGCTGCCACTGGGCACTGGGATCCAACCTGCTGCCTTGGCGGCTTCTGCCCGCTGCCGGTGGTGGTGCCGGGACCGATTGGTGGCCGTGAGTTTGCAAAAGGAGCGATTTCCCCTCCTCCCTCCCGCCCGAGGCCGCCATGGCCCCTGAGGGGATGGAGCTGGAGCGGGGCGCCCCCTGCTGGCCGAGAGTGCTCCCTGCAGCGCCCCCTGCTGGCCGCGGTTATAACTGCCACAAAAACCAACAGCGCTGAGTGGGAAGGAAAGTTCTGGGGTTCTGGGTTTGTGTTGTTGGTTCTGTTCTGCTTTATTAATTTCCTAGTAAAGAGCCCTATTACTTTTCTTACACTTTTGCCTGGAAGCCTTATCATTTTTGAAATTAAAACAAATTTTAGACATGAGTCTTCTTTCGATTCCGGGAATGTTCCCACTTTCCATGGCAGATATTTCTCATTTAAATGAGTTGCCAACTCCTGGATTCCAGTGTGGATGAGACAGACAACCCAAGAGCAGACACGGTCAGGGAGTGTGCCACCTCATGCTCTGCCTTTTGAGCCATTAGGGCCACCAAGGGCCCTCTC
Source organism: Agelaius phoeniceus (assembly GCF_051311805.1). Lineage (NCBI taxonomy): Eukaryota > Metazoa > Chordata > Aves > Passeriformes > Icteridae > Agelaius > Agelaius phoeniceus. The sequence goes on from NC_135295.1 coordinate 5,596,750, forward strand.
CATAGCTGGCACTTCTGGTCACACGGCCACTCAGGAGCTGGCTATGGAAGAGTGTCACGCTGTCCCCAATGTGCCAAGGCTGACAGACTGATTGACAGACGGGGCCCTGTCTCACCAAAAGCAAGGCCTGACCCACCCCTGCCACATGGAGGTGTTCCAAAATGTCTCCAGACATCAAACTTTTCCTGTCTCTGACACCCCACCCTGTGCCATGGCCTGATCCTGACTGCCCTGGGACAGGGAGAGGCTCTGGAACCCCCCCAGGGCCTTTGTGACATCATGGTGTGGGGAACACAGCAGAGGAGGGGTTTGGGACAGAGAATCCAGAGCCACCTGAAGGCCACTTCAGAAAAAGGAAGGTCCAGGGCCCTGCCAGGTTCCCCTAGTGGAGAAAATGTGCTGGGGCAATCATCTGGGATTTGCCTCTATTTTGGGGGCTTTCCCAGGAAATCATTCGTTTTCTGATCCTTTGGACTCTGCACCTTGTTGCTGTTTCTGTTGGTTTTATTCTCTCTCATTGCTGTTTCAGGAAATTGTTCTTCTCTCAGCTCTTTGGCATCTTTGTGCCCACACGGGGAGCAGGAGGGGCAGTTTTTAGTGGCAGCACAGACACGAGTGGGTGCCCATGGGTGGGGACCCCCAGTGCCCCCAGTTCCCCCCAGTGTCACAGCACATTCCCGTAGATGTCACCGGGTTCCCGCGGTCGCCCCTGGGGTCCCCGCAGCTCCGCGTAGGTCACCTGGGGATCCTGGAGGGTGGTGGCACGGGGGGACGCTGCGAGAGACACGGGCTGTGGGATCTGGGTGGGGTGACACTGGTGGGAGACGTGTCCCTCTGCGTGTGTCCCCCCCGTACTCACCCCCTGCCCTCTTGGTGACCACGACGTGGGTGTACAGCACCTCCCCCTCCCCTGGGGGGGCCGGGGGATCCGGGGGGGCCCTGAGGGAATAAAGGGGATGTGGGGGAGGAAATGGGAGGTCTTGGGGCGTTCGGGTAAAAGGGGAGAGTGTGGTTTGAGCTCCCCACTCACCTTTCCTGGTGCTTCCTGGCAGCTGCAAAAGAAAGAGAGGAGGAGTCACTGTGGGGTCCCAGGGCCCTGACCCCTGTCAGGATTGCTGAACCCCCATGGGATGCCCAAGCATCCCTGAAACCCCCCAGAATCTGTGAACCTCTCCAGTGGCCCCAACCAAGTCAGCCTCAAGCACCCAAACTCAGCTGGGACAAAAACCACCCAAATACCCCCAGGGCCCCTGAAAGAACCCTCAACATCCCTGCAGGACCATCCAGACACTGCCCAAACCCTACAGGACTCCCAGCCAAAGTCACATTTCTGGGGCTGTGGGTGCTGCCCTATCACTCCCCAACTCTGGGGGCCTCTAACGCTCCCTGGGACCCCCGTCCCCCATTGTCACCCACCCAGGCGGTGCCACCGGTGCCAGGCAACAATGACACCCACGAGCAGGAGCAGGAACAAAAGAGCCCCACTGACCCCTGCAGCCACTGCAAGAAACAGAGGGGGACACATCAGGGTTACCCATCACCCCCGGGGTCTTGCATCCCTGAGTAACCCTGTGTGACCCCACCTGTGACCCTGTGTTTCTCTGTGTCCCACGCTGTCACCTCCAGGGCCAGCTCAGGGCTGAGTGCCCGGAACACGCGGTGCCTGTCCTGTCCCAGCTGGTTGGTGGCCATGCACTGGTAGGTGCCCGAATGTCCCACATCGATGTCCCTGAGCTCCAGGAGGGGACCCTGGGCCACCTCCTTCCCATTGTGCAGCCAGGTGAAGGTGACAGGGGCTGAGCCCACCTGCACTGAGCAGCGCAGGGTCACGTTGTCACCTGCACGCACCTGGTGTGATGGGGGACTGGGGATGATGGTGGCATTGGCCACAGGCACTGTGGGGACATAAAGAAGGCTGGCACTGGGTGAGGTGGGATGGGGGTGCTGCGGTTGGGTCACCCCCAGCCCGAGGGTCCCGCTCACCCAGGACGGTGACATTCAGGGGGTCACTCTCGGCCACGCTGTCCCCATTGCTGACCCGGCACCGGTACTGGCCGTTGTCTTTGTCCCCAACGTGGTGCAGCTCCAGGTGGGGGCTGGTGCCCAGCAGTGTCCCTGAGCCCTTCCGGTGCCAGGAGAAGGACAGGGGACCTGTCCCTGCGGCCACTGTGCAGCTCAGCACCAGGCGGTCCCTGAGTGCCACCTGTCCCCTGGGGGGCTGTGCTGACAGGGACACCCCCGAGAGCGGGACCCCTGTGGGAGGGGGTGACAGAAGGGGACAGTGAGGGACCTGGGGGGTAGGGGAGGGGAAGAGGGATCCCAGTGAGGGAAAGGCTGCGAAGAGACTGGGGGGTCTTGAAAGGGACTCCAAGGAAGGATGGGGGGTCAGGGAAGGGACACCTGGTGAGGGAGGGGGCTGAATCCAGGGAGGGTACAGGGACCCAAGGGAGGGGATGGTGAGACCTGGGGAATGTGATGGGACTTCAGAGAGGGGGGAGGGGACCTCGGGAGGGGTGAAGGGACCCAGTGAGGGATGGGGTCTCCTGGCACTGATGGAGGTCCTGAGAAAGTGATGGGGGACCCAAGCAGACTGTGAGGGCTCCCCATGCCCATCCCCACACTCACTGTGCACCGTGACAGGGAGCCGGGCTCTGCTCTTCAGCACGACCCCCCCTCAGAGTGCACCTGGCAGCTGTAATTCCCCGAGTGGGAGACCCCCAGGGTGGGCACCAGCAGCTGCAGGGACCCCTGCAGGCCCCCCACCACCTGCCCGTCCTGGTAGAACACGTGCAGGAGGGGGGCTCGGGGCCTCAGGGGGCTGGGGGTGCTGAGGCAGCTGAGAGTCAGGGGGGACCCCTGGGTGGGCTTGGGGCGATCCTCCAGCACCAGCACCGAGAAGAGCTCAGGGAAGGAGAGGGGAGGTGAGGACTGTGACTCTGAATCTGCTGGGAAGGGGCTTTGGAGGTGTCAGGAGATCAGAATTCCAACTGTGCTCACCGTGCACTGTCACTGGCACTGCTGCTGACCGTGAATGAAAGGCCCTCACCAAGCCACTGCAGCTGTAGTGACCGCTGTGGTGCAGCTGCAGAGGGGACAGGGACAGCTCGGTTCCCCTGAGGGACCCCCACAGATCCTTCTCCTCCTGGTAAAATTGCACCCTGGTGTCCGGGTTGTCCTGCCGGCCCCGGCAGCGCAGTGTCACTCTGTCCCCCTCCAGCAGTGCCCGTGCTGGCACCTGCAGCACCAGCTCATCTGTGGGACAGGAGGGTCCCATCTCACTAAGAGGCTTGAGACAGGTCCAAGGAGGGTCCCCATGGCACTGGGGACATGTGGGTGCACTGGGATGAACTGGGATGTTCCTGTGTGCAGGGCACCACACAAGGGGTGTGAGGCCACCCACAGAGTGGAGCTCACCCAGATCTATCAGCAGCCACCCAGATGATTTAAGATCCCCACTCACCATCTAAGACCCTAACGGGGGGGCTGTGCCCACTGCCAGGTCTGTCACACGTGTAGGTACCACTCTCAGTGACACTTAGGTGGTCAAGTCCCTGCTGCCCCCAGCGCTGCCCGTCCTTATACCAAGTTGTGGCTGCGGCGGTCCCCAAGCCCTGGCAGGTCAGTGTCACCCGGTCCCACAGCACCGCCGGCCTCCAGGGGGGCTCCACCAGGAGCTGGGTGGTCTGGGAACCTGTGGGTGACAGGGGACACCAGCCTGCCAGGGCCAGTGTGGGGCTGGGGACAGTGGGGTGGGGCCATGGCATCCCCCGAGGACTCACCAGCGAGGCCGAGGGTCTGGGCTGGAAGGGAGAAGGGACAGGGCTGGGTGGGGGTGGCACCATGGGGACAGAGGCACCGGGGGCACAGGGTGTGGGAGATGTCCCCTGACTGTCCCCATAGGGGACAGCAGTACATTCCTGTCCCCCTTCCTCTATCCCCACAGCCACCCCATGGCTCTGGTGACCTCATGCTCTTGCTCTGCTTGCATTGGAGACCTCAGGGGACCCTGCAGCCCCCCTGTGCCCCCTCCCCATCCCCAGGGTGTCAGGCCCGTGCCCGGGGCACTCACCCCACAGGAGCAGCGCCACCTTCCCGGCCATCCCGGTGTCCCCAGCCATGTGCACTGGCTGTCACTCGCTGCTGTGGCCACCGCTCCCCTGGCTGGCGGCCCTTTGGATGAAGGGGAAGGAAGCGAGGTCACGTCCGTCCCCATGTGTAGGTGGCCCTTGGTGGGGGCAGGGTGGCCACAAGCTGGGGACAGGCTGGGGACAAGGCTGGGTGGGACAAGGTGGGACATGGAGTTCCCAGGAGGGAGGGGCTCAATGGGGTTTGGGGAGCCAGGGATGGGTGTCCAGGAGAATGGGGGGTCCCAGGGAGGGGGTCCCTTAGCAATGGGGGTCCTGAAGAGGGGGAGTCACCTAGGATTGGGGTGGGGGGCATGGAAATATGGATCCCACGGCTGGGGAAACTCAGGGATAGGAATCGTGATGGAACGTGGGCTCCAGGGATTTGGAGTTGTGGGATGGGGGTTCTTTGGATGTGTATGATGGGGGAATGGGGGAGCTGAGAGAATGAAGGTCCTGGGGGATGGGAGATTTCAGGGCTTGGAATGAACAGGAGAGGGTTCCTTGGGAATGGGTTCCTGGGCCATGGAGATCCTGGGGAATGTCAGTACAGGGATGGGGCTCCCAGGAGAGGTGGGACATACGGAATGGGGGTGCCATGGTTGGGGTCCAGGGGAACGGAGGTGCCAGGGATGGGCAGTGGCTGGATGGACACAGGGATCTCAGCTCCTTCCCTGGGTGCCTCAGATTTTGGTGTGACCCAGGGCCCAGCACTGCCCCCCCTGGGGTGCTCATTTCCTGTGCAGGCATCACATGGGGGTCCTGGGTAGCTCGGCCTCTGTGCCCTCCCCTGCCCTTGCCTTTTTCCTCTCTTTATTTCTCTTTTTTCCTTATTTTCCTCACTTTTGTGCCAGGTGCCCTCTGCCCTCTGTTCCTGGCTCAGCAATCCCAGGGAGCACCTGAGCAAGGAATGGATTGAGGGGAGCCAGGGTAGGGTGAAAATGGGGAGCAGGGGGTGCAGGGAAGGGTGGGGAGGCTGTGGGGGATGGAGGTGTTGGGCTGTGCCCCCTCAACACTTTCACTTTCTTTTTCCTGGACAAGAAGGAAGAGGCCGTTTGTGCTGAGAGTCAGATGGGAAAGTGGGGGGTTCTGTCCTGGGGGGCACATCCAGAGGCTCCTGTCCTGGGGGGATCCTGTCCCAGGGGGTGACACATCCTGGCATGGGGGGGTCCTGTCCCAGGGTGTGGCAGTTCCAGAAATGTCCCTGCACATTCCTGGCCGGGTGCCTGTCCCAGGGGTGGCACATCCTGGGGACCCCTGTCAATGCAAGGCTGGGGCCCAGCCATGGCCCAGCCCCACTGCACAGGGATGGCCATTGCCCAGCCCTGCTTTGCCCAGCCCCAGGTGGCAGCCAGGACCTGATGGTCCCCCCTGCCCCCTTGGCTTTGATTCTGGCAGCTTTAGAGCTGCTGCAGAGGTGAGAATTCTGTGGGTGGAAAAAGGCCCTGCCTGGGGTTTGCTCAGCGCTGCAAGAAGCACAGAACCCAAAGGGAGGCCAAGCAGTGGCTCTGAGAGGGCCTTTGGTGGTTTTCAGAGCAGGGCTGGCTGGAAACCCCCCTGCAAGGGCAGCTCTGGAGGAAGCAGTCCGGAAATGCAGCAATTGATCACTTTGTCCCTAGCAGCAAGGGTCTGAGATAGCTCCCTAACTTCTGCAAACACAATAATGTTTTGCACAACAACCTGACTGGGTCCCTCCTCCTTCCTGTCTCAAACCTGAAGCCCTATGGAATGTCCTGGGAAGAATATTTGGGTTCTTGCTTGGCTGCCAGACAAGAGGGAAAAGTGAGGGAATACAGAGCAGTGGCTCTGCCTGCGGCCGTGGTGGGGCTGTGGGGAGTGACCCTGTCTGGATTCCAGGTGTTCCCAGAGCTGCTCCATCCCTGCCCTCCTCACCTGCACAGGGCACAGGGAATAGACAGGGCTCTGCCCCGCCCCTGCCCCGCCCCTTCCAGGGTCCCCCTCCACTTCCCGGAGCTGTGGGGGCCTTACCCTGTCAACGCTCGGTCCTGACACATCGCGACAGTGGCTTCGGACACGCTGCCACAGTTGGTTCGGACACCCCGTGACCGTCCCGGCACTCGCAGCGCGATGGCAGCTGGGCCCCTTCCCAGTGCTCCAGGACCACCATTGCGGTCCCTCCTTTCCGAAGACCCCACCGCAGGGTCTCTGCTCCCCCCCTGTCCCGGGGTCTCCCCTCCGCCGTTTCGCTCCCTCCACGCTCGGGGCTCCCCAGTGGGGTCCCGGTCCCTCCATCCCGGCCCCTCCCACCCGCTGCCCCCCGGCCCCTCCGGCCGCGCCCCCCGACAGCCCCGGGGCCGGCACCGGCAGAGGCTGCCGAGCTCCTGCAGGATGAGACGTTCCTGGGGCAGCGCCGGCTGAGCGGGGCCCGGCTCCCTCACGCCGTCCTTGCCCACAGCACTCGGGCTCCAGCAGCCCCGGGCTGCTCCTTCGGGATGTGCCGACCGCTCCTGGAGCGCTGCCCTTTGTCGGCAACGAGCCCGAGAGTGCCCAAATCATCCCCAAGGCCTGGGCTGGGACCTCCTGTGAGGCTGTGCCCGAGTCCTGAGGGGTTTGGGAGCCCCATGGGTTTCACTGCTCCCTCCCAAAATCTAGGGGGAGCAGGAATGGCAAGTGGTGCCCTGTGGACTTCGTCTGAGCACCCTGCAGAATTCCCGGCACTCCTGCTCCTCACCATGGCCAGGTGCTGTTCCAGTGGCCCACTTGCTCCAGCTGCTGCTGCCTCAGCTCCAGGATCCCAAAATCCCCAGGAGAGGCACCAGAACCCTGTGTTTGTGCACAGGGATGTTTTAGGAGCATGGCTGAACTTTAGGAACTCCAGAACTAATTGCAACACCTCCTTAAGGGTCTGCCGGTCCCTGAGGAGAACAGGGGCATTAGCCCAAATAGATCCAATTTCTCCCCATTTTTCCCTGTCAAGGCACTGCTCTTGGCCAGGGCTGTCCCTGTGCTCCAGCGGCAGCTGCAGAGCCCTTGGAATTGTGGCTCTGCTTTCCATCTTCTCTTCCTTTCCCTGCAGATGCTGTGTGGGGACCAGCAGTGGCCCAGGAAGAGCAGGAACTCCAAATGTACTCTGGAGCCCCCAGAGGAGCCCAGGCAGAGCCAGGACTGAACATCAGCTTTCCTCAACATTCCAGAGCAATTCAACATTTGCAGATTGGCTGTGACAGGGCTGAAAGAGGAAAAGGGAGAGGAAGGCTGAGGATTTGCAGGAATTGTGGTGTAAAGCCACCAGAGGTGCTGCTGTGGACCCGAGAACAGCATAGGGTCAGGTGCTGCTTTCCTTCCATTCAGGATCATGGAGAGCGGTCGCGGGTGTTGTGCAGGGCGTGTGCCTCGCCCCGGGACACTGCTACGCTGCCAGTGGGCACTGGGATCCAACCTGCTGCCTTGGTGGCTTCTGCCCGCTGCCGCTGGTGGTGCCGGGACCGATTGGTGGCCGTGAGTTTGCAAAAGGAGCGATTTGCACTCCTGCCTCCCGCCCGAGGCCGCCATGGCCCCTGAGGGGATGGAGCTGGAGCGGGCCGCCCCCTGCTGGCCGGGAGTGCTCCCTGCAGCGCCCCCTGCTGGCCACGGTTATAACTGCCACAAAAACCAACAGCGCTGAGCGGGAGGGAAAGTTCTGGGCTTGTGTTGTTTATTCTCTTCTGCTTTATAAATTTCCTAGGAAACAGCTGTTATTCCTTTTCCAACACTTTTGCCTGGAAGCCCCATCATTTTTGAAATGAAAAAAGAGTTTTAGATGTGGGTCTTCTTTCCTTTCCAGGAATGTTCCCACTTTCTTTGGCAGACATTAGATATTTCTCATTTAAATGAGTTGCCAGCTGCTGGCTTTTAGCGTGGATGGGACAGACACGGTCAGGGACTTGGCTACCTCATGCTTTGTCCTTTGAGCCAGTTGGGCCAGCAAGGGCCCTCGCCCAAGTTGGCACTCCTGGTCACCCGGCCACTCAGGAGCTGGCTTTGGCAGAGCATCACACTGTCCCCAGTGTGACATGGCTGACAGACTGATGGACAGACGGGGCCCTGTCTCACCAAAAGTAAGGCCTGACCCACCCCTGCCACACACAAGTGTTCCAAAATGTCTCCAGACATCAAACTTTTCCTGTCTCTGACACCCGCCCTGTGCCATGGCCTGATCCCAACTGCCCTGGAAAAGGGGGAGGCTCCAGAACCCCCACAGGGCCTTTGTGACATCCTCATGTGGGGAACAGGGCAGAGGAGGTGTTTGGGACAGGGGAGAAGAGAATCCAGAGCCTCCCTGTGGTGGTTTGACAGGAAATGTTTTTTTTGGGATGCTGTGTTTTGGGCCAATGGATATTCAGGATTTAATATTGGCATTTAACCTGACCATTTAGGACATGGACACGCCTCTGAGAACATGGGGTTAAAAGCAGAGCTCTCCCTTGGGAGGGCCTTTTTGGGTTTCCGGCGGGAAAGAGTTCGGGTCTCTCCCCCGGCGCAGCTGCTGGCTGGGCAGGGGGAGGGGAAAAGCCATGTGGCCAAGAGAGGTAGGCCTGAGCCCGGGGGTGGAAGGGTGGAAGAGAGAGAGAGAGACACCGGGAGCCATCGGGCAGCCCCCCCTGAGAGACACAGAGAGAGAGAGAGAGAGAGAAAGAGAGCTGCTGCCTGGGACTGTAACCTTGAAACTGGATAAACATGGGCCTGTGCCGGCAGCACGGCTGGGACGGAGAAGAAGGGGGGGTTCAGCCGGCCGCTTGTAGGAGCTTTTAACCCCTTTTTGGAGAATGAGAACTTTACAGATCATTGACCTCTCCTGGAAGATAGAGTGGAAGATGAGGAAGGAAATGTGCAAGTGTGAGAGAGGTCTGGGTGAGCGAGAGATAGTAGAAGAGTAGAGAAGAATTATAGTGGGAAGAGATGATGGAGTGGCTTTTGCTGGACTCTTTTTGTACAGCCATGGACAGAACCATGTTCCTTGTGACACAGAGACTGCATTCTAGGGGGAGGCAATGGCCACAGAACCAAGAGGGTTCAGTGTTGGTGCCCCTCGGCCCCAGGGGGTGAAAAAATATGGGGGGGACAGGTGTCCCAAAGGAGAGACTGTGCCTTTTTTGGATTGGGACAGAGCATCCTTAAAAAAGACAACCCTAGAAGCAGCTCTGGTCCGTGTTCAGTGGTGAGAGCACTGGACATGGAAGGAAGAGGTCACGATGGCAGATGTACTCCGGGCGGTGCCACGAGTGACGCGGAAACACACGAGGCTTCGACTGTGTTTCCAGGGGAAGCCCATGGTACAAGAAGGACTCCTCTCCTCTTGATGAACTGAGGATTGATTGTCTAAAAGGTGGTGCTGGACCGAGAGTTGGTGATTTGAGGAATAAATGCATTGTGTTGGAAATTTGGTGGGGGGAGGAGGAAATGCATTTGTGAGGTTTTCATTTTCCCTGTGTGTGTGTTCCTTTTTATTTGTAGTTGTAGAGTAGTTAATAAAGTTCTGTTTTCTTTTCTTTCCTAAGTAAGAGCCTGCTTTGCTTATTCCTGGTCACATCTCACAGCAGCTACCAGGGAGAGGGTATCTTCATGGGGGCACTGGCATTGTGCCAGTATCAAACCATGACACTCCTGAAAGCCGCTTTGGCCACCAGAGCAAGGAAGGTCCAGGGCCCTGCCAGTTCCTCTGGTGGAGAAACGTGCTGAGGGAAACATCTGGGGTTTATTCCTCGTTGTGGCTTTCCCTGGAAATCATTCCTTGTGTGACCATTTGGAATCTGAACCTTGTTGCTGTTGGTTTCATTCTCTCTGGTTGCTGTTTCAGGAAATTGTTCTTCTCTCAGCTCTTTGGCATCTTTGTGCCCCCATGGGGAGTAAGAGGGGCAGATTTTAGTGGCAGCACAGACACGAGTGGGTGCCCATGGGTGGGACCCCCAGTGCCCCCAGTTCCCCCCAGTGTCACAGCACATTCCCGTAGATGTCACCAGGTTCCCGCAGTCGCCCCTGGGGTCCCCGCAGCTCCGCGTTGGTCACCTGGGGATCCTGGAGGGTGGTGGCACGGGGGGACGCTGCGAGAGACACGGGCTGTGGGATCTGGGTGGGGTGACACTGGTGGGTGACGTGTCCCTCTGCGTGTGTCCCCCCCGTACTCACCCCCTGCCCTCTTGGTGACCACGACGTGGGTGTACAGCACCTCCCCCTGCTCTGCGGGGGCCGGGGCATCCGGGGGGGCCCTGAGGGAATAAAGGTGATGTGGGAGAGGGAATGGGAGGTCTTGGGGGTTGGGGGAAAAGGAGAGCAGTTGGTTTGAGCCCCCCACTCACCTTTCCTGCTGCTTCCTGGCAGCTTCAAAGGAAGGAGGGGACGGGTGACTGTGAGGTCCCAGGGCCCTGAACCTTATCAGGATTCCTGAACTCCCATGGTACCCCCAAGCATCCCTGAAGCCCTCCAGAATTCATGAACCTCTCTAAACCCCCTGACCAAGTAAGCCTCAAGGACCTAAAGCCTGCCAGGGACAGAAAAACCCATCACCCCCAGGGCCCCTGAAAGAACGCCCAACATCCCTGCAGGACCTTCCAGCACCTCAGCATACTCTCCAAGACCCCCAGGCAAGGTCACAATTTTGGGGCTGTGGGATCTTCCCTATTGCTCCCCAACTCTGGGGGCCTCTGCAGCTCCCTGGGACCCCCATCCACCCACTGTCACCCACCCACACGGTTCCACCGGTGCCAGGCCACAATGACACCCACGAGCAGAGCAGGAAGAAAAGGGCCCCACCGACCCCTGCGGCCACTGCAAGAAACAGAGGGGGACACATCAGGGTCACCCATGACCCCAGGGGTCCTGCACCCTACAGTGACCCCGTGTAAACCCACCTATGTCCCTGTGTGTCCCTTTGTCCCACAGTGTATCCTCCAGGGCCAGCTCTGGGCTAAGAACCCGGAACACGCAGGGCCCATCCTGTCCCAGCTGGTTGGTGGCCATGCACTGGTAGGTGCCCAAATGTCCCACATTGATGTCCCTGAGCTCCAGGAGGGGACCCTGGGCCACCTCCTGCCCGTTGTGCAGCCAGGTGAAGGTGACAGGGGCTGAGCCCACCTGCACAGAGCAGTGCAGAGTCTCATTGTCACCTGCACACACCTGGCGTGACAGGGGACTGGGAGTGATGGTGGCATTGGCCACAGGCACTGTGGGGACAGAGACGGGGCTGAGGCCACAGGGAGGGGCTGGCAGCCGGTGTGGGGGGATAGGGACAGGGGGGATGGGTGTGGTGGGGGATTTTGGGTATGGGGTCATACCAGAGAGGGGCGAGGGGACAAGGGGAGTGATGGAAGGACCCAAGAAAGGTGTCAGGGGGACATGGAGGTACCCAACCAGAAGATACAAGCAGGCTGTGGGGGCTCCCCATGCCCATCCCCACACTCACTGCGCACCGTGACACAGAGCCAGGTGCTGCTATTCCACACGGCCCCTCCTCAGAGTGCAGCTGGCAGCTGTAATTCCCCGAGTGGGAGACCCCCAGGGCGACCACCAGCAGCTGCGGGGACCCCTGCGGTAGAACACGTGCAGGAGGGGGGCTCGGGGCAACAGGGGGCTGGGGGTGCTGAGGCAGCTGAGAGTCAGGGGGGACCCCTCGGTGGGTGTGGGGGGACCCTCCAGCACCGGCACCGAGAAGAGCTCTGGGAAGGAGAGGGGAGGTGAGGACTGTGGCTCTGAATCCAATGGGAAGTGGCTTTGGGGTTGTCAGGAGATTGGAGTTCCAGCCCTGGGGGTGCTCACCGTGCACTGTCACTGTCACTAGTGCTGACCGTGACATAAAGGACCTCACCAAGCCCCCGCAGCTGTAGCTGCTGCTGTGGTTCAGCTGCAGATGGGACAGGGACAGCTCAGTCCCATTGATGGGCCCCCACAGATCCTTCTTGTCCCGGTAAATTCGCACCTTGGTGTCCGTGTGGTTCCACCAGTCCTGGCAGCGCAGGGTCACTGTGTCCCCCTCCAGCAGTGCCCGCGCTGGCACCTGTAGCACCAGATCATCTGTGGGACAGGAGGGTTCCATTCCACTGAGGGGTTGAGACAGGTCCAAGGTGGGTGTCCAAGGCACCAGGGACATCTGGGTGCACTGGGGTGCCCTGGGGTGCACTGGGATGTCCAGGTGTCCTGTGGACAGGCTCTCGTGCTGAGAGCCAGGGGGTGTGAGGCCACCCACGGAGTGGAGCCTACGCAAACCTCTCAGGGGTAACCCTGATCATTAAAGATCCCCCCTCACCATTTGAGATTGTCAAGGGGGGGCTGCGCCCAGTGCTGGGTCTGTCACACGTGTAGGTGCCTCTCTCAGTGACAATGAGGCGGTCATGTCCCTGCTGCCCCCAGCGCTGCCCGTCCTTGTACCAGGTGCTGACACCGGGGGTCCCCGAGCCCTGGCAGGTCAGTGTCACCCGGTCCCACAGCACCGCCGCCTCCAGGGGGGCTCCACCAGGAGCTGGGTGGTCTGGGCACCTGTGGGTGACAGGGGACACCAGCCTGCCAGGGCCAGGGTGGGGCTGGGGACAGCGGGGTGGGGCCATGGCATCCCCCGAGGACTCACCAGCGAGGCTGAGGGTCTGGGCTGGAAGGGAGAAGGGACAGGGCTGGGTGGGGGTGGCATCGTGGGGACAGCAGCACGGGAGCATGGGGTGTGGTGGCTGTCCCCAAACTGTCTCAGTAGGGACAGCAATTCTTGTGGGGAAGTGTGTCTGGATGGTCCCCAAAAGTTTTGGCAAGGCAGGGGGACATGTCTGTGTCACAGCCACCCATGCACCACATCTCTGTGGCACAGATGCCTTGGGAACAGGGACACTGAGGCCACCCTGGGCTAAGGAAGAACATGGGGACACTGTGGACACCCTGGGCACAAGGAAACCACAGACACAGCCCATGCTGGCCCAGGTCATCCCCACCAGCTCATGATCCCATCCCCATGATCCCATCCCCATGGCCACATCCTCACATTTCTTCTCCCTGCATCCCAGTTCCCTTGTCCCTATCCCCAGAGCTGCCTAAGCCCAAAGGTGCCAGTCCCCACATTCCTGTGCCCACATCCCCATCCCCAAATTCCTCCCCCCAAAGCCACCCTACATCCCCAGGCCCACCAAGTTCCACTGTGGGTAACATGGACTGGCTCTGCTGGCATTGGGGACCCCAGGGTACCCTGCAGCCCCCTGTGCCCCCTCCCCTCCCTATCCCCAGGGTGTCAGGCCTGTGCCCGGGGCACTCACCCCACAGGAGCAGCGCCACCTTCCCAGCCATCCCGGTGTCCCCAGCCATGTGCACTGGCTGTCACTCGCTGCTGTGGCCACCGCTCCCCTGGCTGGCGGCTCTTGGGATGAAGGGGAAGGAAGCGAGGTCACGTCTGTCCCCATGTGTTGGTGGCCCTTGGTGGGGGCAGGGTGGGGACAGGCTGGGGACATGGGGTTCCCCGGATTGGGGGGCTCGGTGGGTTTAGGGAGGCAGGAATGGGGTCACTGGGAAATGGGGGTGGTGAGGAGGGGGAATGTCCGGCAATGGGTCTGTGGAGCAGTGGCCGGTGAAAAGTGAAACGCCCAGGCTAGATAAATGTCCAGCCAACCTCCAGCCAGTCAGGCACTTCCCCAACCCGGAGTCAGGGGCTTGTGCCTAAGGCGATGTCAAGCCTTGCGGACGTGTGGCCGCAGTAAAGAGCTCCGAAGTCGCAGGATGAAATGAAGAGGCGACCCTCAGTTTCTTCGGGGGGGTGGTTTTATTGGTAGGGAAACGTGGAGTTTTTCGGTGGAAGAAGCTGAGAGCCCCGAGGCAGGGAAAAGCCTCGGTTTTACAGAGGGTGGGAGGGGTGAAAGATAGCAAATCAGAGAGGGATACATTAAGGATTGGCGTGATCGGAGAACCCATCAAACACAGTTGCGGGAGGGACCCTGGCCCCTAACCCAATCACTCGACACCCTGGCCCGAACTCTCTAGAAAAAGAGGCAGGGGTGTCGAGTGACAGGCAGGCTGCCAGGGGTGGGGAACAAGAAAGATACATTTGGTAACCAAGACAACTGGGGAGGGGTTTGGGGATTGACACAAACTGGTAACAGGGCAGGACTTTCTGAGAGAACAATGGAGGGAAAACTGAACAAGCATAAAACACACCACAACATCTCCCCCTTTTTCGTTTAAAAATAAAAGAACTGTAAGGGCAAACACCGTCCATTGGGGGAAAACTAAAAACAAACAAGAGACAGACATAAGGAATGACTCTGAATCAGGTCCTGCCCGGGGCAGGGAGAGGGTTAAACTGGGAGTGGCTCCATCCCTGGGAGCTTCCACCGCCGCCGCCAACATGCCTCCGTGACCTGTTCTACGTTTTCTGCTCTCAGAGTCTTCCCAGGGCGGAAGGGCTTGACCCACTTAGCGGGGATCCATCTCGGACCTGAGGGGGTGGACACGCAAGCGTATCCCCTTCCCCAAGTCACGAGATCGAAAGGCCCCTCCGTTTTCCAGGTCTCCGGATCCTTAATCAGGACAGGAGGCCTGACCCTGGCCTGCAGCTGCTCATGTCTCCCGAAATGTCGCACGATAGGCAGATTGAGATTTTCGAAAGAACAGTTTAGGAAGTTAATGGTAAAAAGCGCCTTCGCAAGACGGATATGGGGGGACTCCACCTTCACAGCCACTCGCTGTTGTTCTAAAACTCTCTTTAGGCTCTGGTGGGTCCTCTCCACCACGGCTTGGCCTGTCGGGGAATAGGGGATGCCAGTCTTATGCTCTATTCCCCATTGTTGCAGGAAGCTTCGCAGCTCCCTGGATTTATACGCCGGGCCATTGTCTGTTTTCAGGACCTTGGGGATGCCCAGGACAGCGAACGCTTGAACTAGGTGTTTTTCACAATCTGCTGCCTTTTCCCCTGTGTGGGCAGAGGCATAGACTGCGCCGGAGAAGGTATCCACTGAGACATGTACGAATTGCAGACGGCCAAAGGCAGGGATGTGGGTAACATCCATCTGCCACACCTCGCAACTAGATAGACCTCTGGGGTTAGCTCCCAAGGGTATTGTTGGGAGCTGGTGGGACTGGCATTGAGGACATGTAGCCACGATCGCCTTGGCCTGTTCGCGTGTAAGATGGAATTGTCGAACAAGGCCAGGGGCGTTCTGATGAAATTGCTGGTGGCTGATCTTGGCCTGACTGAACAGATCAGGGAGTGGGGCAGCTTGAACAGGAGCGGCAAGGGCGTCAGCACGCCTATTGCCTTCCGCAATAAACCCAGGCAAATCAGTATGTGACCTGACATGCATCACATAAAAGGGTTGCTCTCGGTGGGAGACTAAGTTCACAAGCTTAGAGAGCAAGTTAAACAAAGGGATGTTTGATACCTCCTGTAAAATTGCATTTTCGGCTCTGGAAACTACACCCGCGACATAGGCTGAATCAGTGACCAAATTGAATGGTTCAGAGAACCTCTCAAAGGCTCTGACGACTGCGTCCAACTCAGCAACTTGAGGTGAACCTTCCACCTCGGTGACATCTGCCTCCCACCGCTGAGTCTGAGGATCCTTCCAAGTCATCACTGACTTGTGGGATGCTCCAGACGCGTCTGTAAAAACTGTCAAAGCCTTCAGAGGGGTTCTACTCTGAACTGATTTTATAGACAGTGTGAATTCCTGATTGAATAATTTGTGGGCCGGCTGATCTACTGCAATTTGGCCGGTGTAGCTGTCCAAAGCCAGTTGAAGCATCTCATTTGCTTCCAGAAGGTTATCAATCATCTTTCTTTTTAGATGGCCTGAATCGAATTTTAAAGGAATGTGGATGCAGTCAAAGTCACAACCTGCCAACTCTCTGATCTGTGATCTAGCCTTTCTGATCAATTCTGCCACCAGCTCGGTTGGCTGCGTCATCCTTTTGGACCTGTGATGGCTGAGGAACACCCACTCTATGATTAAGAGGGGATCCCCCGAGCCCCGGTCCTTGCCCTTGATGGAATCGTCCCACTGGAAAATCACCCCATGGAGGTGTGGCAGCTTACCTAGAACAATGAATTTAAATGGCAGGCCCAGGTGATATCTGTGGGCCTGCCTGGCCGAGATGGAGTTTTGGATCTTCTCCAGCGCTGTCTGGGCCTCTGGGGTAAGGGACCTTGGAGAACTAAGCTCTTCTCCTCCTTTCAATAAATTGAAAAGGGGGGCTAGGTCTTCTGTTGGAATGCCTAGCCAAGGCCTTACCCAATTCAAGGACCCACACAGCTGGTGGACATCCGCCAGGTTTTTGATGTTAGTTTTAATAGCCAATTTTTGCGGAACAATGGTCCGCTTCGTTATTTCTAGGCCCAGGTACTTCCAGGGTGGCATCTGTTGAATCTTATCTTGCTGGAGCTCGAACCCTGCAACAACCAATGCATCGATTGTCAGGTCAAGCGCGTGGGTAAGTAGGTCGTTGGTCAGAGCGCACACTAAGATGTCATCCATATAATGGTAAATAATGGTGTCTTTGGTGGCTGCACGTACTGGGGACAGCAAGGAGGCGACGTACCATTGGCAGATCATTGGGCTGGCCTTTAGGCCTTGTGGAAGGACCCGCCAATGATAGCGCTTGCTTGGGGCTTCACGGTTGATGGCAGGAACCGTGAAGGCGAAACGCGGAGCATCGTCCGGGTGTAAGGGAATTTGGAAAAAGCAATCTTTTACGTCAATTACGACCAAATTCCAATTTTGGGGGAGCATCGTTGGGGATGGCATCCCTGGTTGGAGAGGCCCCATATCTTCAATGATGTTGTTAATTTGGCGGAGGTCGTGAAGGAGCCGCCACTTATCTTTGTTGGGCTTTTTGATAACGAACACTGGGGAGTTCCACTCTGACATGGTCTCCACCAGGTTGCCTTTGAGTAGCTGCTCCTTAACGAGCTCATTGAGCGCTGCTAATTTTTGCTTGTTGAGCGGCCACTGCACTACCTGCACTGGTTTATCTGATTTCCAATTCAGTTTCCAGGTAGGGCGCTCATCAGTGACCGCTGCCCGAAAAACCTGGGGAGCTGCTGGGAGGTCAATTCGGGCTCCCCACTGGGCCAAGAGGTCTCTCCCCCACAGGGGTTCCGTGTAATCTAATACGAATGGGCGCACTGAAGCCAATTGCCCATCTGGCCCCGTAATTTGTACGATGCTCTTAGATTGGCGTGCCAATTGTAAACCCCCGACACCTCGGACGTGGCCAGGCGCGTTTTGCAATTCCCAATGTGACGGCCATTCCCGGGAAGGAATGATCGTTACATCTGCTCCTGTGTCCAACAAGCCTTTAAGAGGCTTGCCCTCTCCCCCTTTCGAGATATGACAGGTGACATGAGGCCTTTCCCGCCCCAGGACCTGGGCCCAAGCTACTGTTGGATTTTGGAGTTCAGCTGGAGGAAACCCCAGGGCCCAAGTCATTTCGGGAACAGGGATCGCTTGCGCAATCACCTGTCCCTTGGGCAGGAAAGTGGGGGGTTGGACACAGTGCAGCCCCACAGCAAACAGTCCCGGGTCAGATGGCAGAAGACCCGGGATTATGTTCACCTCTAAAGGTGTGTGCTTAGTGTCTCCGACAACGACGTACTTACACCTTATCTGCCTCCAGTTTCCTGGGCATTCCGGGCTGACTGACACGAGTTGAAAATCGGAGTTTTTAAGATGTAGCGGCTCCGTCAGCTGCAGCCGGAAGGGTCTGAAAGCAGAAAAGGTAGTTAGCACGGGCCTAGATTGGAGACATGCAACATATGACAAGTCCGGTGAGAATATGTCTTGTTTGGCAGGCGGCGGTCCCTGAGATCTCCCCTCCCTGCGTGGTGTTGGTTGTCCCGCCCTATTTTTATCATGGCGCAGGGGGGAACTGCGCTCAGATGTTAGTTTTTTGCCTGGGTTTTCCCCAGGAGTCCCTGCCCCTTTTTGAATTCATAAAATTCCCGCCGCAGCGGGCAGTCGGGCATCCAATGCCCGAGCTTTCCGCACAGATGGCAGGGTGATTTGGCGGCGGAAGGACCAGGAGCAGGCGAGCGGCAGGTGGCTTCAGAGAAGGTGTTTTCAGGCGCCTCTTCTGCGGTGCTGACTCGGGGGGGCAGCTGTTTTCTCTTCTCTCCCTCCCTAGATGGCATGATTAGGACCTTCCGGGTGCAGACTTCGAGCATATTGTGCAGCGAGGGGGGGTGGGTGCATCGGGAGGCTGAGGATGGCGTCCCTACACGCAGAGTTTGCATTCGTGGACGCTACTTCCTTCAGGATATGTTCCCGGGCAACTTCATCTGCTACTTGCTGCTCAACAGCTTTTCGAAGACGCTCGACAAAATCGAGGAAAGATTCCTCGGCGCCCTGAAAGATTCTGGAAAAAGAAAGGAGAGGAGCCGCCCCCGGCAGCGCCAGGAACGCCTTCTCGGCTGCCCGCGCTGACTCCCGGAGCGCTTCCTGGGGGATGGCACTCGCCTGCGAGTGCCCATCTGCCCAGTTGCCGGTCCCAAGGAGTTGATCGATGGCCAGAACATTGCCTGTTAGGTCCAGCCCCGTGTGGGGCTGTTCCCACAGGCTCGGGAGGGCCTCCGTCACTCCCCTCTTCCAGGCTGCCTCCCACATAGCCCGCTCGGTGGGATTGAGCAGGCACGTGAAGAGGCGCCGGATGTCATAGGGGGTGACATCGGCTTCGGTAAGTGTTGCCTGCAACACTCCCCGAAAGTATTTGCTGTCCCGGCCGTAATCTTTCTGTGCCTTGCACAGCTCCTTGATTTGTGAATGGTGTAAGGGGACCCACTGGCGACGCACCCCACCATCTCCCTCTGGATGGTAAACAACCGGGGCTGCAGATGGTATTGCAGCAGACCCCGGTTCTTGGTTCCCAACTGCCGCCCCCCCCCCCGGAACCCAAAGCGCGGGAGCCGGCAGGGAGAGCGTGGGAACCGGGAGAGGAGGAGGTAGGGGCGTGGCTGGGAACTTGAGCAGGGCGATCCAATATCGAGGGACCCTCCCAGGAGGCGGAGACAAGGGGTGGAACTTTTTGACTGGCAGGGGGTGGAGAGATGGGAGGTGGTATGGGAGGGACTGAGGGAGGAGCCATGGGCGGGGATGTGGGAGGAGAAAGGGGAGGGACTACTGAAGGGGAGGTTTCTGGAAAGGAGGAGGGACCAGGAGGGGGGAAGGACGAGGGGGTAGAACATTGGGAGTGGCCGAATGGCAGGAAGGGGTTGGGGCTTGGGAAGAAGGGATTCTGGGGAGAAGAAGAGGGCTTTCCCGCCATTTCGGCCATGTGGCTGCCTCCATCTTGGGCCCCATAGGAGCCATTTTGGGGAATTGGAGGCGACTGGGAGCAAACTGGGGACTTAGAAATTAGGGTTTTGGATTTTGGGGTTTTAGAAACTGAGGACCTGGGGACGGGAACAGGGGAGGTAGGGGAAGACGAGGAGCCCCTAAGAGACTGGCCAGGACTCTTAGGGCGGGGGGGCCGAGGATTTTGAAGGGGGCCAGGGGACGAATGGTCACCCTGCGCGGGGCTGGAGCGCGCTGCACCCTTCAGAATCCCGGTTTTACGTTTATGGGGACGGGAAGAAAGGTTAGGGGTAGAGGGAGAGGTGGAAGAACTGGGGCACGAACTAAAACTGACCGAAGGTTTTTCTGAGTTTCCTCCTGCTTTCAAGATAGATCGAATTTGTGAAATCCAAAACGCTAACGGAGAAAGCGAGGTGTCTCCAGATCTAATCAAGTTTGATAACTTGGCATTTGCCCTCTGCCAAAAGGCAGGATCCTTAATTAAATCGGGGGAGACTTCGGGAAACTCAGAAAAAAGCCATCGGATTAATTTTTTAACTTCCTTTTTATCAACGGAACAACCCCCCCCAACTAGGATACCCACAACTTGGTAAAACAGCCCCTTCTGAGCTGCCGAGAGCGAAAACTTTGCACCCATTGCTCGATGTTATAAGTGGCAGCTGCGGAAAAGCCCCCCCGTTCCAGTAAACGCGAAAGAAAAAAAAATAAGGGTGCCCACCCCCGGCCCCTGTCTAGAGAAAAAGAAGGGTGGTGACGAAACACCAATAGAGGGGAAGGCGACAGGGAGAGTAGCAGAATACTCACAAAGTCCGGAGGCGACAAACGAAAAGCTGGAATGAGGAGGGTCCTGTGACAAGGACGACTCCCAGGTGCAAGGAGCTGCCGTCCAGGGTCCCCGGGGAGCGCTACCTCGCGAACAAGGTCTGCTCGACCACAGGGTAGTTCTGCGACCGCTGGGATTCTCGAAATCCCGTCCGTGGGGTCCACGAGTCCGAAAAAAGGGGGGGCCCCGCGCCGGGCGCCAAAACTGGAGCAGTGGCCGGTGAAAAGTGAAACGCCCAGGCTAGATAAGTGTCCAGCCAACCTCCAGCCAGTCAGGCACTTCCCCAACCCGGAGTCAGGGGCTTGTGCCTAAGGCGATGTCAAGCCTTGCGGACGTGTGGCCGCAGTAAAGAGCTCCGAAGTCGCAGGATGAAATGAAGAGGCGACCCTCAGTTTCTTCGGGGGGGTGGTTTTATTGGTAGGGAAACGTGGAGTTTTTCGGTGGAAGAAGCTGAGAGCCCCGAGGCAGGGAAAAGCCTCGGTTTTACAGAGGGTGGGAGGGGTGAAAGATAGCAAATCAGAGAGGGATACATTAAGGATTGGCATGATCGGAGAACCCATCAAACACAGTTGCGGGAGGGACCCTGGCCCCTAACCCAATCACTCGACACCCTGGCCCGAACTCTCTAGAAAAAGAGGCAGGGGTGTCGAGTGACAGGCAGGCTGCCAGGGGTGGGGAACAAGAAAGATACATTTGGTAACCAAGACAACTGGGGAGGGGTTTGGGGATTGACACAAACTGGTAACAGGGCAGGACTTTCTGAGAGAACAATGGAGGGAAAACTGAACAAGCATAAAACACACCACAACAGGTCTGCCATGGGAATGAGCGTCCCCATAGCTGGGGGGACTCAGGGATGGGAGTCCCAAGGGAATATGGGCTCCAGGGATTTGAGTTCATGGGATGGGGGAATGGTGGGTCCTAGGAGGATTTCAGGGGATGGAATGAACGGGAGGGGTTTCCTTGGAAATGGGGTCCTGGGCCATGGAGATCCTGGGGAATGTCAGTATTGGGATGGGGGTTGCAGAGAGGGTGGAACATCAGGAATGGGGGTCCCATGTTTCGGTTCCCAGAGAATGGGGGTGCCAGGGATGGGCAGCGGCTGGGTGAGCCCATGGGTTGCAGCTCCTTCCCTGGGTGCTTCAGATTTTGGGGTGGTCCAGAGCTTAACATAGCCCCCACAAGGTGCCGGCGGCGTGGGGATTACCACAGACAGATCCCGAGGGGCTCTGGGTCTGTGCCCCTCCAGACCCCAGTGACTTTTCCCTCTCTTTATTCCATTTTCACCATTTTACCCCTCAATTTCAGAAACCCCCAGTTTGTGCCTTGATGATCCTGGGGGGCACCTGAGCAGGGAATGGGCTGGGGAGGCTGTGGGGGATGGGGGAGTGCAGCTTTTACCGCCCCAACGCTTTCACTTTCTCTGTACTGCAGCAGAAGGAAGAGGCTGTTTGACACGTTTGTCACATGGAGGGGGGGTTCTGTCCTGGGGGGGGGACATCCAGGGGGCTCCTGTCCTGGGGGGATCCTGTCCCAGGGGGGCACATGCTGGACAAGGGGCTCCTGTCCTGGAGCATGGCAGATTCGGAGGGGTCCAGACTTCTCCATTCTTGCTCGTCCCCTGCAGGATCTGAGCCAGCAAAAGCAGCTGGGGAATGGAGCCCCTGGGCAGGAAGGAACTCCCAGACTCCTGCTCCTTGAAGCCAGAGGCCACCCAAGGGTGGGGCCCAGCCATGGCCCAGCCCCACTGCACAGGGATGGCCATTGCCCAGCCCTGCTCTGCCCAGCCCCAGGTGGCAGCCAGGACATGAGGGTCCCCCCTGCCCCCTTGGCTTTGATTCTGGCAGCTTTAGAGCTGCTGCAGAGGTGAGAATTCTGTGGGGGGAAAAAGTCCCTGCCTGGGGTTTGTTCAGCCCTGCAAGAAGCACAGAACCCAAAGAGAGTACAAGCAGTGGCTCTGCTAGGGCCTTTGATATTTTTCATAGAAGGGCTGGCTAGAAACCGCCCCTGCAGGGGCAGCTGAGAGGGAACCAGTCCAGCAATTGATCATTTCTTCCTCTTGGGAAGGGACTGACAGAGGCCCAAAACAACTGCAAACCTACAACAATCTGCTAAAGAACTGGAGCTTGACCATTGTCCTTGAACCAAACCTGCAGCCCTCAGGATCCGCATGGAAAGAATGCTTGGATTTGGATTGTAGTGGGCAGCTAAGAGAGAAATGTATGGAAATATCAGTCAGTGGATCTGCCTGTGGTCATGGAAAGGCTGTGGGGAGTGTCCCTTGCCTGGATTCCAGGTGTCCCCAAAGCTGCTCCATCCCTGCCCTCCTCACCTGAGTGAAAGGCTGAGGGTTTGCAGGAATTGTGGTGCAAAGCCACCAGAAGTGCTGCTGTAGGCCTGAGACCTGCCTGGGGTCAGGCGCTGCCTTCCTTCCATTCGGGATCATGGAGAGTGGTCACAGGTGTTGTGCAGGTCGTGTGCCCGGCCCCGGGACACTGCTACGCTGCCAGTGGGCACTGGGATCCAACCTGCTGCCTTGGTGGCTTCTGCCCGCTGCCGCTGGTGGTGCCGGGACCGATCAGTGGCCATGAGTTTGCAAAAGGAGCGATTTGCCCTCCTCCCTCCCGCCCGAGGCCGCCATGGCCCCTGAGGGGATGGAGCTGGAGCGGGGCGCCCCCTGCTGGCCGGGAGTGCTCCCTGCAGCGCCCCCTGCTGGCCGCGGTTATAACTGCCACAAAAACCAACAGCGCTGAGCGGGAGGGAAAGTTCTGGGTTTGTGTTGTTGGTTCTGTTCTGCTTTATAAATTTCCCAGTAAAGAGCTGCTATTCCTTTTCCTACACTTTTACCTGGAAGCCCCATCATTTTTGAAATTAAAAAGATTTTTAGACATGTGTCTTCCTACCATTCCAGGAACATCCTCACTTTCGTTGGTAGATATTTCTCATTTAAATGAGTTGCCAGCTGCTGGGTTCCAGTGTGGTTGGGACAGACACCCCAAGAGAAGACACGGTCAGGGACTTGGCCACCTCATGCTTTGTCCTTTAAGGGAGCTGGGCCACCAAGGGCCCTCTCCATAGCTGGCACTCCTGGTCACACGGCCACTCAGGAGCTGGCTTTGGCAGAGCATCCCACTGTCCCCAGTGTGCCATGGCTGACAGACTGAGGGACAGACGGGAACCTGTCTCACCAAAAGCAAGGCCTGACCCACCCCTGCTACACACAGGTGTTCCAAAATGTCTCCAGACATCAAACTTTTCCTGTCTCTGACACCCCGCCCTGTGCCATGGCCTGATCCCGACTGCCCTGGGAGAGGGGGAGGCTCTGGAATCCCCACAGGGCCTTGGTGACATCCTCGTGTGGGGAACAGGGCAGAGGAGGTGTTTTGGACAGGGAACAAGAGAATCCAGAGCCTCCTGAAGGCCACTTTGGCCATCAGAGCAAGGAAGGTCCAGAGCCCTGCCAGGTTCCTCTGGTGGAGGAAACGTGCTGGAGGGAACTGTCTGGCGTTTGTTCCTTTTCGGGGGCTTTCCCTGGAAATTGTTCCTTGTGCGACAATTTGGACACTGAACCTTATTGCTGTTGCTGTTGGTTTTATTCTCTCTGGTTGTTGTTTCAGGAAATTGTTCTTCTTTCAGCCCTTTGGCATCTTTGTGCCCCCACGGGGAGGGATTGGGGCAGTTTTTAGTGGCAGCACAGACACGAGTGGGTGCCCATGGGTGGGGACCCCCAGTGCCCCCAGTTCCCCCCAGTGTCACAGCACATTCCCGTAGATGTCACCGGGTTCCCGCGGTCGCCTCTGGAGTCCCCGCAGCTCTGCGTAGGTCACCTGGGGATGCTGGAGGGTGGTGGCACGGGGGGACACTGCGAGAGACACGGGCTGTTGGATCTGGGTGGGGTGACACTGGTGGGTGACGTGTCCCTCTGCGTGTGTCCCCCCCGTACTCACCCCCTGCCCTCTTGGTGACCACGACGTGGGTGTACAGCACCTCCCCCTGCTCTGGGGGGGCCGGGGCATCCGGGGGGGCCCTGAGGGAACAAAGGGGTTTTGAGGGAGGGAATGGGAGGTCTTGGGGGTTGGGGAAAATAGGGAGCGTGTGGTTTGAGCTCCCCACTCACCTTTCCTGGTTCTTCCTGGCAGCTGCAGAGGAAAGAGGGGAGGGGTGACTGTGGGGTCCCCAGGGCCCTGACTGCTCTCAGGATTCCTGAACTCCCATGGGACCCTCAATCTTCAACAGGACCCCCATGCATTCCTGGAGCCCCCCAGAATTCATGAACATCCTCCGTACCCCAAATCAACTCAGGCTTAAGTACCCAAAGCCCAGGAGGGACAGAGACCCCCCAAACACACCCAAGGCCCCTGAAAGAACCCTCAACATCCCTGAATAACCCTCCAGCACCTCCCCAAGCTCTACAGCACCCCCAGCCAATGTCACAACACTGGGATTGTGAATGCCACACTCTCGTTCCCCAATTATAGGGGCCCCTACATTCGCCTGGGACCCCCGTCCCCCCATTGTCACCCACCCACACGGTGCCACCAGTTCCAGGCCACAATGACACCCACGAGCAGGAGCAGGAACAAAAGGGCCCCACTGACCCCTGCGGCCACTGCAAGAAAAAGAGGGGGACACATCAGGGTCACCCATGACCCCAGGGGTCCTGCACTCCCTAGTGACCCTGTGGGACCCCACCTGTGTCCCTGTGTGTCCCTGTGTCCTGCGGTGTCACGTCCAGGGCACAGGGGGTGATGGTGGCATTGGCCACGGGCACTGCGGGGACAGAGACAGGGCTGAGGGCACAGGGAGGGGCTGGCAGCCGGTGTGGGAGGACAGGGATGGGGGATGGGTGTGATGGGGGATGTCAGGGGTGGGGTCATAACACAGAAGGGTGTGGGCACAAGGGGAGTAATAGAAGGAGCAAGGAAATTTTTGTTGGGGACTTGGAGATGCCCAAACAGGGGACCCGAAGTGTCTGTGGGGGCTCCCTGTGCCCATCCCGCACCCCCTGTGCACCATGACATGGAGCCTGGTGCTGCTTTTCCCCACACCCCCCCTGCTCAGGGTGCAGCTGGCAGCTGTAATTCCCCGAGTGGGAGACCCCCACGGCAGGCACCAGCAGCTGTGGGGACCCCTGCGGGTCTCCCACCATCTCCCCATCCCGGTAGAACACGTGCAGGAGGGGGCTCGGGGCCGCAGGGGGCTGGGGGTGCTGAGGCAGCTGAGAGTCAGGGGGGCCCCCAGGATGGCCTCGGGGGGACCCTCCAGCACCGGCACTGAGAAGAGCTCTGGGAAGGAGAGGGGAGAGGGAATTTTGGCCCCGAGTCCCTGGGGAGGGGCTGTGGGGGTGTCGGGGTGGGGACTTTGTGGTGCTCACCGTGCACTGTCACTGTCACTGGTGGTGACTCCCTCAACCCCCAGGATCCCACCTTGCCCCTGCAGCTGTAGTGGCCACTGTGACTCAGCTGCAGAGGGGACAGGGACAGCTCAGTGACATTGGGGAACACCCCCAGTTCCTTCCCCTCCTGGTAGAAGGACACCGAGGTGACTGTGCTGTTCCGCCAGCCCCGGCAGCGCAGTGTCACCGTGTCCCCCTCCAGCAGCGCCCGCGCCGGCACCTGCAGCACCAGATCATCTGGGGGACAGAGGGGATTCATCACATCACAGGGATGTCAAGGGTCCCGCTGACATCGGGACCCTCACTGAGTCACACCCAGTGCACCAGAGGTCATCAATTCCACAAACAGGGTCCTCTCGCTCTGGGGTGCTCTGGATGTCCCCAGGGCAGGGGATGGGCTCTGGTCACACAGGAGGTGACCCATGGAGCGGAGCCCATCCAGAGTCCTTGGGGTGCCTGTGGGTGCAAGGCTGGGGACACCCAAACCCCCCTCACCTTCTGAGACAATCACAGGGGGGCTGAGCCCAGTTCCAGGTCTGTCACAGCGGTAAATGCCTTTCATAGTGACAGTGACATTAGTGCGTCCCTGCTGCCCCCAGCGCTGCCCGTTTCTGTACCAGGTGGTGGCACCGGCAGTCCCCGAGCCCTGGCAGGTCAGGGTCACCCGGTCCCACAGCACCGCCGGCCTCCAGGGGGGCTCCACCAGGAGCTGGGTGGTCTGGGCACCTGTGGGTGACAGGGGACACAAGCCTGCCAGGGCCAGCGAGGGGCTGGGGACAGTGGGGTGGGGCCATGGCATCCCCCGAGGACTCACCAGCGAGGCCGAGGGTCTGGGCTGGAAGGGAGAAGGGACAGGGCTGGGTGGGGGTGGCACCATGGAGACAGAGGCACGGGGGCAGGGGGAGTGGGGGCTTTCCCTGAAAAAGATCTCAGTGGGGGGATTGGTGTGGAACAGATGTCTCGAGGACAGGGACACAGCAGCCAACTCATGGTATGCATTGGGACCCCTGTGCTGGCACAGGTCATCCCTGCCAGACCCATAGCCACATTCCCATGACCCTGTGCCCATGGTCCCATTTTGGTGGCACCTGTCCCCATGGCTCAAGCAGATGGTGCTTGTCCCCTTGTTCCTGTCCCTGCATCCCTGTGTCCCTCTTCCCCTGTCTCTGTACCCACAGCTGCCCCAGCCCCAAGTTTCCTTCTGTAGCATCCTTGTCCCCACAACTCCATCCTCCTGTCCCTGTCCCCACATCCCAGTTCCGCTGTGTGTGTCCCGTGTTCCTGTCCCCATGGCCACCCCACAACTCTGGTCACACTGGGCTCCATGTCCTGCTGGCCTTGAGGACCCCAGGAGACCTCGCAGCCCCCCTGTGCCCCCTCCCCTCCCCATCCCCAGGGTGTCAGGCCCATGCCCATGGCACTCACCCCACAGGAGCAGCGCCACCTTCCCGGCCATCCCGGTGTCCCCAGCCATGTGCACTGGCTGTCACTCGCTGCTGTGGCCACCGCTCCCCTGGCTGGCGGCTCCTCGGATGAAGGGGAAGGAAGCGAGGTCACGTCCGTCCCCATGTGTAGGTGGCCCTTGGTGGGGGCAGGGTGGCCACAAGCAGGGCACAGGCTGTGGGCAAGGTGGGGACAGGATGGGGACATGGTGGGGGATGCTGTTGCCAGGAGTGGGGGGCTCAGGAGATGTGGGGAACCAAGGATGGGTGTCCAGGAGAATGAGGGTCCACTGGAATTGGGGTTTCCATGCCTGGGGGGATTCAGGGATGGGGGTGCTGTGGGAACATGGTCCCCAGGGATTTGGGGTCATGGTGTGTGGGTGCCAGGGCTGGGGGTGCAGGGGGAAAAAGGGGACGCTCGGGAATAGGGGTTCTGGGGGAAGAAGCAGCCCATGGGATGGGATCAAGTCAATGGTGGGGCTGGGCAATGTCAGTCCTGGGATGGGGGTCCCCAGGGAGGAGAGACCAAGGCAATGGGGGTCCCATGGTTGGGTTCCTTGGGGAATGGGGGGTGCCAGGGATGGGCAGTGGCTGGGTGGGCACGGGGGTCACAGCTCCTTTCCAGGGTGCCTCAGATTTTGGGGTGACTCAGAGCCCAGCACAGTCCCCACCCTTGGGCACCCCATGGCTCTCCTAGGAGGTTCTGTGTCTCTGCCCCACTCACCCCTGGGCTTTTTCTTGTCTCCCCGCATTTCCTGGCTGAACCATCCCAGGGAACAGCTGGGAGAATCCCAGGAAGGGAAAAAAGGGGTTGGGGGGTGCAGGCAGCGGTTTCGGGGCTGTGGGGGATGGGGCTCCCTGTCTGTGACCCCCCAACTCTTTCTCTTTCCTGCAGCGGTTTGTGCTGAGGCAAGGACATGAATTCTGTCCAGGGGCCACATCCAGAGGGGTCCAGCCTTTAGGGAAAAGGGCAGCTCTGCTGTGCTGACACCCAGGTCTTGTCCCAGCCTCTTGTCCCTGGGAGCTGCTCCTCGTTCTGGGGGTGCCACATCCTTGGGGATTCCTTTCCCAGAGGTGGCACATCCTGGGGTCCTCTGTCCTGGCTGGGCCTTGAGCATTCCTGCTGTCCCCAGTGGGTTCCTGTGACCTCTGGGGTGCCCAAACTTAAGGAGGCATCTTTTATGACCTTGCCCTGATGATGGTAAATCCCAGGATCAAGCTGGTTGAATTCCCTGATGCCCAATTGCTTTGGACAATTCTGGGGTCATATTTTGGTCTCAGATTTTGAGATGACTCAGAGCCCAGCACAGACCCCACCCTGGGGCACCCCAGGCTTGTCCTGGGAGGCTCTGGGTCTCTGCCCCACACACCCCTGGGCTTTTTCCTGTCACTCAAATTTCCTGTCTAAGCAATCTCAGGAAACACTTGATGCCCAATTGACTGTGACAAAATTATACAGCCATAGAAAAAAGGCATAAATCTTTTCCTATACCATTATTTTCCCAATAAAAAACAAACTTCTGAAAAACCATACTGACAAGGAATAAAATGCTCTGGTTTATAGAATCCTTTTAATCATTGCTTTCCCAACAAGAGGAAATCAAAACACAATAAAAACAGAAATAAGTGGATATAAAAACCACAAGAAAACCACAAACAAATCACAGTGAAATGAGACTTTTTGGTTCCTTTTAGAAGACCCCTGCTGCATCCCACAGCAGCGTTTGCTTGTGGATAACACAGAGGGTGGAATCTCCCTGAGTGTCCAACAGCTCCATGGGATTGTTCCCTGCCTGCTGGGCAGCAACCCAGCCCCTAAGGAAGCCTTTTCTTGGGCCATATTAAGGAACTCTTCCTATTTTGCTCGTTCCCAAATTCAAACTTGTTTGACTTCCCATGGAGGAAGGGGAGAAGCTCTGTCCATGCTTGGGACAGTGCACAGGAATCTGTGGAAATGCCCCTGTGTGCCTCAGGGTCTGATTCCCTGGTAAATCCACTCCAGCCTGCCCTGAATTCCCCTGTCTGGGCACTCCCTGCTCCTGCTGTGACACCCCTGTTCCCCAGCCCCTGGTGTGCAGCCCCTGCTCAATATTTCCACACTTTTCCCTCTCTTCTGGTGTGCAGATCCGGAACCCAAATATTCTTTCTGGGAGGTTCCAAAGGGCTGCAGGTTTTGTTCTAGAAGGAGGGTCCAGGTACGCTTGTTGAGAAAATCGGTGTGGGATTTGCAGCAGTACTGGGGCTCTCTCAGTCCCTTGTTGAGAGGGACAAAATGATCAATTGCTGCATTTCCGGACTGGTTCCCCCACAGCTGAACCTGCAGGGGCAGTTTCCAGCCAGCCCTGCTCTGAAAACCATCAAAGGCCCTCACAAAGCCACTGCTTGGGCTCCCTTTGGGTTCTGTGCTTCTTGCAGGGCTGAGCAAACCACAGGCAGGGCCTTTTTCCACCCACAGAATTCTCCCCTCTGCAGCAGCTCTAAAGCTGCCAGAATCAAAGCCAAGGGGGCAGGGGGGACCCTCAGGTGCTGGCTGCCACCTGGGGCTGGGCAGAGCAGGGCTGGGCAATGGCCATCCCTGTGCAGTGGGGCTGGGCCATGGCTGGGCCCCAGCCTTGCATTGACAGGGGTCCCCAGGATGTGCCACCCCTGGGACAGGCACCCAGCCAGGAATGTGCAGGGACATTTCCGGAACTGCCACACCCTGAGACAGGAGCCCCCATGCCAGGATGTGTCACCCCCTGGGACAGGATCCCCCAGGACAGGAGCCTCTGGATGTGCCCCCCCAGGAAAGAACCCCCCCTTTCCCATCTGACTCTCAGCACAAACGGCCTCTTCCTTCTTGTCCAGGAAAAGGAAAGTGAAAGTGTTGAGGGGGCACAGCCCAACCCCTCCATCCCCCACAGCCTCCCCACCATTCCCTGCACCTCCTTCTCCCCATTTTCCTCCTCCCCTGGGTCCCCCCAACCCATTCACTGCTCAGGTGCTCCCCGGGATTGCTGAGCCAGGAACCAGGGGTGAGGGACATGGCAAAAAGTAAGGAGAATAAGGAAAAAAAGAGAAATAAAGAGAGGAAAAAGTCAGGGGCAGGGGAGGACACAGAGGCTGAACTACCCAAGACCCCCATGCAATGCCTCACCAGGACACAAGCACCCCAGGGGTGATTTTGCAGGGCCCTGGGTCACCCCAAAATCTGAAGCATCCAGGGAAGGAGCTGTGACCCCCAGGCCCCCCCAGCCACCGCCCATCCCTGGCACCCCCATTTCCCTGCGACCCCAACCTTGGGACCCAATTTCCTTCTGTCTCCCCTTCCCTTAGACCCCCATCCCTGGACTGCAATTTCCCAGGATCTCCAACACCAAGGAACCCCATCCCAGTAATTCCAGTCCCTGGGACACCCCTTTCCTTGGGGACCTTGATTTCCCCAGGGCCCCCATTCTTACAGGGACCCCCTTGTTCCTGGCACCCCCATGCCATGGCCCCCATCCCATGATCACAAATCCCTGGAGGCCATGTTGTTCTGGGACCCTCATTCCCAAGTCTGAGTCCACCCAACCTTTGGGACCCCCATTTCCCTGGGACCCCAACCTTGGGACCCAATTTCCTTCTGTCCCACCTTCCCTAAGACCCCCATCCGTGGACTGCAATTCCCCAGGATCGCCAACCCCAAGGAACCGCATCCCAGTAATTCCAGTCCCTGGGACACCCCTTCCCTTGGGGACCTTGATTTCTCCTGTGCCCCCATTCTCACAGGGACCCCCTTGCCCCTGGCACCCCCATGCCATGGCCCCCATCCCATGATCACAAATCCCTGGAGGCCACAATTTTCTGGGACCCTCATTCCCATTCCCTCATTCTGAGTCCACCCAACCCTTGGGACCCTCATTTCCCTGGGACCCCATCCCTGGACACCCAATTACCCTGGACACCCATCCCTGGCTCCCTACACAGCCTTAGACTCCAGATTCTGGCAACACCATGTCCCCACCATGTCCCACCATCCCCCCCATGCCCCACAGTGTCCCCACCCTGCCCTCACCAAGGGCCACCTACACATGGGGACAGACGAGACCTCGCTTCCTTCCCCTTCATTCCAAAAGCCGCCAGCCAGGGGAGCGGTGGCCACAGCAGCGAGTGACAGCCAGTGCACATGGCTGGGGACACCGGGATGGCTGGGAAGGTGGCGCTGCTCCTGTGGGTGAGTGCCCCGGGCACGGGCCTGACACCCCAGGGATAGGGAGGGAAGGGGGCATAGGGGGCTGAGATGTCCCCTGAGGTCCCCAATGCCAGCAGAGCCAGAGCAGGGCATGGAGCCCAGTGTGACCAGAGTTGTGGGGTGGCTTTGGGGACAGGGACAGGGGAACAGGGATGCGGGGACAGGGACAAGGGCCATGTTGCATGGGGATGGGCCGGGAGAACAGGTGCCATTGGAATGGGATGATGGGCACAGGGCCATGGATTTATGGCTGTGGGGACAGGTGCTGTAGGGCTGCTGGAGCTGACGTGTGCAAACATGGGGTGTCCACAGTGTCCCCATGACCCTCACCCAGCCCTGTCCCTTCTCCCTTCCAGCCCAGACCCTCAGCCTCGCTGGTGAGTCCTCAGGGGATGCCATGGCCCCACCCCGCTGTCCCCAGCCCCATGCTGGCCCTGGCAGGCTGGTGTCCCCTGTCACCCACAGGTGCCCAGACCACCCAGCTCCTGGTGGAGCCCCCCTGGAGGCCGGTGGTGCTGTGGGACCGGGTGACCCTGACCTGCCAGGGCTCGGGGACCGCCGGTGCCACCACCTGGTACAAGGATGGGCAGCGCTGGGGGCAGGAGGGACCTGAACACCTCACTGTGACCAAGAGTGGCACCTACACGTGTGACAGACCTGGCATCAGTCTCAGTCCCCCTGTGACTGTCTCAGACAATGAGGGGGGTTTGGGTGTCCTCAGCCTACCCCCCAGAGGACCCCGAGGGCTCTCAGTGGGCTCCACTCCATGGTTCACCTCCTGGTGTAACCAGAGCCTGTCGCCTGCTATGGGGACATCCCAGAGTATCCTAGTGTCAGGGAAACCATGTGGGAATTGGGGACCCCTGGTGCACTGGGTGTAACCCAGATGGGGTCCCGGTGCCATCGGGTGTAACAGGACCCCTCTGTCCCCCAGGCCTGCTGGTGCTGCAGGTGCCGGCGCAGGCGCTGCTGGAGGGGGACACAGTGACACTGCGCTGCCAGGGCTGGTGGAACTGCACGGTCACCTCGGTGTCCTTCTACTGTGAGGAGAA
Organism: Agelaius phoeniceus; assembly: GCF_051311805.1. Classification (NCBI taxonomy): domain Eukaryota; kingdom Metazoa; phylum Chordata; class Aves; order Passeriformes; family Icteridae; genus Agelaius; species Agelaius phoeniceus. The sequence goes on from NC_135295.1 coordinate 5,629,047, forward strand.
GGGTCCGGGGGGGCTCCATGATGGCACGAGGAAGGGCATAGGGAGCCCCCACAGCCTCCTCAGCTCTCCCGGGCCTGCAGGGCATGCCCAGTCCTTCCAGACACCTGCCCTGTGGCCCCAACCTTTCCCGGATCCTACCCTTGCTCCCCTGCTCCCTTCTCATGTCCCTCTCAGGGTCCCCCACCCCTAGAGGGCTACCCCCATCCCACCCCTACACATTTTCCATGTCCTGCCATCCCTGCCCTGGGTCCGTCACCAGGTCCCCCCATTCCTGGCTTGTGTCTTCTCATCCCTCTCTGAGTGTCCTCACCCCTCCCAGCATCCCTCCCACCCCTCTTAGAGGTCCCCACACATTCCACCCCTCTCTGAGGTCACCACACATTCCCCAGGTGACATCATTCCCTCCCTGGGTCCCCATACCCACCCTGGTGTCATCCCCCCCCCTCTCAAGTTGTGCCTTGGGGTTCCTTTCCAAGCCCCACCAATCTCTGCACCCCCTCTCCCTCACTGGGGTCTCCCTGCCCCTCCCCTACCACCCCCCCGGGTCCCTCACCGTCCCTTGCTATCCTCCCCTCCCGCAGGGGTCCTGCCCTCCGGGGTGTCCCTGTCAGTGCAGCCCCCCGGGGGACAGGTTGCACTCAGGGACCACCTGGTGCTGAGCTGCATGGTGGCCATGGGGACAGGTCCCCTGTCCTGTTCCTGGCACCGGAAGAGCTCGGGGGCACTGCTGGGCACCGGCCCCTGCCTGGAGCTGAGCCACGTTGGGGACAATGACAGCGGCCAGTACCGATGCCGGGTCAGTGACGGGGACAGCGTGGCCGAGAGTGACCCCATGAATGTCACTGTCCTGGGTTATCAGGACCCTCGGGCTGGGAGTGACCCTACCTATGGCACTCCCATCCGACTTCACCAGGTGCCAGCCCTGTGTTTGTCCCCACAGTGCCTGTGGCCAATGCCACCATCACTCCTGGTCCCCTGTCACACCAGGTGCTTGCAGGTGACTCCATGACCCTACACTGCTCAGTGAAGGTGGGATCAGCCCCTGTCACCTTCACCTGGCTGCAGAACAGGCTGGAGGTGCCCCAAGGTCCCCTCCTGGAGCTTGGAGACATCAATGTGGGACATTTGGGCACCTACCAGTGCATGGCCACCAACCAGCAGGGACAGGACGGGCACCGCGTGTTCCGGGCACTCAGCCCTGAGCTGGCCCTGGAGGTGACACCACAGGGACACTGCAACAAAGGTGGGGTCCCTCAGGGTCACCAGGGAGTGCAGGACCCCTGGGGTGATGGGTGACCCTGATGTGTCCCCTCTGTTTCTTGCAGTGGCCGTAGGGGTCAGTGGGGCCCTTTTGTTCCTGCTCCTGCTCGTGGGTGTCATTGTGGCCTGGCACCGGTGGCACCATGTGGGCTGGTGACAATGTGGGCACAGGCGTCCCAGGGAGCTGTAGAGGCCCCCAGTGTTGGACAATAATTGGGCAGCACCCACAGCCTCAAAACTGTGGCATTGTCTGGGGGTCCTTTAGGGTTTGGGGAGGTGCTGGAGGGTCCTGCAGGGATGCTGGGGGTTCTCTCAGAGGCCCTTGGGGCAGTTAGGAGGTCTCTGTCCTTCTGGGCTTTGGGTTCCTGAGGCTGAGTTGGCTGGGACACTGGGGAGGTTCCTGAATTCTAGGGGGCTTCAGAGATTCTTGAGGGTTCTGTTGTAAATTGAGCGTCCCGTGGTGGGTCAGGAATCCTGGGAGGGTTCACGGCCCTACGATCTCACAGTTACATCTCCCCTCTTTCCTCTGCAGCTGCCAGGAAAAACCAGGAAAGGTTGGTGAAGGGCTCCTGACATGAGTCCCCTTTTACCCCCACCCCACAGCTCTCCATTCTCTCCCCCACATCCCCTTTATTCCCTCAGGGCCCCCCTGCATCCCCCGGCCCCCCCAGAGGAGGGGGAGGTGCTGTACACCCATGTCATGGTCACCAAGAGGGCAGGGGGTGAGTACGGGGGGGACACACGCAGAGGGACACGTCACCCACCAGTGTCACCCCACCCAGATCCCACAGCCCGTGTCTCTCGCAGCGTCCCCCCATGCCACCACCCTCCAGCATCCCCAGGTGACCTACGCGGAGCTGCGGGGACCCCAGGGGCGACCGTGGGAACCTGGTGACATCTACGGGAATGTGCTGTGACACTGGGGGGAACTGGGGGCACTGGGGGTCCCCACCCATGGGCACCCACTCGTGTCTGTGCTGCCACTAAAAACTGCCCTAATCCCTCCCCGTGGGGGCACAAAGATCCCAAAAGAGCTAAAAGATGAACAATTTCCTGAATCAGCAATGAGAGAGAATTAAACCAACAGAAACAGCAAGAAGGTTCAGTGTCCAAGTTGTCACACAAGGAACAATTTCCAGGGAAAGCCCCCAAAAGGGAACAAACGCCAGACATTTCCCCCAGTAGGTTTCCTCCACCACAGGAATCTTGCAGGGCCCTGGACCATCCTTGCTCTGATGGCCAAAGTGGCGTTCAGGAGGCTCTGGATTCTCTTGTACCCTGTCCCAAACCATCCTCTGCCCTGTTCCCCACACGAGGATGTCACAAAGGCCCTGTGGGGGTTCCAGAGTCTCCCTCTTTTCCAGGGCAGTCGGGATCAGGCCAAGGCACAGGGCGGGGTGTCAGAGACAGGAAAAGTTTGATGTCTGGAGACATTTTGGAACACCTGTGTGTGGCAGGGGTGGGTCAGGCCTTGCTTTTGGTGAGACAGGGCCCCGTCTGTCCATCAGTCTGTCAGCCGTAGCACATTGGGGACAGTGTGATGCTCTGCCAATGCCAGCTCCTGAGTGGCCGGGTGACCAGGAGTGCCAGCTGGGGACATGGCCCTTGGTGGCCCAACTGCCTTAAAAGGCAGAGCATAAGGTGACCAAGTCCTTGATCCTGTGTTCTTTTGGCGTGCCTGTCCCCAACCGAGGAGTTGGCAACTTGTTTAAATGAGAAATATCTGCCAAGGAAAGTGGGAACATTCCTGGAATGGAAAGAAGAAACGTGTGTAATATTTTCTTTAATTTCAAAACTGATGGGGCTTGCAGGCAAAAGTGTTGGAAAAGGAATAATAGCTCTGTAGTAGGAAATTTATAAAGCAGAAGAGAACAAACAACACAAACCCAGAACTTTCCCTCCCGCTCAGCGCTGTTGGTTTTTGTGGCAGTTATAACCGCGGCCAGCAGGGGGCGCTGCAGGGAGCACTCCCGGCCAGCAGGGGGCGCCCCGCTCCAGCTCCATCCCCTCAGGGGCCATGGCGGCCTCGGGCGGGAGGCAGGAGGGCAAATCACTCCTTTTGCAAACTCACGGCCACCAATCGGTCCCGGCACCACCACCGGCAGCGGGCAGAAGCCGCCAAGGCAGCAGGTTGGATCCCAGTGGCCACTGGCAGCGTAGCAGTGTCCTGGGGCCAGGCACACGCCCTGCCCCACACCATGACTCCTCTCCGTGATCCCGAATGGGCGGAAGGCAGCACCTGACCCCAGGCAGGTCTCGTGTCCACAGTAGCACCTCTCTTGGCTTTACACCACAATTCCTGCAAACCTTCAGCCTTTCACTCAGGTGAGGAAGACAGGGATGGAGCAGCTTTGGGGACACCTGGAATCCAGACAGGGTCACTCCCCACAGCCCCACCATGGTGGTGGGTTAGAGCCGCTGCTCAGTATTCCCACACATTTCCCTGTTGTCTAGCAGCCGAATCAGATCCCAGTTATTCTTCCTGGGCCTTTCCAAAGGGCTGCAGGTTTGAGACAGGAAGGACGTGGGTCCAGGTCAGGTTTTTGAGCAGATTATTGTCTTTGCAGGGTTTCTGGGGCTCTCTCAGATCCTTGCTGCAAGGGACCTAATGATCAGTTTGTGCATTTCCAGACTGCTTGCCTCACAGCTGAACCTGCAGGGGCAGTTTCCAGCCAGCCCTGCTCTGAAAACCATCAAAGGCCCTCCCAGAGCCACTGCTTGGGCTCCCATTGGGTTTGTGCTTCTTGCAGCGCTGAGAAAACCACAGGCAGGGCCTTTTTCCCCCACAGAATTCTCACCTCTGCTCTAAAGCTGCCAGAATCAAAGCCAAGGGGGCAGGGGGGACCCTCAGGTGCTGGCTGCCACCAGAGCAGGGCTGGGCAATGGCCATCCCTGTGCAGTGGGGCTGGGCCATGGCTGGGCCCCACCCTTGCATTGACAGGGGTCCCCAGGATGTGCCACCCCTGGGACAGGCACCCGGCCAGGAGTGTGCAGGGACATTTCCAGAACTGCCAACACTTGGGACAGGAGCCCCCATGCTAGGCTGTGTCACCCCCTGGGACAGGATCCTCTCATGAGAGGACCCCCCCTAGATTTGCTGCTCAGGACAGAACCCTCCCCCCCATGATACTCAGCACAAACGGCCTCTTCCTTCTTCTGCAGGAGAGAGAAAGTGTTGGGGGGCACAGCTCAACACTCCCATCCCCCACAGCCTCCCCACCCTTCCCTGCACCCCCCACTTCCCTGCTTCCCCCCTCCTCTGAGTCATCCCAACTCATTCCCTGCTCAGGTGCTCTCCAGGATTGCTGAGCTGGGAACGGGGCATGATGGGACCTGGCAGAAAAGTGAGGAAAATAAGAAAAAAGATAAATAAAGACTCAAAAAAGTCAAGGGCACAGCAGCAGAGCTACCCAGGACCCCTATGCCCAGGAAACCAGCACCCCAGGGGAGCAGCACTAGGCCCTGATTCACCCCAAAGTCTGAGGCACCCAGGGAAGGAGCTGTGACCCACCAGCCCATCCAAGCAATTGTCCATCCCTGGCACCCCCTTCCCCTGGCACCCCAGCCATATGATCCCCACTCCTTCCATCCCAACTTCCCTGGGCCATCATCCCAGGGCTGGCAGTCCCCAGGATCTTAATTCCCAAGGAACCCCAGCTTGGTAATTCTGGCCTCTGGGATCCCCCTTCCACTGGGGGCCTTGGTTCCACCAGGAATCTCATTTCCATGGCATGCCAATCCCTCGGCCCCATCCCATGATCACAAATCCCTGGAGGCCACGTTGTCCTGGGACCCTCACCCCAACCATGAGTCCACCAAATCCTTGGGTCCCCCATTCCCCTGAGATGCCATCCCCGGGCCTCCCATTACCCTGAACACCCATCCCTGGCCCCCTGTACTGCCTCAGCCTCAAAATTCTGGCAACACCACGTGCCAACCATGTCCCACCATCACAAACACGTGCCACCATAACCCCCATGTCCCATCAGGTCCCCACCCTGCCCCCATCCTGTCCCCACCCTCCTCCCACCAAGGCCCAGCTACACGTGGGGACAGACGTGACCTTGCTCCTTTCCCTTCATCCGAAGAGCCACCAGCCAGGGGAGCGGTGGCCACAGCAGCGAGTGACAGCCAGTGCACATGGCTGGGGTGTCACGATCCGTCCTTACGAAGGAGTTTCGAGATGGTTCGTGGATTGATCTCAGAGTGGAAAAAAAAAACTGACAGGGCACAGGGGATTTGCAGTAATAATCAAAACAAATGCACCTTTATTGAATGACCATAGCAAAATGCAATAGAGAGATTAAGGGAGAGAAAAAGAGAAAGAGAGAGAACAAAGAGAGAGAAAGAGGGGGAATATAGCTACCAAACGTAGAGACGAAGTCCTTTGGTGCAGTCCAGCTGAGGATCTGCCTGTTACATCGGGGAGATCTCAGAGGTGCAGTTCATCTGGACTCCAATTCTACTCTCTTTCGATGGGGGAAGGGGGAATGGTATTTACAAAGGATACACACAGTTCATGTTCTCAGCAGGAGGCGAGAGCCATTGTGTTCATGGTCCAATGCTCACACCTGCAACATCCATCTTGCTTTGGTCAGCTTGCCTCCCCCTGCACATCTCCGCCGGGTTGGGGGTTTCAGTCCCAGGCCTTGGAAGGAGGAGAGGGGGCCTTCTCACAAAGGGGTTTCATGTCTCGGTCTTTGATGGAAAGGCTTCTTACATCTCAGTCTGTCTGTCACAGTGGTTGCAAATGAGTGAGAAGGGTCTTCTACAGGGGACCACCCAGAACTCAGGAAAAGTCCAGCCAGGCCGAGAGGTGGGACAGCTTCCGAGGCTATTGTTGCAAAAAGGGCACGGTGCCCCCTTCTTCTCAGTGTTCAGTGTAGCATACAGCAAACAACACATGTGAAAACAAAAACTTAGCAATGCTCTCAGGTCTCAGGGCCTTGTTGGCATGTGACTTTCTCCTTCAGAGCCAGAGATTTTAGACAGGGGGGGTCTTCTCTTCAGTGGTTCCCCAATGACGATCGTGAGGCAGATGAGGGAAAATTCGGACTGACTCTCACAGGACTCCCAAAACTCCTCACCATTTAAGACTGTCCCAGGGGGGCTGAGCCCAGTTCTGGTTCTGTCACACATGTAGGTGCTGCTCTCAGTGACCTTGAAGGGGTCGCATCCCTCCTGCCTCTAGTGCTGCCCATCCTTGTACCAGGTGGTGGCACCGGCGGTCCCTGAGCCCTGGCAGGTCAGTGTCACCCGGTCCCACAGCACCGCCGGCCTCCAGGGGGGCTCCACCAGGAGCTGGGTGGTCTGGGCACCTGTGGGTGACAGGGGACACCAGTCTGCCAGGGCCAGTGTGGGGCTGGGGACAGTGGGGTGGGGCCATGGCATCCCCCGAGGACTCACCAGCAAGGCCGAGGGTCTGGGCTGGAAGGGAGAAGGGACAGGGCTGGGTGAGGGTGGCACTGCAGGGAAGGAGGCACAGGGGCAGGGGGTGTGGTGGCTGTCCCATAAAAAGGTCTCAGTGGGGGCATTGGTGTGGCACAGAGGTCTCAAGGACAGGGACACAGCAGCCAACCCATGCTCAGGCATGGGGACCCTGTGCTGGCACTGGTCACCCCTGCCAGCCCCACAGACACATCCCCATGACCCTGTGCCCATGGTCCCATTTTGGTGGCACCTGTCCCCATGGCTCAAGCACAGGGTGCTTGTCCCCTTGTTCCTGTCCCTGCATCCCTGTGTCCCTCTTCCCCTGTCTCTGTCCCCACACCTCCCCAAGGCCCAAGTTTCCTTCTGTAGCATCCTTGTCCTCACAACTCCATCCTCTGTCCCCACATCCCAGTTCCGCTGTGTGTGTCCTGTTTTCCTGTCCCCATGGCCACCCCACAACTCTGGTCACACTGGGCTCTATGCCCTGCTGGCCTTGAGGACCCCAGGGGACCCCACAGCCCCCCTGTGCCCCCTCCCCTCCCCATCCCCGGGGTGTCAGGCCCATGCCCGGGGCACTCACCCCACAGGAGCAGCGCCACCTTCCCGGCCATCCCGGTGTCCCCAGCCATGTGCACTGGCTGTCACTCGCTGCTGTGGCCACCGCTCCCCTGGCTGGCGGCTCTTTGGATGAAGGGAAGGAAGCAAGGTAACGTCTGTCCCCACGTGTAGGTGGCCCTTGGTGGGGGCAGGGTGGCCACAAGCTGGGCACAGGCTGTGGGCAGGGTGGGGACAGCCTGGGGCCATGGTGGGGGATGGTGTTGCCAGGAGTGGGGGGGCTCAGAGGATGTGGGGAACCAAGGATGGGTGTCCAGGAGAATTGGGGTCCACTGCAATTGGGGTTCCCATGCCTGGGGGGATTCAGGGATGGGGGTGCTGTGGGAACATGGTCCCCAGGGATTTGGGGTCATGGTGTGTGGGTGCCAGGGCTGGGGGTGCAGGGGGTAAAAGGAGACCCTCAGGAATAGGGGTTCTGGGGGAAGAAGCAGCCCATGGGATGGGATCAAGGCAATGGTGGGGCTGGGCAATGTCAGTCCTGGGATGGGGGTCCCCAGGGAGGAGAGACCAAGGCAATGGGGGTCCCATGGTTGGGTTCCCAGGGGAATGGGGGTGCCAGGGATGGGCAGTGGCTGGGTGGGCACGGGGGTCAAAGCTCCTTCCTGGGGTGCCTCAGATTTTGGGGTGACTCAGAGCCCAGCACAGTCCCCACCCTGGGGCACCCCATGTCTCTCCTGGGAGGTCCTGTGTCTCTGCCCCACACAGCCCTGGGCTTTTTCCTGTCTCCCTGCATTTCCTGGCTGAACCATCCCAGGGAACAGCTGGGAGAATCCCAGGAAGGGAAAAAAGGGGTTGGGGGGTGCAGGCAGTGGTTTCAGGGCTGTGGGGGATGGGGCTCCCTGTCTGTGGCCCCCCAACTCTTTCCTGCAGCGGTTTGTGCTGAGGCAAGGACATGAATTCTGTTCAGGGGGCACATCCAGAGGGCTCCAGCCTTTAGGGAAAAGGGCAGCTCTGCTGTGCTGACACCTGGGTCTTGTCCCAGCCTCTTGTCCCTGGGAGCTGCTCCTCGTTCTGGGGGTGCCACATCCTTGGGGATTCCTTTCCCAGAGGTGGCACATCCTGGGGTCCTCTGTCCTGGGTGGGCCTTGAGCATTCCCGCTGTCCCCAGTGGGTTCCTGTGACCTCTGGGGTGCCCAAACTTAAGGAGGCATCTTTTATGACCTTGCCCTGATGATGGTAAATCCCAAGATCAAGTTGGTTTAATTCCCTGATGCCCAATTGCTATGGACAGTTTGGGGTGATATTTTGGTCTCAGATTTTGAGATGACTCAGAGCCCAGCACAGACCCCACCCTGGGGCACCCCAGGCTTGTCCTGGGAGGCTCTGGGTCTCTGCCCCACACACCCCTGGGCTTTTTCCTGTCACCCAAATTTCCTGTCTTAGCAATCTCAGGAAACACTTGATGCCCAATTGACTGTGACAAAATTATACATCCATAGAAAAAAGGCATAAATCTTTTCCTATGCCATTATTTTCCCAATAAAAAACAAACTCCTGAAAAATCAAACTGACAAGATATAAAATGCTCTGGTTTATAGAATCCTTTTAATCATTGCTTTCCCAACAAGAGGAAATCAAAACACAATAAAAACACAAAGAAGTGGATATAAAAACCACAAGAAAACCACAAACAAATCACAGTGAAATGAGACTTTTTGGTTCCCTTTAGCAGCCCCCTTGGTGCATCCCACAGCAGCGTTTGCTTGTGGATAACACAGAGTGTGGAATCTCCCTGAGTGTCCAACAGTTCCATGGGATTGTTCCCTGCCTGCTGGGCAGCAACCCAGCCCCTAAGGAAGCCTTTTCTTGGGCCATATTAAGGAACTCTTCCCATTTTGCTCGTTCCCACCCTGAAACTTGTTTGACTTCCCATGGAGGAAGGGGAGAAGCTCTGTCCATGCTTGGGCAGTGCACAGGAATCTGTGGAAATGCCCCTGTGTGCCTCAGGGTCTGATTCCCTGGTAAATCCACTCCAGCCTGCCCTGAATTCCCCTGTCTGGGCACTCCCTGCTCCTGCTGTGACACCCCTGTTCCCCAGCCCCTTGTGTGCAGCCCCTGCTCAATATTTCCACACTTTTCCCTCTTATTTGGCAGCAAGAGCCCAACCCAAATATTAATTCCATGATGTTCCAGAAGTCTGCAGGTTTTCTTCAAGAAGGAGTGTTCCAGTCAGTTTGTTGAGCAGATTGTTTTTGTCTTTACAGTAGTTTTGTGGTTTTCGCAGTCCCTTGGGCAAGGGACAAAATGATCAATTGCTGCATTTCCGGACTGGTTCCCTCACAGCTGCCCCTGCAGGGGGGGTTTCCAGCCAGCCCTGCTCTGAAAACCATCAAAGGCCCTCACAGAGGCACTGCCTGGGCTCACTTTGGGCTTTGTGCTTCTTACAGAGCTGAGCAAACCACAGCCAGGTCTTCTCCCTCATAGAATTCTCACCTCTGCAGCAGCTCTAAAGCTGCCAGAATCAAAGCCAAGGGGGCAGGGGGGACCCTCAGGTGCTGGCTGCCACCTGGGGCTGGGCAGAGCAGGGCTGGGCAATGGCCATCCCTGTGCAGTGGGGCTGGGCCATGGCTGGGCCCCAGCCTTGCATTGACAGGGGTCCCCAGGATGTGCCACCCCTGGGACAGGCACCCAGCCAGGAATGTGCAGGGACATTTCTGGAACTGCCACACCTGGGACAGGACCCCCCATGCCAGGATGTGTCACCCCCGGGACAGGATCCCCCCAGGACAGGAGCCTCTGGATGTGCCCCCCCAGGACAGAACCCCCCCCTTTCCCATCTGACTCTCAGCACAAACGGCTTCTTCCTTCTTGTCCAGGAAAAGGAAAGTGAAAGTGTTGAGGAGGCACAGCCCAACACCTCCATCCTCCACAGCCTGCCTACCCTTCCCTGCATCCCCTGCTCCCCATTTTCCCCTCCCCTGGGTCCCCCCAACCCATTCCCTGCTCAGGTGCTCCCCGGGATTGTTGAGGTAGGAACAGGTGCAGAGGGCACGTGGCACAAAAGTGAGGAAAATAAGGAAAGAAAAGCAATGAAAACACAAAAAAATCAAGGACAGTGGAGGGCACAGAGGCAGAGCTACCCAGGACCCCCATGTGATGCCTGCACAGGAAACAAGCATCCCAGGGGGGCATTGCTTGCTCTGGGTCACACCAAAATCTGAGGCACCCAGGGAAGGAGCTGAGACTCCTGTGCCCATCCAGCAGCTGCTCATCCCTGGCACCCCCATTCCACTGGGAATCTAAACATGGGATCCCCATTCCTTATGTCCCCTCATCTCTTGGACCCTCATCCCAGTACTGACATTACCCACGATGTCCATGGCCGAGCACCCCATTCCCAAGGAACCCTCTCCTGTTCATTCAATGCCCTGAAATCCCCCTTCCCCCATGACCTTGGTTCTCTCAGGAACGCCATTCCAATGGGACCCCCATTCCCCCAGCATCCCCATCTCATGACCCCAAATCCTGGAGCCCACGCTCACCTGGGACTCCCATCCCTGAGTCTCCCCCAGCCCTGGACACCCCCAGACCCATGACTCCCCCTCCTCAGGAACCACATTCCCCTGGACATCCATCCCTGGCTCCCTAAACCCACCGAGCCCCCCACTCCTGCAAACCACATATCCCACCTTGTCCCACCCACCCTCATCCCCATCCTGTGCCCAGCTTCTGGCCACCCTGCCCCCACCAAGGGCCACCTACGCATGGGGACGGTCGTGACCTCGCTTCCTTGCCCTTCATCCAAAGAGCCGCCAGCCAGGGGAGCAGTGGCCACAGCAGCGAGTGACAGCCAGTGCACATGGCTGGGGACACCGGGATGGCCGGGAAGGTGGCGCTGCTCCTGTGGGGTGAGTGCCCCGGGCACGGGCCTGACACCCCAGGGATGGGGAGGGGGCACAGGGGGGCTGTGGGGTCCCCAGAGGTCCCCAATGCCAGCAGTGACAGTCCATGGTACCCACAGTAGACCTTGTTGGGACTGCGACTGATGTAGGGTGGCTTTGGGGACAAGAACAGGTGGCAGAGATTTGGGGATGGGGATGTGGCGCAGGAATGTGGGGACTGGCACCTTTGGGCTCAGGTAGCTCTGGGGATGGGGACAAGGGAACTGGGATGCAGGGACAGAAGGGAACAAGAACGGTGAGGATGTGGCCATGGGGATGGGATCATGGGGATGGGATCACGGGGGTGGGATCATTAGCTGTGTCCGTGGTGTCCTCGATCCCAGTGCCCAGGGTGTCCACAGTGTCCCCATGTTCTGCTTCAGCCCAGGGTGGCCTCAGTGTCCCTGTTCCCAAGGTGTCTGTGCCACAGGGATGTGGTGCATGGGTGGCTGTGACACAGACATGTCCCCCTGCCTCTCCAAATCTTTTTCAGACCACCCACACACACTTTCCCACAAAAACTGCTGTCCCAACAGGGACAGTTTTTGGGGACAGTCACCACACACTGCGCCCCTGTGTGCCTCCTTGCTTGTAGTGCCACCCTCACCCAGCCCTGTCCCTTCTCCCTTCCAGCCCAGACCCTCGGCCTCGCTGGTGAGTCCTCATGGGATGCCATGGCCCCACCCCACTGTCCCCAGCCCCTCGCTGGCCCTGGCAGGCTGGTGTCCCCTGTCACCTGCAGGTGCCCAGACCACCCAGCTCCTGGTGGAGCCCCCCTGGAGGCCGGCGGTGCTGTGGGACCGGGTGACACTGACCTTCCAGGGCTTGGGGACTGCCGGTGCCACCACCTGGTACAAGGACGGGCAGCGCTGTTGGCAGCAGGGACGTGACCGCCTCAGTGTCACCAGGAGTGGCACCTACACATGTGACAGACCCGGCACTGGGCTCAGGCCCCCCGTGACAGTCTTAGATGGTGAGGGTGAATCTTTAATGATCAGGGTGGCCCCTGAGAGTTCAGGGTGGGCTCCACTCCATGGGTGGCCTCACACCCCTCATGTGGCGAGAGATTGTGCCCTGCACACAGAGACATCCCAGTGCAGCCCAGTGCACTCCAGAGCACCCAGATGTCCCTGGTGCTATGGCCACCCACCTCAAAATGGTCTCATCAGTAAAATGTGACCTTCCTGTCCCACAGACCCACTGGTGCTGCAGGTGCCAGCGTGGACACTGCTGGAGGGGGACACAGTGACACTGCGCTGCCGGGGCCGGCAGGAAAACCATCTCAGCAGGGTGCGATTTTACCGGGATGAGAAGGATCTCGGGGGGTCCCTCAGGGGAACCGAGCTGTCCCTGTCCCCCCTGCAGCTGCACAACAGCGGCCGCTACCGATGTGAGAGCTTGGTGGGGTCCTGGCAGTCCCGGTCTGCAGCAGTGACAGTGACAGTGCACGGTGAGCACCCCCATGGCTGGAACTCCAATATCTTGACAACCCCAAAGCCACTTCCCAGCAGATTCAGAGCCACAGTCCTCATGTCCCCTCTCCTTCCCAGAGCTCTTCTCGGTGCCAGTGCTGGAGGGTCCCCCCACACCCACCGAGGGGTCCCCCCTGACTCTCAGCTGCCTCAGCACCCCCAGCCCCCTGCGGCCCCGAGCCCCCTTCCTGCACGTGTTCTACCGGGACGGACAGGTGGTGGGGGGCCCGCAGGGGTCCCCGCAGCTGCTGGTGCCCGCTGTGGGGGTCTCCCACTCAGGGAATTATGGCTGTGAGGTGCACTCCCAGGGTGGGGCCGTGCGGAAGAGCAGCACCCGGCTCCGCGTCACGGTGCGCAGTGAGTGCGGGGATGGGCACGGGGAGCCCCCACAGCCTCCTTGGGTCCCCCACAGTGCCTGGCATCGCCCAGCCCTCCCTGATGCCTGCTCTGGGGTACCCAACCTTTCCCGGATCCCTCCCTGGCTCCCACCATCCTTTCCGGTGTCCCTCACCAGGTCCCCCAGCCCCTACATGGGTACCCCCATCCTTCCCTGGCACCGTTTCCGTGTCCTGCCATTGCTGCCCCGGGTCCCTCCCCAGGTCCCCCCATTCCTGGCTCGTGTTTCCCTCCATCCCACATTGGGTCCCCTCACCCCTCCCTGGGTCCCATCACCCCTCTCTGAGGTCTCCACACATTCCCCAGGTCACACCATCCCCTCCCTGGGTCCCCCTACCTGCCCTGGTGTTGCCCACCTCCCTCTCCAGGTGTTCACTCCCTGATCTCCCAATCATCCCTCAGGGTTCCTTCCTAAGCACATCCCCCCCTCCATCTCTGCTCCCGCTCTCCATCACTGGAATTCCCCTGCCCCTCTCTGAACCCCCTGGGTCCCTCACTGTCCCCTGGTGTCCCCCTCTCCTGCAGGGGTCCCGCCCTCAGGGGTGTCCCTGTCAGCACAGCCCCCCAGGGGACAGGTGGCACTGGGGGACAGCCTGGTGCTGAACTGCTCAGTGACCATGGGAACAGGTCCCCTGTCCTTCTCCTGGCACTGGGAAGGCTCGGGGGCACTGCTGGGCACCGGCCCCTGCCTGGAGCTGTGCCACATTGGGGACAATGACAGCGGCCAGTACCGGTGCCGGGTCAGTGACGGGGACAGCGTGGCCGAGAGTGACCCCCTGAATGTCACTGTCCTGCGTGAGTGGGACCCTTGAACTGGGGATGAGCCCACCCAGAGCACTCCCCTCCCACCTTGCCACGTGCCAGCCCTGTCTCTGTCCCCACAGTGCCTGTGGCCAATGCCACCATCACTCCCAGTCCCCAATCACACCAGGTGCACGCAGGTGACAACGTGACCCTGAGCTGGTCAGTGCAGGTGGGCTCCGCCCCTGTCACCTTCACCTGGCTGCACAACGGGCAGGCGGTGGCCCAGGGTCCCCTCCTGGAGCTCAGTGACATTGAAGTGGGACAGTCAGGCACCTACCAGTGTGTGGCCACCAACCAGCTGGGACAGGACGGGCACCGCGTGTTCCAGGCACTCAGCCCAGAGCTGGCCCTGGAGGTGACACCTGGCTCACCCTGGGTCAAAGCTGGGGTCACACAGGTGGGGTCACCAGGGAGTGCAGGATCCCTGGGGTTCATGGTGACCCTGATGTGTCCCCCTCTGTTTCTTGCAGCGGCTGCAGGGGTTGGTGGGGCCCTTGCCTTCCTGGTCCTCCTCATGGCTGTCATTCTGACCTGGCACTGGTGGCACCGTGTGGGTGGGTGACAATGGGTGGTTGGGGGACCTAGCAAGCTGTAGAGGCCAACAGAATTGGGGAACCATAGAGAACAACCCACATACCGCCAATTGTGACTTTGGCTGAGGGTCCTGTAGGGTTTGGGGAGGTGCTGGAGGGTCCTGCAGGGATGCTGGGGGTTCTTCAGGGGCCCTGGGGGTGTTTGGGGGTCTCTGTCCCTGCTGGGCTTTGGGTTCTTGAGGGTGATTTGTTTGGGGCCACAGGGAGGTGCATGAATTCCGGTGGGCTTCAGGGATGCTTGGGGGTCCTAAGGGGAATTGAGAGTCCCGTGGGGGTACAGGATTCCTAAGGGGGTTCAGGGCCCTGGGACCCCACAGTGACTCCTCCTCTCTTTCCCATGCAGCCGCCAGGAAGCAGCAGGAAAGGTGAGTGGGGGGCTCAAACCACACTCTCCCCTTTTACCCCAAACCCCAAGACCTCCCATTCCCTCCCCCACATCCCCTTTATTCCCTCAGGGCTCCCCCGGATCCCCCGCCCCCCCCAGAGGAGGGGGAGGTGCTGTACACCCACGTCGTGGTCACCAAGAGGGCAGGGGGTGAGTACAGGGGGGACACACGCAGAGGGACACGTCACCCACCAGTGTCACCCCACCCAGATCCCACAGCCCGTGTCTCTCGCAGCGTCCCCCCGTGCCACCAGCCTCCAGGATCCCCAGGTGACCAACGCGGAGCTGCGGGGACCCCAGGGGCGACCGCGGGAACCCGGTGACATCTACGGGAATGTGCTGTGACACTGGGGGGAACTGGGGGGCTCTGGGGGTCCCCACCCATGGGCACCCACTCATGTCTGTGCTGCCACTAAAAACTGCCCCTCCTGCTCCCCGTGGGAGCACAAACATCCCAAAGGGCTGAGAGAAGAAGAATTTCCGGAAACAGCAATGAGAGAGAATAAAACCAACAGCAACAGGAACAAGGTGAAGAGTCTATATGGGCAAAAAATGAACGATTTCCTTGGAAAGCCACCAAAAAGGAACAAAGCCCAGACATTTCCCCCAGAAGGTTTCCTCCACCAGAGGAACCTGGCAGGGCCTCAACCTTCCTTGCTCTGATGGCCAACACAGCCTTCAGGAGGCTCTGGATCCTCTTCTCCCCTGTCCCAAACCCTCGTCTGCTGTGCTCCTCACAGAAGAATGTCACAAAAGCCCTGTGGGGTTCCCGGAGCCTCCTCCTTTTCCAGGGCAGTCAGGATCAGGCCATGGCACAGGGTGGGGTGTCAGAGACAGGAAAAGTTTGATGTCTGGAGACATTTTGGAACACCTCCATGTGGCAGGGGTGGGTCAGGCCTGGCATTTGGTGAGACAGGGCCCCATCTGTCTATCAGTCTGTCAGCCATGGCGCACTGGGACAGTGTGACCCTCTGCTAAAGCCAGCTCCTGAGTGGCCGGGTGACCGGAAGTGCCACTTGGGAAGAGGGCCCTTGGTGGCCCAACAGCTTTAAAGGGCAGAGCATAAGGTAGCCAAGTCACTGACTGTGTCTCCTCTTGGGCTGTCTTTCACATCCAGGCTGGAACCCAAAATTGACATCTCATTTAAATGAGAAATATCTACCAAGGAAATTGGGAATGTTTCTAGGATGGAAAGAAGACCCATCTCTAAAACATTTTTTAGTTTCAAAAATGATGGGGCTTCCAGGCAAAAGTGTTGGAAAAGGAATAACAGCTCTTTACTGGGAAATTTATAAAGCAGAACAGAAGAAACAACAGAAACCCAGAACTTTCCCTCCTGCTCAGCACTGTTGGGTTTTTGTGGCAGTTATAACCGCGGCCAGCAGGGGGCGCTGCAGGGAGCACTCCCGGCCAGCAGGGGGCGCCCCGCTCCAGCTCCATTCCCTCAGGGGCCATGGCGGCCTCGGGCGGGAGGGAGGAGGGCAAATCGCTCCTTTTGCAAACTCACGGCCACCAATCGGTCCCGGCACCACCACTGGCAGAGGGCAGAAGCCGCCAAGGCAGCAGGTTGGATCCCAGTGCCCACTGGCAGCGTAGCAGTGTCCCGGGGCCAGGCACACGCCCTGCACAACACCCGCGACCGCTCTCCATGATCCCGAATGAAAGGAAGGCAGCACCTGACCCCAGGCAGGTGTCGTGTCCACAGCAACACCTCTGGTGGCTTTACACCACAATTCCTGCAAACCCTCAGCCTTTCACACAGGTGAGGAGGGCAGGGATGGAGCAGCTTTGGGGACACCTGGAATCCACACAGGGTCACTCCCCACAGCCCCACCACGGCCGCAGGGCCGACCCCCTGCTCGATATTTTCACACATTTACCTCTCATCTGGAAGCCAAACCAAAACCCAAATGTTCTTCCCATGATATTAGAAAGGGCTGCAGGCTTGACACAGGTAGGAGGATGGACCCGGGCAGGTTGTTGAGCAGATTTTTGTGGGATTTGCAGAGTTTTTGGGGCTCTCTCAGAACTTGCTGCAAGGGACAAAATGATCAATTGCTGCATTTCCGGACTGGTTCCCCCACAGTCGCCCCTCTAGGCGGGGGTTTCCAGCCAGCCCTTCTCTGAAAACCATCAAAGGCCCTCACAGAGCCACTGCTTGGGCTTCCTTTGGGGTTTGTGCTTCTTGCAGAGCTGAGCAAACCACAGCCAGGTCTTCTCCCTCATAGAATTCTCACCTCTGCAGCAGCTCTAAAGCTGCCAGAATCAAAGCCAAGGGGGCAGGGGGGACCCTCAGGTGCTGGCTGCCACCTGGGGCTGGGCAGAGCAGGGCTGGGCAATGGCCATCCCTGTGCAGTGGGGCTGGGCCATGGCTGGGCCCCACCCTTGGATGGCCACTGGCTTCAAGGAGCAGGAGTTTGGGAGCTCCTTCCTGCCTGGGGCTCCACTCCCCAGCTGCTCTTGCTGGCTCAGATCCTGCAGGGGACAAGCAAGAATGGAAATGTCTGGATCCCTCCGGAGCTGCCGTCCCCCAGGAAAGGAGCCCCTTTTCCAGCATGTGTCCCCCCTGGGACAAGATCCCCCCAGGACAGGAGCCCCATGGATCTGCCCCCCCAGGACAGAACCTGCCCCTCTTCCCCTGCCCTCTCCCCCGTGACAAACGTGTCAAACACCCTCTTCCTTCTGCAGGAGAGAGAAACTGAAAATGTTGGGGGTGTAAAAGCTGGGCACCCCCATCCCCCACAGCCTCCCCAGCCTTCCCTGCAGACCCCTCACCCCTGCTTCCCCCACCCTGGGTTTCCCCCTACCATTCCCTTCTCAGGGCCTCCACAGGATCATCAAGGCACGAAATTGAGGGTTGTGAAATTGAGGGGTAAAATTATGGAAGTGGAAATAAAGAGGGGAAGACTCCCTGAGGTCTATGGGGACACAGACCCGACCTTCTTGGAATCTACCTGGGGTGATGCTCCCAAACCACAAGCACCCTGAGGGGACTTTGCTGGAGCCAGCCAGGGAAGGAGCTTTGACCCAGGGGCTCCCAAGGCCACTGCCTATTCCTGGCACCCTCATTCCCCTTGAAATCAAATCATGGGAGCACCATTCCTTATGTCCCACCTTGCCTGGGACCACCATCCCAGTAATGCCATTGCCCAGGATTTCCATGGCCCAGGACCCCATTCCCAAGGAACCCTCTCCTCTTCATTCCATCCACTGAAACTCTCCTTCCCCCAGGACCTTGATTCTCCCAGGACCCCCATTCCCACAGGGACCCCCATTCCCTCAGCATCCCCATCCCATGACCCCAAATCCCTGGAGCCCACATTCCACTGGGACTCCCATCCCTGAGTCCCCTCCCATCCTTGGGACCCCCCAATTCTCCTGGACACCCATACCTGGGTCCCCAAACCCACCAAATCCCCCACTCGTGGGAACCCCATGTCCCGCTGTGTCCCACCCAGCCTTGTCCCCATCTTGTTCCCAACCTGCCCACAGCCTGTCCCCACAGCCACATCCCCATGATCCTGTGCTTGTGGCCACCCTGTCCCCACCAGGGGCCACCAACACATGAGGACAAGACCTGACCTCGCTTCCTTCCCCTTTGTCCACAGAGCCACCACCCAGGGGACAGCCACCCCTGGCAGCGAGTGACAGCCAGTGCACATGGCTGGGGACACCGGGATGGCCGGGAAGGTGGCGCTGCTCCTGTGGGGTGAGTGCCCCGGGCACGGGCCTGACACCCCAGGGATAGGGAGGGGAGGGGGCACAGGGGGGCTGTGGGGTCCCCAGAGGTCCCTAAGGCCATCAGAACCAGCGCATGAGGTGACTGGGGTCGTGGGGTGGCTTTGGGGACAGGGGAAGGGGGACAGGAATGTGGGGACAATAACAGAGGGTCAGCAATTTGGGGAGGCAACATGGGGCAGGTGGGGGTGACCTGTGCCAGCACGGGGTAGCTGTGGCATCCCCAGTTCAGGGGTGACCACAGTGTCCCCATGTCCTGCCTGAGCAAGGGGTGCTGCAGTGTCCCTGTCCCCGACGGGTCCATGTCACACAAGGACACTTTGGGCACATCCCCCACACCCCATGGCCTTCTGCCTCTGTCCCCATGGTGCCACCCCCACCCAGCCCTGTCCCTTCTGTCCCTTCTCCCTTCCAGCCCAGACCCTCGGCCTTGCTGGTGAGTCCTCGGGGGATGCCATGGCCCCACCCCACTGTCCCCAGCCCCATGCTGGCCCTGGCAGGCTGGTGTCCCCTGTCACCCACAGGTGCCCAGACCACCCAGCTCCTGGTGGAGCCCCCCTGGAGGCCGGCGGTGCTGTGGGACCGGGTGACCCTGACCTGCCAGGGCTCGGGGACCGCCGGTGCCACCACCTGGTACAAGGATGGGCAGCGCTGGGGACAGCAGGGACGTGACCGCCTCATTGTCACTGAAGGTGGCACCTACACATGTGACAGACCTGGCACCGGGCACAGCCCTACGGTGACAGTCTTACATGATGAGGGGGGTTTGGTTGTCCCCAGCCTGGCTCCTATGGGGACCCCAAGGGCTCTGGGTGGGCTCTGCTCCATGGGTCACCTCCTGTGTGACCAGAGCCCGTCCCCTGCTCTGGGGACATCCCAGAGCATCCCTGTGCAAGGAGACTTCTCTCTCACAATGGGCGGCTCCTGGTGCCTCCTGGTGCCATCATGACCCTCCTGATGGCCCTGGTGTGACAGGACCCCTCTGTCCCCCAGACTGGCTGGTGCTGCAGGTGCCAGCACGGGCGCTGCTGGAGGGGGACACGGTGACACTGCGCTGCCGGAGCTGGCAGAACAAACCACTCACGGATGTGTACTTCTGCCATGATGGGAAGAAACTGGAGGGGCTCCATGATGGGACTGAGCTCTCCCTGTCCTCCCTGCGGCTGCACCACAGTGGCCGCTACCTCTGCGGGGGCCGGGTGGTGTCACACTGGAGAGAGTCAGAGCAGGTGACAGTGACAGTGCACAGTGAGTGCAGGGATGGGGACAGGGAAGCCCGACATCCTCTGAGGGTTTCCTCACCACTGCCTGAATCCTTCATCCCTCCCTTTACTCCTCTCTGAGTCACCCCAAATTTCCCAAGTCCCTCTTGGTTTCCCCCATGACTGCCCAGTTCCCCCTGCAGATCCCTCATCCCTCTCTTTGTCCTCCCCAGCCCTCCCTGGATTCCCCACCCCTTCCAAGGTCCCTGCTCCACCCTCTGGTCTCTGTGCCTTCCCTGGGTCCTCCCATCTCTGAACCCCAAATCATTCCCTGAGGCTCCTCAGTCTCTCGTCTGGTTCCCCATCCCTGCCTGGGTCTCTCCCCCTTCCCACGGGGTCTCGCCATTGTCCCCAGGACCCAACGTGCCTCCCAGGGTCCCCTGCTGCTCACTGGGATCCTCTCTGCTCCCCTCCAATCCCCTTCTTTCCCCTCCCGTGTCCCACACCCCCCCTGGGTCCCCAATCCCTCCTGTGTCCCCCCATAGGGGTCCCGCTCTTGGGGGTGTCCCTGTCAGCACAGCCCCCCGGGGGACAGGTGGCACTTGGGGACAGCCTGGTGCTGAGCTGCACGGTGGCCGCGAGGACAGGTCCCCTGTCCTTCTCCTGGCACGAGCAGGGCTCATGGGCACCTCTGGGCTCCTGCCCCCTGCCTGGAGCTGTGCCACATTGGGGACAATGACAGCGGCCAGTACCGGTGCCAGGTCAGCAACGGGGACAGAGAGGCTGAGAGTGACCCCATGAATGTCACTGTCCTGGGTGAGCAGGACCCTTGGGCTGGCAGTGACCCCACCCACAGCACCCCCATCCCACCTTTCTTTGTGCCAGCCCTGTCTCTGTCCCCACAGTGCCAATGGCCAATGCCACCATCACCCCTGGTCCCCTGTCACACTAGGTGCGTGCAGGTGACCCTGTGACCCTGTGCTGATCTGTGCAGGTGGGCTCAGTCCCTGTCACCTTCACCTGGCTGCACAATGGGCAGGACGTGGCCCAGGGTCCCCTCCTGGAGCTCAGGGACTTCGATGTGGGACATTCGGGCACCTACCAGTGCATGGCCACCAACCAGCTGGGACAGGACGGGCACCGCGTGTTCCAGGCACTCAGCCCAGAGCTGGCCCTGGAGGTGACACCCTGGGTGTCAGGGCGGGTCACACGGGAACACCAGGGTTTTCAGGACCCCCGGGGTTCCAGGTGACCCCAGTGTGTCCCCTCTGTCCCCAGCAGTGGCTGTGAATGTCAGCAGGACCCTCCTGTTCCTGCTCCTGCTCCTGGCTGTCATCGGGGGCTGTCACTGGTGTCATCACCAGGGTGGGTGACAATGGGGGGGATGGGGGTCCTGGAGTGAGGGGAAGCCCCAGAGTGGGGGCAGAGATTGGCAGCACCCAGGGCCCCTGAGCTGGGGGACACTGAGCCTGCAGTGACCTCCGCTGGGGGTCCTGGAGGATGTGGGAGCAATTTGGAGGGTCTTGGTTGGGCTCCAGTGTCATCGCTGGGTGGGCTTTGTGTCATATTGGAGTGGCACTGGGAGCTCCTGAAGGATTTGGGGAGCTCCTGGATGTCTGTGCAGGGATGTTGGGGGATCTTTCTGGCGTCCTGGGGGAGGTTGGGGTTGCCTCTCTCTGCAAGGCTTGGGGTTCTCGGGGCTCAGAGGGTTGTGGACACCAGGGGGGTTGGGGGTTCTGCGGTGGTGCAGAAGTTCCAGAGGGTTCAGGGGTGCTCAGAGTGTCTGGGTAGAATCAGGGATCTGGTGGGAATCAGGGCTGCAGTGGGGATTTGGGGGACCCCTGGGTGGTTGGATCTGCAAGGTCCCAGGAAGGTTCAGGGGTCCCGGTGTCCCCTCGGTCACCCCCTCCCCTTTCCCTTGCAGAACCCAGGAAGCTCCAGGACAGGTGAGTCGGGGCTTGGGCTGGGACTCCCCTTTTCCCTTCCCCAGACTACTGAGACCCCCCCTTATCCCCACAGGACCCCCCACTGGAGGGGAGGGCTGTGCTCAACACCCACATCATGGGCACCGAGTGGGCAGTGGGAGAATTTGGGGGGGACAAGGACACGTCACCCACGGGTGTCACCCTCACCCAGGTCCCCACAACCGGAGTCACTCTCACAGCCCCCACGGGGGTCCCCCAGCCCTGCCCCGCCTCGGGATCCCCAGGTGACCAACGCAGAGCTGTCGGGACCCCACAAGGGACAGTGGGACCCCTGTGACGACGAGAGCGTGCTGTGACACTGGGGGCACTGGGGGCACTGGGGGTCCCTGCCCCAGGGAATTCCCTGTGTGTTCCCCCCCTGGATCCTGTGCTCCCATACTCAGGGGTTGCCCACAACCCCACAACCCATGTGGGGCTGCCCAGAGCTCCTCGTTCCAGTGCTCCCAGTGCTCCCAGGGGCTCCCCATTCCCTCCCGCAGTGCCAGGGGGCACAGGATCCTTGTCCCTCTTATTGTACCCAAAATGCAGCTTTGTGATTAAACTGGGAGAAATGGTTTTTGTTTGTTCAGCTCTGCCTGACGAGCTCGGGATTAAGGAGGGTTCCAGTCAGGTTGTTGAGCAGATCCTTGTGGGATTCGCAGGATTTTTGGGGCTCCCTCAGTCCATTAGGAACAGGAACAAAATGATCAATTGGGGCATTTCCAAACTGGTTCCCTCACCCCTGCCCCGCAGCGGGGAAGGAGCTGCTGCTCCCTGTTTGTCCCCTCTCGGGATGACACAGACCAAGGGCTCGGGCAGCTGTGGCGGTGCCGCCCCGTTACCTCGGGCACCGATCCGGCAGCTGCCGAGCCCCTCGGGCCCACCCCAGCTCAGCCCATCCCCGCCCGGTGCCCAAACCCCGCACCTGGCGCTCCCCGAGCGGCGTCTGAGCCCCGGAGCTGCTGCGGAGCCCCGGCCGGGGGCACTGGGAGGGTGGAGGGAACCGGGACCCCGGGGAGGAGCCCCCGGCACTGCGGCAGCGGAGTCCCGGCCTCGGGTCACTGTCGCCGGTCGCGGCTGCCATCGCACTGCGGGAGCCGGGACTGTCCCGGGCTGCGGGGACCGACGGTGTCGGTGTGTCCCGAGGGGGGATTTCGGGGTCTCACCCCGTCCTTTCCGGGACCCCCCGATCCCCCATCCCCCCGCGCCTCCGGGGCTGTTGGGGACGTTGGGGACAGCGCCGCTCGCGCCGGGGGCCGTTGGGGCCATCTCGCGACAGCCGCTGCCGCTGCCCATGGCCAGGCCTGGCGGCAATCGCGACATCCGCATCCGCCAACGGCGACACGCGACAGCCGCCCCTGCCCGGGATCCGCCTCCCTCCATGCCGGGGACACCCCGGGGTCCCGGGTCCCCCAAAACCCTCCTGGGGACACCTCGGGCCCCCCTGACCCCCCCGGTCCCTCCCGGGCTCGGCAGAGGCTCCGCAGAAGCTTCGGGGCTCGGAGCCCGCCCGGGGAGCGCCGGGTGCGGGGTCGGGCACCGAGGGGGCACCGGGAGGGGAACCGGGCAGGGCTGGGGAGGGGGGCTCTGGGCACCGGAAGGATTTTGGGAGGATCTGGGGAGATTTTAGGGTGATTTGGGGGATATGGAGGGCATTTTGAGGTGCTTTGGGATTATTTTGGGGGCCATTTGGGGGATTAGAAGGGGTTTTGGAGTGATTTTAAGGTATTTTGAGGGTGATTCAGAGGTGATTTTGGGGCAGATTTTGGAGAGTTTGGGGTGATTTGGGGGATTTAGAGGATATTTGGATATTTTGTGCAGAATTTGGAGGATGTTGGGGTGATTTGGAGGATTTTGGGGCAATTTGGGTTGTAGGGATTTTGAGGAGTTTGGGGGTGATTTTGGGTTGATTTTGGTGGATTTTCATGGGATTTTTATGGTATTTTGGGGGCGATTTTTACGGTATTTTGGGGGCGATTTTTACGGGATATTTTTGTGGGATTTTGGGAGAATTTGGAGGGGATTTTGGGGTCTCACCCCATCCTTTCCCACAGCCCGAGGGCTGCTCCAGCCCCATCGTGCTGCTCCATGATGTCACCAATGTCACCACCGCCCCCAGAGCGCTGTCCTCGCTCTGGGACAAACCCAAAAGTATCCGAGTCATCTCCAGGACCTGATCCAGGAGCTCATGTGAGGCTCCCAAAATCCAACATTTTCCCCCCAACATTTGCTATTTCCCCCCTCCCCCGCCAAAATCTAGGATTTTTTGCCCCAAAATTTGTGATTCTTTCACTGAAAATTCAGCATATTTTGCCCCAAAATTTAGGAATTTTTTGCCCAAAATTTAGGAATTTTTTGCCCAAAATTCAGGATTTTTTCATTGAAAAGTCAGGGGTTTTTTTCCTCCAAAATTCAGGATATTAAAAAAAAAACCCGGATTATTTGGCTGAAAATCTGGTGGTTTTTCCCCCCAAAATCTGGGATCTTTTTCCCCTGTCACTGATCTTGGCCCTTCAGAATTCCCAGGGATCGACCCCTGGCCTCGCTCATCATTGGCACCGATGAATTCCAGCGGATCCAGGAGGAGGCTCAGCCTCCGCGGCAGCTCGCGGATCAGCTGCGGATCCTCAAATCCCACCAGGACGCGGCTTTTGAGGGCATCTCCTGATTCCCTGAGCCCCAATTTCCCAATCCCAAATTTCCTGATCCCTCTTTTCCTGATCCCAAATTTCCCAATCCCACTTTTCCTGATCCTGATTTTCCCGATCCCGCTATTCCTGGTCCCAAATTTCCTGAGCCCGATTTTCCCTATCCCAAATTTCCCAATCTCCATCTTCCCAATCCCAAATTTTCTGATCCTGCTTTTCCCGACCCCACTTTCCCTGATCGCACTTTTCTGATCCCAACTTTCTCCCAGTCCCAATTTTCCCAATCCCACTTTCCCTGATCCTGATTTTCTGGATCCCGTTGTTCCTGATCCTGATTTTACTGATCCAGGGAATGCCCCAAGATGTCCTTGGGAATGTTGCCAAGAATGGCTCAGGGAATGTCCCCGGGAATGCCTTGGGATGTCCCAGGGATGTCCCCAAAATGTCTGCGGGCTGTCCCAGGGATATCCCTGGGAATGACCCCCAGGAAGATGCCGGGAATGCCCTGAGCTGTCCCTGCGATGTCCCCGGGCTGTATTAACATTGTTTGTGATTCTCTTTATGGTACAGGAATCATTGAGAGAATTCAGCACTCATTCCTGAAGGAAGTCTCTAACAAAGTTCTTTTTCTGTTATTACCCTCTCTGTACAACTTTTCACTTCCCAGGTCTCAGCAATACAACCTTCTGCACTTTGGATCACACACCCCTCTGCCTGGACCTGCACTGGAAGGTGATGTGAAGGCGGATGGCCTCGCCACGACAGTCACTATACCACAAAAGTTAGGGCAGGCCAAACTTTCTCATGATTTCTACCATCAAAATGCCCGAGCACTGGGAAAACAATTCCACCTGACTTTGCCACAAGCACGGGATGTAGGGAATCCTTGCTCACAGTGTCAGCAGACTCTTTCTTTGCCACAAATGTTAGGTACAAACTCACAAGGGTTGAAACCTAATGACATCTGGCAAACAGATGTAACACACTTTTCGAGCTTTGGGACTTTTAAATATGTCCATGTTCCTCCTGATACCTTTTCTGGATTCATAGTAGCAACAGTACACAAGGGTGAGAAATCCATGGGAATTTGATGGGAATTTCCCATGCCATGGGAATTTGATAGGAATTGGGGAGGGGAATTGAAGGATTCTAAATGCCTGGAATGCTTTCATTCCTTGGGAATATTGGAGGGGAACTGCAGGATTCAAAATTCCCAATGTCCAGAATGCCAGTATTCCATGGGAGTTCCATGGGGAATTTGGGAAGGGAGCTGACTCATTTGAAATTCCTGATGCCCAGAATGCAATTATTCCATAGTTTTGGTGGGAATTTGGGAGGAGAACTGGAGCATTCTAAATTCCCAACACTCAGAATACCCTTATTCCTTGGGAATTTGGGAGGGGAACTGAAGGATTCCAAATTCCCTATGCCCCAAATGCCATTATTTCATGGTAATTTGGGAAGGTAGCTGCAGGATTCAAAATTCCCAATGCCCAGAAGGCAATTATTCCATAGTTTGGGGGGAATTTTGGATGGGAACTGGAGGATTTGAAATTCCCAATGCCTGGAATGCAGTTATTTCATGGGAATTTGGGAAGGGAACTGGACGATTCTCAATTTCTGATGCTCAGAATGCAATTATTCCATGGGAATTTGGGAAGGGAACTGAAGGATTCAAATTTCCTGATGCCCAGAATGCCATTTTTCCATGGGAATTTGGGAGGGGAGCTGGAGGATTTGGGATTCCTGGTGCCCGGAATGCAGTCATTCCATTTTCCAGTTTTGGTGGGAATATGACATTGGAGCTGGAGGATTCAAACTTCCTGACACCCAGAATGCTGTTATTCCATGGGAATTTGGTGGGAATCTGGGAGAGGAGCTGGAGGATTTGAAATTCCCAACACTTTGAATGCCATTATTCTGTGAGCATTTGGGAGAGGAGCTGGAGCATTCAAAATTTCCAATGCCTGGAATGCCATTATTCCATAGTTTTGGGGGGAATTTTGGAGGCGAACTGGAGGATTTGATGCCTGGAATGCCATTATTCCATGGGAATTTGGAGGGAGAGCTGGAGGATTCAAATTCCTCATGGCCGGAAAGCCATTATTCCATGGGAATTGGGGAGAGCAGCTGGAGCATTCAAAATTCCCAATGCCTGGAATGCCGTTATTCCATGAGAAATTGGAAGGTAAATGGGGGGATTGAAAATTCCTGACGTCTGTGCCTCTCATGTGCCTTTGCAGCTGCCAAAAGTGCAGTTTTGATCTGTGCTAATCATGCTTGTGCCAAACATTGGCACCAGTGCTTGTGCATTTTGATGGAAAAAAGCATGACTCAGTTTTGCTTGTTCAAAATGTTTGGCAAAGTGTTTGAAAAAACCATTGTCAGTTTGTCGGCTCTCGCATTTCCTTCTGCCATGAATCCTGGAAGTGAGGAATGAACCCTGATATGAGAGACAAAATATTGGTTAGTTCTGAGTGTCAAAATTGTAGAAAGACATGAAAGCCAACAATATCATTTGTAACATCCTTTAAAACTGATGTTTCTATTCTTTTAAGAATACTAGCAACATAAGATAAATCTGTAATTAAATTCAAAAGTTCTGAAAAGAGCTGAAATGCTCTAAACTACTGCAGCCAGTTCAACAATCTGAGGAGAGCCCTCTATTGTTTGAACATCTGACTCCCATGTTTTGGTTGTTTGATTTTGCCATACTATTACTGATTTGTGTGTTTTCCCTGCTCCATCAGTGAGGAGAGTTATAGCACTTAAAGGCTCCTCACTTAGCATGGGTTTTTCTCTAAAACTTAATTTAGCTTGCAACAATTTGTGGCCTGGGTAATGAATAGAACAAACACCTGAATAATTTAGCGATGCAATTTGCAAGTCTGAATTTTGCAAAGCCCAATCAACCCTTTTCACAGGTAAAGAAATAAATACAAAATCTTGGCTTGCCATCGTTAGCAATCTCGTTCTGGCTCTAATTATGATTTCAGCTGTCATCTCCATGGTTGTAAAAATTGTTTTTGGAGACCTATAAGGAAGAAAAACCCACTGTATGATTAACAAAGGATCTTTCTCAGAAGTGTTCCATTGAAAAATGAGACCATAAAGTTGCATTTTTTCTCCTAACACTGCAAGAAATGCAGTGTCTATGGAATTCTACAAGATTCCCTTACTTTTATTTCTAGCTTTACAAGAAAAGAGTAAGATGTTGGAGTCAACCAAACTAAGGCATAGGGTCAGCTGGACTTCACACCAAACAAACCAAGCCTGATCTTCAAGGTCTGGGAAACATTCATCTAAATCAGGGCAAGCCTCAGATCTCCTCCCAAGAGCCTTTGGAGTAGTTATGCTCATTAGTCCAAGTTCCACTCCCCTATTGGTTGCATGTGTTCCATATATAGTATGGTTTCTAGAATGTTCCACCCCCAAGACTATATATTCTTACCTCTTCCTTGTTTCTGGCCCTTGGAGCTTCTCCCTATGTTGTGTTCTGTTCCTAAGCATAGTTCCCATTTTTATTTCTCATTAAAAGTAATTTCCCTGTTGGGCACTCCATTGTTCCCTCTCCTTCTCTCCTATTTTGCACCACGTTCACCCTGAAGTCAGGGGACCCAAAGGTTTGTCACAGCCACCCTCACTGCGACAGCCCGGAGCGCTGTCAGGCAGTGCCGGGATCCCGGCTGTGGTTCTGGTCCCCACAAGTGAGGAATGGCAGCCCCAGGCTCAGACCCAGGCAGAAAGCCAACCAAGGGAGAGCAGAGGGAGGGCACCCTTCCAGTCTCTCTTGGGCATGGCCGCAAAACAGCCCCTGCTGCTTCTTCACCTGTGTTTGGGCTGTGCAGGTGGCAGAGCCAGCCAGGTTGTGCTCTGTGTTCCAAAGCCTGTTGGGAGCGGGCATGAAAAGCGCTGTGTGCACAGCACAGAGTCCTGGAAGGTGCTGGCAAGAGCACCCTGCAGGAACAGGGCTCTGGTCCCTGGCCAGGAACAGCCTGGTTTTGGTGCTGTGAGCGCAGGCAGGAGCTGAGGCAGGTGAAGAGGCAGCGGGCAGCTTGTGTTTGTAGAGGACCTGGGGCTGCACGTCTGAACCTGCACCTGGAAACTCACTTGGGGGAATAGGAGCTAGAGCTGGAGTGCCTGTCCTGAAAGGACCTGAAGTCATTCAGCCTTGCCAGCTTTTCTTAAGGGTGTGTTGGTGTTCCCTAGGAAAGCTGCACATTTGGGGAAATGCCTTTGGAGGAAAGGGGCTTGCTTCTCAAGGAAAGAGCTTCCCAGGGAGCTCCCAGTGAGGCTAGTCTGTGTCACCCTCTGGCTCTCTTCTGTGCTCCTTTCAGTCCTTAAGGCCTGTTGAACTTGGCAGAGGGGCAGGGAAAAGGCAGTGAAGTGTAGGTTTGGCATCTGCCTGGACCTGTGGAAACCAACCCAAGCACCTGCAGCAGGGTGTGTTACCCCCTTTGGACAAAGGTATGAGCAGGAGCATCTCTGTCCAGCCATGAGCCCCAAAGCCCTCTGTGAGAGCTGTGAATTAAAAGGCCTTTACACACAGACTTTTCACATCTTTCCTGTCTGCTGTGTTTCAACTCTTGGCAATATGCATTTGCCTCCTGCTTGGTGGGAGCTGCTGTGACCCAGGGCAAGCACAGAGTGCGGATGTATGGGCCAGGGAGCGCGGAGAGTCTTGGCTGATCTTGGTGTGTCCCTGGCCTAGGAAAAGGCCTCCCAAGGTGTCCTGCTCATTGGCTCACCCTGTGCATCTTGGAGACAACAAGGTAGGGATTTCTGGCAGCTGGGCATCAGCCAGCCTTAAAATGGGGGTGTGTGGTGGAGTGAGCCCAGCTGAGACAGGCTGAGAGAAGTCCAGTGCTCCTTGCTCCTCTCTGCTGAGCCGGGAGAGTTTGTCTGCTTTCGGCATGGCCCTGGCTGTGTGTCAGGGCTGCTGCGTGGACACGAGACAGCCGGTCCTGTCCCGCTGGGTGCCAGCGGTGCCTGGCAGCAGCCCTGCATCCACATCAGGATGCTGGCCAAGAGAGGCCCTGGAAGCTGAGGCAGCTGATTTGAAGCTTTTGCGGATACGCACAGGGGATGGCCAGCAGCGTTCCCTCAGGATACAGCAGTGCTGAGGGGTCTCCCCAGAGCTGCCTGATGCCCCCCAGTTCTTGTGGCAGCAGTGTCTTTTCTGTGGGATGTTCTAGCTCCCCCAAGAGTGAAGAAGGAGCTGGAGAAAGAGCTTGCCAGGCTGCTCTGGATCCTTTCCCAGCAGGCCTGCCAGAGTGGAGAAGTGCGAGCTGAGCGCAGATGTGCCCATGGAAGAGCCGTGCACAGGAAGGCTGGCTGGGAAGGATGACCCAGGAACCATAGGCCTGGCAGGCTGGCTTTGCTCCAAGCCAGGGAAGGCCTTGGAGCAGATCCTCCTGAGTGCCATCCCACGGCAGGTGCAGGGAAGCAGGGGCCCTGCTGGAGGCTGGGAAAGCTCTGCGGAGGGACGGGCAGAGCTGGGGGTCCTGGCGGGGTGTTGAGGGCTTCTCTGGGGGTGTTTGGGGGGTGGGTTTTGGGGAAGGAGTTTTCTGGAAGGTGAGAGGTCTGGGCTTGAATTTGAGTCCCTTTGAAGGCAGCATCTGTGCTTTGGCACAGCTTTGGTTCTGGAGGGCAGAAAAAATCTCTGTGACTGTTTCTTTTCCTGGTCCTGTTTCTCCTGCAGGGAACAAGAGGGGAGAGCTGTACTTTCTTAGCCACTTAGATATCTGTACTGGGGGAGGATTAGCCCTTTTGCCATCTACTCATTTGTTTGGGTTACTCTTGTAACGCTGAGTGGTCTTTCATTTCTTGAGAGCTTTTATTCCTTTAAGAGAATGAGGAGATGATAATCCCTTCTTGGAAAAGCACTTGCCAATCAAAGAATGGCCTTCTTTTTGGCTCTGTGTAGTGTTATGTTTGGTCAAGTGACTTGCAGTGGATGATGTTAAGGCAAAGGAGTTGCTGCTTTGAGAAGGGAAGAAATTTCCAAAGCATTCCCATTCTCATGGCTATTCACTGGAGAAGTTTGCAACTTTTGCAAGTCCTTGAGTTGAGCAATGGGAAGTAAAGCTTTCCTGAAGTGAGGATTCTTAAATGGCCCGAGCCCACAGAGCAGGGCAGCATTTGCTGATGTTTGGAGCAGTTGCAAGAGATCCTGTGGGGCTGCCTGAGACACCTGGGTGAAGGGATTGCTTCCAGCCTGGGCCACTTGGCCGGGCTGGGGGCGGCCCCAGGGCAGGCGGCAGTGTGTGCAAGGGCCCTGGCTGGCACGCTGCAGCAGGGACAGCGTTGCATGGAATGGAAGCCAGTGACCAAGGGCCCTTTGTGACACGTGGGAAATAGAAGCTTGCCCGGGTGCTCGGAACAGGCGACGGGACAGAAGGGGACAGAGCGGTGCCGTGAGGAGCCCCCGCACAGCTCGCTCGTTCCCGTCTCAGCCGGAGCTTTTCCGCAGCGTCATTCCCGCAGCTGAGCTCGAGGCCAGCCTGCGGGACTCTGTGACTCGGAGCTTTTCCGAGGCGTCTGCCATCCCTGCGGCCAGCGCCATCAAGTCCAGACGGTGGGATTTGGTCACCTGAATGGCTTAGGAGGAGTCTCCTGTCATTGTGGCAGGAGCCCTCAAGAGCAGAGTGCAGGACTTGCTGTCCTGCAGCCTTCCTGAGGCTTGTCTGTCACAGGTGCCTTGAAGGCACAAGTGCAGTTGTTGACTTGGCGATATCCTGAGGCATCTCTCTTGAAGGCACCCTCAAGAACAGACTCTGGCATGGCAGCCAGATTGCCCAGCTTGTTGAAAGTGTTCAGGGGGGAAAAAAAGAGAAGCCCTGGAGCCGCCCCAGCACAAGAGCCTAAAGACCCGGAGCAGATCCAGACGCTGCAGGATGGTGAGTATCAGAGCTGGGCCACAGGGCTGATGGCTACAGCCAGCTTGGCCCCATGCCATCCCATCCCATGCCCTGGGGACATGCCCATGCCCATGGACAGGATGGACGAGGGACAGAGCAGACAGCCCACAATGGCCGCGCTCCATCGCCTGGGTCATGCCGGGCTCTCCCTGCCTGGGGAGCGCAGGGCTGGGCTGTGTTCTCCGGCCTCTCCCGCAGCCCCTCAGCTCTGGCTGTGCTCGCT
Source organism: Agelaius phoeniceus (assembly GCF_051311805.1). Lineage (NCBI taxonomy): Eukaryota > Metazoa > Chordata > Aves > Passeriformes > Icteridae > Agelaius > Agelaius phoeniceus. The sequence continues at coordinate 5,660,578 of NC_135295.1, forward strand.
CTTTGCCAGGTGCAGCCCTGGAGAAGACACAAGAGCAGGAAGCCGGCCGTGGCCGCTTGCGCAAAACCCTGAAGGTACCTGCAGTTACCCCCAGCTGGGCTGCTGTCCCTGCTGTCCCTGCTGTCCCAGCCTGCTGTCCCTGCTCAGCCCAGCAGCAGGCTTGGAGCATGCCACGGAGCATGCCTGGCTTCCCTGCCCTTTATTCTCCTGCAGATGTTTGGGAAATTGCTGCGCATTCGACGACGTAGAAAGGTGGGCCCCACAGCAGCTGAGGGCACAGCCCAGCCTGCCTCGGGGCTGACCGAGCTCCAGGCAGAGCCTGATGTCAGCCCAGATTGGGCTGAGCGCTCAGAAGACTCTGAGGCTGCAATGAACGAGGACAGGGCAAAGGCAGACAAGGCAGCAAGTGAGGATGTGGCCGTGACAAACAGCAACACCGCCGAGACTGAGGATATCTCAAATACTGGCAGCAGGCCCACTCTCACTGGGATTCATGCTCCCACTAAGGTTCTTTTGGAGGACAGTGCTGCTCCTTCTCAGGAGCAGGTAAGCAGCCTGGGGCTGGGCCTGGAGGCCTGCCAGGATGGTGTGTCCCCTCAAGCCATGGTCCCTGGGCCCCCTCAGCCTTTGAGGCCAGCAGAGTGTGGCGGGAAGGGAAGCACTTCTTGGGGGAAGCTGGGCAAGTTGCTCCCTTGGACAGCACTCCAAATCTCCCCCATGCCTCCTCCAGGTGCCGGCCATGGTAAGAAACATCCACCAGACTCTACTGTCCCATGGCACTGTGGATGTCAGGCTGCACAGCCACATTGTGAGGCGGACTGAAGAGCACCCTGCCAACGTGGTGCTGACCCTCCTGCGCTGTGCCCCAACATGTGACAGGTACGGGGCCCACGTGCCTGGAGAGCTCAGGGCTCAGCAGCCTTTAGGGCCCATGGCCCTGCGCAGCCTGTGCTATGGGGTCTGCTGGACAGGCAGAGAGGTCCAGGAGCCTCGGGCCCCTCTGTTTCCCGAGCCTGCTGCCCATGCTCCCCCCTGCCCCCCAGGGCACCGGGGCTCTTTCACCTGCACTCGCACAGCTGCACAGGGCACGGTACTGTGACTGAGATGCCCCTGACACAGAGATCTGATCCCAGAGAGCTGCTGCGAGGATATGGAGAAGCATTGGCTCGTCAGGAGTAACAATGGAGAAAGTGCTGCCAACACTGCTCCCTGTAATGGAGGATTGGCCACTGCACAGCGCATGCGCCTCTGATGGTGATGACAGGGATGTTTTTGCCCTGGCTGTGAGTTTCTGGGCCCATGCTCGCCGCCAGGTGGCCTCTGCAGTAGCTCTCAGTGCTCTCAGTGCCGGAGTCACTGGGCTGAAAGCTGGGCTAGGGGCAGGCTCAGGGGGCACCAGGCCCGCTGCTCCTCCTGCATCTGCCCTTGGGCCCTGCCCCATGGACACCTTGGCACTGAGCGCTGTCTCTGGCTGCTTCTTTTGCAGGCAGCTCTGGTGACTGTGCAGGTGCCCGGGTGGCTCAAGGCCATGATCCCTTATTCTGAGCAACTGTTTCTGGCACTGCTCTTCCATATTGTCATCACTACACAGCAGCCGCCAGCAGAGGAAGTTGATAGCTTCTGGGGAGCGTGCCAGGAGGAGCAGTGCCTTCCCATCACGCTTAACAGGTGCCAGTCCTCCTGTCCTTGCCATGCCCTTGTGGCCAGCGCCAGCGCTCCTAGTGTGACCTGGGCTTTGCTCTGCACACAGGTTTGCAGTGCAGGCCATGAAGGTTCTGCTCTGCCGACTGCGGTGTGAGCACGTGGTGATGTCTATGGAGCGCAAGTGTGCCTGGGAGACGCTGCTGTGTGCTGACAGCCAGCACTATGCCATGGCTCTGCTGGCCAGGTGAGACCCCCTTGTCCCCGCTGTCCCCGGCATTTGTGCCCTGTGCTCCAGGCAGTCCCTGTGGGCATGGGCCACAGAGGCTCGTCACTGAGGGACGGCCAAGGAGCCTGGAAAAGGCTGGGAGAGGAGAGTGCCCAGAAGGGGCCACCTCCCAGAGCAGCCACATCCCCTGCAGGGATGCTGGGGAAAGACCAGGCCTCTGTGAGTCAGTTCTGGGAGAGGTTTGTCCCCCACCTAGGCTCTCGGTGCCTTTTTTCCCCCTGCCAGGGAGATGCGTTATGACTTGAGCCCACTGTGTTCCCATGTGGCATATGGCCTTCTCCTGCTGCTCAGCAGTGAAAAGCCAAGCTGGGATCTGCCCTTGCTGGCATTCCTTGTGGAGGTGAGCCTGGTGGCCAGCAGTGCCTGGCTGAGCTGCCTCGCAGCTCTCTGGCCTCTCAGAGCCACAGCTGCCTGGGCCAGTGCCCACGCCCTGTGCTGCTGCCTGGGCCCGGCCCTGTGGGGTTCTGGGCTCCTGCTGGATGGTTCCGCTGTCACTGCCCCGTGCCTTTCAGGTCCTCGAGTGCCTGCACTTGAGGAAATGTGCTGGCACTCTTGTGAAGATGATGTCAAGTTGCCTGCAGATGGAGAGCAGGGAGCAGCGGCGCCTGGCGCTCAGAGGCCTGGTGGTGCTCAGCAGGGAGCCCTGGATGGTGAGAAGGGGGCTGCGGCTGAAGCTGCACTGTGGAAAGCAGCCCCTTGGGCGTGCAGGGCTTCAGGAGCTGAGGCAGCTGCTCCCAGCTCTCCTGCCTCAGCTGCCCCAGTGCTTTGGCTCAGGCCTTTGGCCTGTGGGCCCTGCAGCAGCAGCAGCAGGGTGGGCTTGCAGTGCCAGGGCGGTGTTGGCGGTGCAGCCGTCCATGGCTTTGCAGCGCAGCCTTGTGTTCCACCCAGGCCAGGAGAATGTGCAGCCTTTCTGAGAGCCTTCTGGAGCTGCTGGCTGAGGCCGATGGAAAGGTGGTAAGCATGTCCATGCATGTGTTGACAAATGTGCTCCAGGCAGACATGCTGGTATCCAGCTCCACTGCCCCCAAGCTGGCTGAGGCACTGCTGCTGCTCTTTGACCACGTAAGGCTCTGTGTCCCCAGCTGCGGGCACTGGCTGCTGCCCAGAAACTTTGGCCAGGTGAGCGTGGAGTATTTGGTGTAAAGGCCTGATCCTCTTGCATTCCTCCAGGACAACAGCCACATGCAAGTGCTCTCCCTTGAGCTCTTCTTCAGGGTGATGGAGTCAGTAGTGGACAAGGGAAAAAAGCCCCTTGTGAAGATTTTGAGCCAAAGCCTCCTTCCACTCTTCTTCCAGTGCCATGATGAGAAGCAGTGTGTGGCAAAGGTGAGGTTTTGTGTGATGCTGGTGGATCCTGGGGAGGGGGCTGGGCTGCCTCCTGCCCTGGCACCTCCAGGAGTGCAGCCTGGTGCAGGCCTTGGCACAGGGATGTGGGTCCTGTGCCTTGGCCCGTGGGGCCATCTGTGGGTGTCTGGTGCCCTGCAGGCCTCTCGGGAAACGCTGCTTGGTGTGGCCAAGTTCCTGAAGAGGAGGAAGCTGAAGCAGCTGGTGAAGAAGGGGCAGCTGTCAAAGTTCAGCGAGGTGCTGGTAAGGAGGGCCATGAAGGCCCAGGCTGAGGCTGGAGAAGGCCCCTGAGGGCGGTGCTCAGGGTGCGGGACTGGCAGCTGTGCCCGTGGCCGCTGCTGCAGGCAGAGGCCGCGCGGGCTCTTCTCCAGGCTCCCGTGGGCCCGAGGCGAGTGCCCATGGAGCTCCGGCCCGGCGGGGCTGCGGGGCGGCACGGCGGCTCCCCGGGCAGCAGCCGTCCCTCTGCCCCCTCCCCTCGGGAGCCCTTGGCCAGCAGCTGCTGTGGCCACGCCTCAGGGCGGTGCGGGCAGGGGAGGCCGGGGCTGGGCGCAGGCAGCGCCCGGCCCAGGGGCTGAGCCCGCGCCAACGCTTCCCTGCTGCCGCTCTCTGCAGCTGGCAGAGGACAGGAGCCGAGCGGCCGAGCACCTGCGCAGGGCCCTGCGCTACCTGCAGAGCCCACAGGAGCCCCTGCGAGAGGCGGCCGTCAGGATCATCGGTGAGTCCCGAGCCTGGGCTCCCTCCCTGGGCCGCCACAGCTCGGCCCCGGCTCCACCTGCTGCCCCAGCAGCGTCGGCCGGGCCCGGCGCCGTGGAGCCCCGGCCGGGCTGGGCGCTGCTGCCGCCCTCTGGCAGCTGCGCCCTGGGGCGGCAGCGTGCGGCAAGGGCGCGGGCTGAGCCCTGCCGGGCCAGCAGCCCGTGTGGCCGCGGCGCCGGCAGCGGCGCTGGCAGGGAGCTGCGCCGCTGGGGCCGTGACAGGCTCTGTTTTGGCAGGGATGGCCGGGATGGTCATGAGGGGCCGCAAGGAAGAGCTCCAGCTCCTCAATGAGGGTGAGTGCGGGCAGCGGGCTGACAGCGGGGGCTGCCGCTGGGGGAACTGCAAATCCTGCCCTGGCTGCGGCAGGCTTCGCTCCCTGTGTGGACAAGCACAGAGAGATCTCAGGGAGACGCGCAGGGGAGATTGGTGGCCAGCACCTTCTAACCCATCCCATTGTCTCCTGCTGCCTCCTGTCCATGGCCAGAGTTAGGAGCTATGGCCCTGGCAGGAAGGCCTCCTTGGCTACCTGCAGATCCAGGCTCTGACTGTGGCTCTGCTCATCTCTCTTGCAGCCCTTCAAGGCCTGAGAAGAGATGACAGCCCTTCCCAAAGGAACATAGCGCTTCAGCAGAGAATCATGGAGAGATCTGCAGAACTCCGTTTATCTGGTGCCTCAGAAGAACCATTGCTGCTAAAAGGCCTAAAGACACCATGGAAGAGGAGATCACCTGGAGAGACCAGAAGAGACCAGGAAAGACCAGCTGGAGCTTCAGGCACAGCTGATGATTGGCACAGCTGATGATTGGCACAGTTGAGCCTGTGGGAAGTTGCCATAGCTCCTGCCTTCTCCCTGCCTGTTGACAACTGCGTGCCTCCCCAGCCCTCAGACCCTGCCCGTCCCCTTTCTTCCCTCACCACTCCTCCCTTTGCTTGGCCTTCCGTGAATAAACAGTTTGGCTTCTTCACTTTGCCTGCATGCCTGTGGAGGTGAAGCAAATCCGCGGCCCTGGGACACACAGGCCCCTGCTGCCATTCTCTGCCACGCCATGTTTTGTGCACAGAGCCAGAGGAACAAGGGCAGGCCAGGCTGGAAAGGTCCCTGTGCTGAAGGTGCAGTTGCAGAGCACTGTGCAGATCCAGATCTTGCTGAGCACACTGGAGGCCAGCAGTGGGACAAAGAGCCGGTGTGTCAGGACCAAAGTGGTGTCTAAGGCCCTGCCATATTTGGTCCGCTGTTGTGCGTGTCAACAAGATAATGAAGAACAGACAATGAAGGAAACCTTATGGTTTAACTGGTGGGAATTTGACCCTTGAGGGAAACAATGGACTGGTCAATGGATGGGAAGCTGTGCCACAATGGAGCTGTGCTTGGCATGGAGGGAGTATCACAAGTCATTGCAGCCTCATCTCATGCACTGGCCACACGTTACAAACGTGGGGCTAAGTATTTTTAACATCTGCAGGGAGGGGTTCTGTCTACCCGTACAATGCAATATCTTCTGATTGCCTTTCCCTAATTTCCCATGTTTCCCCCCTCCCTCATGATTAATAAAAACATACGAAGTGGAAACGTTATAAAATTGCAAAGGGTCTTAAACTGATGTATGGTAAAACCGACAAATGGTAAAAGACAATGCAACATATCTGCAACAAGTGCGCCTCAAAGCAATTGCTGGTGGCCAACAAATAAAATGTTACCGTCTTCCAAACAGTTTTTAACAAACAATACTAATTTGTTCAATATTCAAAGCCCAAAACACAAGGTCAGGAGTATCATATTAAGAGGGCCTATTAAAGTTGAAACAAGGGTACTCAGCCATGGGGACCGATTGAACCATGACTCGAACCATCCTTGTTGAGCTTCCCTTTCTCTCTTTCTCTGGGCTAGCCTTTCTCTTAGTTCAGCCATCTAGTCTCGTATGACCCCGGTATGGTCTGCATAAAAACAACATTTTTCCTTCAAGGCAGCACACAGGCCTCCTTGTTGCATGAGCAAGAGGTCCAATCCTCGTCTGTTCTGCAGGACAACTGAAAGCAAGGAGAGGGATTTCTCTAGAAAGAAGATGGATTTCTCAATTCTCTGTCTGTCCTCATCGATGGTCATCTGCAGTTCAGAAAGTCCATGGTGTTGAGATACAAGGGCCGAGACACCTGTGGCTGCACTGGTAGCTTCTAGACCGAGGAGCATTGCAATGGTTATGCCCGTTATTACTTCCCTTCTGTGGAGCCAGTTAGGTTTTTCTAAAAGGTGATACATTTCTTCTTCTTGGTGGTACAGGACTCTAGGAACAATTAGAACTTGGACACAAAAATCAATAGTTATTGAATTTATCAAGGAGTACGCAGGGGCTTACTCCAGATTGCTGGCAGACCCATATTCCTGATGTAGACGGGATCGCCCACTTATAGATCCCTCCATTAGGCTCAATAAATTCGGTGCAGTTGTTGCCCATCTGCCTTGCTAAAATTGCTTTGCCAAAGCACTTGCCTTGGCCTGTGACCTGACTCAGGGTAATTCCCCTCCAGGGGGTGTGCCACCTCCACTGGTGTGGATTCTCTGCCATTGAATAGGTAAAGGGGACATTAAAGGCAACACCCTCATAAAAAGGGGGCTTTGCATCATAGCATAACCAGCATGATTTAGTGAGGTTCGGGTTAGATTGGTTCAGTGATAAAAAGGTAGCATTTAATATACCAAAAAATGAGTCGTAAGGAGCTGGTGTATCTAAAAGACCAGATGGGGAGGAGATAAAATTTACTACCTGTGCATTAAGGGTAAAATTGGCGCTAGTTGTGATCCCCCTCTTGGGCCCACTTGCTGTAAGAATTAGATTGGGTCCGATTGATCGGGATACTGACGGTAGGAGCCTGATAATTCGTATGTTCACCCAAATGTCGTGAAAGGTGCGGACAAACACCGACCACACCTTAAGCGTGGTCCAGTTCTCATTGCTCGGCTGCAAAATTGTCATTGTGTAGCTTGTACAATTGTGTTTTCTCCCGTCTTGGGGCGTGTATATTTGCTTGTCACTTCCAAATTTTGGTTCGAGACAGCCATGGGGAGCATACCTGACTTGCAGGAACTTATCAGGTTGCTGTGGTTGCCATCTATTGCTTGTCACGATAGTTTCACAACCGCAATATCTGCAATATCCGTTCCCTGGATAGTTACAGAAACTTTTGCCTGGGTTGGAAGCAGGTCACCAATAGGTCTTGTATAGTGATAAATCTCCAAAGCTGGGGAATCCTAGTTGTGGGGGGAAAATGTCCCTTTTTAATAAAGCCTCTTATTTGGCCTTATCATAATGCAGAGCACTAGGGCTCAGGAGCTCAGTCCCTGGGTAGGGACCGGGTGCCCGAAGCTAGCTCGCTCATGCCAAGGCCGCGGGGCTACCATCTAGCAAGCATGGTGATTATCAGCTCTATAGTGATTGCAAGCTCTCAGGATTTCAGCTCTGCTTGCTAGGTAGTGGTGCCCTGGGTTGGAGGCTGCAGCAGACGGAGAGAGAGGAGAAGGAGAAGGCGCAGGCTGTTCCACGGAGATGGCTTTATTTGGGGAGGTCCGTGAAGGGTCTCTGCTCTTCTTCTTTCTCCCCTAATGGGGTACAGTATGCTTCTTTTATAGGGTTGGAAAGGATCCAAGCTTGACCAATGGGTAAGGGGTTAACATGACATTTCCTTATAGGGTTACAGAGGTAGGTTAAAGGGTGGAGGACAGAAAACCAGGAATTTTCTTTTGCTGTTTCAGCATTCCTATTGTTCATATCCTCCATGGTGCTTTTCCTAAATCTATGGGGTTTACTACATCCCTTAGCTTAAACTCAAAGGATGGGCTATCCGGTGTGATGATTTCTTTAATAATGTTATCGCTTGAGAGGTGACGTAAAACCCACCTGAATGGCTGGTGAGGGTAATGCCCTGCATTGGCCTGCCCTCTGCCAACTAACCCTAAAAGCAAGATCACACAGAGATACCGTTGCCGCTTGGATCTCACTGGTGTGGGATTCCTGGGAGCTGTCGGGGTGCTTGATGATTTTTCCTCAGGTACTGGGGTATACCGGTTGCGGGGGCGTCCAAGGGTCCAGTCCTGCAAATAAAACTTCACAATTCTCATTAGTTCTACTCTTAAGGTCTGGTTTGATAGACTTAAGTGGGCACCATTTAACTCTACTGGCTTTTTCAACAGCTGCCTACCCTCGCCCCATAAGCACCAGTCTCCAACCTTGTTCCCATTCCCCTAGTTCATTTTTAATTATAACCTGTGGGCCTTCCTCTAATGCTCGGGTGGCCCAGTGCCTCTGGGCGGGGCTGTTTGTCTCGTCCCCCCTAGGGAATTGATTTAATGCTAGCAGAGCAGTTGCCAGTATGCGCGCTTGGTCTCTTGGGGGAACGGAATTAGTAAAACCCTCTGGTTTTGCCAATACCTCTAACTTGGCTTTCAGAGTTTGATTTGCTCACTCAACAATGGCCTGCCCAGTGCTATTGTATGGGATGCCATGTACTAAAGTGATACCCCATTTTGAAACGAATGCTTGGATCGATTTTGAAACGAAATTCGGGCCATTGTCTGTCTTGATCTGCTTTGGAACACCAAGCCACGCCATGGCCGTTAACCAATGTTGGATGGTTGCTTTGGAATCAGTTTTTTGATGTTGTGTGGTCATGATCACTCCGCTATATGTATCCTGTATCCACAGTCACTGCAAGCCACGCTTGGGGTCTAAGCAGCTGACTTAATGTAAAGTCTGTTTGCCATATTTCTGTAGCTTTGAGGCCTCTGGGGCTGATGCCGCTAGACCACAGTGGTGATTTTTGGCAGTGGGGACATGTGGCGACAACGTGCTTTGCATCAGCGGCCGAAAACCCACATTTTTTCGCGAATGCTTTAGCTCCGATATGAAGGGACTCATGTAGTTGATGGGCATCTCTCAGCATCCACAGTCCTCTTGCGGCAGCATCTGCCTTGTCGTTGCCAATTTGAAAGAATCCCTTAACCGTATTATGGCTGTTAATGTGGATGATAGATATGGTGCCTTTTCGTGAAAAAAGTGCCTCTTTGAGCATCATTGCCACCGCAGACACTGACATGCTGGGTCCAGACATGGCTAGGCAAAGCTTAGCCACAAATATCGAGTTGGTTACGATGCTGAGGTGCTCTTCTGGAAACAGTCCACATGCTAGTACTATGGCGGCTGCTTCGAGTTGCTGGACTGAAAGCGTAGGATCGGTCGTTTTGATGCATTGCCACTGTTCTCCTGACTGCCATACTGCTGCTGCGGTGGAGGTTAGCGAAGATGCGTCCGTGAAAACCGTGGATCCTGCTCGCGGCCGGTCAGTTATTTTTGGCGGGAGATCAATGTTGACAATCACAAGCAGCTGAGTTCAAGGGGATTTTGCTGCATAGCGAATCTCTCCTCCAAATCCAGCAAGGGCTATGGCTAGATGCTCTAATATTGTCGCTGACTGTGTGGAAAGCTGTGTGCAGAAGGGCAGATATATCTTGGCAGGTTCAATGCCCAAATGCCTTAGGGCAAGTTTCCTGCCTTTCATGTTAAGGCTGCTAAGGAACGCAACTCCTGGGGAAAAAGCACAAGATGGTTTTCCCAAGACCACCCATTGTATCGGTTGGGCTTTATTGGGGGGCCCTTGGGTTAGGGCTCCTACTCCCCCTTTCTTTGTAAAGTGGACATACAGGTCAATCGGTGCACCTGAGTCCCATCTGGTGAGCGTACTCACTGACATTTGATGTTCGATAAAATTGAGCGAAATTATCACTTCTGGTGTCAGAGTTTTTCATTCCCATGGGTTTTTCCCTCTCAGGAGGTCGTTTAGGGGGTCCATGACCTTGGGAGGGATCAGGATGATATTACAGAGCCATTGTAGGGATCCTACCAGCTGCTGCGTGTCATGGAGTGTCTTGATGTCTCGGCAAATTTTTATCTGGGGAGGGGTTATATAGGAGTTCGAGATTCCCACTCCTAAAAAAGTTACGCACAGTCCCTTTTTTATTTTTGCACTTGTGATTTTGAACCCATTTAATTTTCAAGGTCTCCGAGACTGTCGACACTAGCCGGTCTACTTGGCTCGTTGATGGTGCGGCGATCGGGATGTCTCCATGTATTGAATAATGGTCGCAGTCAGATCGTTCTGCCGAGCTGGTGCTAGTTCTTGGTACACCGTGATTTGGCAAATGGTAGGGGAGTTGACCATTCCCTGAGGCAATACTCTCCACTGGAAGCACAGGTTGGGCCGCTGGCTGTGCGGGAAGGTGACGGAAAAGGCAAACCGCTCTTTGTCTTCCTCGTGCAGGGAAATGGAAAAGAAGCAGTCTTTAATGTCAAGAACTGCACAGGGCTGTCCTCTTGGTATCATCGAATTCATCAGCAGCAAAGTTTGTACAGGACCCATTGGTTGAATTCTTTTGTTCACCTCTTGCAAGTCGTGCAGGAGGCTGAAGCGCTCACCGGAACATTTGGGTATTACAAAGATTGGAGTGTTCCACAGGCTTGTGGAGCGTTCTACGTGGTTCCGCTGTAGCTCACAGCTAATTAGCTCAAGAAGGGCAGTCATTCGAGGCTTTGACAAGGGCCACTGCTCCACCCATACTGGGTCCGCTGATTTCCATGTTAGTTTGATGGGTAGTGGCGGGTATGCGGCAGTGGCCCTTAGAATAAATTTGTCATCCTGACATCCAACAGGGTTAGGGCATCCCTCCCCAGCAAGGCTGGGCATTCTGACATAGCATATGGGGAAAGGGTGATAGTTCTCCCCAGTCCTCTTTCGGTGCAGAGCGTTATCGCTACCAGTTGGGTGCTTTTTCGGGCCCAAGACAGCCCTCCAACCCCACCCACCATGGGGGCTTCTTCCAGTTTCCACTGTGAAGACCAGTGTATGTTTGGGATGACGGTAACTTCTAAACCCGTATCAACCCAAAAGGGGAGGCAGATAGCAGAGTCATCAGAATTGTTATGGAGACAGCAAACTGCCCACACTATCAGCCGGTGTCTGCCCACCTTCACGGTGAAGGCCACCCAGAGGTCCCGCTCCCACGCTTTCATGGCCAGGGCCACCCAGGGACCTCACCCCCAGGGAGCCGTTCTTGGTATTCCTGGGGTGTAGATGGGTTTGGCTGAGCTGTTGGTTGAGTTGAGAAATTGGTCATTGGAGGGGGCCATGGGTGCGGGAGCTCTGCGCCCCATTGAGAATTGGCATAACTGGGCCGCTTCATGTCCCAGGTGGGAGGGAGCTGTGTGCGGCCCGGGTGCCCCCCCTCCTCCTGTTTCCCTGATATTTAGATCTGCACTCTTTGGCAAAATGCCCCTTTTTGCCACATGCCCAGCATGGCCCCCATGGTCTCGTCTGGCATGGGGGAACAGCTGTTGGTGGATACCCTGACTGGGGGCAGTTCATTGCAACGTGACTTGCCTGGCCACACTTAAAGCATGCTATCACACTAGTTATTGCAGTGCGGACAGCTGCCTGGATTGGGGCTAGATGTTTTTCTTTTGCGACATGCCTAATCATGTCCACGATGTTAGACCTGGGTGGTAATGACCATAAAATGTCCTTAGTGGCTGAATTGCATTGTTGGCGCAAACACTCCGCTAACACAGGGCCCTTCGCTTCCAAGGGTAGGGCTGAGGAATCAAGTGCTACCTGGAGGTGGTCCACAAATTGTGTAAAACTTTGACTCTCACTTTTCTTACAGTAGACCATGGCGATGGTCTAGCAATGACCTTAGAAGCAGGTCATTGCTTCATATCCTAGAGAGGATAGCCTCTCTAGTGGCACGGGTAGTTGTCATAACCTCATGGGCCCGAAGGCCCGAAGGCCTGTGCCTGCGGGGTGACCATGGTTGGGTCTGTACCTGTAGAGAGCTTTTTGGATAATTGGTTAGCTGAGAAAGGACATTTCGATGTGATACCGATGGATAAGGATAGGGGAAACAAGCTGGGAACTGAGCAACCAGTGTCCAATCACTGACAAAGGTCACAGTGACCTTCTCTGAAACGGGAAGACGGGGGAGAAAATCGCTTGCCAGAAAATGTAGATATCGCAGGTAGAGAAGTTAGAAGAATGCAAACATAGAAGCAAAATATTTATTAGAAGATAGAAGTAGGTGTGGTTGATCTAAGTGTGCTTTAACCAATAATGAGCTCAGCTTTTGCAATATGTATAAGCTTCATTAACACCAATATAAATATGTGTGGGTTTTCAATAAACTTCGGGATTTGCTATTCACGCATATGGTGTGTCGCATTTCTCCCGCCGTTCACGACAAATGGTGACCCCGGACGTCGGGACTAGCCACGGTCGGAGGCGTGAGCGGAGTCAGGTCCTATCGCAGCTGAGGACGGCAAAAGCATGGCTGAAAAAGGGAAGGTGCGAAGGCCCCGGGTGACCCCAGAGGGGGGCCCGGCTGATACGTGCTGCCGGAGCCTGAAAAGAGCTGCAAGAAGCGTGCTGTTATCGTTCAACACGGATAAAGAAAGGCAAGCAGTATATAATTTATTTCCTAGCTTTTTATAAAAGCGTAAAGTTAAGAGTATAGAGTTGCAGAAAGAGCTTCATGGGTTGTTAGCTCATGGGTATGCTCAAAGACTTTTTCGGACTCCTTGCACGGTGCATAGGTTATCAGAGTGCCGTATATTTGGGGATTAGTTGTGGCAGGCAGTCATAGATGATGATAAAGCCGCAAGAAAGTTGGGAGATTTATGGCGAGTCGTGCATGCTGAATTCTTGAAATACCAGGCAGAGGAAAGAGCTGCCCAGCAGGCTAGCATAGCCCGTGAAAGAAACAGGAGTTACAGAGACTGGTTTGGGTCCCCGCCGACACTAGCTCCTGCTCTAAACGGCAGTTCCCCACCCCCATCGGCGCCTGCTCTAAGCAACACGGCCCCGCCGACATCAGTGCCTGTTTTAAGTGGCACCCCCTCGCCGACTTCGGTTCCTGCCCCATACGGCGGTCCCCTGCCGGCACCGGCATCTATGTTAAGCGGCGGCTCCCTGCCGACGCGAGTTCCCGCTCCAGACAGCAGCTCCCTGCAGCTATCAGCTCCTGCTTTGGGCAGCAGCCCCCCCCCCGCGCGTACTCCAGCCGTGCCGTTCGCGCTGCCTGCCCCAGTGTTAAACCCTACACCTCCTCCGCCGCCTGCTCCGCTCCGCAGCCGCCCCGACCCCCGAGCTGAGGGGGCGGCAGGACGGGCCTCCCACCCCCCGTGGAGCAGCGGGCTCCGGGAGGTCCGCCCGCCCCGCGGCTGCCCGGCACAGCTCTGCTTCCCGGCCACCAGCCGCCGCGCCCAGACACAAGTAGCAGCTGTCACCGCTTTGGCTCAACCGGCCTCCAGCCCGCCACCGCCAGGAGCCTCGGAGTGGACCTGGCAGCAACAGCGGACAGTAACCCTAATAACTATTCACCCAGAAAAGGTTCCAACTGGAGTGAAGGGACCACTTATTATTGATGGATTACCTATGGGAGCTTTGCTTTTAGGATGTTCCTCGGCTACAATGATGAGATTATTTGTTTTATCTGGAATAATTGACGCTGATTATACAGGAGAGATTTCTATTATGCTGTATACTCCTTTTCCACCTATGCAAATCGAACAATGAACTGTTAGATGAACTTCGAACTTTTTTAAAGGGAACTGATCCAGCACAGCCTGTTCGTATAACCCCTGAACAGGTTAAGACACTGCAGCAGATATTAGACTGTGTTACACAAGGCAGTGCTCAGACACGTGATCTTGATCTCCCTATACAGCTGACAGTTTGGTGTGGACCAAAATTTTTACTGGGTGCACTTACTCAGCATAACAGAAAAACGGAGGAGACATGGGCCTTGGAATGGATATCTCCTCCACTTCAACAACATAAAACCCTTCTTCAGAAGATTGAAAGTTTAGCTGATTTGCTCAAAAAAGGTCGTGATAGGACAATGTGGTTGGATTCAATGCCCAAAAAGATCACTAAAGCCCTTATCGGATGCTATAACTGCTTACACAGATGCAGGAAGAAAATCCAAACAACTGTTACTCATTGTACATATTTATATGTTTAGAAAACTGGACTGGATGTCATGTAACATTTAGAATTATAATTTAACCTGAATGTTAGTTTGCGCAAAAAAAAACTCCCTCCAAACAACAAAAACAACAAAACTCCCACTCAAAACAAATACTAAAATATATAATAGACTTCCAACCATAATATTATTATTATTATTATTATTATTATTATTATTATTATTATTATTATTATTATTATTATTATTATTATTATTAGGGACAATTCTGATAAATAATTACCAAAAAGAATATATTCATCCCTACTGTTCAAGCATCAATTGACTTTTAAAACATAAAACATAAACACTGAGGTTTGAAGCCTAGAAAACATTCATTCTATTGTTTGAATAATGATTTCAGTCTACAGGAAAACTGTTGCTTAGCTTTTCCTGTAACATCGAACAAAGAGTATTTTGTACTTAGTTGCTATCCTTTTTCTTTGTCCAAGTGAGAACACAATATGTCATTTAAAATATTCTCTCATTTAATTTACATTTTAATCTGAAAGAGAATATGGGTTTAAAAATCATACCACAGCATTAACGTCCCTTTGCACTCAGAAACATATTTCTTGTACCTGTTCAATTTAAAGCAAACCCACAATACTCTGAGCACCTGACTCAACTTGTAACTTCTCCATCACTTCTTATATTTTTTTTCCCTCTGAAAATAACCAGTGTGAGCTGTAGCTTGTCTCTCATGTGTTAAGTTCTTCCCTGGCTTTGCATAAGAAGATTCACAAGCACATGAGTTATTCTACACTGCTTATTTGTCTCAAACATCTGATCTAAAACACGTCATTTGATTTGTATTTCTTAATATTTTATAGGTGAGTTAGTTCTGAGTCATTTTTCTCTGTTTCCTGTGTCTAACCAAGATGATGAAGGACTTTGTTGATACATCAGACTTCACTGAAACAAAGGCTTCACACAGATCAGGCATCTAAACTATTTGTTCATTTCAAAAGTGGTATTTTGGCTACAGTATATTTTTTCCACTTGTGTGGTAGAAATATTCCTCTGGCACAGTCGAACGTGATAGGTCCTATTTTGGGAGGTCAAGATCCCAACCAAGTGTGGGAAGATTGTCTGAAGAACTTAAAGAAGCTGAAGCTGAGGAGAAAGAGACGTTCTTTAGAGCTTGTGACAGACATGATGGCCGAGTGACCCAAAAGAGTGCCTGGGAAAATCAAGATGGGATGGAAACTTTATGGTGTTGCTTTATTAATTTTTGCTTCTTTTGGGGACAGTGTAGACCATCAGGCATGGGCCCCACCGCAGCCCAAAACTAACATATGGGTCACCCTGGCAAACTTAACCAAACAAGAGACTATTTGCCTGTCACTGTCTTCTCCTGGCAATTCTTTCACAACTTGTTTGGTTGGATTACCAGCAGATCCCTGGCCGTGCCCTTTACATGTGCCAACTTGTAAGGTCAGCAATGCTAGGATGAATGTGGACAATTGGGATCAGTGGATTTCCTGCTTTCCTATAGCACCACAGGAGCCCCAAGAGTTAGAGTTGTTAGGGTCAGTGATGGCAGATGCATGCATTCATTTTAACCATAGAAGCCTGCTGTCAGTCAAGAACCACTCTAATGTTGTAACTTCCAGCATGACTGTCTACCGAAATGCATCGGCCTGGTGCAATTATACAACAAAGAGAGTGTCAGTCTCATCAAAGGACCCTATTCAATTGCCAGCAGGATATTTCCTGATATGTGGAGACCGTGCTTGGGCCGGTATCCCATCAATGCTGCACGGGGGACCATGTACACTTGGACGGCTGTCTCTACTTACACCTAACATGTCCATGATACTGAACATGAGCCGTCGCCATCGTAGAGGCAGACGAATGGCTCATGCTTTTGCAGCTGACTGCCGGGACGATGTAAAGTTTTGGTCCCCAGCGGCCATAGTTGCAGCATCTTTCTTAACTCCAGGGGTATCAGCAGCAGGTGCTCATGCTATTTTAAATAAGTTAGGGTGTTGGCTTGCTAAACAAACAAATGCAACTTCTTTAGCAATTTCCTGTCTTTTGCTTGATGCAGATTCTATTCGCCATGCGACACTTCAAAATAGAGCTGCAATTGATTTTCTCTTACTTGCACAAGGCCATGGCTGTGATGAATTTGAGGGCATGTGTTGCATGAATCTCTCTGATCATGCACAGTCTGTACACTCACAGCTCTCTGAGTTACGGAAGTTAACTGGGAACTTACAGGTAGAATCAGGCCTTAGTATTGATGGATGGCTCAAATCTTTAAACCTAGGATCATGGTTATGCTCTATTGTTAAGGTTAGCATTGTAGTAGCTATTGTAGCTTTGTTGTTAGTATTAGTCTTGCCTTGTTTTTGTATATGCTTACAGAATATGGTGCGAAAGATGATAACTACCGCATTTAATCAAACCATGCTTGTTCAACAGAAAAACGGGGGAAATGTAGAGAGCTTTTTGGATAATTGGTTAGCTGAGAAAGGACATTTCGATGTGATACCGATGGATAAGGATAGGGGAAACAAGCTGGGAACTGAGCAACCAGTGTCCAATCACTGACAAAGGTCACAGTGACCTTCTCTGAAACGGGAAGACGGGGGAGAAAATCGCTTGCCAGAAAATGAAGTTATCTTAGGTAGAGAAGTTAGAAAAATGCAAACATAGAAGCAAAATATTTGTTAGAAGATAGAAGTAGGTGTGGTTGATCTAAGTGTGCTTTAACCAATAATGAGCTCAGCTTTTGCAATATGTATAAGCTTCATTAACACCAATATAAATATGTGTGGGTTTTCAATAAACTTTGGGATTTGCTATTCACGCATATGGTGTGTCGCATTTCTCCCGCCGTTCACGACATGTACCCATTAACTGCTGTATACTAGAACCGTGCAGTGGGTGGTCTGCCCCAGTCACTAAGGCTAGTTGCTTTGTGCAGTTGTCCTCCCATTCCTATTTGAAAATGATCATCCCTGCCCCATTTAAAATCAATCTGCAAGTTCGTTTAATATCAAATGGGAGCACTCATCTCCTCCAAAAACGCTATCGATAAGAGTGGAAACCATAGCTGAATTAATCCCTCTGTCTGCAATTGCTTTAACAATGGCTTGCACATCCTTAGGGTTTACCGGCGAGTAGGTTCTCTGATTTCCGCCGTGCCCCCCCACTCAGACCGGGAAAGCTAGCGTGGCTGATGGGGCCCAATTGGCGCATGCTATTTTTATTTTCCTCCAGTCTGTAAGTGGAGTTCGTCTCTTTTCTAACTTCCCCTTAACCCAAGCAGGAGCGTTGTGATTACTAATCTTATATACTCTCGCTCCCTCCTTGTCGGAGTCGGAATCAGAGTCAGCTACGGACCGCTTGTCTAACCACTCATCCCAGCTCGAGTCTGACTCAGGTCCGGAAGTCGACTGACTGGATACTTATGGACTCCAGAGCCTTTTTTTCAGGCTTTGACCCCGCCCCTTTTTTCTAGCATTGGGCAGCTCCTTCCCTCTAGGCTCGCCCTGCCTCCTGGTGGGGGAGGCTCACCTCTTACAGGAATATGTTTCCAAACGAACGCTCTGAGTGGCTCTGATTCCCCCTCCACATCTGTGCCCTCTTTCCTGCTCACGCATGTCTGTGCTGTCCTTCAAACCTTTTCTATTCCCGCTGACCATGTCCGCGTCCCCCCTGTCTCTCTGGAGTTCGGCACCACCCTGTGGTGCGTAAGGCGGAGGTCCCTCCCAGGCACCCTCAGACTCCAAGTTAATGGCGGCGCTCCTCGCCTCCCCTGACAGCCCGTCCCAAAAAGACCCCACCTGCTCTTTTCCCTCAGCCGGTGGGCTTGGGCTCGGGAGCTGTGAAGAGGGTCCCCGTGGCTGCAAATCCTTGCACTCGGCAGAACCACAATCGCCCATAGTCTGCGGAGTTGCCCCAACACCCAGCCAGGGCACTGCTAGCAAACAGTCCCACGTGGCTTTCCAAGTTCCCTGCTCTTGCTGAGCCTTTTGCAGAGCCTGTACCACTTTTCCCCATGATTTAAGATTTCTCCCTGAACCTGAGGACATTGTTTCCTTGGCTAGAGCCTTGGTACATTTATCTCATATTTTTGGGTCGAGTATGTTCATCGGCTGGTCAATGACCCCAATTTGCAACAGCCTCGACACTGTGAGGGTAAAGTCTTTTGGATTACAATCAATACCCCATTACTTATGGATCTGAAATACGACTTTCACGAGAGCTTCCATCCTCCTCGCTGGTCCAGGAGCGTCCTCCCCGCCGAGCAGGCACAGCCACTACGGCCACCATTCACCCGTCCAGGAGATTCCTGTTTCCCGGCTAATTTCCTGGGTTTTGGCACCAATTGTTGCCTCCGCTGAGATGTAGTGACCTGGTTCAGGAACGGCACGGCGGCAAACCTCCAGCTGCTCGGGCCACGTGCTCACAGACACTTATATGGTGGATGGCAAAATGGCGTTTATTAACTGTTTACGTGGGGTTATATAACCTCGTTTCTGCTTGCATCACAAATGGGGGTCACTGGCCAACAAACAGGGGGCTAAATAACTTTAAGAGCTGAGGGGAGGGCTTCTGTCTGCCTGTACAACGTGATTGCCTGTCCGATTGCCTGTCCCTAACTTCCCACAGGTATCGACATCCTCTGGCATATCCAGAGTGCTGAGGAACACTTAGAAGAGCAGATGCATAAATAGGCGGGGGAAATACACCTGGAGGATCACCCCAGAAAGATTCCAAGGGGCTCTGGGTCTGTTCCCACAGCCCCAGTGACTTTTCCCTCTCTTCATTTCCATTTCCATCATTTTAAAAATCCAAACACCCACAGGAGACCAATCACGGGTCTACCTGTTGAATTCCACAGCAGCAGATAACCATTGTTTACTTTTGGTTGCTGAAACTGCAGCTTCTCACAAGGAAAAATCCTAAGAAAGGATTTTTCATGAAAGATGTCTGCGACAGTCCTCCAGTTGCTGCCTTGATGATCCTTGGGGGCAACTGAGCAGGGAACGAGTTGGGGGAAGCCCAGGGTGGGGGAAGCAGGGGTGAGGGGTCTGCAGGGAGGGCTGGGGAGGCTGTGGGGGATGGGGGTGCCCAGCTTTTACACCCCCAACACTTTCACTTTCTCTCTCCCACAGCAGAAGGAAGAGGCCGTTTGACACGTTTGTCACACGGAGGGGGGGTTCTGTCCTGGGGGGGCACATCCAGGGGGCTCCTGTCCTGGGGGGATCCTGTCCCAGGGGGGACACGTGATGGACAAGGGGCTTCTGTCCTGGAGCATGGCAGCTTTGGAGGGGTCCAGACTTCTCCATTCTTGCTCATCCCCTGCAGGATCTGAGCCAGCAAGAGCAGCTGGGGAATAGAGCCCCAGCCAGGAAGAAGACACAGACTCCTGCTCCATGAAGCCAGTGCCCATCCAAGGGTGATGCCCAGCCATGGCCCAGACCCACTGCACAGGGATGGCCATTGCCCAGCCCTGCTCTGCCCAGCCCCAGGTGGCAGCCAGCACCTGAGGGTCTCCCCGGCCCCCTTGGCTTTGATTCTGGCAGCTTTAGAGCTGCTGCAAAGGGGAGAATTCTATGGGGGGGAAAGGCCCTGCCTGTGGTTTCTGCAGGTCTGCAAGAAGCACAAAACCCCAAGGGGAGCCCAAGCAGTGGCTCTGTGAGGGCCTTTGATGGTTTTCAGAGCAGGGCTAGCTGGAAACTGCCCCTGCAGAGACGACTGTGAAGGAATGAGTCTGGAAATGCAGCAATTGATCATTTTGTCCCTTGCCCCAAGGGACTGAGAATACCACAAAACAACTGCAAATCCCACACCAATCTGCTAAACAACCTGACCTGGACTTTCCTTCTAGAACAAAACCTCCTGCCCTTTGGAACCTCATGGAAAGAATGTTTGGGTTCTGGATGTGCACACCTGAAGAGAGGGAAAAGTGTCAAAATATTGAGCAGGGGCTGCACACGAGGGGCTGGGGAACAGGGGTGTCACAACAGGAGCAGGGAGTGCCCAGGCAGGGGAATTTAGGGCAGGCTGGAGTGGATTTACCAGGGAATCAGACCCTGAGGCACACAGGGGCATTTCCACAGATTCCTGTGCACTGTCCCAAGCATGGACAGAGCTTCTCCCCTTCCTCCAAGAGAAGTCAATCAAGTTTCAGGGTGGGAACGGGCAAAATGGGAAGAGTTCCTTAATATGGTCCAAGAAAAGGCTTCCTTAGGGGCTGGGTTGCTGCCCAGCAGGCAGGGAACAATCCCATGGAGCTGTTGGACACTCAGGGAGATTCCACCCTCTGTGTTATCCACAAGAAAATGCTACTGTGGGATGCAGCAAGGGGCTCCTAAAGGAAGCCAATATAGTCTCATTTCTTTGTGAGTTGTTTGTGTTTTTATTGTGAGGCACTTGTTGGGAGAGAAAGCGTTATAAGGATTCTACAAACCAGAGCATTTTATAAGTTGCCAGTTTGATTTTTGCTGAGTTTGTTCTTTATTGGGAAAACAATGGTGTGGGAAATATTTTTGCTTTTATTCTATGGATGTGTAATTTTGTCTGAACCAATTGGGCATCAAGTGTTGCCTGGGACGGCTGAGCCAGGAAATGGGGGGACCTGACCTAGGGATGAGTGGGGCAGGGACACAGAGACTCCCAGGAGAGCCCTGGGGTGCCCCAGGGTGGGGACTGTGCTGGGCTCTGAGTCACCCCAAAATCTGAGGCACCCCATGAAGGAGCTGTGACCCCTGTGCCCACCCAGCCACTGCCCATCCCTGGTACCCCCATTCCCCTGGGAACCCAACCATGGGACCCCCATTGCTTTGGTCTCTCCTCCCTGGGACCCCCATCCCAGGACTGACATTGTCCAGCACCACCATTGCCTTGATCCCATCCCATGGGCTGCTTCTTCCCCAGAGCCCCTATTCCCGAGGGTCCCCTTTTTCCCCTGCACCCCCAGCCCTGGCACCCACATGCAATGACCCCAAATCCCTGGGGACCATGTTCCCACAGCACCCCCATCCCTGAATCCCCCCAGGCATGGGAACCCCAATTGCAGTGGACCCCAATTCTCCTGGACACCCATCCTTGGTTCCCTACATCCCCTGAGCCCCCCACTCCTGGCAACAGCATCCCCCACCATGTCCCCATCCTGTCCCCACCCTGCCCACAGCCTGTGCCCAGCTTGTGGCCACCCTGCCCCCACCAAGGGCCACCTCCATGTTGGGACAAGATGTGACCTTGCTTCCTTGCCCTTCATCTGAAGAGCCGCCAGCCAGGGGAGCGGTGGCCAGAGCAGCGAGTGACAGCCAGTTGTCACAAGCCGTCCTCACGGATGGGTTTTGTGATGGTTCATGATCTCAGAGTGCAAGAAGAACCAACACGGTCGAAGGGGGTTTGCAGTGATAATCAAAACAAATGCACCTTTATTGAAATAACCACAGTGAAAATGCCTTGGGGAGGAATTGGGGGAAAGGGAAAAATAAGGGAAAAAATGGAGGAAAAAGAAAAAGGTATGTAGCTACCAAACGTAGTACTGCGGAGTCCTTCGGTGTCCAGCCGATGGTGTTCACCAGGTCACGTCCAGGGAAATCTCAGGGGTGCAGTCCATCTGCACTCTAATAATACCCTTTTTTGATGGGGGAAGGGGAATAGATCTTGAAACGAAATCAAAAGTAGTCTATTGTATCCTCGGGGAAAAGAATGGCATTTGGAAAGGGTACACACAGTCCATACACTCTGCAGTGGGTGAGAGCCATTGTCTTCATGGTCCAATGCTCCCACCTGCAACATCCATCTTGCTTTGGTCAGCTTGCCTCCCCCCGCACTCCTCCCCAGGGTTGGGGGTTTCAGTCCCAGGCCTTGGAAAGTATGAGAGGGGGCCTTCTCACATAGGAGTTTCATGTCTCGGTTTTTCTCTGGTGAAGAGGCTTCTTACATTTCAGTTTGTCTGTCACGGTGATTGCAAACGAGCCAGAGAGTTCTTCTTAGGAGGACCAGACAGAACTCAGGAGAAGTTCAGCCAGGCCAAGAGAAAAATCCCACAGCTATTGTTGCAAAAGGTCAGAATGTCCTTCTTTCTTCTTGTTGAGCTCAGTGTAGCATATAGTAAATACACCTGTGAAAACAAAAATTTAGCAATGCTCTCAGGTCTCGGGGCCTGGCTGGCATATGACTTTCTCCTACAGGGCTAGACAGGGGGGTCTTTTCTTCAGTGTTCCCCCAATGATGATCGTGAGGCAGATGAGGGATATTTCGGACAGACTCGCACACCAGTCCACATGGCTGGCAACACTGGGATGGCTGGGATGGGAAGGTGCTGCTCCTGTGGGGTGAGTGCCCTGGGCATGGGCCTGAAAGCCTGGGGATGAGGAGGGGAGGGGGCACAGGGGTGCTGCAGGGTCCCCTGAGGTCCCAAGTGCCAGCAGTGCCAGTCCGTGTTAGCCACAGTGGACATTGGTTGGACTGGGGATGTAGGGTGACTTTGGGGACAGGAACAGGGGGCCAGAATTTGGGGATGGGGATGTGGGGACAGGAATGTGGGGACTGGCACCTTTGGGCTCTGGTAGCTGTGGGGATAGGGTGGGGGAAGAGGGAACTGGGATGCAGGGACAGAAGGGGACACGTTCCTGTTCCCAAGGTATCTGTGCCACACAGATGTGGTGCACAGGTGGCTGTTACACAGACATGTCCCCCTGCTTTGCCAAATCTTTTGGGGGCCACCCCCACACACTTTCTCACAAGAAATGCTGTCCCCATGGGGACACTTTGGGGACAGCCCCCACACCCCGTGACCCATGAGCCTCTGTCCCTGCAATGCCACCCCCACCCAGCCCTGTCCCTTCTCCCTTCCAGCCCAGACCCTCGGCCTCGCTGGTGAGACCTTAGGGGATGCCATGGCCCCACTCCACTGTCCCCAGCCCCCAGCCCCACACTGGCCCTGGCAGGCTGGTGTCCCCTGTCACCCACAGGTGCCCAGACCACCCAGCTCCTGGTGGAGCCCCCTTGGAGACCTGTGATGCTGTGGGACCAGGTGACACTGACCTGCCAGGGCTTGGGGACCGCCAGTGCCACGACCTGGTACAAGGACAGGAAGCGATGGGGGCAGAAGGGACCGGACCATTTCACTTTCACCGAGAGTGGCACCTGTGAGTGTGACAGACCTGGCACCAGTTTCAGCCCCCCTGTGACTGTCTTATATGGTTAGGGAGGTTTGGGTGTCCCCAGCCTGGCACCCACAGGGACCCCAAGGGGTCTGGGTGTGCTCTGCTCCATGGGTCACTTCCTGTGTGACCAGAGCCCATCCCCTGCTCTGGGGACATCCCAGATCATCCCAGGCCGGGGGGATCCCAGTGTTGGCATTGGGAACCCCTGGTGCACTGGGTGTGACCCAGTGGGGAGGTCTTAGTGCCATGGGATGTGACAGGATCCCTCTGTCCCCCAGACTGGCTGGTGCTGCAGGTGCCTCCGCAGGCGCTGCTGGAGGGGGACACGGTGACCCTGCGCTGCTCGGTGCAGGTGGGCTCAGCCCCTCTCACCTTCACCTGGTTGCAGAGTGGGCAGGAGGTAGCCCGGGGTCCCCTCCTGGATCTTGGAGACATCGATGTGAGACATTCAGGCACCTACCGGTGTGTGGCCACCAACCAGCTGGACCTGCACTGCGTGTTCCAGGCACCCAGCACTGGGCTGGTCATAGCTGTGACACTGCCACAAAGGTGGGGCCACACGGGGTCATCAGGGAGTGCAGGACACCCAGGGTTCAGGGTAACCCTGATGTGCCCCCTTCTGTTACTTGCAGTGGCCACAAGGGTTGGTGGGGCCCTTTTGTTCCTGCTCCTGCTCGTGGGTGTCATTGTAGCCTGGCACCCGTGGCACCACCTGGGTGGGTGACAATGGGGGGACAGGGGTCCCAGGGAGCTGTAGAGACCCCCAAAGTTGGGGAGCAATAGGGCAGCACCCATAGCCCCAGAACTGTGACCTTGGCTGGGGGTGCTGATGGGGTTTGGGGAGGTGCTGGAGGGTCCTGCGGGGATGTTGGGGGTTCTTTCAGGGGCCCTGGGGGTATCTGGGGGGTCTCTCTCCCTGTTGATCTTCAGATATTGAGGCTGAGTTGGTAGGGGGTACTGGGGAGGTTCATGGATTCTGGGAGCTCCAGAGATGTTTTGGGGTCCTGAGAGAAATTGAGAGTCCTGTGGGGGTTCAGCAATCCTGAGAGGTTTCAGGGCCCTGGAGATCCCCCGGAGTCACCCCTCCCCTCTTTGCTTTGAATCTGCCAGGAAGCAGCAAGAAAGGTGAGTGGGGGTCTCAAACCACACTCTCCCCTTTTACCTCAACTTCCAAAGACCGCCCATTCCCTCCCCACACATCCCCTTTATTTCCTCAGGGTCCCCCTGGATCCCCCGGCCCCCCCAGAGGAGGGGGAGGTGCTGTAAACCCATGTCGTGGTCACCAAGAGGGCAGGGGGTGAGTACGGGGGGGGACACATGCAGAGGGACACGCCACCCACCAGTGTCACCCCACCCAGATCCCACAGCCCGTGTCTCTCGCAGCATCCCCCCGTGCCACCACACTCCAGCATCCCCAGGTGACCAATGTGGAGTTGCGGGAACCCCAGGGGCGACCGCAGGAACCCGGTGACATCTACGGGAATGTGCTGTGACACTGGGGGGAACTGGGGGCACTGGGGGTCCCCACCCATGGGCACCCACTCGTGTCTGTGCTGCCACTAAAAACTGCCCTTCCTGCACCCCATTGAGGCACAAAGATGCCAAAGGGCTGAGAGAAGAACAATTTCCTGAAAGAGCAATGAGAGAGAATAAAACCAACAGCAACAGCATCAAGGTTCAGAGTCCAAAGGGTCAAACAAGGAACGATTTCCAGGGAAAGCCCCCAAAAGGGAACAAATCTCAGACATTTCCCCCAGCATGTTTCCTCCATCAGAGGAACCTGGAAGAGCCGTAGATCTTGGTTCCTCTGGGTGCCAAAGCGGCCTTCAGGAGGCTCTGGATTCTCTTGTCCCTGTCCCAAACCCCTCCTCTGCCGTGTTCCCCTCACGATGATGTCACAAAGGCCCGATGGGCATTCTGGAGTCTCCCCTATTGCCAGGGCAGTCGGGATCAAGCCATGGTACAGGGCGGGTTGACAGAGACAGGAAAATTTGATGACTGGAGACATTTTGGAGCAGCTGTGTTTGGCAGGGGTGGGTCAAGACTTTCATTTAAATGAGAAATCTCTTCCAAGGAAAGAGGGAATGTTCCTGGAATGGAAAGAAGACCCATGTCTAAAAATTTTTAAATTTGAAAAATGATGAGGCTTGCAGGCCAAAATGTGGGAAAAGCAATAACAGCTCTTTACTGGGAAATTTATAAAGCAGAAGAGAACCAACAACACAAACCCAGAACTTTCCCTCCTGCTCAGCGCTGTTGGTTTTTGTGGCAGTTATAACCGCGGCCAACAGGGGGCGCTGCAGGGAGCACTCCCGGCCAGCAGGGGGCGCCCCGCTCCAGCTCCATCCCCTCAGGGGCCATGGCAGCCTCGGCCGGGAGGGAGGAGGGCAAATCGCTCCTTTTGCAAACTCACGGCCACCAATCGGTCCCGGCACCACCACTGGCAGCGGGCAGGAGATGCCAAGGCAGCAGGTTGGATCCCAGTGCCCACTGGCAGCGTAGCAGTGTCCCGGGGCCAGGCACACGCCCTGCACAACACCCGCGACCGCTCTCCATGATCCCGAATGGAAGGAAGGCAGTGCCTGACCCCAGGCAGGTCTTGGGTCCACAGCAGCACCTCTGGTGGTTTTACACCACAATTGCTGCAAACCCCCAGCCTTTCACTCAGGTGAGGAGGGCAGGGATGGAGCAGCTTTGGCGACACCTGGAATCCAGACAGGGTCACTCCCCACAATGGCCAGAGCTCCTGCTCGATATTTCCACACTTTTCTCTCTTATCTGATGACCACAGCCTGAGGCCAAACATTCTTTCCGTGAGGTTTCAAAAGGCCGCAGGTTTTGTTCAAGAATGAAGGCGCACTTCAGCTTGTTTAGCAGAGTGTTGTTATCTTTGCAGTAGTTTTGGGGCTCTCTCAGTCCCTTACTGAGAGGGACAAAATGATCAATTCCTGCATTTCCAGACTGGTTCCCTCTCAGCTGCGCCTGCAGGGGCAGTTTCCAGCCAGCCCTGCTCTGAAAACCATCCAAGGCCCTCCCAGAGCCACTGCTTGGGCTCCCTTGGGGTTTGTGCTTCTTGCAGGGCTGAGCAAACCACAGCCAGACCTTTTCCCTCATAGAATTCTCACCTCTGCAGCAACTCTAAAGCTGCCAGAATCAAAGCCAAGGGGGCAGGGGAGATCCTCATGTCCTGGCTGCCAGCTGGGGCTGGGCAGAGCAGGGCTGGGCAATGGCCATCCCTGTGCAGTGGGGCTGGGCCATGGCTGGGCCCTACCATTGCATTGACAGGGGTCCCCAGGATGTGCCACCCCTGGGACAGGCACCCGGCCAGGAATATGCAGGGACATTTCTGGAACTGCCACACCTGGGACTGGACCCCCCCATGCCAGGATGTGTCACCCCCTGGGACAGGATCCCCCTGGACAGGAGCCTCTGGATGTGCCCCCCCAGGACAGAATCCCCCCGCCTTTCCCGTCTGACTCTCAGCACAAACGGCCTCTTCCTTCTTGTCCAGGAAAAAGAAATTGAAAGTGTTGAGGGGGCACAGCCCAACACCTCCATCCCCCACAGCCTCCCCACCCTTCCCTGCATCCCCTGCTCCCCATTTTCCCCCTTCCCTGGCTCCCCCCAACCCATTCCCTGCTCAGGTGCTCCCCGGGATTGTTGAGCCAGGAACGGGGGCAGAGTGGACCTGGCACAAAAGTGAGGAAAATAAGGAAAAAAAAGCAATAAAAACACAAAAAAAGTCAAGGACAGTGGAGGGCACAGAGGCAAAGCTACCCAGGACCCCCATGTGATGCCGGCACAGGAAACAAGCATCCCAGTGGGGCTTTGCTTGCTCTGGGTCACACCAAAATCTAAAGCACCCAGGGAAGGAGCTGAGACTCCTGAGCCCATCCAGCAACTCCTCATCCCTGGCACCCCCATTCCTCCTGGAATCTAAACATGGGATTCCCATTCCTTATGTCCCCTCATCTCTGGGACCCCCATCCCAGTACTGACATTCCCCAGGATCTCCATGGCCCAGCACCCCATTCCCAAGGAACCCTCTCCTGCTCATTCAGTCCTCTGAAATCCCCCTTCCCCCATGACCTTGATTCTCTCAGGAACGCCATTCCCATGGACAACCCCCATTCCCCCAGCATCCCCATCTCATGACGCCAAATCCTGGAGCCCACGCTCACCTGGGACTCCCATCCCTGAGTCCCCTCAGCCCTGGACACCCCCAGACCCATGACTCCCCCTCCTCAGGAACCGCATTCCCCTGGACATCCATCCCTGGCTCCCCAAACCCTTGAGCCCCCCACTTCTGCGAACCACATCTCCCACCTTGTCCCACCCACCCTCATCCCCATCCTGTGCCCAGCTTGTGGCTACCCTGCCCCCACCAAGGGCCACCTATGCATGGGGACGGACCTGACCTCGCTTCCTTCCCCTTCATCCCAAGAGCCGCCAGCCAGGGGAGCGGTGGCCACAGCAGCAAGTGACAGCCAGTGCACATGGCTGGGGACACCGGGATGGCCGGGAAGGTGGCGCTGCTCCTGTGGGGTGAGTGCCCCGGGCACAGGCCTGAGACCCCGGGGATGGGGAGGGGAGGGGGCACAGGGGGGCTGCAGGGTCCCCAGAGGTCCCCAATGCCAGCAGTGCCAGTCGATGTTACCCACAGTGGACCTTGGTGGGACTGGGGATGTAGGGTGGCTTTGGGGACAGGAATAGGGGGGTAGGAATTTGGGGATGGGGATGTAGGGACAGGAATGTGGGGACTGGCACCTTTGGGCTCAGGTAGCTCTGGGGATAGGGACAAGGGAACTGGGATGCAGGGACAGAAAGCAACAAGAACCATGAGGATGTGGCCATGGAGATGGGATCATGGGGATGGGATCATGAGCTGGTGGGGGTGACCTGAGCCAGCATGGGCTGTGTCTGTGGTGTCCTCATGCCAGGGGTGTCCACATTGTCCCCATGTTCTGCCTTAGCCCAGGGTGGCCTCGGTGTCCCTGTTCCCAAGGTGTTGGTGCCACAGGGATTTGGTGCACGGGTGGCTGTGACACAGACATGTCCCCCTCCCTCTCCAAATCTTTTTGAGACCACCCACACACACTTTCCCACAAAAAATACTGTCCCAACAGGGACAGTTTTTGGGGACAACCACCACACCCTGTACCCTGGTGCTTCCTTCCCTGCAGTGCCACCCCCACCCAGCCGTGTACCTTCTCCCTTCCAGCCCAGACCCTCGGCCTCGCTGGTGAGTCCTCATGGGATGCCATGGCCCCACCCCGCTGTCCCCAGCCCTGCACTGGCCCTGGCAGGCTGGTGTCCCCTGTCACCCACAGGTGCCCAGACCACCCAGCTCCTGGTGGAGCCCCCCTGGAGGCCGGCGGTGCTGTGGGACCGGGTGACACTGACCTGCCAGGGCTTGGGGACCACCGGTGCCACCACCTGGTAAAAGGATGGGCAGCGCTGGGGGCAGGAGGGATGTGACCGCCTCAGTGACACCAGGAGTGGCATCTACAAGTGTGACAGACCCGGCACCAGGCGCAGCCCCTCCGTGACAGTCTTAGATGGTGAGGGTGGATCTTTAATGATCAGGGTGGCCCCTGAGAGTTCAGGGTGGGCTCCACTCCATGGGTGGCCTCACACCCCTCATGTGGCGAGAGCCTGTGCCCTGCACACAGGGACATCCCAGTGCAGCCCAGTGCACTCCAGAGCACCCAGATGTCCCTGGTGCTCTGAGCACCCACCTCAGAATGGTCTCATCAGTAAAATGTGAGCTTCCTGTCCCACAGATGATCTGGTGCTGCAGGTGCCAGCGCGGGCACTGCTGGAGGGGGACACAGTGACACTGTGCTGCCGGGGCCGGCAGGAAATCCATCTCAGCAGGGTGCGATTTTACCAGGATGAGAAGGATCTCAGGGAGTCCCTCAGGGGAACTGAGCTGTCCCTGTCCCCCCTGCAGCTGCACCACAGCGTCCGCTTCCAATGTGAGGGCTTGGTGGGGTCCTCTATGTCATGGTCAGCAGCAGTGCCAGTGACAGTGCAGGGTGAGCAACCCCATGGCTGGAACTCCAATATCTTGACACCTCCAAAGCCACTTCCCATTGGATTCAGAGCCACAGTCCTCACCTCCCCTCTCCTTCCCTGAACTCTTCTCAGTGCCGGTGCTGGAGGGTCCCCCCACACCCACCGAGGGGTCCCCTCTGACTCTCAGCTGCCTCAGCACCTCCAGCCCCCTGCGGCCCCAAGCCCCCCTCCTGCACGTGTTCTACCGGGACAGGCAGGTGGTGGGGGGCCCGCAGGGGTCCCCGCAGCTGCTGGTGCCCGCCGTGGGGGTCTCCCACTCAGGGAATTATGGCTGTGAGGTGCACTCCCAGGGTGGGGCCGTGCGGAAGAGCAGCACCCGGCTCCGCGTCACGGTGCACAGTGAGTGTGGGGATGGGCACGCGGAGCCCCCACAGCCTCCTTGGGTCCCCCACACTGCCTGGCATCGCCCAGCCCTCCCTGATGCCTGCTCTGGGGTACCCAACCTTTCCTGGATCCCTCCCTGTCTCCCACCATCCTTTCTTGTATCCCTCCCTGGGACCCCCAGCCCCTACATGGGTACCCCCATCCTTCCCTGGCACCATTTCCGTGTCCTGCCATTGCTGCCCCGGTCCCTCCCCAGGTCCCCCCATTCCTGGCTCGTGTTTCCCTCCATCCCACACTGGGTCCCCTCACCCCTCCCTGGGTCCCATCACCCTTCTCTGAGTTCTCCACACATTCCCCAGATCACACCATCCCCTCCCTGGGTCCCCATACCTGCCCTGGTGTTTCCCACCTCCCTCTCCAGGAGTTCCCTCTCTGACCCCCCCAGCATCCCTCAGGGTTCCTTTCGAAGCACACCCTCCCTCCATCTCCGCGCCCGCTCTCCATCACTGGAGTTCCCCTGCCCCTCTCTGAACCCCCTGGGTCCCTCACTGTTCCCAGGTGTCCCCCTCTCCTGCAGGGGTCCCGCCCTCAGGGGTGTCCCTGTCAGCACAGCCCCCCAGGGGACAGGTGGCACTGGGGGACAGCCCGGTGCTGAACTGCTCAGTGACCATGGGAACAGGTCCCCTGTCCTTCTCCTGGCACCGGGAGGGCTTGGGGGCACTGCTGGGCACCGGCCCCCGCCTGGAGCTGCGCCACATTCAGGACAATGACAGCGGCCAGTACCGGTGCAGGGTCAGCGACAGGGACAGCATGGCCGAGAGTGACCCCATGAATGTCACTGTCCTGGGTGAGCGGGACCCTCAGGCTGGGGATGAGCCCACCCAGAGCACTCCCATCCCACCCTGCCATGTGCCAGCCCTGTCTGTGTCCCCACAGTGCCTGTGGCCAATGCCACCATCACCCCCAGTCCCCCATCACACCAGGTGCATGCAGGTGACAACGTGACCCTGCACTGCTCAGTGCAGGTGGGCTCAGTCCCTGTCACCTTCACCTGGCTGCACAACAGGCTGGAGGTGGCCCGGGGTCCCCTCCTGGAGCTCAGTGACATTGAAGTGGGACATTTGGGCACCTACCAGTGCGTGGCCACCAACCAGCTGGGACAGGACGGGCACCGCGTGTTCCGGGCACTCAGCCCAGAGCTGGCCCTGGAGGTGACACCTGGCTCACCCTGGGTCACAGGTGGGGTCACATAGGGTCACCAGGATGTTCATGACCCCCGGGGTGATGGGTGACCCCAATGTGTCCCCTCTGTCCCCAGAAGTGGCTGTGAATGTTGGCAGGACACTCCTGTTCCTGCTCCTGCTCCTGGCTGTCATCGGGGGCTGTCACTGGTGGCACCACCGGGGTGGGTGACAATGGGGGGGATGGGGCTCCTGGAGTGAGGGGGAGCCCCCAGAGTTGAGGCAGAGATTGACAGCACCCAGGGCCCCTGTGCTGGGGGACACTGAGGGGGAATCGATGCCCCCAGAGCCCCCAGTGAACCTCAGCTGGGGGTCCTGAGTGATTTGGGGGGAATTTGGAGGGTCTTGCTTGGGCTCCAGGGCCTTCCCTGGGTGGGCTTTGAGGAACATTGGTGTGGCACAGGGAGCTCGTGGAGTGTTTGTGGAGGTCCTGGAGGGATGTGCAGGGATGTTGGGGGATCTTTCTGGGGTCCTATGGGAGTTTGGGGGTGCCCATCCCTGCCAGGCTTGGGGTTCTGGGGGCTCAGAGGGTTGGAGGACTGGAGGCACTGCAGTGATGCAGAAGTTCCGGGGGTTCAGTGGTGTTCAGAGTCTCCGGGTGGAGTCAGGGACCCATCAGGAAGTGGGGCTGCAGTGGTGATTTGGGGGTCCCGTGGGTGGTTGGAGCTGTCAAGGTCCCAGGAAAGTTCAGGGGTCCCAGTGTCCCCATGGTCACCCCCTCCCCTTTCCCTTGCAGCTGCCAGGAAGCTCCAGGACAGGTGAGTGGGGGGCTCAGGCTGGGACTCCCCTTTCCCCCTCCCCAGACACCACCCAGACCCCCCCTTATCCCCACAGGACGCCCCCATGGAGGAGGGGGCTGTGCTCAACACCCACATCAGGGGCACCAAGTGGGCAGAGGGTGAGTACAGGGGGGGACAGGGACACATCACCCACAGGTGTCACCCCCCCAACCAGATCCCCACAACCGGTGTCTCTCTCAGGGCCCCCACGGATGTCCCCCAGCCCTGCCCCACCTCAGGATCCACAAGTGACCAACACGGAGCTGTCGGGACCCCACGAGGGACAGTGGGACCCCTGTGACTGCGATGATGTGCTGTGACACTGGGGGCACTGGGGGCATCGATTCCCCTCAGGGGTCTCTTCTTCCTCTTCACAGCACCCACAGGGCTCTTTATTCCCCCTCCCAGAGCCAGGGGGGCACACAATGTTTTTCCCTCTTATTGTACACAAAGTGACACGTTTGATTAAACTGTGTGAGAAACAAGGCTCACTCTTTAAAATTTGTAAATGTTTAATAAGGGATAAAAGGGACAGTAAACAGCATGCTGGGTGCTGGCAACTGCCAGAGGCCTACACTTAGCTACAACAATTCTCCTTACATACCTTTTCATTGTATTGGATAAATACATACTCAGGAGGGTTATACATATTCAAACACTCTTTCCAGTTTACATGTTCCGGGAATTCTTTTGCTTAGTTTCACCCTTGATTAATTTTCATAAAGTACACACCATACTGTCGATTAAATTTAAATATTTTATATTCTCACAAGTCCCCCCTGTTCTGTGATTTTACAGTTCTTGATAAATGAAGGGTCAGTGGTAAATTCCTCTTTGCATTCTCTTTTTTGATGTTTATTTACTCACTACTTGTCAATGTGTTCTTCTCATACAGATAAGATAATCCACTAGTACATTAAATTAACATTAGCTATTTCACAAAATTATCTGAGTTATTCTCACCATTGTCACTTAGTTACACAAAGAAAGGTATTAGCTACTTCTGCAACAGTTAATGTTGTAATACACAGCACATTGTCTTTATCTTGATACTTTGTGAGTGTCTAAACTAGAATATATTTATTACACTATAAATATATATTTTACACAGGGATTAGGGTAAAAGGCTGACAAAAATTGTAGTGTATCAAAAGCAGTTAAAAAGTGATTACAAACTGTAATATACCAAAATAATTTGGAAAAACCAATATAATAGTGAAAGCCAATGACTACGTAGTTATTCATAACAGGGAGAAGGTGTATGGAAGGGTTTATTTGACTTCTCTTTACCCTGTTCTGATTTTGTCAGCAATAAATTCAATTCATATCTCTAATTCCGAGGCAGTTTTGCCCATGACAGGATTTGATGAGTGATCTCTCCTGGTCCTTGTCTCAACCCAGGAACTTTTCATTCAATTTTCTCTCCCCATCCAGGTGTGGAGGGCAGTGAGAGAGCGGCTGGGGTGGGTGCGGGGCATCCGGGCACTGTCCATGCATGGCAAGGCAGGGAGGAGGAGGAGGGTCCAGGCCAGGTTGTTGAGCAGATTGGTGTGGGATTTGCAGAGGTTTTGTGGATTTCTCAGTCCCTTGGGCAAAGGGACAGAGAATCAATTGATACCCTTCTGGACTGGTTCCCCCACAGCTGCCTCTGCAGGGGCAGTTTCCAGCCAGCCCTGCTCTGAAAACCATCAAAGGCCCTCCCAGAGCCACTGCTTGGGCTCCCTTTGGGTTTGTGCTTCTTGCAGGGCTGAGCAAACCACAGGCAGGGCCTTCTCCACCCACAGAATTCTCACCTCTGCAGCAGCTCTAAAGCTGCCAGAATCAAAGCCAAGGGGGCAGGGGAGACCCTCAGGTGCTGGCTGCCACCTGGGGCTGGGCAGAGCAGGGCTGGGCAATGGCCATCCCTGTGCAGTGGGGCTGGGCCATGGCTGGGCCCCACCCTTGGATGGGCACCCCAACAACATCAGCCACTCCACAATACACAGCACTGTCCCAACAAAATCAGAATATTTAATCAACAAGATAATCAATAATGTAATATCAATTCATATATTATCACACGAAAGTCAACTTCCATTAATTTGTTTCTCACAATACATACCAGTAAAGAACTGTATTCCTGTTCCCACTTTTTTGCCTAAAAGCCCCGTAATTTCAATGTTACAATAGTTCAGAGAGATGGTGGTTGTATTTTCCACTCCAAGTGTCGTTGCCCCCTTGTTCAGCTTCCTTGACAGAGCAGAACAAAGAAACACAATTTCTGCCAGTTTAACCAAAGAGCTGCATTTTTGTCCCAGCAGCAGGGAACCAGGTCCTGTGCCCCCTTGCAACTGGGACGGGCACCAGTAAGCCACCTTAGTGGGAGCACTGGGAGGGGGATTGCAGAGCCACTAAGCACACTGGGGTTAAGAGGAACAAATCTGATTTTGATTTATGTCTCAACATATGCTACACATGAGTTGAAAAATGAACATGTGCTGGGAACCCTGTCCCTGGCAAGGCTTCACACAACAGAGAATCAGGGGAGAGAAAGCTCCAGTGATCGAGCTGTGAGTGATCCCTGCTGGCTGGTGGGACAGATGCCCAGGAAAAACATCCCAGGAAATCGGGCTGTGGGAGGAGCCTTTGCAAATCAAAGCAGCAAACTGTGACACAACAGGAGTGTTTTGCTTTGGGTTTCTTGGAGGGATCAGGGGCTTGCTCGGAGGATCAGCTTGGCCCTCCTCCCCTGTGGGATTGACATTCTCTGAACCTGGGAGAAGCAGTGAGACAAAGAATGATCCAAAGAGTTCTTACCTCATTTACTGCTCCTGTGTTTTTCACAAGTGGAATGCATTGTGGAAGATTGTTTACCTGAAGGGAATTGATACTTGGATTCTGGTGTGAGTGTTTTGATTCACTGACCAATTGAATCCAGGTGTGTGTGTGTGGGGACTGTTGGCTGACAGTCATGAGATTGTGTGCAATGGAGTGCAGTTGAGTGCTTGGCAGATTCAGTTAAAATGTAATGTAATATGATATAGAATAATATAGTATAATAAAGTAATTAATTAGCCTTCCGATAAGATGGAGTCAAGTGCATCATTCCTCTCGGACGTTGGGAAAAAATATCACCGATACTGCTCCCCCTCGCCTTTTCCTCCTGGTGGTCCTTCTTCCCTGTCCACACCCGTTCTTCCCTGCTTCGCTGCTTCCCCGAGGCAGCTCATTCCTGCTCCTCCTGGACGTTCCTTCATTGCTTCCCCGATGGAGCGGATGCTGCCTGCACCCACCCGCCGCCTCTGCCGCGTTTCCCACGCTGCCCACAGCCCCGAGCCTGCTGCACCTGCCCACGGCAGCCCCAGCCCGCGGCAGCCAGCCCAGAGCCACCAGTGCCCAGCACCAGCTCGCAGCCAGCCCGCAGCAGCCCCTGCAGCCATCACTCGCAATGCCAGAGACACGCAGGTGCCGTCCTTGGAAATCACGCCCAGCCACTCACAAAAGCCACGTGGGCTCGCCCTGGCTTGCAGCACACACACTCCATCTGCCGAGCTGATGCCCACAGAGCGCCCGGGCTTCTTGCGGTAACGCTGTCCCTGTCTTCTGTTTCTCTCTCTGTCCTTTTCCCTTTCTACTCCCTTCTCTTCCCCTTCAGTAAGAACCCTTACCCTCCTTTATCAATAAACAGTTCTCAGATATAATATTGCCGTGTTTGTGCTTCAATTTCATCTGAGAAACCTTTCAGCAAGAATCCTCCCTGACTCCCCCTTTTACAGTGGGATGGGACAGGGGTAGTGGGAGGGGGAATGGGGAAGCCCTGGGTGTACTGCAAGCACTGTGGGGAGAGAATGGGGCAGTCCCTGCGGGTACTTGGGCACTTGGATGGGGCTGGGGAGCCCCTGCAGGTACGAACAAAGGGATGGGGGAGCCCTTGGGGCAGTGGGAGAGGAAATGGGGAGCAGAGGGTGCCCTGTGTAGCCTCCCCCTGACCCATGACCACCTCCCTTGGAAGGATGGGCAACCACAGGAGCCATGGAGGGAGCACCCCCAGTGTCACCCAGTGCCTCCCGCTTCCCAGAGCATTACAACTTTTGCTGTAGATTGTCATAGACGTCACTGGGCTCCCACAGTTGCCTTTGCAGCTCCATGTACGTCACCTGAGGATCCTCCACTGAGGGTGCCAGGGGGTCTTGGGGAGCCCTGTGGGAATAAGGGGGTGTGTGGAAGGGGATGGGAGGTGCTGGGGGTTTGGGTAAAAGGTGTATCATGGCTGGAGCCTGCACCCACCTTTCCTGGTGCTTCCTGGCATCTGCAAAGGAAAACTGGTGGGGTGACTTTGGAGACCCAGGGGCCCCCATCCACCCTTGGGAATCCTGAACCACCACCAGACACACAATCCTCCCCAGGCCCCCCCAGTATCCCTGATGCCCCCCCAGTATCCCTGAACCCCCCCCCTTGCACCAAAAGCCTGAGCCCCCAGAACCCCGAGCCTGGCAGGGAGGGGAACCCCTGATAGAACCCCCAACATCCCTGCAAGACCCTCCAACAGCTCCCAGGGCTCTGAGCCATGGACACTGGGGGCTCAGCCCCTCCCAAGTCAGGGGCTGTGGGTGCCACCCTATGGCCCCCCTTCTGTGGGGCCCTTCCCACCTCTCTCCATGACCCCCGTCGCCCCCATTGTCACCCACCCACACAGTGCCACCAGTTCCAGGCCACAATGACACCCACGAGCAGGAGCAGGAACAAAAGGGCCCCACCGACCCCGGCGGCCACTGCAAGAAATGAGGGTCACCCATGACCCCAGGGGTCCTGCACTCCCTGGTGACCCCGTGTGACCCCACCTGTATCCCTGTGTCGTGATCGGCGGAGGAATTGCAGCACACAATATGCGTGGATGACAAATCCCAAAGTTTATTGAAAACTCACACATATTTATATTGGTGTTAATGAAGCTTATACATATTGCAAAAGCTGAGCTCATTATTGGTTAAAGCACACTTAGATCAACCACACCTACTTCTATGCTCTAATGATTATTTTGTTTCTATGTTTGCATTCTTCTAGCTTCTCTACCTAGGATATCTACATTTTCTGGCAAGCGATTTTCTCCCCCGTCTTCCTGTTTCAGAGAAGGTCACTGTGACCTTTGTCAGTGATTAGACACTGGTTACACAGTCCCCAGCTTGTTTCCCCTATCCTTATCCATCGGTATCACATCGAAATGTCCTTTCTCAGCTAACCAATTATCCAAAAAGCTCTCTACATTTCCCCCGTTTTTCTGTTGAACAAGCATGGTTTGATTAAATGCGGTAGTTATCATCTTTCGCACCATATTCTGTAAGCATATACAAAAACAAGGCAAGACTAATACTAACAACAAAGCTACAATAGCTACTACAATGCTAACCTTAACAATAGAACGTAACCATGATCCTAAGTTTAAAGATTTGAGCCATCCATCAATACCAAGGCCTGATTCTACCTGTAAGTTCCCAGTTAACCTTCGTAACTCGTAACTCGTAACTCGTAACAGAGAGCTGTGAGTGTACAGACTGTGCATGATCAGAAAGATTCATGCAACACATGCCCTCAAATTCATCACAGCCATGGCCTTGTGCAAGTAAGAGAAAATCAATTGCAGCTCTATTTTGAAGTGTCGCATGGCGAATAGAATCTACATCAAGCAAAAGACAGGAAATCGCTAAAGTTGCATTTGTTTGTTTAGCAAGCCAACACCCTAACCTATTTAAAATAGCATGAGCACAATAGCATAGCCCCTGGGGATAAGAAAGATGCCGCGATTATGGCCGCTGGGGACCAAAATTTTACATCATCCCGGCAGTCAGCTGTAAATGCATGAGCCATTTGTTTGCTTCTACGATGGCGGCGCCTAATGTTTAGTATCATGGACATGTTAGGTG
Organism: Agelaius phoeniceus; assembly: GCF_051311805.1. NCBI lineage: Eukaryota > Metazoa > Chordata > Aves > Passeriformes > Icteridae > Agelaius > Agelaius phoeniceus. Next base: position 5,698,136 of record NC_135295.1, read on the forward strand.
TAAGTAGAGACAGCCGTCCAAGTGTACATGGTCCCCCGTGCAGCTTTGATGGGATACCGGCCCAAGCATGGTCCGCACATATCAGGAAATATCCTGCTGGCAATTGAATAGGGTCATTTGATGAGACTGACACTCTCTTTGTTGTATAATTGCACCAGGCCGATGCATTTCAGTAGACAGCCATGCTAGAAGTTACAACGTTAGAATGGTTCTTGACTGACAGCAGGCTTCTATGGTTAAAATGAATGCACGCATCTGCCATCACTGACCCCTAACAACTCTAACTCTTGGGGTTCCTGTGGTGCTATAGGAAAGTGGGAAATCCACTGATCCCAATTATCCACACTCGTCCTAGTGTTGCTGACCTTACAAGTTGGTACATGTAAAGGGCACGGCCAGGGATCTGCTGGTAATCCAACCAAACAAGTTGTGAAAGGATTGCCAGGAGAAGATAATGACAGGCAAATAGTCTCCTGTTTAGTTAGGTTTGCCAGGGTGACCCATATGTTAGTCTTTGGCTGCGGTGGGGCCCATGCCTGATGGTCTACACAGTCCCCAAAAGAAGCAGAAATTAATAAAGCAACAACATAAAGTTTCCATCCCATCTTGATTTTTCCAGGCACCCTTTTGGACCACTCAGCCATCATATCTGTCACAAACCCTTAAGAATATCTCTTCTTTCTCAGCTTCAGCTTCTTTAGGTTCCTCAGACAATCCTCCCACACTTGGTTGGGATCCTGACCTCCCAAAATAGGACTTATCACATTCGACTGTGACAGAGGAATATTTCTACCACACTTAATCTGCAAAATACAGGACCGAGATATCCCCAAAACACGTTTGACTAAATGTTGTATTTCCCACCTAAACCATGCAAGGATTTTCTGTTCTGGGGACTCATACAATTGTAACCCTTGGCGGCCAGGTAGTCCTGTGAACAATTTAAGATCTCTCTGCCAAGAGTTAAGCCGCCAATAGAAACCACACCTTTCACACCACAACTCAGGTAATCGAGTTTGGTGTACCCACTTAGTTTCCTGACAACCTCCACAGAAAAGCAGTACCCATGCAGTACAACGTCTATTTGACACTTAATACAAGCTAAACCCCTAGGCCCTTCAGATTCAAAATCAGAAAGCATCGAATACAAGCTTAATATGTTATCAAGAGATTTGCACCGATCAACTGCTCGATCGATGGCAGCATCACACTGTCCTTTCAGCTTGAGAAGTATCGGTCGAAGGATGATCAGCAGCTTCGTCTCCACCCGCTGACGATCCTCTTCACTCAGCTGATCGAGGTGTTCCATCAAACACAGCTGCTCGGGTCCATTTAGCAGGTACCCACAGAGATCCTGTAGGGGTAGAAACACAAAGATATCCGCGGCCCCAATATAACACCTTAGCAGGACCTTGCCATTGTCCTGTTTTGGGATCCCTGTATCTCACCCATACATCTTTCTTTACACCATCTGTTTCATGTACATAGTGACGAATCACAGCAGGAACCTTATTTTCCCCAAAAACACACAGGTGGTTCAAAACAAACAAGCACTTTAACAATCTCTCTTGTGGCTCTCTGGTATCCATATATTTACTCAGATATCTTTTCAAGGTACCATTTGCTCTCTCCACAATCACTTGCCCTGTAGGAGAATTGGGGAGGCCTGTTATGTGTTCTATCCCCCACATCTGCAAAAATTGCTTTATTCTTTTGCTACAGTAAGCAGGCCCATTATCTGTTTTGATGCGCTATGGCACTCCCATTACTGCAAAACAACTGCTGAGATGTCTCTCTACCTTGCCCTGCCTTTTCACCAGTCTGTGCTGTGGCCCATATAAAATGACTGTAAGTGTCTATGGTAACATGTACATACTTCAACCTCCCAAACTCTGCCACACGTGTGACATCCATCTGCCAGGTCTCATTTGTGCTCAGCCCTCTTGGGTTAACTCCAAGACCTAAACCACAGCCTCCATTATGATGACTACATATAGGACAGGCTTTGACTATTGCCTGTGCCTCCTCCATAGGTATCTGAAATTCTCTATGAAGGCCTTTTGCATTCTGGTGGAACATGGAGTGTGCCTCCCTGGCTATGGTTTGTTTGGGAATCGGAGTTGCTTGTGTGATTGAGACTAATTTATCTGCTCGCATGTTACCTTCCCCCAGACCAATATCCCATTTGTGACTTCTGATATGGATAACACAAAAGGAATGCTTTCTTAGCTTAATTGCTCTCTGCAGTTGCATAAACAGCTCATGTAACCTCCTGTTCTGAACCTCTTTTATAGAGGCATCCTCTATTCGCTCACACACGCCTGCAACATACAAAGAATCTGTTACAATGTTGAGAGGTCCAGAGAAATGCATCATGGCCCATACAACAGCCAATAGCTCCATCGTTTGCAAAGTGTCCAACTCAGTAGCTCGGAGTATATGATGATGCCATTGTCCCTTTTCTCGCCAGGTCACTGCTGCAGTTTTGGATTTTCTTCCTGCATCTGTGTAAACAGTTATAGCATCCGATAAGGGCTTTAGTGATCTTTTTGGGCATTGAATCCAACCCCATTGTCCTATCACGACCCTTTTTGAGCAAATCAGCTAAAATTTCAATTTTCTGAAGAAGGGTTTTATGTTGTTGAAGTGGAGGAGATACCCATTCCAAGGCCCATATCTCCCCTGTTTTTCTGTTATGCTGAGTAAGTGCACCCAGTAAAAATTTTGGTCCACACCAAACTGTCAGCTGTATAGGGAGATCAAGATCACGTCTCCGAACACTGCCTTGTGTAACACAGTCCAATATCTGCTGCAGTGTCTTGTGGACGAAGAGCAATAGTAAAGAAACAGTCCTTCAGATCAATAATCAAAAGTGGCCAGTCCCTCGGCAGCACAGCCGGATTAGGTAATCCTGGTTGCAAGGGTCTCATAGGTAATCCATCAATAAGGGAGGTCCCTTTACTCCAGTTGGAACCTTTTCTGGGTGAATAGTCACCAGGGTTACTGTGGCTACGGTGCCAGGTCCACTCCGAGGCTCCCGGTGGTGGCGGGCTGGAGGCAGGTTGAGCTGAAGTGGTGACAGCTGCTACCTGTGTCCGGGCGCAGGGAGCTGGTGGCCGGGAAGCAGAACCGCACCGGGCAGCCGCGGGGCGGGCGGACCCCCCGGAGCCCACTGCTCCACGGGGGGTGGGAGGCCCGTCCTGCCGCCCCCCCGCCTCGGCTCGGGGTCGGGGTGGCCGCGGAGCGGATCCGGAGCGGGAGGCGGCCGCGCTGCAGCTGCTAAGCCGCCCAGGGCCGGGGCCGGCACGAGCCCCCCCGGCGGGATGGCCGCGGGCCGCGCTGCGGCGGGGAGGCTGAAGGCGCGGACGGCACGGCTGGAGTACGCGCCGGGGGGGGGGGGAGGGGGGGCGCTGCTCAAAGCAGAAGCTGATAGCTGCAGGGAGCTGCTGTTTAGAGCAGGAGCTAGCGTCGGCGGGGACCCAAACCAGTCTCCGTAACTCCTGTTTCTTTCACGGGCTGCACTAGCCTGCTGGGCAGCTCTTTCCTCTGCCTGGTATTTCAAGAATTCAGCATGCACGACTCGCCCTAAATTTCCCAACTTTCTCGCGGCTTTATCATCATCTATGACTGCCTGCCACAACTAATCCCCAAATATACGGCACTCTGATAACCTATGCACTGCGCGAGGATTCCGAAAAAGTCCTTGTGCATACCCATGAGCTAACAACCCATTAAGCTCTTTCTGCAAATCTATACCCTTAACCTTACGCTTTTATAAAAAGCTAGGAAATAAATCATATGCTGCTTGCCTTTCTTTATCCATGTTAAAGATAACATCATCAGGGAGGGCTGGGCGATGCCAGGCAGTGTGGGGGACCCAAGGAGGCTGTGGGGGCTCCCCGTGCCCATCCCCGCACTCACTGCGCACCGTGACGCGGAGCCGGGTGCTGCTCTTCCGCACGGCCCCACCCTGGGAGTGCACCTCACAGCCATAATTCCCCGAGTGGGAGATCCCCACGGTGGGCACCAGCAGCTGCGGGGACCCCTGCGGGCCCCCCACCACCTGCCTGTCCCGGTAGAACACGTGCAGGAGGGGGGCTTGGGGCCGCAGGGGGCTGGGGGTGCTGAGTCAGCTGAGAGTCAGAGGGGACCCCAGGGTGGGCTCGGGGGGACCCTCCAGCACCGGCACCGAGAAGAGGTCTGGGAAGGAAAGGGGAGGTGAGGACTGTGACTCTGAGTGCACTGGGCTGTGCTTTTGGGGGTGTCAGGAGATTGGAGTTCCAGCCCTGGGGGTGCTCACCCTGCACTGTCACTGTCACTGGTGCTGAGAGCGCCCATGGTGACACTTTGGACTCCACCCAGCCCCTGCAGCTGTAGTCGCCACTGTGGTGCAGCTGCAGGCAGGACAGGGACAGCTCGGCCCCATTGAGGGACCTCCCCACCTCCTTCTCTCCATGGTAGAATCACACCTCAGTGACTGGGTTGTTCTGCCAACGCCGGCAGCGCAGTGTCACCGTGTCCCCCTCCAGCAGCTCCCACGCTGACACCTGCCACTCTAACTGGGCTGTGCGACACGGGGGTCCTGTCACACTGGTGGTCCTGTTTTCATGAGCATCCCCCATTGGGTCATCCCCAGCACACCAGAGATCCCCACTTCCAACACGGGGCTCCCCCCACACTGGGATGCTCTGGGATGCTCACCATGCACTGTCACTGTCACAGGTGCTGACTCCTCCAACAATCAGGACCTCACCCAGCCCCTGCAGCTGTAGCAACCTCTGTGGTGCAGCTGCAGAGGAGACAGGGACAGCTCAGTCCCATTGCGGAGCCCCTCCAGTTTCTTCCCCTTGTGGGAGAAGGACATGGATTTGACATTGAGGTTCCGCCAGCCCCAGCAGCACAGTGTGACCATGTCCCCCTCCCGCAGTGCCTGTACTGACACCTGCAGCACCAGCCACACTGGGGGACAGAGGAGTCCTGTCACACCTGATGGCACCGGAACCCCCCCATAGAGTCACACCCAGTGCACCAGGGGTCCCCATATCCAGCATGACGATCCTCCCAGCCTAGGATGCTCTGGGATGTCCCCAGAGCAGGGGACAGGCTGTGATCACACAGGAGGTGACCCATGGAGGAGAGCCCACCCAGAGCCCTTGGGGTCCCCACGGGTGCCAGCCTGGGGACACCCAAAGCCCCCTCACCATCTGAGATTCTCACAGGGGGGCTGAGCCCAGTGTCAGGTCTGTCACACATGTTGGTGCCACTCACAATGACAGTGAAGTGGTCAGGTCCCTTCTGCCCCCAGGGCTTACTGTCCTTTTACCAGGTGGTGGCACCAGTGGTCCCCGAGCCCTGGCAGGTCAGTGTCACCCGGTCCCACAGCACTGCCGGCCTCCAGGGGGGCTCCACCAGGAGCTGGGTGGTCTGGGCACCTGCAGATGACAGGGGACACCAGCCTGCCAGGGCCAGTGAGGGGCTGGGGACAGTGGGGTGGGGCCATGGCATCCCCCGAGGACTCACCAGCGAGGCCGAGGGTCTGGGCTGGAAGGGAGAAGGGACAGGGCTGGGTGGAGGTGGCACTACAGGGACAGAGGCACACAAGGTACAGGGCATGGGGGCTATCCCCAAATTGTCCTCATGGGGACAGCAGTTCTTGTTGGAAAATGTGTGTGGGTGGTTCCAAAAGATTTTTCACTGCAGGGGGACATGTCTGTGTCACAGCCATCTGTGCACCACATCCCTGTGGCACAGACACCTTGGGAACAGGGACACCAAGGCCACCCTGGGCTGAGGCAGAACATGGGGACACTGTGGATACCCCAGGCACAAGGACACCACGGACACAGCCCATGCTGACCCAGGTCACCCCCACCAGCTCATGATCCCATCCCCATGATCCCATCCCCATGGCCACATCCTCACCGTTCTTGTTCCCTTCTGTCCCTGCATCCCAGGTCCCTTGTCCTTATCCCCAGAGTTACCTGAGCCCAAAGGTGCCAGTCCCCACATTCCTGTCCCCACATCCCCATCCCCAAATTCCTGCGCCCCTATTCCTGTCTCCAAAGCCACCCTACATCCCCAGTCCCACCAAGGTCCACTGTGGGTACCATGGACTGTCACTGCTGGCATTGGGGACCTCAGGGGACCCCACAGCCCCCCTGTGCCCCCTCCCCATCCCCATCCCCAGGGTGTCAGGCCCGTGCCCAGGGCATTCACCCCACAGGAGCAGCGCCACCTTCCCAGCCATCCTGGTGTCCCCAGCCATGTGCACTGGCTGTCACTCGCTGCTGTGGCCACCGCTCCCCTGGCTGGTGGCTCTTTGGATAAAGGGGAAGGAAGCGAGGTCACGTCCGTCCCCATGTGTAGGTGGCCTTTGGCAGGGGCAGGGTGGCCACAAGCAGGGGACAGGCTGTGGGCAGGGTGGGGACATGCTGGGGACAAAGCTGGGTGAGGCAAGATGCAATATGGGGTTCCCAGTAGTGCGGGGCTCAGAGGGTTTGTGGTGACAGGGATGGGTGTCCTGGAGAATGGAGGGTCCCAGGGATGGGGTCTGTGGGAATGAGGGTGCTGCAGAGGTGGAATCAACAGGGATGGGGGTGCCTTGGGAATGGGGTTCCCAGGGCTGGGGGACTCAGGGACGGGAGTCCCAGGGGAACGTGTGCTCCAGGGTCATGGGATGGGGATGCTGGGGGAATGGGGGTTCCCATGGGAATGGGTGTCCTGGGACAATCAAGGTCATGGGGCAAGGAGGATTTCAGAGGATAGAATGAACAGGAGAGGATTCCTTGGCAATGGAGTCCTGGGCCCTGGACATCCTGGGGAATGTCAGTACTGGGATAGGGGTCCCAGGCACGGCGGGACCTAAAGAATGGGACTCCCATGGTATAATTTCATGGGAAATGAGATTGCCAGGGAAGAGCAGTGGCTAGGTGGACCTGTGGTCGCAGCTCCTTCCCTGGATGCCTCAGATTTTTGGGTGAACCATGACCTAACACAGCCCCAACAAGGTGCCAGCAGCCTGGGCGTCACCGCAGAGAGATTCCAAGGGGCTCTGGGTCTGTGGAGCTGCTGCAGAGGTGAGAATTCTGTGGGTGGAAAAAGGCCTGCCTGTGGTTTGCTCAGCCCTTCAAGAAGCACAAACCCCACAGAGAGCCCAAGTAGTGGTTCTGCAAGAGCTTTTCATGGTTTTCAGAGCAGGGCTGGCTGGAAACTGCCCTTGCAGGGGCAGCTGTGAGGGACCCAGTCCAGAAATGCAGCAATTGATCATTTTGTCCCGTACAGCAAGATTCTGAGAGAGCCCCAAAAACTCTGCAAATCCCACAACAATCTGCTCAACAACCTGCCCGGGTCCATCCTTCTGCCTGTGGCAAGGCTGCAGCCCATTGTAACATCCCAGGAAGAATATTTGGGTTCTGGTTTGGCTGCCAGATAAGAGGTAAATGTGTGGAAATATTGAGCAGGGGGTCGGCCCTGCGGCCATGTTGGGGCCGTGGGGAGTGACCCTGTGTGGATTCCAGGTGGCCCCAAAGCTGCTCCATCCCTGCCTTCCTCACCCGTGTGAAAGGCTGAGGGTTTGCAGGAATTGTGGAGTAAAGCCACCAGAGGTGCTGCTGTGGACACGAGACCTGCCTGGGGTCAAGCGCTGCCTTCCTTCCATTCGGGATCATTGGGAGAGGTCACGGGTGCTACACAGGGCGTGTGCCTGGCCCCAGGACACTGCTACGCTGCCAGTGGGCACTGGGATCCAACCTGCTGCCTTGGCAGCTTCTGCCCGCTGCCGCTGGTGGTGCCGGGACCGATTGGTGGCCGTGAGTTTGCAAAAGGAGCAAATTCCCCTCCTCCCTCCCGGCCGAGGCCGCCGTGGCCCCTGAGGGGATGGAGCTGGAGCGGGGCGCCCTCTGCTGGCCGGGAGTGCTCCCTGCAGCGCCCCCTGCTGGCCGCGGTTATAACTGCCACAAAAACCAACAGCGCTGAACAGGACGGAAAGCTCTGGGTTTGTGTTGTTTCTTCTGTCCTGCTTTATTAATTTCTCAGTAAAGAGCTGTTTTTCATTTCCTACACTTTTGCCTGGAAGCCTCATCATTTCTGTAACTAAAAAATGTTTTAGAGATGGGTCTTCTTTCCATTCCAGAAACATTTCCAATTTCCTGGGTAGATATTTCTCATTTAAATGAGTTGCCAACTCTTGGGTTCCAGCCTGGATGGGACAGACAACCCAAGAGGAGACACGGTCAGGGACTTGGCTATGCCTTATGCTCTGCCCTTTAAGCCAGTAGGCCCACCAAGGGTCCGCTCCCCAGCTGGCACTCCTGGTCACCCAGCCACTCAGAAGCTGGCTTTGGCAGTGTCACACTGTCCCCAATGTGCAACGGCTGACAGACTGATGGACAGACGGGGCCCTGTCTCACCAAAAGCACGGCCTGACCCACCCCTGCCACACACAGCTGTTCCAAAATGTCTCCAGACATCAAACTTTTCCTGTCTCTGACACCCTGCCCTGTGCCATGGCCTGATCGAGAGACTGCCCTGAGAATGGGGGAGGCTCTGGAACCTCCACAGGGCCTTTGTGACATCCTCGTGTGGGGAACACGGCAGAAGAGTGGTTTGGTACAGGGGAGAGGAGTATCCATAGCCTCCTGAAGGCTGCTTTGGCCATCAGAGCAAGGAAGGTCCAGGGACCTTCCAGGTTCCTCTGGTGGAGGAAACGTGCTGGGGGAAATGTCTGGGGTTTGTTCCTTTTCGGTGGCTTTCCAAGGTAATCGTTCCTTTTTTCACCATTTGGACTCTGAACCTTGTTGTTTTGCTGTTGATTTTATTCTCTCTCGTTGCTGTTGCAGGAAATTGTTCTTCTTTCAGCCCTTTGGCATCTTTGTGCCCCCACGGGGAGGGATTGGGGCAGTTTTTAGTGGCAGCACAGACACGAGTGGGTGCCCATGGGTGGGGACCCCCAGTGCCCCCAGTTCCCCCCAGTGTCACAGCACATTCCCGTAGATGTCACGGGGTTCCCGCGGTCGCCCCTGGAGTCCCCGCAGCTCCGCGTTGGTCACCTGGGGATCCTGGAGGGTGGTGGCACGGGGGGACACTGCGAGAGACATGGGCTGTGGGATCTGGGTGGGGTGACACTGGTGGGTGACGTGTCCCTCTGTGTGTGTCCCCCCCGTACTCACCCCCTGCCCTCTTGGTGACCACGACGTGGGTGTACAGCACCTCCCCCTCCTCTGGGGGGGCCGGGGAATCCGGGGGGGCCCTGAGGGAATAAAGGGGATGTGGGAAGGGGAATGGGAGGTCTTTGGGGGTTGGCGTTAAAAGGGGAGAGTGTGGTTTGAGCCTCCCACTCACCTTTCCTGGTGCTTCCTGGCAGCTGCAAACGAAAGAGGGAAGGGGTGATTGAGGGGTCCCCAGGGCCTTGAACCCTCTGAGGAATCCTGTACCCCCAGGGCACCCTCAATCCCCCTCAGGACCCCCAAGAATCCCTGAAGCCCCCGAGGATCCATGAACCTTCCCTTTGGCCCCAAACAAATCACCCTCAAGAACCCAAAGCCCAGCAGGGACAGAGACCCCCGAACACCCCCAGAGCCCCTGAAGGAACCCCCAGCATCCCTGCAGGACTCTCCAGCGCCTCCCCAAACCCCACAGGACCCTGAACCAAAGTCACAATTGTGGGTATGTGGGTCGTCACCTATGGTTCCCCAATTCTGTGGGCCTCTACAGCTCCCTGGGACCCCCCATCTACCCATTGTCACCCACCCACACGGTGCCACCAGTTCCAGGTCAGAATGACAGCCATGAGGAGGACCAGGAAGGAAAGGGCCCCACCAACACCTGCAGCCACTGCAAGAAACAGAGGGGGACACATCAGGGTCACCCATCCCCCAGGGGTCCTGTACTCCCTGGTGACCCCACCTGTGTGACCCCACCTGTGACCCAGGGTGAGCCAGGTGTCACCTCCAGGGCCAGCTCTGGGCTGAGTGCCTGGAACACATGGTGCCTATCCTGTCCCAGCTGGTGTGTGGCCACGCACTGGTAGGTGCCCGAATGTCCCACTTCAACGTCACTGAGCTCCAGTAGGAGACCCTGGGCCACCTCCTGCCCGTTGTGCAGCCAGGTGAAGGTGACAGGGGATGAGCCTACCTGCACTGAGCAGTGCAGGGTCACGTTGTCACCTGCATGCACCTGGTGTGAAAGGGGACCAGGGGTGATGGTGGCATTGGCCACGGGCACTGGTGGGACAAAGACAGGGCTGGCACCTGGCAGGGTGGGATGGGAGTGCTCTGGGTGGGCTCAGCCCCAGCCCGAGGGTCCCGCTCACCCAGGACGGTGACATTCATGGGGTCACTCTCGGCCACGCTGTCCCCGTCACTGACCCGGCACCAGTACTGGCCGCTGTCATTGTCCCCAACGCGGCGCAGCTCCAGGCGGGGGCTGGTGCCAGGCAGTGCCCCTGAGCCCTCCCGGTGCCAGGAGAAGGACAGGGCACCTGTTCCCATGGTCACTGAGCAGTTCAGCACCAGGCTGTCCCCGAGTGCCACCTGTCCCCCGGGGGGCTGCGCTGACAGGGACACCCCCGAGGGAGGGACCCCTGCAGGAGAGGGGGACATCAGGGGACGGTGAGGGACCCACGGGTTTCAGGGAGGGGCAGGGGAACTCCAGTGATGGAAAGTGGGGGCAGAGATGGGGGGGGCGGGGTGTTTCTTCAAAAGGAACCCTGAGGGATGCTGGGGGGGGTCAGAGAGGGAACTCCTGGAGAGGGAGGTGGGCAACACCATGGTGGGTAGGGGGACCCAGGGAGGGGATGGTGTGATCTGGGGAATGTGTGGAGAACTCAGAGAAGGGTGATGGGAGCCAGGGAGGTGTGAGGGGACCCAATGTGGGATGGAGGGAAACACGAGCCAGGAATGGGGGGACCTGGGGAGGGACCGGGGCAGCAATGGCAGGACACGGAAACGGTGCCAGGGAAGGATGGGGGTACCCATGTAGGGGCTGGGGGGGTCCCAGGGAGGGACCCAAGAAAGGACAGTGGGAGCCAGGGAGGGATCTGGGAAAGGTCGGGTACCCAAGAGCAGGCATCAGGGAGGGCTGGGCGATGCCAGGCAGTGTGGGGGACCCAAGGAGGCTGTGGGGGCTCCCCGTGCCCATCCCCGCACTCACTGCGCACCGTGACGCTGAGCCAGGCGCTGCTCTTCCGCACGGCCCCACCCTGGGAGTGCACCTCACAGCCATAATTCCCCGAGTGGGAGATCCCCACGGTGGGCACCAGCAGCTGCGGGGACCCCTGCGGGCCCCCCACCACCTGCCCGTCCCGGTAGAACACGTGCAGGAGGGGGGCTCGGGCCTGCAGGGGGCTGGGGGTGCTGAGGCAGCTGAGAGTCAGAGGGGACTCCTCGGTGGGTGTGGGGGGACCCTCCAGCACCGGCACTGAGAAGAGCTCTGGGAAGGAGAGGGGAGGTGAGGACTGTGACTCTGAATCCACTGGGAAGTGGCTTTGGGGTTGTCAAGATATTGGAGTTCCAGCACCGGCACTGAGAAGAGCTCTGGGAAGGAGAGGGGAGGTGAGGACTGTGACTCTGAATCCACTGGGAAGTGGCTTTGGGGTTGTCAAGATATTGGAGTTCCAGCCATGGGGGTGCTCACCCTGCACTGTCACTGGCACTGCTGCTGACCATGACATAGAGGACCCCACCAAGCCTGCACAGCGGTAGCGGCCGCTGTGGTGCAGCTGCAGGGGGGACAGGGACAGCTCGGTTCCCCTGAGGGACCCCCCGAGATCCTTCTCATCCCAGTAAAATCGCACCCTGCTGAGATGGTTTTCCTGCCGGCCCCGGCAGCACAGTGTCACTGTGTCCCCCTCCAGCAGTGCCCGTTCTGGCACCTGCAGCACCAGTGGGTCTGTGGGACAGGAGGGTCACATCTCTCTGATGAGGCCATTCTGAGGTGGCCTCATCTCACTGATGAGGTCCCTGCCCATAGCACCAGGGACATCTGTGAGCTCTGGAGTGCACTGGGCTGCACTGGGATGTCCCTGTGTGCAGGGCACAGGCTCTCGCCACATGAGGGGTGTAAGGCCACCCATGGAGTGGAGCCCACCCTGACCTCTCAGGGGCCACCCTGATCATTAAAGGTCCACCCTCACCATCTAAGACTGTCACGGGGGGGCTGCGCTTGGTGCCGGGTCTGTCACATGTGTAGGTGCCACTCCTGGTGAGAGTGAGGTGTTCAGGTCCCTCCTGCCACCAGCGCTGCCCGTCCTTCTACCAGGTGGTGGCACCGGTGGTCCCCGAGCCCTGGCAGGTCAGGGTCACCCGGTCCCATAGCACCGCTGGCCTCCAGGGGGGCTCCACCAGGAGCTGGGTGGTCTTGGCACCTGTGGGTGACAGGGGACCCCAGCCTGCCAGGGCCAGCGTGGGGCTGGGGACAGTGGGGTGGGGCCATGACATCCCTTGAGGACTCACCAGCGAGGCTGAGGGTCTGGGCTGCAAGGAAGAAGGGACAGGGCTGGGTGAGGGTGGCACTGTAGGGAAGGAGGCACCAGGGTACAGGGTGTGGTGGCTGTCCCCAAAAACTGTCCCAATGGGGACAGCATTTCTTGTGGGAAAGTGTGTCTGGGTGGTCCCCAAAAGATTTGGAGAGGCAGGGGGACATGTCTGTGTCACAGCCACCCGTGCACCAAATCCCTGTGGCACAGACACCTTGGGAACAGGGACACTGAGGCCACCCTGGGCTGAGGCAGAACATGGGGACACTGTGGATACCCCGGGCACGAGGACACCACGGACACAAGCCATGCTGGCCAAGGTCACCCCCACCAGCTCATGATCCCATCCCCATGATCCCATCCCCATGGCCACATCCTCATGGTTCTTGTCGCTTTCTGTCCCTGCATCCCAGTTCCCTTGTCCTTATCCCCAGAGTTACATGAGCCCAAGGTGCCAGTCCTCACATTCCTGTCCCCACATCCCCGTCCCCAAATTCCTGCGCCCCTATTCCTGTCTCCAAAGCCACCCTACATCCCCAGTCCCACCAAGGTCCGCTGTGGTTAACATGGACTAGCACTGCTGGCATTGGGGACCTCAGGGGACCCCACAGCTCCCCTGTGCTCCCTCCCCTCCCCATCCCCAGGGTGTCAGGCTCGTACCCAGGGCACTCACCCCACAGGAGCAGCGCCACCTTCCCGGCCATCCCAGTGTCCCCAGCCATGTGCACTGGCTGTCACTCGCTGCTCTGGCCACCGCTCCCCTGGCTGGCGGCTCTTTGGATGAAGGGGAAGGAAGCGAGGTCACGTCCGTCCCCATGCGTAGGTGGCCCTTGGTGGGGGCAGGGTGGCCACAAGCTGGGCACAGGCTGTGGGCAGGGTGGGGACAGGATGGGGACATGGTGGGGGATGCTGTGGCCAGGAGTGGGGGGCTCAGGGGATGTGGGGAACCAAGGATGGGTGTCCAGGAGAATTGGGGTCCACTGCAATTGGGGTTCCCATGCCTGGGGGGATTCAGGGATGGGGGTGCTGTGGGAACATGGTCCCCAGGGATTTGGGGTCATGGCAAGTGGGTGCCAGGGCTGGGGGTGCAGGGGGAAAAAGAGGACCCTCGGGAATAGGGGTTCTGGGGGAAGAAGCAGCCCATGGGATGGGATCAAGGCACTGGTGGTACTGGGCAATGTCAATCCTGGGATGGGGGTCCCCAGGGAGGAGAGACCAAGGTAATGGGGGTCCCATGGTTGGGTCCCCAGGGGAATGGGAGTGCCAGGGATGGGCAGTGACTGGGTGGCAACAGGGGTCACAGCTCCCTCATGGGGTGCCTCAGATTTTGGGGTGACTCAGAGCCCAGCACAGTCCCCACCCTGGGGCACCCCATGGCTCTCCTGGGAGGTCCTGTGTCTCTGCCCCACTCACCCCTGGGCTTTTTTCCTTTTCCCACATTTCCTGGTTGAACCATCCCAGGGAACAGCTGGGAGAATCCCAGGAAGGGAAAAAAGGGGTTGGGGGGTGCAGGCAGTAGTTTCAGGGCTGTGGGGGATGGGGCTCCCTGTCTGTGACCCCCCAACTCTTTCTCTTTCCTGCAGCGGTTTGTGCTGAGGCAAGGACATGAATTCTGTCCAGGGGGCACATCCAGAGGGGTCCAGCCTTTAGGGAAAAGGGCAGCTCTGCTGTGCTGACACCCGGGTCTTGTCCCAGGCTCTTGTCCCTGGGAGCTGCTCCTCGTTCTGGGGGTGCCACATCCTTGGGGATTCCTTTCCCAGAGGTGGCACATCCTGGGGTCCGCTGTCCTGGCTGGGCCTTGAGCATTCCCGCTGTCCCCAGTGGGTTCCTGTGACCTCTGGGGTGCCCAAACTTAAGGAGGCATCTTTTATGACCTTGCCCTGATGATGGTAAATCCCAGGATCAAGTTGGTTGAATTCCCCAATGCCCAATTGCTATGGACAGTTTTGGGGTCATATTTTGGTCTCAGATTTTGAGATGACTCAGAGCCCAGCACAGACCCCATCCTGGGGCACCCCAGGCTTGTCCTGGGAGGCTCTGGGTCTCTGCCCCACAAATCCCTGGGCTTTTTCCTGTCACTCAAATTTCCTGTCTTAGCAATCTCAGGAAACACTTGATGCCCAATTGACTGTGACAAAATTATACATCCATGGAAAAAAGGCATAAATCTTTTCCTATACCATTATTTTCCCAATAAAAAACAAACTCCTCAAAAATGAAACTGACAAGGTATAAAATGCTCTGGTTTATAGAATCCTTTTAATCATTGCTTTCCCAACAAGAGGAAATCAAAACACAATAAAAACACAAAGAAGTGGATATAAAAACCACAAGAAAACCACAAACAAATCACAGTGAAATGAGACTTTTTGGTTCCCTTTAGCAGCCCCTTGCTGCATCCCACAGCAGCGTTTGCTTGTGGATAACACAGAGGGTGGAATCTCCCTGAGTGTCCAACAGCTCCATGGGATTGTTCCCTGCCTGCTGGGCAGCAACCCAGCTCCTAAGGAAGACTTTTCTTGGCCCATATTAAGGAACTCTCTCCATTTTGCTCGTTCCCACCCTGAAACTTGATTGACTTCCCTTGGAGGAAGGGGAGAAGCTCTGTCCATGCTTGGGACAGTGCACAGGAATCAGTGGAAATGCCCCTGTGTTCCTCAGGGTCTGATTCCCTGGTAAATCCACTCCAGCCTGCCCTGAATTCCTCTGCCTGGGCACTCCCTGCTCCTGCTGTGACACCCCTGTTCCCCAGCCCCTCGTGTGCAGCCCCTGCTCAATATTTTGACACTTTTCCCTCTCTTCAGGTGTGCACATCCAGAAGACAAACATTCTTTCCAGAAGTTCCAAGGGGCTGCAGGTTTTGTTCAAGAAGGAGGGTGCAGGTCAGGTTGTTGAGAAAATCGGTGTGGGATTTGCAGCAGTTCTGGGGCTCTCTCAGTCCTTTGTTGAGAATGACAAAATGATCAATTGCTGCATTTCCGGACTGGTTCCCCCACAGCTGAACCTGCAGGGGCAGTTTCCAGCCAGTCCTGCTCTGAAAACCATCAAAGGCCCTCCCAGAGCCACTGCTTGGGCTTCCTTTGGGTTTGTGCTTCTTGCAGCGCTGAGCAAACCACCGCCAGGCCTTTTTTCCCCACAGAATTCTCACCTCTGCAGCAGCTCTAAAGCTGCCAGAATCAAAGCCATGGGGGCAGGGGGGACCCTCAGGTGCTGGCTGCCACCTGGGGCTGGGCAGAGCAGGGCTGGGCAATGGCCATCCCTGTGCAGTGGGGCTGGGCCATGGCTGGGCCCCACCCTTGCATTGACAGGGGTCCCCAGGATGTGCCACCCCTGGGACAGGCACCCGGCCAGGAATGTGCAGGGACATTTCTGGAACTGCCACACCTGGGACAGGACCCCCCATGCCAGGATGTGTCACCCCCTGGGACAGGATCCCCCCAGGACAGGAGCCTCTGGATGTGCCACCCCAGGACAGAACCCCCCCTTTCCCATCTGACTCTCAGCACAAACGGCCTCTTCCTTCTTGTCCAGGAAAAAGAAAGTGTTGAGGGCGCACAGCCCAACACCTCCATCCCCCACAGCCTCCCCACCATTCCCTGCACCTCCTTCTCCCCATTTCCCCATCCCCTGGGTCCCCCCAACCCATTCACTGCTCAGGTGCTTCCCAGGATTGCTGAGCCAGGAACCGGGGGTGAGGGGACATGGCAAAAAGTAAGGAGAATAAGCAAAAAAGAGAAATAAAGAGAGAAAAATGTCAGGGGCAGGGGAGGACCCAGAGGCTGAGCTACCAAGGACCCCCATGCAATGTCTGACCAGGAAATGAGCACCCCAGGGGTGATTTTGCAGGGCCCTGGGTCACTCCAAAATCTGAGGCATCCAGGCAAGGAGCTGTGACCCCCAGGACCCCCTTAGCCACCGCCCATCCCTGGCACCCCCATTCCCCTGGGACCCCAACCTTGGGACCCAATTTCCTTCTGTCCCCCCTTCCCTGAGACCCCCATCCCTGGACTGCACTTCCCCAGGATCGCCAACCCCAAGGAACCGCATCCCAGTAATTCCAGTCCCTGGGACACCCCTTCCCTTGGGGACATTGATTTCCCAAGGGCCCCCATTCTTACAGGGACCCCCTTGCCCCTGGCACCCCCATGCCATGGCCCCCATCCCATGATCACAAATCCCTGGAGGCCACGTTGTTCTGGGACCCTCATTCCCAAGTCTGAGTCCACCCAACCCTTGGGACCCCCATTTCCCTGGGACCCCATCCCTGGGCAACCCATTCCCCTGGACACCCATCCCTGACTCCCTACACAGCCTTAGACCCCAGATTCTGGCAATACCATGTCCCCACCTTGTCCCACCATCACACCCATGTCCCACAGCGTCCCCACCCTGCCCCCACCAAGGGCCACCTACGCATGGGGACGGACGTGACCTCGCTTCCTTCCCCTTCATCCAAAGAGCTGCCAGCCAGGGGAGCGGTGGCCACAGCAGCGAGTGACAGCCAGTGCACATGGCTGGGGACACCGGGATGGCCGGGAAGGTGGTGCTGCTCCTGTGGGGTGAGTGCCCCGGGCACAGGCCTGACACCCCGGGGATGGGGAGGGAAGGGGGCACAGGGGGGCTGCGGGATCCCCTGAGGTCCCCAAGGCCAGCAGAGTCAGAGCAGGTCATAGAGCCCAGTGTGACCAGAGTTGTTGGATGGCTTTGGGGACAGGAACAGGGGAACTGGGATGTGGGGACAGGAACAGGGGGATAGAGATGTGGGAACAAGGATGTGGCAGAAGGAGCCTTGGGGCTTGGGTAGCTGTGGGGACAGGGACAGGGGAACAGGGATGCAGGGACAGGGACAAGGGCCATGATGCATGGGGATGGGCTGGGAGAACAGGTGCCATTGGAATGGGATGATGGGCACAGGGCCATGGATTATGGCTGTGGGGACAGGTGCTGTAGGGCCGTGGAACTGACGTGTGCAAACATGGGGTGTCCACATTGTCCACATGACCCTCACCCAGCCCTGTCCCTTCTCCCTTCCAGCCCAGACCCTCGGCCTTGCTGGTGAGTCCTCAGGGGATGCCATGGCCCCACCCCGCATTCCCCAGCCCCACACTGGCCCTGGCAGGCTGGTGTCCCCTGTCACCCACAGGTGCCCAGACCACCCAGCTCCTGGTGGAGTCCCCCTGGAGGCCGGCGGTGCTGTGGGACTGAGTGACACTGACCTGCCAGGGCTCGGGGACCGCCGGTGTCACCACCTGGTACAAGGATGGGCAGCACTGCGGGCAGGAGGGACCTGAACACCTCACTGTCACCAAGAGTGGCACCTACACGTGTGACAGACCTGGCATCAGTCTCAGTCCCCCTGTGAGTGTCTCAGACATTGAGAGGGGTTTGGGTGTCCCCAGCCTGGCACCCAGGGGACCCCGAGGGCTCTCAGTGGGCTCCACTCCATGGTTCACCTCCTGGTGTAACCAGAGCCTGTCCCCTGCTATGGGGACATCCCAGAGCACCCTAGTGTTGGGGAAACCATGTGGGAATTGGGGACCCCTGGTGCATTGGGTGTAACCCAGATGGGGTCCTGGTGCCATCGGGTGTAACAGGACCCCTCTGTACCCCAGGCTCGCTGGTGCTGCAGGTGCCAGCACAGGCGCTGCTGGAGGGGGACACGGTGACACTGCGCTGCCAGGGCTGGTGGAACTGCACGGTCACCTCGGTGTCCTTCTACCGCGAGGAGAAGCGTCCGGGCGGGCTCCATGATGGCACCGAGCTGTCCCTGTCCCCTCTGCAGCTGCACCACAGCGGTCGCTACAGCTGCAGGGGCTGGGTGAAATCCTGGTGGTCAGGGAGGTCATGAAATTCAGCACCGGTGACAGTGACAGGGCACGGTGAGCACCCCACAGCTGCCACCCTGACACCCCCACAGCCCCTCCCCAGGGACTCGGGCTCACAAATTCCCCTCCCGTCTCCTTCCCAGAGCCTAGGCGGGCTCCATGATGGCACGGGGAAGGGCATGGGGAGCCCCCAGAGCCTCCTCAGCTCTCCCAGGCCTTCAGGGGGTGCCCAGTCCTTCCAGACACCTGCCCTGTGGCCCCAACCTTTCCCGGATCCTACCCTTGCTCCCCTGCTCCCTTCTCATGTCCCTCTCAGGGTCCCCCACCCCTAGAGGGCTACCCCCATCCCACCCCTACACATTTTCCGTGTCCTGCCATCCCTGCCCCGGGTGCCTCCCCAGGTCCCACCATTCCTGGCTTGTGTCTCCCCACCCCTCTCTGAGTCCCCTCACCCCTCCCAGCATCCCTCCCACCCCTCTCTGAGGTCACCACACATTCCCCAGGTCACATCATTCCCTCCCTGAGTCCCCATACCCACCCTGGTGTCATCCGCCCCCCTCTCCAGGGGTCCCTTGGGGTTCCTTTCCAAGCCCCACCAATCTCTGCGCCCCCTCTCCCTCACTGGGGTCTCCCTGCCCTTCCCCTACCACCCCCCTGGGTCCCTCACTGTCCCTTGCTATCCTCCCCTCCTGCAGGGGTCCTGCCCTCCGGGGTGTCCCTGTCAGTGCAGCCCCCCGGGGGGCAGGTGGCACTCAGGGACAGCCTGGTGCTGAGCTGTATGGTGGCCATGGGGACAGGTCCCCTGTCCTTCTCCTGGCACTGAGAGGGCTCGGGGGCACTGCTGGGCACCAGCTGCTACCTAGAGCTGTGCCACACTGGGGACAATGACAGCGGCCAGTACCGGTGCCGGGTCAGTGACGGGGACAGCGTGGCCGAGAGTGACCCCCTGAATGTCACTGTCCTGGATGAGCGGGACCCTCTGGCTGGGGATGAGCCGACCCATGGCACTCCCATCCCACTTCACCAGGTGTCAGCCCTGTCTTTGTCGCCACACTGCCCGTGGCCAATGCCACCATCACCCCCGGTACCCTGGCACACCAGGTGCACGCAGGTGACCCCGTGACCCTGCACTGCTCAGTGCAGGTGGGCTCAGCCCCTGTCACCTTCACCTGGCTGCACAACAGGCTGGAGGTGCCCCAGGGTGCCCTCCTGGAGCTTGGAGACATCAATGTGGGACATTCAGGCACCTACCAGTGCGTGGCCACCATCCAGCTGGGACAGGACAGGCACCGCGTGTTCCGGGCACTCAGCCCTGAGCTGGTCCTGGAGTTGATACCACGGGGACACTGCAACAAAGGTGGGGTCACACAGGGCCACCAGGGAGTGCAGGACCCCTGGGGTGATGGGTGACCCTGATGTGTCCCCCTCTGTTTCTTGCAGTGGCCACAGGGGTCAGTGGGGCCCTTTCTTTCCTGCTCCTGCTCGTGGGTGTCATTGTGGCCTGGCACCGGTGGCACCATGTGGGTGGGTGACAATGGGGGCACAGGCGTCCCAGGGAGCTTTAGAGGCACCCAGTGTTGGACAATGATTGGGCAGCACCCACAGCCGCAAAACTGCGGCATTGTCTGTACTTTAGGGTTTGGGGAGGGGCTGAAGGGTCCTGCAGGGATGCTGCGGGTTCTCTCAGGGGCCCTTGGGGCAGTTAGGAGGTCTCTGTCCCTGCTGGGCTTTGGGTTCCTGAGGCTGAGTTGGCTGGGGACACTGGGGATGTTCCTGAATTCTGGGAGGCTTCAGGGATGCTTGCGGGTTCTGTTGTAAATTGAGGGTCCCGTGGGGGTCAGGAATCCAGGGAGGGTTCAGGGCCCTGTGATCCCACAGTCACATCTTCCCTCTTTCCTCTGCAGCTGCCAGGAAACACGAGGAAAGGTTGGTGAAGGGCTCCCAACATGAGTCCCCTTTTACCCCTGCCCCACAGCTCTCCATTCCCTCCCCCACATCCCCTTTATTCCCTCAGGGCCCCCCCGGATCCGCCGGCCCCCCCAGAGCAGGGGGAGGTGCTGTACACCCACGTCGTGGTCACCAAGAGGGCAGGGGGTGAGTACAGGGGGGACACACGCAGAGGGACACGTCACCCACCAGGGTCACCCCACCCAGATCCCACAGCCCGTGTCTCTCGCAGCGTCCCCCCGTGCCACCAGCCTCCAGGATCCCCAGGTGACCAACGCGGAGCTGTGGGGACCCCAGGGGTGACCGCGGGAACCCGGTGACATCTACGGGAATGTGCTGTGACACTGGGGGGAACTGGGGGCACTGGGGGTCCCCACCCATGGGCACCCACTCGTGTCTGTGCTGCCCCTAAAAACTGCCTCTCCTGCACCCCATTGAGGCACAAAGATGCCAAAGGGCTGAGAGAAGAACAATTTCATGAAACAGCAATGAGAGAGAGTAAAACCAACAGCAACAGCAACAAGGTTCAGTGTCCAAGTGGTCACACAAGGAACAATTTCCAGGGAAAGCCCCCAATAAGGAAGAAACCCCAGACATTTCCCCCAGCAGGTTTCCTCCACCACAGGAATCTTGCAGGGCCCTGGATCTTCCTTGCTCTGATGGCGAAAGTGGTGTTCAGGAGGCTCTGGATTCTCTTCTCCCTTGTCCCAAACCCTCCTCTGCCGTGTTCCCCACACGAGGATGTCACAAAGGCCCCGTGGGGGTTCCGGAGCCTCCCCCTTTTCCAGGGCAGTTGGGATGAGGCCATGGCACAGGGTGGGGTGTCAGAGACAGGAAAAGTTTGATGTCTGGAGACATTTTGGAACAACTGTGTGTAGCAGGGGTGGGTCATGCCTTGCTTTTGGTGAGACAGGGCCCCGTCTGTCCATCAGTTTGTCAGACGTGGCACATTGGGGACAGTGTGATGCTCTGCCAAAGCCAGCTCTTGAGTGGCTGGGTGACCAGGAGTGCCAGCTGGGGACATAGCCCTTGGTGGCCCAAGTGTCTTAAAAGGCAGAGCATGAGGTGACCAAGTCCTTGATCCTGTCTCCTTTTGGGGTGTCTGTCCCCAACCAAAGAGTTAGCATCTCGTTTAAATGAGAAATATCTGCCAAGGAAAGTGGGAACCTTCCTGGAATGGAAAGAAGACACGTGTGTAATATTTTCTTTAATTTCAAAACTGATGGGGCTTCCAGGCAAAAGTGTTGGAAAAGGAATAGCAGCTCTTTACTGGGAAATTTATAAAGCAGAACAGAACAAACAACTCAAACCCAGAACTTTCCCTCCCGCTCAGCGCTGTTGGTTTTTGTGGCAGTTATAACCGCGGCCAGCAGGGGCCGCTGCAGGGAGCACTCCCGGCCAGCAGGGGGCGCCCCGCTCCAGCTCCATCCCCTCAGGGGCCATGGCGGCCTCGGGCGGGAGGGAGGAGGGCAAATCGCTCCTTTTGCAAACTCACGGCCACCAATCGGTCCCGGCACCACCACCGGCAGCGGGCAGGAGCCGCCAAGGCAGCAGGTTGGATTCCAGTGCCCACTGGCAGCGTAGCAGTGTCCCGGGGCCAGGCACACGCCCTGCACAACACCCGTGGCTGCTCTCCATGATCCCGAATGGGAGGAAGGCGGCATCCGACCCCAGGCAGGTGTCGTGTCCACAGCAGCACCTCTGGTGGTTTTACACCACAATTCCTGCAAACCCTCAGCCTTTCACTCAGATGAGGAGGGCAGGAATGGAGCAGCTTTGGGGACACCTGGAATCCAGACAGGGTCACTCCCCACAGCCCCACCATGGCTGTGGGTTAGAGCCCCTACTCAGTATTCCCACACATTTCCCTGTTGTCTAGGAGCTGAATCAGAACCCATTTATTCTTCCCAGGCCTTTCCAAAGCGCTGCAGGTTTGAGACAGGAAGGACGTGGGTCCAGGTCAGGTTTTTGAGCAGATTGTTGTCTTTGCAGTAGTTCTGGGGCTCTCTCAGATCCTTGCTGCAAGGGACCTAATGATCAATTGCTGCATTTCCAGACTGCTTGCCTCTTAGCTGCCCCTGCACGCGGCAGTTTCCAGCCAGCCCTGCTCTGAAAACCATCAAAGGCCCTCACAGAGCCACTGCTTGGGCTCCCTTTGGGTTCTGTGCTTCTTGCAAAGCTGAGCAAACCACAGGCAGGGCCTTTTTCCACCCACGGAATTCTCACCTCTGCAGCAGCTCTAAAGCTGCCAGAATCAAAGCCAAGGGGGCAGGGGGGACCCTCAGGTGCTGGCTGCCACCTGGGGCTGGGCAGAGCAGGGCTGGGCAATGGCCATCCCTGTGCAGTGGGGCTGGGCCATGGCTGGGCCCCACCCTTGCATTGACAGGGGTCCCCAGGATGTGCCACCCCTGGGACAGGCACCCGGCCAGGAATGTGCAGGGACATTTCCGGAACTGCCATACCCAGGACAGGACCCCCCATGCCAGGATGTGTCACCCCCTGGGACAGGATCCTCTCATGAGAGGACCCCCCCTGGATTTGCTGCTCAGGACAGAACCCTCCACCCCCATTATACTCAGCACAAACGGCCTCTTCCTTCTTCTGCAGGAGAGAGAAAGTGTTGGGGGGCACAGCTCAACACTCCCATCCCCCAGAGCCTCCCCACCCTTCCCTGCACCCCCCACTTCCCCGTTTCCCCCCTCCTCTGAGTCATCCCAACTCATTCCCTGCTCAGGTGCTCTCCAGGATTGCTGAGCTGGGAACGGGGCATGATGGGACCTGGCAGAAAAGTGAGGAAAATAAGAAAAAAGATAAATATAGACTCAAAAAAGTCAAGGGCACAGAAGCAGAGCTACCCAGGACCCCTATGCCCAGGAAACCAGCACCCCAGGGGAGCAGCACTAGGCCCTGATTCACCCCAAAGTCTGAGGCACCCAGGGAAGGAGCTGTATCCCACCAGCCCACCCAAGCAACTGTCCATCCCTGGCACCCCCTTCCCCTGGCACCCCAACCATATGATCCCCACTCCTTCCATCCCAACTTCCCTGGGCCACCATCCCAGGGCTGGCAGTCCCCAGGATCTTAATTCCCAAGGAACCCCAGCTTGGTAATTCTGGCCTCTGGGATCCCCCTTCCACTGGGGGCCTTGGTTCCACCAGGAATCTCATTCCCATGGCATGCCAATCCCTCGGCCCCATCCCATGATCACAAATCCCTGGAGGCCACGTTGTCCTGGGACCCTCACCCCAAGCCTGAGTCCACCAAATCCTTGGGTCCCCCATTCCCCTGAGACGCCATCCCTGGGCCTCCCATTCCCCTGAACACCCATCCCTGGCCCCCTATACCGCCTCAGCCTCAAAATTCTGGCAACACCATGTCCCCACCATGTCCCACCATCACAAACACGTGCCACCATCACCCCCATGTCCCATCAGGTCCCCACCCTGCCCCCATCCTGTCCCCACCCTCCTCCCACCAAGGCCCAACTACACGTGGGGACAGATGTGACCTCGCTCCTTTCCCTTCATCTGAAGGGCCACCAGCCAGGGGAGCGATGGCCACAGCAGCGAGTGATAGCCAGTGCACATGGCTGGGGTGTCACGATCCATCCTTACGAAGGAGTTTCGAGATGGTTCGTGGATTGATCTCAGAGTGGAAAAAAAAAACTGACAGGGCACAGGGGATTTGCAGTAATAATCAAAAGAAATGCACCTTTATTGAATGACCATAGCAAAATGCGATAGAGAGATTAAGGGAGAGAAAAAGAGAAAGAGAGAGAACAAAGAGAGAGAAAGAGGGGAAATATAGCTACCAAACGTAGAGACGAAGACCTTTGGTGCAGTCCAGCTGAGGATCTGCCTGTTACATCGGGGAGATCTCAGAGGTGCAGTTCATCTGGACTCCAATTCTACTCTCTTTCAATGGGGGAAGGGGGAATGGTATTTGCAAAGGGTACACACAGTCCCTGTTCTCAGAAGGAGGCGAGAGCCATTGTGTTCATGGTCCAATGCTCACACCTGCAACATCCATCTTGCTTTGGTCAGCTTGCCTCCCCCTGCACATCTCCGCCGGGTTGGGGGTTTCAGTCCCAGGCCTTGGAAGGAGGAGAGGGGGCCTTCTCACAAAGGGGTTTCATGTCTCGGTCTTTGATGGAAAGGCTTCTTACATCTCAGTCTGTCTGTCACAGTGGTTGCAAATGAGTGAGAAGGGTCTTCTGCAGGGGACCACCCAGAACTCAGGAAAAGTCCAGCCAGGCCGAGAGGTGGGACAGCTTCCAAGGCTATTGTTGCAAAAAGTGCACGGTGCCCCCTTCTTCTTCTCATTGGGCTTGGTGTAGCATACAGCAAACAACACATGTGAAAACAAAAACTTAGCAATGCTCTCAGGTCTCAGGGCCTTGTTGGCATGTGACTTTCTCCTTCAGAGCCAGAGATTTTAGACAGGGGTAGTCTTCTCTTCAGTAGTTCCCCAATGATGACCGTGAGGCAGATGAGGGAAAATTCGGACTGACTCTCACAGGACTCCCAAAACTCCTCACCATTTAAGACTGTCCCAGGGGGGCTGAGCCCAGTTCTGGGTCTGTCACACATGTCGGTGTCACTCTCAGTGACCTTAAAGGGGTCGCATACCTCCTGCCTCTAGTGCCACCCATCCTTGTACCAGGTGGTGGCACCGGCGGTCCCCGAGCCCTGGCAGGTCAGGATAACCCAGTCCCACGGCACCGCCGGCCTCCAGGGGGGCTCCACCAGGAGCTGGGTGGTCTGGGCACCTGTGGGTGACAGGGGACACCAGCCTGCCAGGGCCAGTGAGGGGCTGGGGACAGCGGGGTGGGGCCATGGCATCCCCCAAGGACTCACCAGCGAGGCCGAGGGTCTGGGCTGGAAGGGAGAAGGGACAGGGCTGGGTGGGGGTGGCACCATGGGGACAGAGGCACGATGGCACTGGGGGTGGGGGCTGTCCCCAGAAGGTCTCAGTGGGGGTACTGGTGTGGTACAGAGGTCTCGAGGACAGGGACACAGCAGCCAACCCCTGCTTAGGCATGGGGACCCTGTGCTGGCACAGGTCACCCCTGCCAGCCCCACAGACACATCCCCATGGCCCTGTGCCCATGATCCCATTTTGGTGGCACCTGTCCCCATGGCCCAAACACATGGTGCTTGTCCCCTTGTCCCTGTCCCTGCATGTCTGTGT
Organism: Agelaius phoeniceus; assembly: GCF_051311805.1. Taxonomy (NCBI): domain Eukaryota; kingdom Metazoa; phylum Chordata; class Aves; order Passeriformes; family Icteridae; genus Agelaius; species Agelaius phoeniceus. The sequence goes on from NC_135295.1 coordinate 5,723,570, forward strand.
CCCTGTCCCCACAGCTGCCCCAGCCCCAAGGTTCCTTCTGCCACATCATTGTCACAACATCTCCAATTCCATGCTCCTGTGCACTCATCCCAGTTCCCCTGTTCCTGTCCCCCTTTTCCTGTCCCCACGGCCATCCCACAGCTCTGGTCACACTGGGCTCCATGCCCTGGTGGCCCTGGGGTTCTCAAGGAACTGCGCAGCCCCCCTGTGCCCCCTACCCACTCATCTCTCCCTCACCAGAGCCCATCCCCAGGGCGTCAGACACCTGCCCAGGGGCACTCACCCCACAGGAGCAGCGCCACCTTCCCGGCCATCCCGGTGTCCCCAGCCATGTGCACTGGCTGTCACTCGCTGCCAGGGGTGGCTGTCCCCTGGGTGGTGGCTCTTTGGCCAGAGGGGAAGGAAGCGAGGTCAGGTCTCATCCCCATGTGTAGGTGGCAACTGGTGGGTGCAGGGTGGCCACAAGCTGGGGACAGGCTGTGGGCAGGGTGGGGACAGGATGGGGACAAGGCTGGGTGGGACAAGGTGGGACATGGGGCTCCCAGGAGTGGGGCGCTCAGGGGGTTTGGGAATGGGGAATGGGTGTCCTGGGGAATGGGAGGTCCCAGGGATGGGGTCCCTGGGAATGGGGGTGCTGAGGAGGGAGAGTCACTGGCAATGGGGGTGCCATGGGAATGGGGTTGCCCAGGGCTGGGGGGACTCAGGGATGGGAGTCCCAGGGGAACATGGGCTCCAGGGATTGGGGGTCATGGGATGGGGATGCTGGGGGAAAGGGGGGTCCCATGGGAATGGGGGTCCTGGTAGAATCAAGGTCCTGGAGGAAGGAGGATTGCAGGAGATGAAATGAACAGGAGAGGGTTCCTTGGGAATGGGGTCCTGGGCCATGGAGACCTTGGGGAATGTCAGTATTAGGATGGGGGTCCCAGGGAGGGGGGGGACACAAGGAAAGGGGGGTCCCATGGTTGGTTCCCATGGGAATGGAGGTCCCAGGGATGGGCAATTGCTGGGTGGGCCTGTGGGTCAAAGCGCCTTCCCTGGGTGCCTCAGATTTTGGGGTGACCCAAGCCCAGCACAGGCCCCACAAGGTGCCGGAGGCCTGGGCGTCGCCTCAGAGAGATTCTGAGGGGCTCTGAGTCTATGGAGGTGCCGCAGAGGTGAGAATTCTGTGGGGGAAAAAGGCCTGCCTGTGCTTTGCTCAGCCCTGAAAGAAGCACAAAACCCAATGGGAGCCCAAGCAGTGGCTCTGCCAGGGCCTTTGGTGGTTTTCAGAGCAGGGCTGGCTGGAAATCACCCCTGCAAGGGCAGCTCTGGAGGAAGCTGTCCGGAAATGCAGCAATTGATCACTTTGTCCCTAGCAGCAAGGGTCTGAGATAGCTCCCTAACTTCTGCAAACACAATAATGTTTTGCACAACAACCTGACTGGGTCCCTCCTCCTTCCTGTCTCAAACCTGAAGCCCTTTGGAATGTCCTGGGAAGAATATTTGGGTTCTTGCTTGGCTGCCAGACAAGAGGGAAAAGTGAGGGAATACAGAGCAGTGGCTCTGCCTGCGGCCGTGGTGGGGCTGTGGGGAGTGACCCTGTCTGGATTCCAGGTGTTCCCAAAGCTGCTGCATCCCTGCCCTCCTCACCTGCACAGGGCACAGGGAATAGACAGGGCTCTGCCCCGCCCCTGCCCCGCCCCTTCCAGGGTCCCCCTCCACTTCCCGGAGCTGTGGGGGCCTTACCCTGGCAACGCTCGGTCCCGACACATCGCGACAGTGGCTTCGGACACGCTGCCACAGTCGGTTCGGACACCCCGGGACCGTCCCGGCACTCGCAGCGCGATGGCAGCTGGGCCCCTTCCCGGTGCTCCGGGACCATCATTGCGGTCCCTCCTTTCCGCAGACCCCACCGCAGGGTCTCTGCTCCCCCCTGTCCCGGGGTCTCCCCTCCGCCGTTTCGCTCCCTCCACGCTCGGGGCTCCCCAGGGGGGTCCCGGTCCCTCCATCCCGGCCCCTCCCACCCGCTGCCCCCCGGCCACTCCGGCCGCGCCCCCCGACAGCCCCAGGGCCGGCACCGGCAGAGGCTGCCGAGCTCCTGCAGGATGAGACGTTCCTGGGGCAGCCCCGGCTGAGCGGGGCCCGGCTCCCTCACGCCGTCCTTGTCCGCAGCACTCGGGCTCCAGCAGCCCCGGGCTGCTCCTTCGGGATGTGCCGACCGCTCCTGGAGCGCTGCCCTTTGTCGGCAACGAGCCCGAGAGTGCCCAAATCATCCCCAAGGCCTGGGCTGGGACCTCCTGTGAGGCTGTGCCCGAGCCCTGAGGGGTTTGGGGGCCCCATGGGTGTCACTGCTCCCTCCCAAAATCTGGGGGGAGCAGGAATGGCAAGCGGTGCCCTGTGGCCCTCGTCTGAGCACCCTGCAGAATTCCCGGCACTCCTGCTCCTCACCATAGCCAGGTGCTGTTCCAGTGGCCCACTTGCTCCAGCTGCTGCTGCCTCAGCCGCAGGATCCCAAAATCCCCAGGAGAGGCACCAGAACCCTGTGTTTGTGCACAGGGATGTTTTAGGAGCATGGCTGAACTTTAGGAACTCCAGAACTAATTATAACACCTCCTTAAGTGTCTGCCGGTCCCTGAGCAGAACAGGGGCATTAGCCCAACTAGATCCAATTTCTCCACATTTTTCCCTCCCAAGGCACTGCTCCCGGCCAGGGCTGTCCCTGTGCTCCAGTGGCAGCTGCAGAGCCCTTGGAATTGTGGCTCTGCTCTCCATCTGCTCTTCCTTTCCCTGCAGATGCTGTGTTGGGACCAGCAGTGGCCCAGGAAGAGGAGGGAGTCCAAATGTGCTCTGGAGCCCCCAGAGGAGCCCAGGCGGAGCCAGGACTGAACATCAGATTTCCTCAACATTCCAGAGCAATTCAACATTTGCAGATTGGCTGTGACAGGGCTGAAAGAGGAAAAGGGAGAGAAAGGCTGAGGATTTCCAGGAATTGTGGCACAAAGCCACCAGAGGTGCTGCTGTGGACCCAAAACCTGTCAAGGGTCAGGTGCTGCTTTCCTTCCATTCGGGATCATAGAGCGGTTGCAGGTGTTGTGCAGGCCGTGTGCCTGGCCCTGGGACACTGCTACTCTGCCAGTGGGCACTGGGATCCAACCTGCTGCCTTGGCGGCTTCTGCCCGCTGCCGGTGGTGGTGCCGGGACCAATTGGTGGCCGTGAGTTTGCAAAAGGAGCGATTTCCCCTCCTCCCTCCCGGCCGAGGCCGCCATGGCCCCTGAGGGGATGGAGCTGGAGCGGGGCGCCCCCTGCTGGCCGGGAGCGCTCCCTGCAGCGCCCCCTGTTGGCCGCGGTTATAACTGCCACAAAAACCAACAGCCCTGAGCGGGAGGGAAAGTTCTGGGTTTGTGTTGTTTGTTCTGTTTTGGTTTATAAATTTCCTGGTAAAGAGCTGCTATTCCTTTTCCTACCTTTTGGTCTGAAAGCCAAATCATTTTGAAATAAAAAAAGAGTTTTAGATGTGGGTCTTCTTTCCATTCCAGGAATGTTCCCACTTTCCTTGGCAGATATTTCTCATTTAAATGAGTTGCCGAATCCTGAGTTCCAGCCTGGATGGGGCAGACACTCTCAAGAGGAGACACAGTCAGGGACTTGGTCACCTCATGCTCTGCCTTTTAAGCCAGTTGGGCCACCAAGGACCCTCTCCCAAGCCGGCACTCCTGGTCACCCAGCCACTCAGGACCTGGCTTTGGCAGAGCGTCAAACAGTCCCAGTGTGCCATGGCTGACAGACTGAGGGACAGACGGGGCCCTGTCTCACCAAAAGCAAGGCCTGACCCACCCCTGCCACATGGAGGTGTTCCAAAATGTCTCCAGACATCAAACTTTTCCTGTCTCTGACACCCCGCCCTGTGCCATGGCCTGATCCCGACTGCCCTGGAAAAGGGGAAGGCTCCAGAACACACACAAGGCCTTTGTGACATCCTGGTATAGGGAACAGGGCAGAGGAGGGCTTTGGGACAGGAAACAAGAGAATCCAGAGCCTCCTGAAGGCCGCATGGGCCACCAGAGCAAGGAAGGTCCAGGGCCCTGCCAGTTTTACTCTGGTGGAGAAACGTGCTGAGGGAAACATCTGGGGTTTGTTCCTCGTTGTGGTTTTCCCTGGAAATCGGTCCTTGCGTGACCATTTGGACTCTCAACCTTGTTGCGATGGCTGTTGGTTTCATTCTCTCTCGTTGCTGTTGCAGGAAATTCTTCTTCTCTCAGCCCTTTGGGATCTTTGTGCCCCCACGGGGAGGGATTGGGGCAGTTTTTAGTGGCAGCACAGACACGAGTGGGTGCCCATGGGTGGGGACCCCCAGTGCCCCCAGTTCCCCCCAGTGTCACAGCACATTCCCGTAGATGTCACCGGGTTCCCGCGGTCGCCCCTGGGGTCCCCGCAGCTCCGCGTTGGTCACCTGGGGATCCTGGAGGGTGGTGGCACGGGGGGACGCTGTGAGAGACACGGGCTGTGGGATCTGGGTGGGGTGACACTGGTGGGTGACGTGTCCCTCTGCATGTGTCCCCCCCGTACTCACCCCCTGCCCTCTTGGTGACCACGACGTGGGTGTACAGCACCTCCCCCTCCTCTGGGTGGGCTGGGGGGGGCCCTGAGGGAATAAAGGGGATGTGGGGGAGGGAATGGGAGGTCTTGGGGGTGGGGAAAAAGGAGAGCGGTTGGTTTGAGCCTCCCACTCACCTTTCCTGCTGCTTCCTGCCAGCTTCAAAGGAAGGAGGGGATGGGTGACGGTGGGGTCCCAGGGCCCTGAATATTATCAGGATTCCTAAACTCCCAAGGTACCCCCAAGAATCCCCGAAGCCCCCCAGAAATCATTAAACTCTCCCAACCCCCTGACCAAGTCAGCCTCAAGAACCCAAAGCCTGCCAGGGATAGAAAAACCCATCACCCCCAGGGCCCCTGAAAGAAACCCCAACATCCCTGCAGGACCTTCCAGCACCTCACCATACTCCACAGGTCCCCCAGACAAGGTCACAATTTTGGGGCTGGGGTGCTTCCCTATTGTTCCCCAACTCTGGGGGCCTCAGGAGCTCCCTGGGACCCCCATCCACCCACTGTCACCCACCCACACGGTGCCACACAATGACACCCACAAGCAGAGCAGGAACAAAAGGGCCCCACCGACCCCTGCGGCCACTGCAAGAAACAGAGGGGGACACATCAGGGTCACCCATCACCCCAGGGGTCCTGCACCCTACAGTGACCCCGTGTAAACCCACCTATGTCCCTGTGTGTCTCTTTGTCCCGCGGTTTCACCTCCAGGGCCAGCTCAGGGCTGAGTGCCTGGAACACGCAGTGCCTGTCCTGTCCCAGCTGGTTGGTGGCCATGCACTGGTAGGTGCCCCAATGTCCGACATTGATGTCCCTGAGCTCCAGGAGGGGACCCTGGGCCACCTCCTGCCCATTGTGCAGCCAGGTGAAGGTGACAGGGGCTGAGCCCACCTGCACTGGGCAGTGCAGGGTCACGTTGTCACCTGCATGCACCTGACGTGACAAGGGAATGGGAGTGATGGTGGCATTGGCCACGGGCACTGTGGGGACAGAGACAGGGCTTAGGCCACAGGGAGGGGCTGGCAGCCGGTGTGGGGGGATAGGGACAGGGGCGATGGGTGTGGTGGGGGATTTTGGCTATGGGGTCTCACCACAGAGGGGCGAGGGGACAAGGGGAGTGATGGTAGGATCCAAGAAAGGGGTCAGGGGGACATGGAGGTACCCAACTAGAAGACACAAGCAGGCTGTGGGGGCTCCCCATGCCCATCCCCACACTCACCGTGACCTGGAGCCGGGTGCTACTATTCAACACGGCCCCTCCTCAGAGTGCACCTGGCAGCTGTAATTCCCCGAGTGGGAGACCCCCACGGCGGGCACCAGCAGCTGTGGGAACCCCTGCACATCCCCCACCACCTGCCTGTCCTGGTAGAACACGTGCAGGAGGGGGGCTCGGGGCTGCAGGGGGCTACGGGTGCTGAGGCAGCTGAGAGTCATGGGGGACCCCAGGGTGGGCTTGGGGGGACCCTCCAGCACAGGCAGCAGAGGGGAGGGGGATTTGTGAGCCTGAGTCCCTGGGGAGGGGTTGTGGAGTTGTCAGGGTGGCAGCAGTGGGGTGCTCACCGTGCACTATCACTGTCACTGGCGCTGACTCCTTCCACCCCCAGGGTTTCACCCAGGCTTTGCAGCAATAGCTGCCACTGTGGTTCAGCTGCAGAGGGGACAGGGACGGCTTGGTCCAATTGGGGACCACCTGCAGCTCTTTCTCCTCATGGTAGAAGGACACTGAGGTGACCGTTCTCTTCCGCCAGCCCCAGCAGCGCAGTGTCACCGTGTCCCCCTCCTGCAGTGCCCATGCTGGCACCTGCAGCACCAGCCACTCTGGGGGACAGAGGGGTCCTGTCAATTCTCAGGCATCTGGAGGGTCCCCATGTCACAAGGATGCCCCCACACAAGCTGGGGACAGGCTGTGGGCAGGGTGGGGACAGGATGGGGACAAGGCTTGGTGGGACACAGTGGGACATGGGGCTCCCAAGAGTGGGGGGGGCTCAGGGGGTTTGGGGATGTGGGGATGGGTGTCCAGGGGAATGGGGGGGGTCTCAGGGATGGGGTCCCTGGGAATGGGGGTGCTGAGGAGGGGGAGTCACTGGGAATGGGGGTGCCCAGGGCTGAGGGGACTCAGGGATGGGAGTGCAAGAGGAATGTGGGCTCCAGGGATTTGGGGTCATGGGATGGGGATGCTGGGGGAATGGGGGATCCCGTGGGAATGGGGGTTCCAGAGAGAATCAAGATGCCAGGGGAAGGAGGATTTCAGGGGATGGCATGAACAGGAGAGGGTTCCTTGGGAACGGGGGTCCTGGGCCATGGAGATCCTGGGGAATGTGAGTACTGGGATACGGCTTCCAGAGAGGGGGAGACATAAGAAATGGGGTACCCATGATTTGATTTCCAGGGGAGTGGAGGTGCCAGGGATGGGCAATTGCTGGATGGGCCCATAGGTCTCAGCTCCTTCCCTGGGATCCTCAGATTTTGGGTCACCCAGAGCCCAGCACAGCCCCCACAAGGTGCCGGCGGCCTGGGGGTCACCCAAAACAGATTCCGAGAGGCTCTGGGTCTGTGGAGCTGCTGCAGAGGTGAGAATTCTGTTGGTAGAAAAAGGCCTGGCTGTGGTTTGCTCAGCCCTGCAAGAAGCACAAAGCCCAAAGGGAGCCCAAGCAGTGGCTCTGCGAGGGCCTTTGATGGTTATCAGAGCAGGGCTGGCTGGAAAGTGCCCCTGCAGGGGCGGGCACCTGTGAGGGAACCAGTCCTGAAATGCAGCAATTGTTCATTTGTTGCTCTTTGTAAGGGACAGAGGGAACCACAAAACTACTGCACGACCCACAACATTCTGCTCAACAACCTGACCGGGACCATCCTTCTTGAACAAAACCTGCAGCATTCATGAATCTCCTGGAAAGAATGGGTTTGGGTTGGGAATGTGTCCACCAGATAAGAGGGAAAGCTGTGGGAATACCGAGCAGGGGCTCTGCCTGCGGCCATGGTGGGGCAGTGGGGAGTGACCCTGTGTGGATTCCAGGTGTCCCCAAAGCTGCTCCATCCCTGCCCTCCTCACCTGAGTGAAAGGCTGAGGGTTTGCAGGAATTGTGGTGTAAAGCCACCAGAGGTGCTGCTGTGGACACAACACCTGCCTGGGATCAGGCGCTGCCTTCCTTCCATTCGGGATCATGGAGAGCGGTCACGGGTGTTGTGCAGGGCGTGTGCCTGGCCCCGGGACACTGCTACTCTGCCAGTGGGCACTGGGATCCAACCTGCTGCCTTGGCGGCTTCTGCCCGCTGCCGGTGGTGGTGCCAGGACCGATTGGTGGCTGTGAGTTTGCAAAAGGAGCGATTTGCCCTCCTCCGTTCCGCCTGAGGGCGCCACGGCCCATGAGGGGATGGAGCTGGAGCGGGGCGCCCCCTGCTGGCCGGGAGTGCTCCCTGCAGCGGCCCCTGCTGGCCGCGGTTATAACTGCCACAAAAACCAACAGCGCTGAGCGGGAGGGAAAGTTCTGGGTTTCTGTTGTTGCTTCTCTTCTGGTTTATAAATTTCCTAGAAAACAGCTATTATTCCTTTTCCTACACTTTTGCCTGGAAGCCCCATCATTTTTGAAATTAAAAAGATTTTTAGACATGTGTCTTCTTTCCATTCCAGGAACATTCTCACTTTCCTTGGTAGATATTTCTCATTTAAATGAGTTGCCAGCTGCTGGCTTCCAGCGTGGATGGGACAGACACGGTCAGGGACTTGGCCACCTCATGCTTTGTCCTTTGAGCCAGTTGGGCCACCAAGGGCCCTCGCCCAAGTTGGCACTCCTGGTCACCCGGCCACTCAGGAGCTGGCTTTGGCAGAGCATCACACTGTCCCCAGTGTGCCACGGCTGACAGACTGATGGACAGGCGGGGCCCTGTCTCACCAAAAGCAAGGCCTGACCCACCCCTGCTACACACAGGTGTTCCAAAATATCTCCAGACATCAAACTTTTCCTGTCTCTGACACCCCACCCTGTGCCATGGCCTGATCCCAACTGCCCTGGGAAAGGAGGCGGCTCCAGAATCCCCACAGGGCCTTTCTGACATCCTCGTGTGGGGAACAGGGCAGAGGAGGTGTTTGGGATAGGGGAGAAGAGAATCCAGAGCCTCCTGAAGACCACTTTGACCATCAGAGCAAGGAAGGTCCAGAGCCCTGCCAGGTTCCTCTGGTGGAGGAAACCTCCTGGGGGAAATGTCTGGGCTTTGTTCCTTATTGGTGGCTTTCCCTGGAAATTGTTCCTTGTGTGGCAATTTGGACACTTAACCTTGTTGCTGTTTCTGTTGGTTTTATTCTCTCTCATTGCTGTTTCAGCAAATTGTTCTTCTTTCAGTCTTTTGGGATCTTTGTGCCCTCACGGGGAGGGATTGGGGCAGTTTTTAGTGGCAGCACAGACACGAGTGGGTGCCCATGGGTGGGGACCCCCAGTGCCACCAGTTCCGCCAAGTGTCACAGCACATTCCCGTAGATGTCACCGGATTCCCGCGGTCGCCCCTGGGGTCCCCACAGCTCCGCGTAGGTCACCTGGGCATCCTGGAGGGTGGTGGCACAGGGGGATGCTGCGAGAGACATGGGCTGTGGGATCTGGGTGGGGTGACACTGGTGGGTGACGTGTCCCTCTGCGTGTGTCCCCCCCATACTCACCCCCTGCTCTCTTGGTGACCACGACGTGGGTGTACAGCACCTCCCCCTCCTCTGGGGGGGCCGGGGGATCCGGGGGGAGCCTGAGGGAACAAAGGGTATGTGGGGGAGGAAATGGGAGGTCTTGAGGCTTGGGGAAAAAGGAGAGCGGTTGGTTTGAGCCTCCCACTCACCTTTCCTGGTTCTTCCTGGCAGCTGCAGAGGAAAGAGGGGAGGGGTGACTCTGGGGTCTCCAGGGCCCTGACTGCTCTCAGGATTCCTGAAGTCCCATGGGACCCTCAATCTTCAACAGGACCCTCATGCATCTCTGGAGCTCCCCAGTATTCATGAACATCCTCAGTGCCCCAAATCAACTCAGCCTTAAGTACCCAAAGCCCAGGAGGGACAGAGACCCTCCCAAACACACCCAGGGCCCCTGAAAGAACCCTCAACATCCCTGAACAACCCTCCTGCACATCCCCAAGCTCTACAGCACCCCCAGCCAATGTCACAACTCAGGGATTGTGAATGCCACACTCTCGTTCCCCAATTATGGTTGGCCTCTACAGTCCCCTGGGACCCCCGTCCCCCCCATTGTCACCCACCCACACGGTGCCACCAGTTCCAGGCCACAATGACGCCCACGAGCAGGAGCAGGAACAAAAGGGCCCCACCAACCCCTGCGGCCACTGCAAGAAACAGAGGGGGATCATTCAGGGTCACCCATGACCCCAGGGGTCCTGCACTCCCTGGTGACCCTCTGGGACCCCACCTGTATCCCTGTGTGTCCCTGTGTCCTGCGGTGTCACGTCCAGGGCACAGGGGGTGATGGTGGCATTGGCCACGGGCACTGCGGGGACAGAGACAGGGCTGAGGGCACAGGGAGGGGCTGGCAGCTGGTGTGGGGGGACAGGGATGGGGGATGGGTGTGATGGGGGATGTCAGGGATGGGGTCATAACACAGAAGGGTGTGGGCACAAGGGGACTAATAGAAGGAGCAAGGAAATTTTTGTTGGGGACTTGGAGATGCCCAATCAGGGGACCCGAGGTGTCTGTGGGGGCTCCCTGTGCCCATCCCGCACCCCCTGTGCACCATGACATGGAGCCAGGTGCTGCTTTTCCCCACACCCCCCCCCTCTGGGTGCAGCTGACAGCTGTAATTCCCCGAGTGGGAGACCCCCAGGGTGGGCACCAGCAGCTGTGGGGACCTCTGCAGGTCTCCCACCATCTTCCTGTCCCGGTAGAACAAGTGCAGGAGGGGGCTTGGGACTGCAGGGGGCTGGGGGTGCTGAGGCAGCTGAGATTCGGGGGGACCCCTGGGTGGGCTGGGGGGACCCACCAGCACCAGCACCGAGAAGAGCTCAGGGAAGGAGAGGGGAGAGGGAATTTGGTCCCCAAGTCCCTAGGGGGGGGCTTTGGGGGTGTCAGGGTGGGGACTTTGTGGTGCTCACCGTGCACTGTCACTGTCACTGGTGGTGACTCCCTCCACCCCCAGGATCCCACCTTGCCCCTGCAGCTGTAGTGGCCACTGTGGTTCAGCTGCAGAGGGGACAGGGACAGCTCAGTGACATTGGGGAACACCCCCAGTTCCTTCCCCTCCTGGTAGAAGGACACCGAGGTGACCGTGCTCTTCCAATAGCCCCGGCAGCGCAGTGTCACCGTGTCCCCCTCCAGCAGCTCCCGCGCCGGCACCTGCAGCACCAGCCAGTCTGGGGGACAGAGGGGATTCATCACATCACAGGGATCTCAAGGGTCCCGCTGACATCGGAACCCTCACTGAGTCACACCCAGTGCACCAGAGGTCATCAATTCCACAAACAGGGTCCTCTCGCTCTGGGATGCTCTGGGATGTCCCCAGAGCAGGGGATGGGCTCTGGTCACACAGGAGGTGACCCATGGAGCGGAGCCCACCCAGACCCCTTTGGGTGCCCGTGGGTGCCAGGCTGTGGACAGCCAAACCCCCCTCACCTTCTGAGACAATCACAGGGGGGCTGAGCCCAGTGCCAGGTCTGTCACACTGGTAGGTGCCTTTCATGATGACAGTGACATTGGTGCGTCCCTGCTGCCCCCAGCGCTGCCCGTCCTTGTACCAGGTGGTGGCACCGGTGGATCCTGAGCCCTGGCAGGTCAGGGTCACCCAGTCCCATGGAACTGCTGGTGTCCAGGGGGGCTTCACCAGGATCTGGGTGGTCTGGGCACCTGTGGGTGACAGGGGACACCAGCCTGCCAGGGCCAGCGTGGGGCTGGGGACAGCGGGGTGGGGCCATGGCATCCCGTGAGGACTCACCAGCGAGGCTGAGGGTCTGGGCTGGAAAGGAGAAGGAAGGGACAGGGCTGGGTGGGGGTGGCACTGTGCGGTCAGAGGCACGGGGGCAAGGGGCAGTGGGGGCTGGCCCTGAAAAACGTCTCAGTGGGGGCATTGTTGTGGCACAGATGTCTCGAGGACAGGGACCCCACAGCCCCCCTGTGCCCCCTCCCCTCCCTATCCCCAGGGTGTCAGGCCCGTGCCCGGGGCACTCACCCCACAGGAGCAGCGCCACCTTCCCGGCCATCCCGGTGTCCCCAGCCATGTGCACTGGCTGTCACTCGCTGCTGTGGCCACCGCTCCCCTGGCTGGTGGCTCTTGGGATGAAGGGGAAGGAAGCGAGGTCACGTCCGTCCCCATGCGTAGGTGGCCCTTGGTGGGGGCAGGGTGGCCACAAGCTGGGCACAGGCTGTGGGCAGGGTGGGGACAGCCTGGGGACATGGTGGGGGATGCCATTGCCAGGAGTGGGGGGCTCAGGGGATGTGGGGAACCAAGGATGGGTGTCCAGGAGAATGGGAGTCCACTGCAATTGGGGTTTCCATGCCAGGTGGCATTCAGGGATGGGGGTGCTGTGGGAACATGGTCCCCAAGGATTTGGGGTCATGGTGTGTGGGTGCCAGGGCTGGGGGTGCATGGGGGAAAAAGGGGACCCTCGGGAATAGGGGCTCTGGGGAAGAAGCAGCCCATGGGATGGGATCAAGGCAATGGTGGGGCTGGGCAATGTCAGTCCTGGGATGAGGGTCCCCAGGGAGGAGAGACCAAGGCAATGGGGGTCCCATGGTTGGGTTCCCAGGGGAATGGGGGGTGCCAGGGATGGGCAGTGGCTGGGTGGGCACGGGGATCACAGCTCCTTCCTGGGGTGCCTCAGAATTTGGGGTAACTCAGAGCCCAGCACAGTCCCCACCCTGGGGCACCCCATGGCTCTCCTGGGAGGTTCTGTGTCTCTGCCCCCCACACCCCTGGGCTTTTTCCTGTCTCCCCACATTTCCTGGCTGAACCATCCCAGGGAACAGCTGGGAGAATCCCAGGAAGGGAAAAAAGGGGTTGGGGGGTGCAGGCAGTGGTTTCAGGGCTGTGGGGGATGGGGCTCCCTGTCTGTGGCCCCCCAACTCTTTCTCTTTCCTGCAGCGGTTTGTGCTGAGGCAAGGACATGAATTCTGTCCAGGGGGCACATCCAGAGGGGTCCAGCCTTTAGGGAAAAGGGCAGCTCTGCTGTGCTGACACCCGGGTCTTGTCCCAGGCTCTTGTCCCTGGGAGCTGCTCCTCGTTCTGGGGGTGCCACATCCTTGGGGATTCCTTTCCCAGAGGTGGCACATCCTGGGGTCCGCTGTCCTGGCTGGGCCTTGAGCATTCCCGCTGTCCCCAGTGGGGCCCTGTGACCTCTGGGGTGCCCAAACTTAAGGAGGCATCTTTTATGACCTTGCCCTGATGATGGTAAATCCCAGGATCAAGCTGGTTGAATTCCCTGATGCCCAATTGCTTTGGACAATTTTGGGGTCATATTTTGGTCTCAGATTTTGAGATGACTCAGAGCCCAGCACAGAGCCCACCCTGGGGCACCCCAGGCTTGTCCTGGGAGGCTCTGGGTCCCTGCTTCACAAATCCCTGGGCTTTTTCCTGTCACCCAAATTTCCTGTCTTAGCAATCTCAGGAAACACTTGATGCCCAATTGACTGTGACAAAATTATACATCCATAGAAAAAAGGCATAAATCTTTTCCTATACCATTATTTTCCCAATAAAAAACAAACTCCTCAAAAATGAAACTGACAAGTTATAAAATGCTCTGGTTTATAGAATCCTTTTAATCATTGCTTTCCCAACAAGAGGAAATCAAAACACAATTAACACACAAATAAGTGGAAATAAAACCACGATAAAACCACAAACAAATCACAGTGAAATGAGACTTTTTGGTTCCCTTTAGCAGCCCCCTTGGTGCATCCCACAGCAGCGTTTGCTTGTGGATAACACAGAGGGTGGAATCTCCCTGAGTGTCCAACAGTTCCATGGGATTGCTCCCTGCCTGCTGGGCAGCAACCCAGCACCTAAGGAAGACTTTTCTTGGGCCATATTAAGGAACTCTCCCCATTTTGCTCATTCCCACCCTGAAACTTGATTGACTTCCCATGGAGGAAGGGGAGAAGCTCTGTCCATGCTTGGGACAGTGCACAGGAATCTGTGGAAATGCCCCTGTGTGCCTCAGGGTCTGATTCCCTGGTAAATCCACTCCAGCCTGCCCTGAATTCCCCTGCCTGGGCCCTGCCTGCTCCTGCTCTGACACCCCTGTTCCCCAGCCCCTCGTGTGCAGCCCCTGCTCAATATTTCCACACTTTTCCCTATTATTTGGCAGCAAGAGCCCAACCCAAATATTAATTCCCGGATGTTCCAGAAGTCTGCAGGTTTTCTTCAAGAAGGAGTGTTCCAGTCAGTTTGTTGAGCAGATTGTTTTTGTCTTTACAGTAGTTTTGTGGTTTTCGCAGTCCCTTGGGCAAGGGACAAAATGATCAATTGCTGCATTTCCGGACTGGTTCCCTCTCAGCTGCCCTGCAGTGGGGGTTTCCAGCCAGCCCTGCTCTGAAAACCATCAAAGGCCCTCACAGAGCCACTGCTTGGGCTTCCTTTGGGGTTTGTGCTTCTTGCAGGGCTGAGCAAACCACAGGCAGGGCCTTTTTCCACCCACAGAATTCTCCCCTCTGCAGCAGCTCTAAAGCTGCCAGAATCAAAGCCAAGGGGGCAGGGGGGACCCTCAGGTGCTGGCTGCCACCTGGGGCTGGGCAGAGCAGGGCTGGGCAATGGCCATCCCTGTGCAGTGGGGCTGGGCCATGGCTGGGCCCCACCCTTGCATTGACAGGGGTCCCCAGGATGTGCCACCCCTGGGACATGCACCCGGCCAGGAATGTGCAGGGACATTTCTGGAACTGCCACCCCCTGGGACAGGACCCCCCATGCCAGTATGTGTCACCCCTGGGACAGGATCCCCCCAGGACAGGAGCCTCTGGATGTGCCACCCCAGGAAAGAACCCCCCCTTTCCCATCTGACTCTCAGCACAAACGGTCTCTTCCTTCTTGTCCAGGAAAAGGAAAGTGAAAGTGTTGAGGGGGCACAGCCCAACACCTCCATCCCCCACAGCCTCCCCACCCTTCCCTGCATCCCCTGCTCCCCATTTTCCCCTCCCCTGGCTCCCCCCAACCCATTCCCTTCTCAGGTGCTCCCCGGGATTGTTGAGCCAGGAACGGGGGCAGAGGGCACCTGGCACAAAAGTGAGGAAAATAAGGAAAGAAAAGCAATAAAAACACAAAAAAATCAAGGACAGTGGAGGGCACAGAGGCAGAGCTACCCAGGACCCCCATGTGATGCCTGCACAGGAAACAAGCATCCCAGGGGGGCTTTGCTTACTCTGGGTCACACCAAAATCTGAGGCACCCAGGGAAGGAGCTGAGACTCCTGTGCCCATCCAGCAGCTGCTCATCCCTGGCACCCCCATTCCACTGGGAATCTAAACATGGGATCCCCATTCCTTATGTCCCCTCATCTCTGGGACCCTCATCCCAGTACTGACATTATCCACGATGTCCATGGCTGAGCACCCCATTCCCTAGGAACCCTCTCCTGTTCATTCAATGCCCTGAAATCCCCCTTCCCCCATGACCTTGGTTCTCTCAGGAACGCCATTCCCACGGGACCCCCATTCCCCCAGCATCCCCATCTCATGACCCCAAATCCTGGAGCCCATGCTCACCTGGGACTCCCATCCCTGAGTCCCCCAGCCCTGGACACCCCCAGACCCATGACTCCCCCTCCTCAGGAACCACATTCCCCTGGACATCCATCCCTGGCTCCCTACACCCACCAAGCCCCCCACTCCTGCAAACCACATCTCCCACCATGTCCCACCCGCCCTCATCCCCATTCTGTGCCCAGCTTGTGGCCACCCTGCCCCCACCAAGGGCCACCTACGCATGGGGATGGACGTGACCTCGTTTCCTTCGCCTTCATCCAAAGAGCCGCCAGCCAGGGGAGCAGTGGCCACAGCAGCGAGTGACAGCCAGTGCACATGGCTGGAGACACCGGGATGGCCGGGAAGGTGGCGCTGCTCCTGTGGGGTGAGTGCCCCGGGCACGGGCCTGACACCCCAGGGATGGGGAGGGGGCACAGGGGGGCTGTGGGGTCCCCTGGGGTCCCCAATGCCAGCAGTGCCAGTCCATGTTACCCACAGTAGACCTTGGTGGGACTGCGAATGATGTAGGGTGGCTTTGGGGACAAGAACAGGTGGCAGGGATTTGGGGATGGGGATGTGGGCACAGGAATGTGGGGACTGAGACCTTTGGGCTCAGGTAGCTCTGGGGATGGGGACAAGGGAACTGGGATGCAGGGACAGAAGGGAACAAGAACGGTGAGGATGTGGCCATGGGGATGGGATCATGGGGATGGGATCACAGGGGTGGGATCATTAGCTGTGTCCGTGGTGTCCTCGATCCCAGTGCCCAGGGTGTCCACAGTGTCCCCATGTTCTGCCTCAGCCCAGGGTGGCCTCAGTGTCCCTGTTCCCAAGGCGTCTGTGCCACAGGGATGTGGTGCATGGGTGGCTGTGACACAGACATGTCCCCCTACCTCTCCAAATCTTTTTGAGACCACCCACACACACTTTCCCACAAAAACTGCTGTCCCAACAGGGACAGTTTTTGGGGACAGCCACCACACCCTGTACCCTGGTGCCTCCTTCCCTGCAGTGCCACCCCCACCCAGCCCTGTCCCTTCTCCCTTCCAGCCCAGACCCTCGGCCTCGCTGGTGAGTCCTCAGGGGATGCCATGGCCCCACCCCACTGTCCCCAGCCCCACGCTGGCCCTGGTAGGCTGGTGTCCCCTGTCACCTGCAGGTGCCCAGACCACCCAGCTCCTGGTGGAGCCCCCCTGGAGGCCGGCGGTGCCGTGGGACTGGGTGACCCTGACCTGCCAGGGCTCGGGGACCGCCGGTGCCACCACCTGGTACAAGGACGGGCAGCGCTGGGGGCAGCAGGAACGTGACCACCTCATTGTCACCGAAGGTGGCATCTACACATGTGACAGACCTGGCACTGGGCACAGCCCTACGGTGACAGTCTTACATGGTGAGGGGGGTTTGGATGTCCCCAGCCTGGCTCCTATGGGGACCCCAAGGGCTCTGGGTGGGCTCCGCTCCATGGGTCACCTCCTGGTGTGACCAGAGCCCGTCCCCTGCTCTGGGGACATCCCAGAGCATCCCTGTGCAAGGAGACTTCTCTCTCACAATGGGCGGCTCCTGGTGCCTCCTGGTGCCATCATGACCCTCCTGATGGCCCTGGTGTGACAGGACCCCTCTGTCCCCCAGGCTGGCTGGTGCTCAGGTGCCAGCACGGGCGCTGCTGGAGGGGGACACGGTGACACTGCGCTGCCGGAGCTGGCAGAACAAACCACTCACGGATGTGTACTTCTGCCATGATGGGAAGAAACTGGAGGGGCTCCATGATGGGACTGAGCTCTCCCTGTCCTCCCTGCGGCTGCACCACAGTGGCCGCTACCTCTGTGGGGGCCGGGTGGTGTCACAGTGGAGAGAGTCACAGCAGGTGACAGTGACAGTGCACAGTGAGTGCAAGGATGGGGACAGGGAAGCCCAACATCCTCTGAGGGTTTCCCCAGCACTGCCTGAATCCTTCATCTCTCCCTTTACTCCTCTCTGGGTCACCCCAAATTTCCCAAGTCCCTCTTGGTTTCCCCCATGACTGCCCAGTTCCCCCTGCACATCCCTCATCCTTCTCTTTGTCCTCCCCAGCCCTCCCTGGATTCCCCACCCCTTCCAAGGTCCCTGCTCCACCCTCTGGTCTCTCTGCCTTCCCTGGGTCCTCCCATCTCTGAACCCCAAATCATTCCCTGAGGCTCCTCAGTCTCTCGTCTGGTTCCCCATCCCTGCCTGGGTCTCTCCCCCTTCCCACGGAGTCTCGCCATTGTCCCCAGGTCCCAACGTCCCTCCCAGGGTCCCCTTCTTCTCACTGGGATCCTCTCTGCTCCCCTCCAATCCCCTTCTTTCCCCTCCCGTGTCCCACACCCCCCCTGGGTCCCCAATCCCTCCTGTGTCCCCCCATAGGGGTCCCGCTCTTGGGGGTGTCCCTGTCAGCACAGCCCCCTGGGAGACAGGTGACACTTGGGGACAGCCTGGTGCTGAGCTGCACGGTGGCTGTGGGGACAGGTCCGCTGTCCTTCTCCTGGTTAGCAGGGCTCATGGGCACCTCTGGGCTCCAGCCCCCTGCCTGGAGCTGAGCCAGGCTGGGGACAATGACAGCGGCCAGTACCGGTGCCGGGTCAGCAACGGGGACAGAGAGGCCAAGCGTGACCCCATGAATGTCACTGTCCTGGGTGAGCAGGACCCTTGGGCTGGGAGTGACCCCACCCACATCACCCCCATCCCACCTTTCTTTGTGCCAGCCCTGTCTCTGTCCCCACAGTGCCATTGGCCAATGCCACCATCACCCCTGGTCCCCTGTCACACCAGGTGCGTGCAGGTAACCCTGTGACCCTGTGCTGATCTGTGCAGGTGGCCTCAGCCCCTGTCACCTTCACCTGGCTGCACAATGGACAGGAGGTGGCCCAGGGTCCCCTCCTGGAGCTCAGGGACTTCGATGTGGAACATTGGGGCACCTACCAGTGCGTGGCCACCAACCAGCTGGGACAGGACGGGCACCGTGTGTTCTGGGCACTCAGCCCTGAGCTGGCCCTGGAGGTGACACCCTGGGTCTCAGGGCGGGTCACACGGGGTCACCAGGGTTTTCAGGACCCCCAGAGTTCCAGGTGACCCCAATGTGTCCCCTCTGTCCCCAGCAGTGGCTGTGAATGTCGGCAGGACCCTCCTGTTCCTGCTCCTGCTCCTGGCTGTCATCGGGGGCTGTCACTGGTGGCATCACCAGGATGGGTGACAATGTGGGGGATGGGGGTCCTGGAGTGAGGGGAAGCCCCCGGAGTGGTGGCAGAGTTTGGCAGCACCCAGGGCCCCTGAGCTGGGGGACACTTAGCCTGCAGTGACTTCAGCTGGGGGTGCTGGGGGGTGTGGGGGCAGTTTGGAGGGTCTTGGTTGGGCTCCAGTGTCATTGCTGTGTTGTAGTGCGTTCTTATATTTTGTAATACTTTGAAGTAGTTTGTTTTGTATTCCCATATTTTTCCCAAATGGTTTATCCCAGACTGTACCCCCCCCCTTCCTTTTACTTGTGTTATCCCTCTCCCGGGATGAGATCATCCCCAAAACCCCCACCCTGGCTCTCTGTCAATCACTCAGCATCCCATCCGCCCTATCCAGAAGTTTCGGTCCAAGTCATCGAGTGATTAGCCAGAGGTTTGGGGTCAGCCCCCCAAGTCCTGCCCCATACGCTGTTTTGTATTTCTATTCCCCCAGCACCCATCCCCCAGAGATACCTATTGGTTGGTAAATGTTATCTACTTTTGGTTTCCTCCTCCCTTTAAATGTGACCTCCGGACATCCCCCGGGGCTCTCGGCAGGAGGCTCCCTGAGGTGCAGGAGCTCCTTCGGGACTCCTTAATAAAAACCTTGGATTATCCCCTGCTGGGAATCGGCCCCTTCTCTTCTACCGATGTCTCTGTCATCTCTGCTGCAGCAAAGGCAACCAGCCTGAGTGCCCTCAGCACCCTCGGGGCACAGAGAGTGTCTCCCCACAGTCGGCCGTGTTGGGGCTGCACCCCCCAGTCTCTGCCGACTCGGATCTGGCCCAGAGACTTTGAGAGGCCTGCAGAGAGACTGAGACATCGCTGGGTGGGCTTTGTGTCACATTGGGGTGGCACTGGGAGCTCCTGAAGGATTTGGGGAGCTCCTGGATGTCTGTGCAGGGATGTTGGGGGATCTTTCTGGCATCCTGGGGGAGTTTTGGGGTGCCTCTCTCTGCCAGGCTTGGGGTTCTGGGGGCTCAGAGGGTTGTGGACACCGGGGGTGTTGGGGGCCCTGTGGTGGTGCAGAAGTTCCAGAGGGTTCAGGGGTGCTCAGAGTGTCTGGGTAGAATCAGGGATCTGGTGGGAATCAGGGCTGCAGTGGGGATTTGGGGGACCCGTGGGTGGTTGGAGCTGCAAGGTCCCAGGAAGGTTCAGGGGTCCCGGTGTCCCCTCGGTCACCCCCTCCCCTTTCCCTTGCAGAACCCAGGAAGCTCCAGGACAGGTGAGTCAGGGCTTGGGCTGGGACTCCCCTTTTCCCTTCCCCAGACTACTGAGACCCCCCCTTATCCCCACAGGACCCCCCACTGGAGGGGAGGGCTGTGCTCAACACCCACATCATGGGCACCGAGTGGGCAGTGGGAGAATTTGGGGGGGACAGGGACACGTCACCCACGGGTGTCACCCTCACCCAGGTCCCCACAACCGGAGTCACTCTCACAGCCCCCACGGGGGTCCCCCAGCCCTGCCCCGCCTCGGGATCCCCAGGTGACCAACGCGGAGCTGTCGGGACCCCACAAGGGACAGTGGGACCCCTGTGATTACGAGAGCGTGCTGTGACACTGGGCGCACTGGGGGCACTGGGGGCACTGGGGGCACTGGGGGTCCCTGCCCCAGGGAATTCCCTGTGTGTTCCCCCCCTGGATCCTGTGCTCCCATACTCAGGGGTTGCCCACAACCCCACAACCCATGTGGGGCTGCCCAGAGCTCCTCGTTCCAGTGCTCCCAGTGCTCCCAGGGGCTCCCCATTCCATCCCCCAGTGCCAGGGGGCACAGCACCCCTGTCCCTCTTATTGGACCCAAAATGCAGCTTTGTGATTAAACTGGGAGAAATGGTTTTTGTTTGTTCAGCTCTGCCTGATGAGCTCGGGATTGAGGAGGGTCCCAGTCAGGTTGTTGAACAGATCCTTTTGGGATTCGCAGGATTTTTGGGGCTCCCTCAGTCCATTGGGGACAGGAACAAAATGATCAATTGCTGCATTTCCGTACTGGTTCCCTCACCCCTGCCCTGCAGCGGGGAAGGAGCTGCCGCTCCCTGTTTGTCCCCTCTCAGGGTGACACAGACCAAGGGCTCGGGCAGCTGTGGCGGTGCCACCCCGTTACCTCGGGCAGCGATCCGGCAGCTGCCGAGCCCCTCGGGCCCACCCCAGCTCAGCCCATCCCCGCCCGGTGCCCAAAGCCCGCACCCGGCGCTCCCCGAGCGGCGTCTGAGCCCCGGAGCTGCTGCGGAGCCTCGGCCAGGGGCACCGGGAGGGCGGAGGGGCCCGGGGACCCCAGGGAGGATCCCCCGGCGCTGCGGGAGCGGAGTCCCGGCCTCGGGTCACTGTCGCCGGTCGCGGCTGCCATCGCACTGTGGGAGCCGGGACTGTCCCAGGCTGCAGGGACCGACGGTGATGCTGTGTCCTGAGGGGGGATTTTGGGGTCTCACCCCGTCCTTTCCGGGACCCCTTGATCCTCCATCCCCCCCGCGCCTCCGGGGCTGTTGGGGATGTTGGGGACCGCGCCGCTCGCGCCGGGGGCCGTTGGGGACATCTCGCGACAGCCGCTGCCGCTGCCCACGGCCGGGCCTGGCGGCAATCGCGACATCCGCATCCCCCAATGGTGACACGCGACAGCCGCCCCTGCCCGGGATCCGCCTCCCTCCATGCCGGGGACACCCCGGGGTCCCGGGTCCCCCAAAACCCTCCTGGGGACACCTCGGGCCCCCCTGACCCCCCCGGTCCCTCCTGGGCTCGGCAGAGGCTCCACAGAAGTTTCGGGGCTCAGAGCCTGCCCGGGGAGCGCCAGGTGCGGGGTCGGGCACCGAGGGGGCACCGGGAGGGGAACCGGGCAGGGCTGGGGAGGGGGGATCTGGGCACCGGAAGGATTTTGGGAGGATTTTGGGAGATTTTAGGGTGATTTGGGGGATATGGAGGGCATTTTGAGGTGATTTCGGATTATTTTGGGGGCCATTTGGGGGATTAGGAGGGGTTTTGGAGTGATTTTAAGGTATTTTGGGGGTGATTCAGAGGTGATTTTTGGGAAGTGTGGTGAGATTTGGGGTGATATTTGGGCAGATTTTGGAGAGTTTGGGGTGATTTGGGGGATTTAGAGGATATTTGGATATTTTGTGCAGAATTTGGAGGATGTTGGAGTGATTTGGAGGATTTTGGGGCAATTTGGGTTGTAGGGATTTTGAGGAGTTTGGGGGTGATTTTGGGTTGATTTTGGTGGATTTTCATGGGATTTTTATGGTATTTTGGGGGGGATTTTTACGGGATATTTTCGTGGGATTTTGGGAGAATTTGGTGGGGATTTTGGGGTCTCACCCCATCCTTTCCCACAGCCCGAGGGCTGCTCCAGCCCCATCGTGCTGCTCCATGATTTCACCAATGTCACCACCGCCCCCAGAGCGCTGCCCTCACTCTGGGACAAACCCAAAAGTATCCGAGTCATCACCAGGACCTGATCCAGGAGCTCATGTGAGGCTCCCAAAATCCAACATTTTCCCCCCAACATTTGCTATTTCCCCCCTCCCCCGCCAAAATCTAGGATTTTTTGCCCCAAAATTTGTGATTCTTTCACTGAAAATTCAGCATATTTTGCCCCAAAATTTAGGAATTTTTTGCCCAAAATTCAGGATTTTTTCATTGAAAAGTCAGGGTTTTTTTTCCTCCAAAATTCAGGATATTAAAAAAAAAACCCGGATTATTTGGCTGAAAATCTGGTGGTTTTTCCCCCCAAAATCTTGGATATTTATCCCCTGTCACTGATCTTGGCCCATGTCCCTCAGAATTCCCAGGGATCGACCCCTGGCCTCGCTCATCATCGGCACCGATGAATTCCAGCGGATCCAGGAGGAGGCTCAGCCTCCGCGGCAGCTCGCGGATCAGCTGCGGATCCTCAAATCCCACCAGGACGCGGCTTTTGAGGGCATCTCCTGATTCCCTGAGCCCCAATTTCCCAATCCCAAATTTCCTGATCCCTCTTTTCCTGATCCCAAATTTCCCAATCCCACTTTTCCTGATCCTGATTTTCCCGATCCCGCTATTCCTCGTCCCGAATTTCCTGAGCCCGATTTTCCCTATCCCAAATTTCCCAATCTCGATCTTACCAATCCCAAATTTTCTGATCCTGCTTTTCCCGACCCCACTTTCCCTGATCCCACTTTTCTGATCCCAACT
This sequence comes from Agelaius phoeniceus, assembly GCF_051311805.1. Taxonomy (NCBI): domain Eukaryota; kingdom Metazoa; phylum Chordata; class Aves; order Passeriformes; family Icteridae; genus Agelaius; species Agelaius phoeniceus. The sequence goes on from NC_135295.1 coordinate 5,746,193, forward strand.
TTCTCCCAGTCCCGATTTTCCCAATCCCACTTTTCCTGATCCTGATTTTCTGGATCCTGTTGTTCCTGATCCTGATTTTACTGATCCAGGTAATTCCCCGAGATGTCCTTGGGAATGTTGCCAAGAATGGCTCAGGGAATGTCCCTGGGAATGCCTTGGGATGTTCCAGGGATGTCCCCAAAATGTCTGCGGGCTGTCCCGGGGACATCCCTGGGAATGACTCCCAGGAAGATGCCGGGAATGCCCTGGGCTGTCCCTGCGATGTCCCCAGGCTGTATTAACATTGTTTGTGATTCTCTTTATGGTACAGGAATCATTGAGAGAATTCAGCACTCATTCCTGAAGGAAGTCTCTAACAAAGTTCTTTTTCTGTTATTACCCTCTCTGTACAACTTTTCACTTCCCAGGTCTCAGCAATACAACCTTCTGCACTTTGGATCACACACCCCTCTGCCTGGACCTGCACTGGAAGGTGATGTGAAGGCGGATGGCCTCGCCATGACAGTCACTATACCACAAAAGTTAGGGCAGGGCAACTTTCTCATGATTTCTACCATCAAAATGCCCGAGCACTGGGAAAACAATTCCACCTGACTTTGCCACAAGCACGGGATGTAGCGAATCCTTGCTCACAGTGTCAGCAGACTCTTTCTTTGCCACAAATGTTAGGTACAAACTCACAAGGGTTGAAACCTAATGACATCTGGCAAACAGATGTAACACACTTTTCGAGCTTTGGGACTTTTAAATATGTCCATGTTTCTCCTGATACCTTTTCTGAATTCATAGTAGCAACAGTACACAAGGGTGAGAAATCCATGGGAATTTGATGGGAATTTCCCATGCCATGGGAATTTGATAGGAATTGGGGAGGGGAACTGAAGGATTCTAAATGCCTGGAATGCTTTCATTCCTTGGGAATATTGGAGGGGAACTGCAGGATTCAAAATTCCCAACGTCTGGAATGCCAGTATTCCATGGGAGTTCCATGGGGAATTTGGGAAGGGAGCTGAAGCATTCAAAATTCCTGATGTCCAGAATGCAATTATTCCATAACTTTGGTGGGATTCTGGGAGGAGAACTGGAGCATTCTAAATTCCCAACACCCAGAATACCCTTATTCCTTGGGAATTTGGGAGAGGAACTGAAGGATTCCAAATTCTGTATGCCCCAAATGCCATTATTTCATGGGAATTTGGGAAGGGAGCTGCAGGATTCAAAATTCCCAATGCCCAGAAGGCAATTATTCCACAGTTTGGGGGGAATTTTGGATGGGAACTGGAGGATTTGAAATTCCCAATGCCTGGAATGCAGTTATTTCATGGGAATTTGGGAAGGGAACTGGACGATTCTCAATTTCTGATGCTCGGAATGCAATTATTCCATGGGAATTTGGGAAGGGAACTGAAGGATTCAAACTTCCTGATGCCCAGAATGCCATTTTTCCATGGGAATTTGGGAGGGGAGCTGGAGGATTTGGGATTCCTGGTGCCTGGAATGCAGTCATTCCATTTTCCAGTTTTGGTGGGAATATGACATTGGAGCTGGAAGATTCAAACTTCCTGACACCCAGAATGCTGTTATTCCATGGGAATTTGGGAGAGGAATGGGAGGATTTGAAAGTCCTGACACCCAGAATGCTGTTATTCCATGGGAATTTGGTGGGAATTTGGGAGAGGAGCTGGAGGATTTGAAATTCCCAACACTTTGAATGCCATTATTCCGTGAGCATTTGGGAGAGGAGATGGAGCATTCAAAATTTCCAATGCCCGGAATGCCATTATTTCATAGTTTTGGGGGAAATTTTGGAGGCGAACTGGAGGATTTGATGCCTGGAATGCCATTATTCCATGGGAATTTGGAGGGAGAGCTGTAGGATTCAAATTCCTCATGGCCGGAAAGCCATTATCTAATGGGAATTGGGGAGAGCAGCTGGAGCATTCAAAATTCCCAATGCCTGGAATGCCGTTATTCCATGAGAAATTGGAAGGTAAATGGGGGGATTGAAAATTCCTGACATCTGTGCCTCTCATGTGCCTTTGCAGCTGCCAAAAGTGCAGTTTTGATCTGTGCTAATCATGCTTGTGCCAAACATTGGCACCAGTGCTTGTGCACTTTGATGGAAAAAAGCATGACTCAGTTTTGCTTGTTCAAAATGTTTGGCAAAGTGTTTGAAAAAACCATTGTCAGTTTGTCGGCTCTCGCATTTCCTTCTGCCATGAATCCTGGAAGTGAGGAATGAACCCTTATATGAGAGACAAAATATTGGTTAGTTCTGAGTGTCAAAATTGTAGAAAGCCAACAATATCATTTGTAACATCCTTTGAAACTGATGCTTCTATTCTTTTAACAATACTAGCAACATAAGATAAATCTGTAATTAAATTCAAAAGTTCTGAAAAGAGCTGAAATGCTCTAAACTACTGCAGCCAGTTCAACAATCTGAGGAGAGCCCTCTATTGTTTGAACATCTGACTCCCATGTTTTGGTTGTTTGATTTTGCCATACTATTACTGATTTGTGTGTTTTCCCTGCTCCATCAGTGAGGAGAGTTATAGCACTTAAAGGCTCCTCACTTAGCATGGGTTTTTCCCTAAAACTTAATTTAGCTTGCAACAATTTGTGGCCTGGGTAATGAATAGAACAAACACCTGAATAATTTAGCGATGCAATTTGCAAGTCTGAATTTTGCAAAGCCCAATCAACCCTTTTCACAGGTAAAGAAATAAATACAAAATCTTGGCTTGCCATCGTTAGCAATCTCATTCTGGCTCTAATTATGATTTCAGCTGTCATCTCCATGGTTGTAAAAATTGTTTTTGGAGACCTATAAGGAAGAAAAACCCACTGTGTGATTAACAAAGGATCTTTCTCAGAAGTGTTCCATTGAAAAATGAGACCATAAAGTTGCATTTTTTCTCCTAACACTGCAAGAAATGCAGTGTCTACGGAATTTATTTCTAGCTTTACAAGAAAAGAGTAAGATGTTGGAGTCAACCAAACTAAGGCATAGGGTCAGCTGGACTTCACACCAAACAAACCAAGCCTGATCTTCAAGGTCTGGGAAACATTCATCTAAATCAGGGCAAGCCTCAGATCTCCTCCCAAGAGCCTTTGGAGTAGTTATGCTCATTAGTCCAAGTTCCAATCCCCTATTGGTTACATGTGTTCCATATAGAGTATGGTTTCTAGAATGTTCCACCCCCAAGACTATATATTCTTACCTCTTCCTTGTTTCTGGCCCTTGGAGCTTCTCCCTATGTTGTGTTCTGTTCCTAAGCATAGTTCCCATTTTTATTTCTCATTAAAATAATTTCCTTGTTGGGCACTCCATTGTTCCCTCTCCTTCTCTTCTATTTTGCACCACGTTCACCCTGAAGTCAGGGGACCCAAAGGTTTGTCACAGCCACCCTCACTGCGACAGGCAGTGCCCGGAGCGCTGTCAGGCAGTGCCAGGATCCCGGCTGTGGTTCTGGTCCCCACAAGTGTGGAATGGAAGCCCCAGGCTCAGACCCAGGCAGAAAGCCAACCAAGGGAGAGCAGAGGGAGGGCACCCTTCCAGTCTCTCTTGGGCATGGCCGCAAAACAGCCCCTGCTGCTTCTTCCTCCACCTGTGTTTGGGCTGTGCAGGTGGCAGAGCCAGCCAGGTTGTGCCCTGTGTTCCAAAGCCTGTTGGGAGCGGGCATGAAAAGCGCTGTGTGCACAGCACAGAGTCCTGGAAGGTGCTGGCAAGAGCATCCTGCAGGAACAGGGCTCAGGAACAGCCTGGTTTTGGTGCTGTGAGCGCAGGCAGGAGCTGAGGCAGGTGAAGACGCAGCGGGCAGCTTGTGTTTGTAGAGGGCCTGGGGCTGCACGTCTGAACCTGCACCTGGAAACTCACTTGGGGGAATAGGAGCTAGAGCTGGAGTGCCTGTCCTGAAAGGACCTGAAGTCATTCAGCCTTGCCAGCTTTTCTTAAGGGTGTGTTGGTGTTCCCTAGGAAAGCTGCACATTTGGGGAAATGCCTTTGGAGGAAAGGGGCTTGCTTCTCAAGGAAAGAGCTTCCCAGGGAGCTCCCAGTGAGGCAAGTGTGAGTGTCCCCCTCTGGCTCTCTTCTGTGCTCCTTTCAGTCCTTGAGGCCTGTTGAACTTGGCAGAGGGGCAGGGAAAAGGCAGTGAAGTGTAGGTTTGGCATCTGCCTGGACCTGTGGAAACCAACCCAAGCACCTGCAGCAGGGTGTGTTACCCCCTTTGGACAAAGGTATGAGCAGGAGCATCTCTGTCCAGCCATGAGCCCCAAAGCCCTCTGTGAGAGCTGTGAATTAAAAGGCCTTTACACACACACTTTTCACATCTTTCCTGTCTGCTGTGTTTCAACTCTTGGCAATATGCATTTGCATCCTGCTTGGTGGGAGCTGCTGTGACCCAGGGCAAGCACAGAGTGCGGATGTATGGGCCAGGGAGCGCGGAGAGTCTTGGCTGATCTTGGTGTGTCCCTGGCCTAGGAAAAGGCCTCCCAAGGTGTCCTGCTCATTGGCTCACCCTGTGCATCTTGGAGACAACAAGGTAGGGATTTCTGGCAGCTGGGCATCAGCCAGCCTTAAAATGGTGTGTGGTGGAGTGAGCCCAGCTGAGATAGGCTGAGAGCAGCCCAGTGCTCCTTGCTCCTCTCTGCTGAGCCGGGAGCATTTGTCTGCTTTCGGCATGGCCCTGGCTGTGTGTCGGGGCTGCTGCGTGGACACGAGACAGCCGGTCCTGTCCCACTGGGTGCCAGCGGTGCCTGGCAGCAGCCCTGCATCCACATCAGGATGCTGGCCAAGAGAGGCCCTGGAAGCTGAGGCAGCTGATTTGAAGCTTTTGCGGATACGCACAGGGATGGCCAGCAGCGTTCCCTCAGGATACAGCAGTGCTGAGGGGTCTCCCCAGAGCTGCCTGATGCCACCCAGTTCTTGTGGCAGCAGTGTCTTTCCTGTGGGATGTTCTAGCTCCCCCAAGAGTGAAGAAGGAGCTGGAGAAAGAGCTTGCCAGGCTGCTCTGGATCCTTTCCCAGCAGGCCTGCCAGAGTGGAGAAGTGCGAGCTGAGCGCAGATGTGCCCATGGAAGAGCCGTGCACGGGAAGGCTGGCTGGGAAGGATGACCCAGGAACCATAGGCCTGGCAGGCTGGCTTTGCTCCAAGCCAGGGAAAGCCTTGGAGCAGATCCTCCTGAGTGCCTTCCCACGGCAGGTGCAGGGAAGCAGGGGCCCTGCTGGAGGCTGGGAAAGCTCTGCGGAGGGACGGGCAGAGCTGGGGGTCCTGGCGGGGTGTTGAGGGCTTCTCTGGGGGTGTTTGGGGGGTGGGTTTTGAGGAAGGAGTTTCCTGGAAGGTGAGAGGTCTGGGCTTGAATTTGAGTCCCTTTGAAGGCAGCATCTGTGCTTTGGCACAGCTTTGGTTCTGGAGGGCAGAAAAAATCTCTGTGACTATTTCTTTTCCTGGTCCTGTTTCTCCTGCAGGGAACAAGAGGGGAGAGCTGTACTTTCTTGGCCACTTAGATATCAGTACTGGGGGAGGATTAGCCCTTTTGCCATCTACTCATTTGTTTGGGTTACTCTTGTAACGCTGAGTGGTCTTTCATTTCTTGAGAGCTTTTATTCCTTTAAGAGAATTAGGAGATGATCATCCCTTCTTGGAAAAGCACTTGCCAATCAAAGAATGGCCTTCTTTTTGGCTCTGTGTAGTGTTATGTTTGGTCAAGTGACTTGCAGTGGATGATGTTAAGGCAAAGGAGTTGCTGCTTTGAGAAGGGAAGAAACTTCCAAAGCATTCCCATTCTCGTGGCTATTCATTGGAGAAGTTTGCAACTTTTGCAAGTCCTTGAGTTGAGCAATGGGAAGTAAAGCTTTCCTGAAGTGAGGATTCTTAACTGGCCCGAGCCCACAGAGCAGGGCAGCATTTGCTGATGTTTGGAGCAGTTGCAAGAGATCCTGTGGGGCTGCCTGAGACACGTGGGTGCAGGGATTGCTTCCAGCCTGGGCTACTTTGGCCGGGCTGGGGGCGGCCCCGGGGCAGGCGGCAGTGTGTGCAAGGGCCCTGGCTGGCACGCTGCAGCAGGGTCGGCGTTGCATGGAATGGAAGCCGGTGACCAAGGGCCCTTTGTGACACGTGGGAAATAGAAGCTTGCCCGGGTGCTCGGAACAGGCGACGGGACAGAAGGGGACAGAGCGGTGCCGTGAGGAGCCCCCGCACAGCTCGCTCGTTCCCGTCTCAGCCGGAGCTTTTCCGCAGCGTCATTCCCGCAGCTGAGCTCGAGGCCAGCCTGCAGGACTCTGTGACTCGGAGCTTTTCCGAGGCGTCTGCCATTCCTGCGGCCAGCGCCATCAAGTCCAAACGGTGGGATTTGGTCACCTGAATGGCTTAGGAGGAGTCTCCTGTCATTGTGGCAGGAGCCCTCAAGAGCAGAGTGCAGGACTTGCTGTCCTGCAGCCTTCCTGAGGTTTGTCTGTCACAGGTGCCTTGAAGGCACAAGTGCAGTTGTTGACATGGCGATATCCTGAGGCATCTCTCTTGAAGGCACCCTCAAGAACAGACTCTGGCATGGCAGCCAGATTGCCCGGCTTGTTGAAAGTGTTCAGGGGGGAAAAGAAGAGAAGCTCTGGAGCCGCCCCAGCACAAGAGCCTGAAGACCCGGAGCAGATCCAGACGCTGCAGGATGGTGAGTAGCAGAGCTGGGCCACAGGGCTGATGGCTACAGCCAGCTTGGCCCCATGCCATCCCATCCCATGCCCTGGGGACATGCCCACGGACTGGATGGAAGAGGGGCAGAGCAGACAGCCCACAATGGCCGCGCTCCATCGCCTGGGTCATGCCGGGGCTCTCCCTGCCTGGGGAGCGCAGGGCTGGGCTGTGTTCTCCGGCCTCTCCCGCAGCCCCTCAGCTCTGGCTATGCTCGCTCTTTGCCAGGTGCAGCCCTGGAGAAGACACAAGAGCAGGAAGCCGGCCGTGGCCGCTTGTGCAAAACCCTGAAGGTACCTGCAGTTACCCCCGGCTGGGCTGGGCCTGCTGTCCCTGCTCAGCCCAGCAGCAGGCTTGGAGCATGCCACGGAGCATGCCTGGCTTCCCTGCCCTTTATTCTCCTGCAGATGTTTGGGAAATTGCTGCGCATTCGACGACGTAGAAAGGTGGGCCCCACAGCAGCTGAGGGCACAGCCCAGCCTGCCTCGGGGCTGACCGAGCTCCAGGCAGAGTCTGATGTCAACCCAGATTGGGCTGAGCGCTCAGAAGACTCTGAGGCTGCAATGAACGGGGACAGGGCAAAGGCAGACAAGGCAGCAAGTGAGGATGTGGCCGTGACAAACAGCAACACCGCCGAGACCGAGGACATCTCAAATACTGGCAGCAGGCCCACTCTCACTGGGATTCATGCTCCCACTAAGGATCTTTTGGAGGACAGTGCTGCTCCTTCTCAGGAGCAGGTAAGCAGCCTGGGGCTGGGCCTGGAGGCCTGCCAGGATGGTGTGTCCCCTCAAGCCATGATCCCTGGTCCCTGTGACTGTGGTCACAAGGTTTTTCAGGATGAAGAAGAGACGAGAATGTTGACTCCATGATCAGAAGGCTTGATTTATTTTTTTATGATATATGTTACATTAAGACTATACTAAAAAGAAATAGAAAGGACAAGGTTTCTTCAGAAGCTAGCTAAGCTAAGAATAGAAAAGAATGAATAACAAAGATCTGTGTCTCAGACAGAGAGAAAGAGCCATCTCTGCCATGAGTGGTCAGGAAATCCCAACATCCACAGGAGACCAATCACAGGTCTACCTGTTGCATTCCACAACAGCAGATAACCATTGTTTACTTTTGGTTGCTGAAACTGCAGCTTCTCACAAGGAAAAATCCTAAGAAAGGATTTTTCATGAAAGATGTCTGCGACTTGTCACCTTTTTTTTATTTAGTTATGTTAAAAGGAAAAAGTGTTTGTAATTTTCTCTGCTGTACTCATGCCGAGGAAAATACAAACACTTGAGAGGTTATCTGTTTCAAGTCAAACCCCACTCAACTGCTCCTGTGGAATTAACTGGGAATTTCTTCACCTGTAAAACATAAAATTCTATCATATCACTAAAACAATTCTACAATATAAGAAAATGCAAAAAAGAATGCAAAAAAATTCAAGTCCAAGAAGATGAGTTTCAGGAAAAGTCCATGGTCTGAAGATGTTCCTCTTTGCCATATCTGAAAGTTTCTTTAGGTCCTGAAACAGGCTTGCTACAGAAAAGTCCATCAATAATTATCAAAAGTCCATTGACAGTCTTCAAACAATTTTGAGAAAATTTCTGAAATGTCTTGCCACAGCCCTTTATTGAACAACTTGGGCTGAAGCCAATCCCTTGCTCCTCAATGCCTCTGAGCTGCTGCCAGCTATTTCACCCTTTTTTATTAAATTCAATTTTTTTTTGGTTTTTTTTTTTGGTTTTTTTTTTTGTTTGTTTGTTTGTTTGTCTTGTCGGAAAGAGCAGCAGCAGCAGAGGAGCCAGAGAGAGGCCCTTGGGGGCCCTGGCCCATGTGGAAGGATCAGGAACCCCAGACCTGGCCCACAGAAAGGTGGCCCAGGACCAGAAGGGGGAAGCAAAGCCCCCAAACCCAACAGGAGGCCGGGAGGTGGCCCTGGCCCAAGCAACCAAGCCAGACAGCCCAGGCCCAGCCCCCTGCTGGGCAGGCTCTGCATTGGCACAGACCCGCACCCTGCTGCCAGTACAATGGCAGAAGTGGTGACCAAATGCTTCCTTTCCCCAAAATCACCGAGGCATGCCGGCAATGGGAAGACAGAAGCTGTCCCAAGAATCTTCGTCTCGGGTCTGGGGATGTCCTTTCCCCACAGCAGAAAAGCGATGCTCGCTTCCTGCTGTGCCCTCTGCCTCTGCAATGCAAATGCACCAGGTGTTCCTCCCATCTGCCTCACGGCACCACCTCCACCCTCTCTGGGCTGGGGACCAGGGGCAGAACTTTTGGGACCCACCTCCCCCTCGCTGCTGGGGTGCGCGAGGGGTGGCAGAGAGATTCGCATCCCCCAGGGGGAAACCCCGGACCAAACACCTCCCGGCCCGCCAAGAATGCTGATCTTGAAAACAGGCAGCCGGGCTGCGCCCACAGCCAGCTGTAGGGCCATGCCTCCTCCACGGAAGGAGAGGCTGACGCCCTCTTCCCCTGTCCCAGCTCCCCCCATAGGGGCAGCCCCGGGACAACCCAAAAAACTCGGGGAGGAAGTCACGCTGGATGCAGGAGGCGCCACTGCAGCCGCCACCGGCTCCAGGGCAGCCTCTGATGCAGACACGGAGGATGGAGTCGCCGCAGGTGGCAGAACTGCCGGGGCGGGCAGCGGGGCCGCCTGGGGAGGTGGCAGGGGTGGCACGGGGTCGGCAGCATCTTCTGAGCCGGACATCGGCCGCGGAAGCGCAGTCGCAGAAGGTGGCGGAGCCCGCACGGGAGGCAGCAGGACGGCCGCGGGAGGGGCCGCGCGGGGAAGCGCCCGCACGCGCGGGGCAGGTTGGGGCGGCGCTCGCGGCGCTGGGCGGGGCGGCTCCGCTTACTCCCATCCCCCCTGAGAGCAACCAGAGGGGGGAAAAACCGGCTCCGTCTGAGCATGCTCCGAAGACGCAGTAAAAAAAAACTTCGGCTGCGGGTGAAGCTTCGCCCCCCCGCTGTGGTTCAGGGGGGCTGGAAAGCAGCAGAGCGTCCCCCTCCAAAGGGTCTTCCCCCGGAATTGGGGGGAACGGGGCTTTCCCCTTGCAGTTCGCAATCCAGGGAAAAACAGCTGCTCTCCGTTTCAAGACTAGAAAGAGCAACAAAAAGGTTGGATAAATCGAGGGGCATCCAAACCCATGGTCCAAAAAGAATTGGAAAATGGAGTCCATACACTCCCAGATGAACATATCGAGGGCATATAGCACATTCGTAAAAAACCCAAAGAGCTCTGCCCATCGAAAAAACTCATAGAAATCTGTCTCCAACCGGAGAATTCCGTCCTCTTCACCCCATTTTTGCCAGAGGGCAATAAGTTTCTCCTCTGAAGGGGAGAATGGAACCTCATCCTCTAGGGGAGAAGTCCTCCAGATGAGCAGCCACAAACTGTGAATGGCCTCATCTTTAGGAGGGGAAAAACAAACAGTACCTTGTGACAGTGTCCAGGACTCTCTGGCTATCTGCACGGTGCTGCTGAGCTTTCTGAACATCTTCCTGGAGGCTTTTCAGAAGGTTCTCTTTGTGGTCAGCCTTGCTGTGAACTCTGTCCAAATTCGGATCTTCACTTCTTCAGCTCCTGGCTAGAATCCACTTCTGTGGTCACTTGTGAAGCAACCATCAATGCCACACATTTGGGGTTTACCCAGTGCAGCAATGCTTCTCTGGTGGTCTCACCAAGTGATGATTGTCCTCCTCAGTCGAGGGGTCACCAATTGTGACCGTGGTCACAAGGGTTTTCCGGATGAAGAAGAGACGAGAATGTTGACTCCATGATCAGGCTTGATTTATTTTTTTATGATATATGTTACATTAAGTCTATATTAAAAGAAATAGAAAGGACAAGGTTTCTTCAGAAGCTAGCTAAGCTAAGAATAGAAAAGAATGAATAACAAAGATCTGTGTCTCAGACAGAGAGCAAGAGCCATCTCTGCCATGAGTGGTCAGGAAATCCCAACATCCACAGGAGACCAATACCAGGTCTACCTGTTGCATTCCACAGCAGCAGATAACCATTGTTTACTTTTGGTTGCTGAAACTGCAGCTTCTCACAAGGAAAAATCCTAAGAAAGGATTTTCATGAAAGATGTCTGCGACAGTTCACCTCCTGGTGTAACCAGAGCCTGTCCCCTGCTATGGGGACATCCCAGATTATCCTAGTGTCGGGGAAACCATGTGGGAATTGGGAGCCCTGGTGCACTGGGTGTAACCAGGATAGGGTCCTGGTGCCATCGGGTGTAACAGGACCCCTCTGTCCCCCAGGCCCGCTGGTGCTGCAGGTGCCGGCACAGGCGCTGCTGGAGGGGACACGGTGACACTGAGCTGCCAGGGCTGGTGGAACTGCACGGTCACCTCGGTGTCCTTCTACCATGAGGAGAAGGGTCCGGGGAGGGGCTCTGTGATGGCACCGAGCTGTCCCTGTCCCCTCTGCAGCTGCACCACAGCAGTCGCTACAGCTGCAGGGTCTGGTGAAATCCTGGTGGTCAGGGAGGTCATGAAATTCAGCACCGGTGACAGTGACAGGGCACGGTGAGCACCCCATAGCTGCCACCCTGACACCCCCACAGCCCCTCCCCAGGGATTCAGGCTCACAAATCCTCCTCCCCTCTCCTTCCCAGAGCTTTTCTCAGTGCCAGGGCTGGAGGGTCCCCCCAAGCACTCTGAGGTGTCCCCCCTGACTCTCAGCTGCCTCAGCACCCCCAGCCCTCTGCGGCCCCGAGCCCCCCTCCTGCACGTGTTCTACTGGAACGGGCAGGTGGTGGGGGGCCCGAGGGGTCCCTGCAGCTGCTGGTGCCTGCCATGGGGGTCTCCCACTCGGGGAATTACAGATGCCAGCTGCGCTCCGAGCGGGATGCTGTGCAAAAGAGCAGCGCCCGGCTCCGTGTCACGGTGCACAGTGAGTGCGGGGACGGGCACGGGGAGCCCCCACAGCCTCCTCAGCTCTCCCAGGCCTTCAGGGGATGCCCAGTCCTTCCAGACACCTGCCCTGTGGCCCCAGCCTCTCCCGGATCCTACCCTTGCTCCCCTGCTCCCTTCTCATGTGCCTCTCAGGGTCCCCCACCCCTAGAGGGCTACCCCCATCCTACCCCTACACATTTTCCCTGTCCTGCCATCCCTGACCCGGGTCCCACCCCAGGTGCCCCCATTCCTGGCTTGTGTCTCCCCATCCCTCTCTGAGTCCCCTCACCCCTCCCAGAATCCCCCCCATCCCTCTATGAGGTCACATCATCCCTTCCCTCAGTCCCCATACCCACCCTGGTGTCATCCCCTCACCCCTCCAGGTGTGCCTTGGGGTTCTTTTCCAAGCCCCACCAATCTCTGCGCCCCCTCTCCCTCACTGGGGTCTCCCTGCCCCTCCCCTACCACCCCCCCGGGTCCCTCACTGTCCCTTGCTATCCTCCCCTCCTGCAGGGGTCCTGCCCTCCGAGGTGTCCCTGTCAGTGCAGCCCCCCAGGGGACAGGTGGCACTCAGGGACTACCTGGTGCTGAGCTGCGCGGTGGCCGTGGGGACAGGTCCCCTGTCCTTCTCCTAGCACTGAGAGGGCTCAGGGGCATCACTGGGCACCAGTCCCCGCCTCTAGCTGTGCCACATTGGGGACAATGACAGCGGCCCGTACCGGTGCCGGGCCAGCGACGGGGACAGCGTGGCCGAGAGTGACCCCATGAATGTCACTGTCCTGGGTGTCATTGTGGCCTGGCGCCGGTGGCACCGTGTGGGTGGGTGACAATGGGGGCACAGGCGTCCCAGGGAGCTGTAGAGGCACCCAGTGTTGGACAATGATTGGGCAGCACCCACAGCCCCAAAATTGTGGCATTGTCTGGGGGTCCTTTAGGGTTTGGAGAGGTGCTGGAGGGTCCTGCAGGAATGCTGGGGGTTCTCTCAGAGGCCCTTGGGGAAGTTAGGAGGTCTCTGTCCCTGCTGGGCTTTGAGTTCTTTTGGCTGAGTTGGCTGGGGACACTGGGGAGGTTCCTGAATTCTGGGAGGCTTCAGAGATGCTTGAGGGTTCTGTTGTAAATTGAGTGTCCTATGGGGGGTCAGGAATCCTGGGAGGGTTCACGGCCCTGCGATTCCACAGTCACATCTCCTGTCTTTCCTCTGCAGCTTCCAAGAAGCACCAGGAAAGGTTGGTGAAGGGCTCCCGACATGAGTCCCCTTTTACCCCCACCTCACAGCTCTCCGTTCCCTGACCCACATCCCCTTTATTCCCTCAGGGCCCCGCCGGATCACCCGGCCCCCCCAGAGGAGGGGGAGGTGCTGTACACCCACGTCGTGGTCACCAAGAGGGCAGGGGGTGAGTACGGGGGGGACACACGCAGAGGGACACGTCACCCACCAGTGTCACCCCACCCAGATCCCACAGCCCGTGTCTCTCGCAGCGGCCCCCGTGCCACCACACTCCAGCATCCCCAGGTGACCAATGTGGAGTTGCGGGAACCCCAGGGGCGACTGCGGGAACCCGGTGACATCTACGGGAATGTGCTGTGACACTGGGGGGAACTGGGGGCACTGGGGGTCCCCACCCATGGGCACCCACTCGTGTCTGTGCTGCCCCTAAAAACTGCCCCTCCTGCACCCCATGGAGGCACAAAGATCCCAAAAGAGCTAAAAGATGAACAATTTGCTGAAACAGCAATGAGAGAGAATAAAACCAACAGCAACAAGGTTCAGAGTCTAAAGGATCACAGAAGGAACAATTTCCAGGGAAAGCCCCCAAAAGGGAACAAACCCCAGACATTTCCCACAGCAGTCTTCCTCCACCACAGGAATCTTGCTGGCCCTGGATCTTCCTTGCTCTGATGGCCAAAGTGGCCTTCAGGAGGCTCTGGATTCTCTTCTCCCCTGTCCCAAACCATCCTCTGGACTGTTCTCCCCCCAGAAAGTCTCTGTGGGGTTTCCAGTCTCCCTCTTTTCCAGGGCAGTCAGGATCAGGCCATGGCACAGGGTGGGGTGTCAGAGACAGGAAAAGTTTGATGTCTGGAGATATTTTGGAAAAGCTGCGTGTGGCCCGGGTGGGTCAGGCCTTGCTTATGGTGAGACAGGGCCCCACCTGTCCCTCAGTCTGTCAGCCATGGCACACTGGGGACAGTGTGATGCTCTGCCAAAGCCAGCTCCTGAGTGGCCGGGTGACCAGAAGTGCCAGCTATGAAGAGGGCTCTTGGTGGCCCAACTGGCTCAAAAGGCAGAGCATGAGGTGGCCAAGTCCCTGACTGTGTCTCCTCTTGGGTTGTCTTTAACATCCAGGCTGGAACCCAGGATTCGGCAACTCGTTTAAATGAGAAATATCTGCCAAGTTAAATGGGAGCGTTCCTGGAATGGAAAGAAGACCCCTGTGTAAAACTTTTTTTAATTTAAAAAATGAGGGGGCTTCCAGGCAAAAGTGTAGTAAAAGGAATACCAGCTCTTTACTGGGAAATTTATAAAGCAGAACAGAACAAACAACACAAACCCCGAACTTTCCCTCCTGCTCAGCGATGTTGGTTTTTGTGGCAGTTATAACCGCGGCCAGCAGGGGGCGCTGCAGGGAGCACTCCCGGCCAGCAGGGGGCGCCCCGCTCCAGCTCCATCCCCTCAGGGGCCATGGCGGCCTCAGGCGGGAGGGAGGAGGGGAAATAGCTCCTTTTGCAAACTTGCAGATTGTTGTTGTCTTTGCAGTAGTTCTTGGGTCTCTCATTCCCTTACCAAGAGGAACACATGATCACATTATGGACTGGTTGCCTCAGAGCAGCCCCTGCAGGGGGCGTTTCCAGCTAGCCCCACTCTGAAAAACCATCAAAAGCCCTCTCATGTTGTCATCTTATTGCAAAGGTTCCCATAATTTCTTCGTGATTTCTTATGGGCAGCTCCTAGCAGTACTGAATCTTTCATCTTCACAGCAGAGCTAAAAACACCAACTCTCTTTACCCAGCTAAGTCACTCTTTTGTAGCACTCGTCTTCTCATTAGACAGAGCTGTGGCCTGTTAAGGGCAGGTTTGTTCTTAATCTTTGGTGATTAGTACAGCTGCAACTCTTCAGGTGTGAGGCTACTTTCTGCAGTATCTTTATTTTCTTACATTCTATCCTTCCACACTCTCAGAGCCACTGCTTGGGCTCTCTTTGGGTTTGTGCTTCTTGCAGGGCTGAGCAAACCACAGCCAGGCCTTTCTCCACGCACAGAATTCTCACCTCTGCAGCAGCTCTAAAGCTGCCAGAATCAAAGCCAAGGGGGCAGGGGGGACCCTCAGGTGCTGGCTGCCACCTGGGGCTGGGCAGAGCAGGGCTGGGCAATGGCCATCCCTGTGCAGTGGGGCTGGGCCATGGCTGGGCTGAACCCTTGGATGGCCACTGGCTTCAAGGAGAGGTGTTTGGGAGCTCCTTCCTGTCCTGGGCTCCTTTCCCCAGCTGCTCTTGCTGGTTCAGATCCTGCAGGGGAGGATCAAGAATGGAGAAGTCTGGAGTCCCCCAGAGCTGCCATGCCCCAGGACAAGAGCCCCTTGTCCAGCATGTGTCCCCCCTGGGACAGGATCCCCCCCGGACAGGACAGGAGCCCCCTGGATGTCCCCCCCAAGAGAGAAACCACCTCTGTGTGAGAAAGGTGTCAAACGGCCTCTTCCTTCTTCTGCAGGAGAGAGAAAGTGAATGTGTTTGGGGGGGGGGGGGTAAAAGCTGGACCTCCCCATCCCCCATAGCCTCCCCAGCCCTCCCTGCAGACCCCTCATCCCTGCTTCCCCCACCCTGGGCTTTCCCAGCCCATTCCCTGCTCAGGTGTCCCCTAGGATCATCAAGGCACACACTGGGGTCTTGTGAAATTGAGGGGTAAAATGATGTAAATGGAATAAACAGAGGAAAAAGTCACTGTGAGCTGTGGGGGCACAGACCCAGAGCCCCTCAAAATCTGTCTGGGGTGATCCCCAGGCCGCTGGCACCTTGTGGGGGCTGTGCTGGCTCTGAGTCACCCCAAAATCTGAAGCACCCAGGGAAGGAGCTGCAACCCATGGGCTCACCCAGCCACTGCCTATCCCTGGCACCCACATTCCCCGGAAACCGAAACATGGGACCCCCATTCCTTATATCCCACCCTCTCTGCGGCCCCATTCCCAGTACTGACATTCCCCAGTATCTCCATGGCCCAGGACCCCATTCCCAAGGAACCCTCTCCCGTTCATTCCATCCCCTGAAATCCTCCTAGGACCCACCATTCCCCAATCCCATGAACCCAAATCCCTGGAGCCCACATTCCCCTGGGACTCCCATCCCTGAGTCCCCCCAGCTATGGGGACGCTCAGTCCCATGGCATCCCCATCGCCGGACATTCCCCTTCCTCACCACCCCCATTTCCCAGTGACCCCATTCCTGCCTCCCCAAACCCACCGAGCCCCCCACTCCTGGGAACCCCATGTCCTACTTTGTCCCACCCACCCGTGTCCCCAGCCTGTCCCCACCCTGCCCCCACCAAGGGCCACCTACACATGGGGACAGACGTGACCTCGCTTCCTTCCCCTTCATCCGAGGAGCCGCCAGCCATGGGAGTGGTGGCCACAGCAGCGAGTGACAGCCAGTGCACATGGCTGGGGACACTGGGATGGCCGGGAAGGTGGCGCTGCTCCTGTGGGGTGAGTGCCCTGGGAACGGGCCTGACACCCTGGGGATTGGGAGGGGAGGGGGCACAGGGGGGCTGTGGGGTCCTCTGGGGTCCCCAATGCCAGCAGTGCCAGAGCATGTTACCCACAGTGGACCTTGGTGCGACTGAGGATGTAGGGTGGCTTTGGGGACAGGAATAGGGGGGCAGGAATTTGGGGATGGGAATATGGGCACAGGAATGTGGGGACTGGCACCTTTGGGCTCAGGTAGCTCTGGGGATAGGGACAAGGGACCTGGGATGCAGGGACAGAAAGCAACAAGAACCGCGAGGATGTGGCCATGGGGATGGGATCATGGGGATGGGATCATGAGCTGGTGGGGATGACCTGGGCCAGCATGGTCTGTGTCTGTGGTGTCCTCGTGCCTGGGGTATCCAAAGTGTCCCCATGTTCTGCCTCAGCCCAGGGTGGCCTCAGTGTCCCTGTTCCCAAGGTGTCTGTGCCACAGGGATGTGGTGCACAGGTGGCTGTGACACAGACATGTCCTCCTGCCTTTCCAAATCTTTTTGAGACCACCCACACAAACTTTCCCACAAGAAATGCTGTCCCCATTGGGACAGTTTTTGGGGACAGCAACCACACCCTGTACCCTGGTGCCTCTGTCCCTGCAGTGCCACCCCCACCCAGCCCTGTCCCTTCTCCCTTCCAGCCCAGACCCTCGGCCTCACTGGTGAGTCCTCAGGGGATGCCATGGCCCCACCCTGCTGTCCCCAGCCCCGCACTGGCCCTGGCAGGCTGGTGTCCCCTGTCACCCACAGGTGCCCAGACCACCCAGCTCCTGGTGGAGCCCCCCTGGAGGCCGGCGGTGCTGTGGGACCGGGTGACACTGACCTGCCAGGGCTCGGGAAGCGCTGGTGCCACCACCTGGTACAAGGATGGGCAGCGCTGGTGGCAGGAGGGATGTGACCGCCTCTGTGTCACCGAGAGTGGCACCTACACATGTGACAGACCCGGCACCAAGCGCAGCCCCGCCATGACAGTCTTAGATGGTGAGGGTGGATCTTTAATGATCAGGGTGGCCCCTGAGAGGTCAGGGTGGGCTCCACTCCATGGGTGGCCTCACACCCCTCATGTGGCGAGAGCCTGTGCCCTGCACACAGGGACATCCCAGTGCAGCCCAGTGCACTCCAGAGCCCCCAGATGTCCCTGGTGCTATTGGCACCCACCTCAGAATGGTCTCATCAGTAAAATGTGACCTTCCTGTCCCACAGACCCACTGGTGCTGCAGGTGCCAGCACGGGCACTGCTGGAGGGGGACACAGTGACACTGCGCTGCCGGGGCCGGCAGGAAAACCATCTCAGCAGGGTGTGATTTTACCGGGAGGAGAAGGATCTGGGGGGGTCCCTCAGGGGAACTGAGATGTCCCTGTCCCCCCTACAGCTGCACCACAGCAGCCGCTACAGCTGTGCAGGCTTGGTGGGGTCCTGGCAGTCCCGGTCATCAGCAGTGACAGTGATAGTGCAGGGTGAGCATCCCCCATGGCTGGAACTCCAATATCTTGACAACCCCAAAGCCACTTCCCAGTGGATTCAGAGCCACAGTCCTCACCTCCCCTCTCCTTCCCAGAGCTCTTCTCGGTGCCGGTGCTGGAGGGTCCCCCCACACCCACCGAGGGGTCCCCTCTGACTCTCAGCTGCCTCAGCACCCCCAACCCCCTGTGGCCCCAAGCCCCCCTCCTGCACGTGTTCTACCGGGACAGGCAGGTGGTGGGGGGCCCACAGGGGTCCCCGCAGCTGCTGGTGCCCGCCGTGGGGGTCTCCCACTCGGGGAATTATGGCTGTGAGGTGCACTCCCAGGGTGGGGCCGTGCGGAAGAGCAGCACCCGGCTCCGCGTCACGGTGCACAGTGAGTGCGGGGATTGGCACGGGGAGCCCCCACAGCCTCCTTGGGTCCCCCACACTGCCTGGCATCGCCCAGCCCTCCCTGATGCCTGCTCTGGGGTACCCAACCTTTCCCGGGTCCCTCCCTGGCTCCCACCCTCCTTTCTTGTCTCCCTCCCTGGGACCCCCAGCCCCTACATGGGTACCCCCATCCTTCCCTGGCACCGTTTCCGTGTCCTGCCATTGCTGCCCCGGGTCCCTCCCCAGGTCCCCCCATTCCTGGCTCGTGTTTCCCTCCATCGCACATTGGGTCCCCTCACTCCTCCCTGAGTCCCATCACCCCTCTCTGAGTTCTCCACACATTCCCCAGATCACACCATCCCCTCCCTGGGTCCCCCTACCTGCCCTGGTGTTGCCCACCTCCCTCTCCAGGTGTTCCCTCCCTGACCCCCCCAGCATCCCTCAGGGTTCCTTTCGAAGCACACCCCCCGCCTCCATCTCTGTACCCGCTCTCCATCACTGGAGTTCCCCTGCCCCTCCCTGAACCCCCTGGGTCCCTCACTGTTCCCTGGTGTCCCCCTCTCCTGCAGGGGTCCCTCCCTCGGGGGTGTCCCTGTCAGCGCAGCCCCCCGGGGGACAGGTGGCACTGGGGGACAGCCTGGAGCTGAACTGCTCAGTGACCATGGGAACAGGTGCCCTGTCCTTCTCCTGGCACCGGGAGGGCTTGGGGGCACTACTGGGCACCGGTCCGCACCTGGAGCTGTGCCACGTTGGGGACAATGACAGCGGCCAGAACTGGTGCTGGGTCAGCGATGGGGACAGTGTGGCCGAGAGTGACCCCCTGAATGTCACCGTCCTGGGTGAGTGGGACCCTCGGGCTGGGGATGAGCCCACCCAGAGCACTCCCATCCCACCTTGCCAGGTGCCAGCCCTCTCTGTGTCCCCACAGTGCCCGTGGCCAATGCCACCATCACCTCCAGTCCCCTGTCACACCAGGTGCGTGCAGGTGACAACGTGACCCTTCACTGCTTAGTGCAGGTGGGCTCCGCCCCTGTCACCTTCACCTGGCTGCACAATGGGCAGGAGGTGGCCCAGGGTCCCCTCCTGCAGCTCAGGGATTTTGATGTGGGACATTCGGGCACCTACCAGTGCATGGCCACCAACCAGCTGGGACAGGATGGGCACCGCGTGTTCCGGGCTCTCAGCTCTGAGCTGGCCCTGGGGGTGACACCTCAGTCATCCTTGCTCACAGGTGGAGTCACACGGGGTTGCTGGGGTGTTCAGGATGCCTACAGTTCAGGGTGAACCCCAATGTGTCCCCTCTGTCCCCAGCAGTGGCTGTGAATGTCGGCAGGACCCTCCTGTTTCTGCTCCTGGCTGTCATCGGGGGCTGTCCCTGGTGGCACCACCGGGGTGGGTGACAATGGGGGGGATGGGGGTCCTGGAGTGAGGGGGAGCCCCCAGAGCTGAGGCAGAGATTGGCAGCACCCAGGGCCCCTGTGCTGGGGGACACTGAGCCTGCAGTGACCTCAGCTGGGGGTCCTGAGTGATTTGGGGGGAATTTGGAGGGTCTTGCTTGGGCTCCAGGGCCTTCCCTGGGTGGGCTTTGAGGAACATTGGTGTGGCACAGGGAGCTCGTGGAGCATTTGTGGAGGTCCTGGAGGGAAGTGCAGGGATGTTGGGGGATCTTTCTGGGGTCCTATGGGGAACTTGGTGGTGCCCATCCCTGCCAGGCTTGGGGTTCTGGGGGCTTATAGGGTTGGGGGCACCAGGAGGACTGGAGGCACTGCAGTGATCCAGAAGTTCCGGGGGGTTCAGTGGTGCTCAGAGTCTCCGGGGGGAGTCAGGGATCCATTGGGAATTGGGGCTGCAGTGGAGATTTGGGGGTCCCGTGGGTGGTTGGAGCTGCAAGGTCCCAGGAAAGTTCAGGGGTCCCGGTGTCCCCATGGTCACCCCCTCCCCATTCCCTTGCAGCTGCCAGGAAGCTCCAGGACAGGTGAGTGGGGGGCTCAGGCTGGGACTCCCCTTTCCCCCTCCCAGACACCACCCAGACCCCCCCTTTTCCCCACAGGACGCCCCCATGGAGGAGGGGGCTGTGCTTAACACCCACATCAGGGGCACCGAGTGGGCAGAGGGTGAGTACAGGGGGGGACAGGGACACGTCACCCACAGTTGTCACCCCCCCCCAACCACATCCCCACAACCGGTGTCTCTCTCAGGGCCCCCACGGGTGTCCCCCAGCCCTGCCCCACCTCAGGATCCACAAGTGACCAACACGGAGCTGTCGGGACCCCACGAGGGACAGTGGGACCCCTGTGATTGTGATGATGTGCTGTGACACTGGGGGCACTGGGGGCATCAATTCCCCTCAGGGGTCTCTTCTTCCTCTTCACAGCACCCACAGGACTCCTCATTCCCCCTCCCAGAGCCAGTGGGCACACAATGTTTTTCCCTCTTATTGTACACAAAATGACACGTTTGATTAAACTGTGTGAGAAACAAGGCTCACTCTTTAAAATTTGTAAATGTTTAATAAGGGATAAAAGGGACAGTAAACAGCGGGCTGGGTGTCTGGCAACTGCCAGAGGCCTACAGTTAACTACAACAATGCTCCTTACATACCTTTTCATTGTATTGGATAAATACATACTCAGGAGGGTTATACATATTCAAACACTCTTTCCAGTTTACATGTTCCGGGCATTCTTTTGCTTAGTTTCACCCTTGATTAATTTTCATAAAGTACACACCATACTGTCGATTAAATTTAAATATTTTATATTCTCACAAGTCCCCCCTGTTCTGTGATTTGACAGTTCTTGATAAATGAAGGGTCAGTGGTAAATTCCTCTTTGCATTCTCTTTTTTGATGTTTATTTACTCACTACTTTTCAATGTGTTCTTCTCATACAGATAAGATAATCCACTAGTACATTAAATTAACATTAGCTATTTCACAAAATTATCTGAGTTATTCTCACCATTGTCACTTAGTTACACAAAGAAAGGTATTAGCTACTTCTGCAACAGTTAATGTTGTAATACACAGCACATTGTCTTTATCTTGATACTTTGTGAGTGTCTAAACTAGAATATATTTATTACACTATAAATATATATTTTACACAGGGATTAGGGTAAAAGGCTGACAAAAATTGTAGTGTATCAAAAGCAGTTAAAAAGTGATTACAAACTGTATTATACCAAAATAATTTGGAAAAACCAATATAATAACGAAAGCCAATGACTATGTAGTTATTCATAACAGGGAGAAGGGGTATGGAAGGGTTTATTTGATTTCTCCTTACCCTGCTCTGATTTTGTCAGCAATAAATTCAATTCATATCTCTAATTCCGAGGCAGTTTTGCCCGTGACAGGATTTGATGAGTGATCTCTCCTGGTCCTTGTCTCAACCCAGGAACCTTTCATTCAATTTTCTCTCCCCATCCAGGTGTGGAGGGCAGTGAGAGAGCGGCTGGGGTGGGTGCGGGGCATCCGGGCACTGTCCATCCTTGGCAAGGCAGGGAGGAGGAGGAGGGTCCAGGTCAGGTTGTTGAGCAGATTGGTGTGGGATTTGCAGTTGTTTTGTGGATTTCTCAGTCCCTTGAGCAAAGGGACAGAGGATCAATTGATACCCTTCTGGACTGGTTCCCCCACAGCTGCCTCTGCAGGGGCAGTTTCCAGCCAGCCCTGCTCTGAAAACCATCAAAGGCCCTCCCAGAGCCACTGCTTGGGCTCCCTTTGGGCTTTGTGCTTCTTGCAGGGCTGAGCAAACCACAGCAGGCCTTCTCCCTCATAGAATTCTCACCTCTGCAGCAGCTCTAAAGCTGCCAGAATCAAAGCCAAGGGGGCAGGGGAGACCCTCAGGTGCTGGCTGCCACCTGGGGCTGGGCAGAGCAGGGCTGGGCAATGGCCATCCCTGTGCAGTGGGGCTGGGCCATGGCTGGGCCCCGCCCTTGGATGGGCACCCCAACAACATCAGCCACTCCACAATACACAGCACTGTCCCAACAAAATCACAATATTTAATCAACAAGATAATCAGTAATGTAATATCAATTCATATATTATCACACAAAAGTCAACTTCCATTTAATTGTTTCTCACAATACATACCAGTAAAGAGCTCTTATTCCTGTTCCCACATTTTTACCTAAAAGCCACGTAATTTCAATGTTACAATAGTTCAGAGTGATGGGGGTTGTATTTTCCATTCCAATGGAGGTTCCCACCTTGTTCAGCTTCCTTGACAGAGCAGAACAAAGAAACACCATTTCTGCCAGTTTAACCAAAGAGCTGCATTTTTGTCCCAGGAGCAGGGAACCAGGTCCTGTGCCCCCTTACAACTGGGACGGGCACCAGTAAGCCACCTTAGTGGGAGCACTGGGAGGGGGATTGCAGAGCCACTAAGCACACTGGGGTTAAGAGGAACAAATCTGAATTTGATTTATGTCTCAAGATTTGCTACACATGAGGTGAAAAATGAACATGTGCTGGGAACCCTGTCCCTGGCGGCTTCACACAACAGAGAACCAGGGGAGAGAAAGCTCCAGTGATCAGGCTGTGAGTGACCCCCACAGGCTGGTGGGACACACGCCCAGGAAAAAATGCCCAGGAAATCGGGCTGTGGGAGGAGCCTTTGCAAATCAAAGCAGCAAACTGTGACACAACAGGAGTGTTTTTCTTTGGGTTTCTTGGAGGGATCAGGGGCTTGCTCAGAGGGTCAGCCTGGCCCTCCTCCCCTGTGGGATTGACATTCTCTGAACCTGGGTGAAGCAGTGAGAGAAGCATAGAATGATCCAAACAATTCTTACCTCATTTACTGCTCCTGTGTTTTTCACAAGTGGAATGCATTATGGAAGATTGTTTACCTGAAGGGAATTGGTAACTGGATTCTGGTGTGAGTGTTTTGATTCACTGACCAATTGAATCCAGGTGTGTGTGTGTGGGGACTGTTTGCTGACAGTCATAAGATTGTGTGCAGTGGAGTGCAGTTGAGTGCTTGGCAGATTCAGTTTACATGTAATATAATATGGCATAGAATAATAGAGTATAAAAAAGTAATTAATTAGCCTTCTGATAAGATGGAGTCAGATGCATCATTCCTCCCAGTTGTCAGGCAAAAATATCACCGATACTCCCCCCCCCTCACCTTTTCCTCCCGGTGGTCCTTCTTCCCTGTCCTCACCCGTTCTTCCCTGCTTCGCTGCTTCCCCGAGGCAGCTCATTCCTGCTCGTCCTGGACGTTCCTTCATTGCTTCCCCGATGGAGCGGATGCTGCCTGCACCCACCCGCCGCCTCTGCCGCGTTTCCCACGCTGCCCACAGCCCTGAGCCTGCTGCACCTGCCCAGGGCAGCCCCAGCCCGCGGCAGCCAGCCCAGAGCCACCAGTGCCCAGCACCAGCCCGCAGCCAGCCCGCAGCAGCCCCTGCAGCCATCGCTCGCAATGCCAGAGACACGCAGGTGCCGTCCTTGGAAATCACGCCCAGCCACTCACAAAAGCCATGTGGGCTCGCCCTGGCTTGCAGCACACACACTCCATCTGCCGAGCTGATGCCCACAGAGCGCCCGGGCTTCTTGTGGTAACGCTGTCCCTGTCTTCTGTTTCTCTCTCTGTCCTTTTCCCTTTCTGCTCCCTTCTCTTCCCCTTTGGTAAGAACCCTTACCCTCCTTTATCAATAAACAGTTCTCAGATATAATATTGCCATGTTTGTGCTTCATTTTCATCTGAGAAACCTTTCAGCAAGAATCCTCCCCAAATCCCCCTTTTACAGTGGGATGGGACAGGGGGAGTGGGAGGGGGAATGGGGAAGCCCTGGGTGTACTGCAAGCACTGTGGGGAGAGAATGGGGCATTCCCTGAGGGTACTTGGGCACTTGGATGGGGCTGGGGAGCCCCTGCAGGTACGAGCAAAGGGATGGGGGAGCCCTTGGGGGTACTGGGAGAGGAAATGGGGAGCACAGGGTGCCCTGTGTAGCCTCCCCCTGACCCATGACCACCTCCCTTGGAAGGATGGGCAACCACAGGAGCCACAGAGGGAGCACCCCCAGTGTCACCCAGTGCCTCCCGCTTCCCAGAGCATCACAACTTTTGGTGTAGATTGTCATAGATGTCACTGGGCTCCCAAGGTTGCCTTTGCAGCTCCATGTACGTCACCTGAGGATCCTCCAGCGGGGGTGCCAGGGGGTCTTTGGGGGCCCTGTGGGAATAAGGGGGTGTGTGGAAGGGGATGGGAGGTGCTGGGGGTTTGGGTAAAAGGTGTATCATGGCTGGAGCCTGCACCCACCTTTACTGGTTCTTCCTGGCAGCTGCAGAGGAAAGAGGGGAGGGGTGACTGTGGGGTCCCCAGGGCCCTGAATGCTCTCAGGATTCCTGAACTCCCATGGGACCCTCAGTCTTCAACAGGACCCTCATGCATCCCTGGAGCCCCCCAGAATTCATGAACATCCTCAGTGCCCCGAATCAACTCAGCCTTAAGTACCAAAAGCCCAGGAGGGACAGAGACCCCCCCAAAACACCCCCAGGGCCCCTGAAAGAACCCCCAGCATCCCTGAACAACCCTCCAGCACCTCCCCAAGCTCTACAGCACCCCCAGCCAATGTCACAACTCTGGGATGGTGAATGCCACACTCTCGTTCCCCAATTATGGGGGCCTCTACAGTCCCCTGGGACCCCTGTGGCCCCATTGTCACCCACCCACACGGTGCCACCAGTTCCAGGCCACAATGACACCCACGAGAAGGAGCAGGAACAAAAGGGCCCCACCGACCCCTGCGGCCACTGCAAGAAACAGAGGGGAATCATTCAGGGTCACCCATCACCCCAGGGGTCCTGCACTTCCTGGTGACCCTCTGGGACCCCACCTGTGTCCCTGTGTGTCCCTGTGTCCTGCGGTGTCACGTCCAGGACACCGGGGGTGATGGTGGCATTGGCCATGGGCACTGTGGGGACAGAGACAGGGCTGAGGGCATAGGGAGGGGCTGGCAGCTGGTGTGGGGGGGACAGGGATGTGGGATGGGTGTGATGGGGGATGTCAGGAATGGGGTCATAACACAGAAGGGTGTGGGCACAAGGGGACTAATAGAAGGACCAAGGAAATTTTTGTTTGGGGACTTGGAGATGCCCAATCAGGGGACCCGAGGTGTCTGTGGGGGCTCCCTGTGCCCATTGGGCACTCCCTGTGCACCATGACATGGAGCCTGGTGCTGCTTTTCCCCAACCCCGCCCCCCCTCAGGGTGCAGCTGGCAGCTGTAATTCCCCGAGTGGGAGACCCCCAGGGCGGGCACCAGAAGCTGTGGGGACCCCTGCAGGTCTCCCACCATCTCCCCATCCCGGTAGAACACGTGCAGGAGGGGGGCTCGGGGCTGCAGGGGGCTGGGGGTGCTGAGGCAGCTGAGAGTCAGGGGGGACCCCTGGGTGGGCTGGGGGGACCCTCCAGCACCAGCACCAAGAAGAGCTCTGGGTAGGAGAGGAGAGAGGGAATTTTGGCCCCGAGTCCCTGGGGAGGGGCTGTGGGGGTTTCGGGGTGGGGACTTTGTGGTGCTCGCCATGCACTGTCACTGTCACTGGTGGTGACTCCCTCCACCCCCAGGATCCCACCTTGCCCCTGCAGCTGTAGTGGCCACTGTGGCTCAACTGCAGAGGGGACAGGGACAGCTCAGTGACATTGGGGAACACCCCCAGTTCCTTCCCCTCCTGGTAGAAGGACACCGAGGTGACCGTGGTATTCCACCAGCCCCGGCAGCAGAGTGTCACCGTGTCCCCCTCCAGCAGCGCCCGCGCCGGCACCTGCAGCACCAGCCAGTCTGGGGGACAGAGGGGATTCATCACATCACAGGGATCTCAAGGGTCCCGCTCACATCAGGACCCTCACTGAGTCACACCCAGTGCACCAGAGGTCATCAATTCCACAAACAGGGTCATCTCGTTCTGGGATGCTCTGGGATGTCCCCAGAGCAGGGGATGGGCTCTGGTCACACAGGAGGTGACCCATGGAGCGGAGCCCACCCAGAGTCCTTGGGGTCCCCGTGAGTGCCAGGCTGGGGACAGCCAAACCCCCCTCACCTTCTGAGACAATCACAGCGGGGGCTGAGCCCAGTGCCGGGTCTGTCACACGTGTAGGTGCCACTCTCTGTGACAGTGATGTGTTCAGGTCCCTCCTGCTCCCAGTGCTGCCCGTCCTTGTACCAGGTGGTGGCACCGGTGGTCCCCGAGCCCTGGCAGGTCAGTGTCACCCAGTCCCAAAGCACCGCTGGCCTCCAGGGGGGCTCCACCAGGAGCTGGGTGGTCTGGGCACCTGTGGGTGACAGGGGACACCAGCCTGCCAGGGCCAGTGAGGGGCTGGGGACAGCGGGGTGGGGCCATGGAATCCCCTGAGGACTCACCAGCGAGTCCAAGGGCCTGGGCTGGAAGGGACAAGGAAGGGTCAGGGCTGGGTGGGGGTGGCACTGTGCGGTCAGAGGCACGGAGGCAGGGGGAGTGGGGGCTGGCCCTGAAAAAGGTCTCAGTGGTTGCATTGGTGTGGCACAGAGGTCTCGAGGACAGGGACCCCACAGCCCCCCTGTGCCCCCTCCCCTCCCCATCCCCAGGGTGTCAGGCCCGTGCCCGGGGCACTCACCCCACAGGAGCAGCGCCACCTTCCCAGCCATCCCGGTGTCCCCAGCCATGTGCACTGGCTGTCACTCGCTGCTGTGGCCACCGCTCCCCTGGCTTGCGGCTCTTTGGATGAAGGGGAAGGAAGCGAGGTCACGTCCGTCCCCACGTGTAGGTGGCCCTTGGTGGGGGCAGGGTGGCCACAAGCTGGGCACAGGCTGTGGGCAGGGTGGGGACAGCCTGGGGACATGGTGGGGGATGCCATTGCCAGGAGTGGGGGGCTCAGAGGATGTGGGGAACCAAGGATGGGTGTCCAGGAGAATGGGGGTCCAGGGGAATTGGGGTTTCCATGCCTGGGGGGATTCAGGGATGGGGGTGCTGTGGGAACATGGTCCCCAGGAATTTGGGATCATAGCATGTGGGTGCCAGGGCTGGGGGTGCAGGGGGAAAAAGGGGACCCTCGGGAATAGGGGTTCTGGGGAAGAAGCAGCCCATGGGATGGGATCAAGGCAATGGTGGTGCTGGGCAATGTCAGTCCTGGGATGGGGTCCCAGGGTGGAGAGACCAAGGCAATGGGGGTCCCATGGTTGGGTTCCCAGGGGAGTGGGAGTGCCAGGGATGGGCAGTGGCTGCGTGGCCACGGGGGTCACAGCTCCTTCCTGGGGTGCCTCAGATTTTGGGGTGACTCAGAGCCCAGCACAGTCCCCACCCTGGGGCACCCATGGCTCTCCTGGGAGGTTCTGTGTCTCTGCCCCCCACACCCCTGGGCTTTTTCCTGTCTCCCCGCATTTCCTGGCTGAACCATCCCAGGGAACAGCTGGGAGAATCCCAGGAAGGGAAAAAAGGGGTTGGGGGGTGCAGGCAGTGGTTTCAGGGCTGTGGGGGATGGGGCTCCCTGTCTGTGACCCCCCAACTCTTTCTCTTTCCTGCAGCGGTTTGTGCTGAGGCAAGGACATGAATTCTGTCCAGGGGGCACATCCAGAGGGGTCCAGCCTTTAGGGAAAAGGGCAGCTCTGCTGTGCTGACACCCGGCTCTTGTCCCTGGGAGCTGCTCCTCGTTCTGGGGGTGCCACATCCTTGGGGATTCCTTTCCCAGACGTGGCACATCCTGGGGTCCTCTGTCCTGGGTGGGCCTTCAGCATTCCCGCTGTCCCCAGTGGGGCCCTGTGACCTCTGGGGTGCCCAAACTTAAGGAGGCATCTTTTATGACCTTGCCCTGATGATGGTAAATCCCAGGATCAAGTTGGTTGAATTCCCCAATGCCCAATTGCTATGGACTGTTTTGGGGTCATATTTTGGTCTCAGATTTTGAGATGACTCAGAGCCCAGCACAGACCCCACCCTGGGGCACCCCAGGCTTGTCCTGGGAGGCTCTGGGTCCCTGCTCCACAAATCCCTGGGCTTTTTCCTGTCACCCAAATTTCCTGTCTTAGCAATCTCAGGAAACACTTGATGCCCAATTGACTGTCACAAAATTATACAGCCATAGAAAAAAGGCATAAATCTTTTCCTATACCATTATTTTCCCAATAAAAAACAAACTCCTCAAAAATCAAACTGACAAGTTATAAAATGCTCTGGTTTATAGAATCCTTTTAATCATTGCTTTCCCAACAAGAGGAAATCAAAATACAATAAAAACACAAATAAGTGGATATACAAACCACAATAAAACCACAAACAAATCACAGTGAAATGAGACGTTTTGTTTCCCTTTAGCAGCCCCCTGCTGCATCCCATAGCAGCGTTTCCTTATGGATAACACAGAGGGTGGAATCTCCCTGAGTGTCCAACAGCTCCATGGGATTGTTCCCTGCCTGCTGGGCAGCACCCCAGCCCCTAAGGAAGCCTTTTCTTGGACCATATTTAGGAACTCTCCCCATTTTTCTCATTCCTACCTTGAAACTTGATTGACTTCCCATGGAGGAAGGGGAGAAGCTCTGTCCATGCTTGGGACAGTGCACAGGAATCTGTGGAAATGCCCCTGTGTGCCTCAGGGTCTGATTCCCTGGTAAATCCACTCCAGCCTGCCCTGAATTCCCCTGCCTGGGCCCTGCCTGCTCCTGCTGTGACACCCCTGTTCCCCAGCCGCTCGTGTGCAGCCCCTGCTCAATATTTCCACACTTTTCCCTCTCTTCTGTTGTGCACATCCAGAACCCAAATATTCTTTCTGGGAAGTTTTTAAGGGCAGGAGGTTTTGTTCAAGAAGGAGGGTCCAGGTCAGGTTGTTTAGAAAATCGGTGTGGTATTTGCAGTAGTTCTGGGGGCTCTTTCAGTCCCTATCTGAGAGTGACAAAATGATCAATTGCTGCGTTTCTGGACTGGTTCCCCTGAAGCTCCCCCTGCAGGGGGGGTTTCCAGCCATCCCTGTTCTTAAAACCATCAAAGGCCCTCACAAAGCCACTGCTTGGGCTCCCTTTGGGGTCCAAGGAACAAACCCAAGACATTTCCCCCAGCATGTTTCTCTCACCAGAGGAACCTGGCAGGGCCTCGACCTTCCCTGCTCTGATGGCCAAAGTGGCCTTCAGGAGGCTCTGGATTCTCTTGTTCCCTGTCCCAAACCCATCCTCTGCCATGTTCCCCACACGAGGATCTCACAAAGGCCCTGTGGGGGTTCCTGAGCCTCCGCTTTTGCCAGGGCAGTCGGGATCAGGCTATGGCACAGGGCCGGGTGTCAGAGACAGGAAAATTTGATGTCTGGAGACATTTTGGAACGCCTGCGTGTGGCAAGGGTGTTTTAGTCCTAGCTTTTGGTGAGACAGGGCCCCATCTGTCCATCAGTCTGTCAGCCATGGCACACTGGGACAGTGTGACGCTCTGCCAAAGCCAGCTCCTGAGTGGCCGGGTGACCAGGAGTGCAAGCTATGGAGAGGACCTTTGGTGGCCCAACTGGCTTAAAAGGCAGAGCATGAGGTGGTCAAGTCCTTGACCCTGCCTTTCATGGGGTATCTATCCCATTCACGCTGGGTGTCTGTCCCATTCACGAACGCAGGATTCAGCAAGTCATTTAAATAAGCATTATCTGCCAAGGAAAGTGGGAGCATTCTTTGGATGGAAAGAAGACCCATGTCTAAAACCCTTTTTAATTTCAAAAAAGTTTTGGCTTTCAGGCAAAAGCGTAGGAAAAGAAAGAACAGCTCTTTACCAAGAAATTTATAAAGCAGAGCAGAACAAACAACACAAGCCCAGAACTTTCCCTCCTGCTGTTGGTTTTTGTGGCAGTTATAACCGCGGCCAGCAGGGGGCGCTGCAGGGATCACTCCCGGCCAGCAGGGGGCGCCCCGCTCCAGCTCCATCCCCTCAGGGGCCATGGCGGCCTCGGGCGGGAGGGAGGAGGGCAAATCGCTCCTTTTGCAAACTCACGGCCACCAATCGGTCCCGGCACCACCACCGGCAGCGGGCAGAAGCCGCCAAGGCAGCAGGTTGGATCCCAGTGCCCACTGGCAGCGTAGCAGTGTCCCAGGGCCAGGCACACGCCCTGCACAACACCCACGTCCGCTCTCCATGATCCCGAATGGAAGGAAGGCAGTGCCTGACCCCAACAGGTGATGGGTCCACCATAGCCCTTCTGCTGGCTGTACAGCCCTTCATTCCCTTTTCCTCCTTCAGACCCGGCACAGCAGCTCTGGGAATGTTGAATTTCCCTGGGATGTTGAGGAAAGCTGGTGTTCAGTACTGACTCTGCCTGGGCTCCTCATGGGGTCTCCAGAGCACATTTGGAGTTCCTGCTCTTCCTGGGCCACTGCCGGGCCCAACACAGCATCTGCAGGGAAAGGAAGAGGAGATGGAGAACAGAGCCACAGCTCCAAGGGCTCTGCAGCTGCAGCTGGAGCACAGGGACAGCCCTGGCCAGGAGCAGTGCCTTGGGAGGGAAAAATGGGGAGAAATTGGATCTGGTTGGGCCAATGTCCCTGTTCTGCTCAGGGACCAGCAGACACTTAAGGAGATGTTATAATTTCTGGAGTTCCTAAAGTTCAGCCATGCTCCTAAAACATCCCTGTGCACAAACACAGGGTTCTGGTGCCTCTCCTGGGGATTTTGAGATCCTGTTGCTGAGGTAGGAGCAGCTGGAGCAAGTGGGCCACTGGAACAACACCTGGCCATGGAGAGGAGCAGGAGTGCCGGGAATTCTGCAGGGTGCTCAGACGAGGGCCACAGGGCACCGCTTGCCATTCCTGCTCCCCCCAGGTTTTGGGACAGAGCAGTGACACCCATCGAGCTCCCAAACCCTTCAGGGCTCAGGCACAGCCTCAGCCTGGGGGGTTCTCGGCTGCTCTTACCAGGCAATCGCCAAAGCTCTGATCCACGTGTAGCATTTGTTCAATATCCCTCCTCTTCAGGAATCAGGCTGAAGAATGCAGTGTTTCCCAGGAGGCCTGGAGAGCAGCAGAGATGCACAGATGGCCCCACAGGCCAGGGCACAGGAGCATCCCAGTGCCACAGGCTGGAGGAGGCTGCAGCCCGCAAGGTGCCAGGGCAGGAGGCAGCCCAAACCGCTGCCAGGGGGACAGCAGCTGGCCACAAGTGCTCACCTCAGCAACAATCTGATTCTCATCACGGCAGTGGAAGTAGAGTGGGAGCAGGCTCTGGCGCACGTGGGACTGCAGGGCCTTTCTTCCCTCTTCTGTTAATAAGTCCAGCATCTCTTGAAAGACAGACATGGAGCTCAGCTGCACCTGGATATCATCCTGTATGAGAGGAAGGGCAAAAGACCTGAGCATCAGCTGCTTCAGGCCCCCCGGGGCACAGGCCTGCATCTGCACAGGGCACCAAGTGTCCGGGCAGCAGCCGTGACTGTGGGCACAGAGCCTTACGCGGTCAAAGAGTGGCAGGAGTGCCTCAGCCAGCTGCAGGGCCATGGGGGTGGCTATTGGGGCACCATTATCCAGGAGCAAATATCTGACTAGAAGTATGGTCATCCTGAGCATCTCGCTATCATTTTCCTCCCGGAGCTCCACAAGACTTTCAGTCAGGCTCCACATTTTTTGGGCCTGTGAGGAACACAACTTTGCAAAAGGCCCCCCTGCTGCCGCAGGGCCCAGAGACCAAAGGCCTGTCCCGAAGCACTGGGGCAGCTGAAGCAGGAGGCAGGAGAGCTGGAAGCAGCTGCCCCCAGCACCCCAAGCCCAGTCAAGGCCAAGCGACTGCATTGCCCAGCCCCACGCTGCCTGCACGGCTTCAGCCACTGCCCCCTCCTCACCATCAAGGGATTCTTGCCCAGCACTACAAGGCCTCGGAGTGCCAAGTAATGCCAGGCCATGTGCTCGCTCTGCAGGTTCTGTGCCAGGATCTCCAGAAAACTGTCACTGCATTCCCTCAAGTCCAGGCACTCGAGGACCTGAAAGGCACAGGGCAGTGACAGGGGAGCCATCCAGCAGGATCCCAGAAGCGCACAGGGTCGGGCCCAGGCAGCAGCACAGGACATGGGCACTGTCCTGGCAGCCGTGGCTATGAGAGGCCAGAGAGCTGGGAGGCAGCTCAGCCAGGCAGCGCCCGCCTTGAGGCTCACCTCCACAAGGAATGCCAGGGCAGGGAAATCCCAGTATGGCATCTCTTTGCCGAACAGGGTGAGCAGGTAGAATGCAACCACGGAACAAAACTGGATGGTAAGTGGCAAATTTCTCTGAAGAGGGGAAAAAGTAAACAAGACCCTGAGCCAGTGGGGTGTGGGAACTCAGCACATCACTCCCGATGTCCAGAGTTGCCAGGAGAACCCTTGGGGGTCTCGGAAACCCTGGAATGTTGCCAAGAGTGTTTGGTGGCTTGATTTTGATCCATCCACAGAAGTGACAGCAGTTTGAGGACATGGGAATCACTTTAGAGTGAAGGGTGTAAAAGGGACACATTTATAGGGTGAAATATAAACTTTAAGGTTTTTGGTACAGGGGGGTTATGGAGACAAGATGGAGGGATCAGGGCGTGTCTCGTCCTTCTTCTTTCTTTCTTCTTGTCTTCCATCTTCTGTGGTGATGTTGGCACTTGGGGATTGGTTTATGGTGAAGGTGTACTTGCCAACATGGGTGAAAAGTATTGGAAAATAAAAGTAAATATCATGTACGTAGATTTTAGTATAAAAAGACATGACTGCCCCGTGAGTGGTCAGAGTGCCCTTGGCTGCCTTGCAGATCAGACCTCTGTTGGGCAGACAGAAAATTTTGTAGATAAGAAACAATAAACAATCTGAAGATCGAAAAGCTGAAGAGTCCAGACTTGTCCTTTGAAACGCGTGCCACCCAAGAACCACCCTACCCGTGTCCGGGCAGAGACAGACAGCCAAACCGGACAGTGGGGCAAACCTCTCCCAGGCGTGACTCACCCAGTTCTCATCTTTCCCCAGCACCCTTCCAGCAAGGGGACATGGGCCATTTGGGAGTTGGTTGCTCATGGGCACCTTCCTCTCCCAGCCTTTTCCAGTCTGCTTGGCCGTCCCTCAGTGACAAGGCCCTCTGGCCCATGACCATGGGCACTTTGTGGGGCACCTGGGCGCAGAGCACCAATGTCAGAGGCAGTGGGGAGAAGGGGCTCTCACCTGGCCAGCAGAGCCACAGCAAAGTGGTAAGTGTCAACAGAAAGCCGCATGTCCCAGGCACACCTGCGTTCCATTGCCACCACCACATCCTCGCAGCGGAGAAGGCAGAGCAGGGACTTCAGGGTCCGCACTGCAAAGCTGTGTGCAGAGCAAAGCCCAGGTCACACCGGCAGCACTGGCTCCTTGGCGGGCCACGTGGCAGGGACAGGAGGACTGGCACAGAGCACCTGTTGGGGCTGGTGGCAAGGCCGTGCTCTTCCTGGCATCCCATGCAGAAGGCATCGACCTCCTCCAGCATATCCAGAGTGCTGAAGAACACTTGGAAGAGCAGATGCACAAAGAGGTGGGGGAAATACACCTTCAATATCCGTGGGAGACAGGGCACCTGGAGGATCTTCCACATCACCACGGTTGCCTGCAAAGGACAAAGCCCCCTGAGACAGCGCTCAGTTCCGGGGTGTCCCCTGTGGCAGGGCCCGAGTGTGGCAGGGAGAGGCCAGGAGAGACCTTGGCAGGGGGAGCACGGGGCCTGGTGGCCCTGAAGCTGCCCCTGGGCCAGGTTTCAGGCCAGCGCCTGAGGCAGGGAGATGCAGTGGGGAAAGGAGCATGGAGAGCTGCTGGAGAGGCAGCCTTGGGGCCAGCAAAGGCCACTTGCAGAAACTCACAGCCAGGGCAAAGACACCCGCTTGGTCCCCATTGGAGGTGCAGGCGCTGTGCTCTGGCCAGCTCCCCAGCACATCCAGGAGGATCAGCTGTGCCAGCTCTGCAGTCCTGGCTGAGCCCATGATGGTCTTCCACATGGCCATGGCAGCTCTGCGGGGTTAGAGCTGTGTCTCAGGGGGGTCTCAGACACAGCAGCGTGGGGAGTTGAGCTGGCTGCCAGTTCTGCCTGTGCCCACTGCGCCCCTGCCAGCAGCAGCCAGACAGCCCAGCCCTGTGGGGACAGAGCCCTGAGAGGCGGCAAGGGAGCATGGCAGCAGGCTCAGGGGCTGACATGCCAGGGCTGGGAAAGGGAGCAGCCAGAGGAATACTCTGGTCAGAGTCAGACACCTGGGGCAGGCTGTACAGGGTGATGGGCTGGGGAGGCCTGAGCCCTCTGGGCAGGTGAGCCCCATACCTGTCACAGGATGGGGCCAGACGCAGGAGCGTCATGACTGCGTCATCTGGCTGTGCTTCGGTGAGATCCAGCAGGGTCTTGTCCAGCCTGTGCTCAGCAGAATCATTGGCCAGGAGCC
Source organism: Agelaius phoeniceus (assembly GCF_051311805.1). NCBI lineage: Eukaryota > Metazoa > Chordata > Aves > Passeriformes > Icteridae > Agelaius > Agelaius phoeniceus. The sequence continues at coordinate 5,780,682 of NC_135295.1, forward strand.
ACTGGTGGATGTAGCTGACCATGGCAGGCACCTGGAGAAGGCACGGGGAGACTTGGAAAGCTGCCAGAGGGAGCAATGTTCCCAGCTTCCCCAGAGAAGTGCTTCCCTTGCCACCACACTGCCATGGGGCCTGAAAGGCTCACAGCAACCAGCATGCATGGCTTGGGAGGCCAAGCAATTGCTGGGAGGATCACAGCCTGGCCACAGGCTGCTTACTTGCTTTGGATTGTAAAAATCTTCCTCTACAAGCAAACACAGGAGGGCAGCACTGGTCTTGCTTTGGAAGATGGGCGAGTATGGTCTGAGACCTGCGCCCATGGCGATGGTCTCTCTTCCTCCTCAATTCTCTTGAGGAAGTTGCAAACGAACTGTAGGAGAAGGGCAAGAAGCCGGGGATGTTGCATGGAGTGCTCCACACACGGTGCTGGGCTGAGCAGGGACAGCAGGCCTGGCCCAGCTGGGGGTAACTGCAGGTACCTTCAGGGTTTTGCGCAAGCGGCCACGGCCGGCTTCCTGCTCTTTTGTCTTGTCCAGGGCTGCACCTGGCAAAGAGCGAGCATAGCCAGAGCTGAGGGGCTGCGGGAGAGGCCGGAGAACACAGCCCAGCCCTGCGCTCCCAAGGCAGGGAGAGCCCCAGCATGACCCAGGGGATGGAGCACGGCCACTGTGGGGTGTCTGCCCAGCCCCTCTTCCATCCTGTCCGTGGGCATGTCCCCAGGGGATAGCATGGCATGGCATGGCATGGCATGGCATGGGGCCAAGCTGGCAGCAGGCACCAGTTCTGTGGCCCAGCTTTGCCACTCACCCTCCTGCAGTGGCTGGAAGGGCACCACCTCTTCAGTCTGCTGTGCTGGGGCAGCTCCAGGGCCTTCCTCCTCCTCCTCCTCCTCCACCCAGGCCAGCTTCAGGCAATCTTGGGGGTCTCTGCTGCATGTCTCTGACTGGATTTGTGGCTGTTTGCAGGAGAGATGCCTTGGAAAAGCTCCAAGTCACCAAGTCATGCAGTCGTGCCGTGAAGGCACCTTCAAGAAAGAAGCCTCACGAAGGCTACAGGACAGCAAGTCCTGCACTCGGTCTCAAGGGCTCCGGCCACAAGGACAGGAGACTCCTGTCAAGTACTGTGGTCTGGCCTCAAGTCAGCTTCAGGAACAACGCCTCCGAAAAGCTCCAGGTGGGACGCGAACGAGTGCGCTGTGCGGGGGCTCCTCACGGCACCGCTCTGTCCCATCCTGTCCCGTCGCGTGCTCCAAGCACTGTGGCGTGCTTTTGTCACCGCCAGCTCCTATGCCACCATGTGTCACAAAGGGCCCTTGGACACCCGGTTCCATTCTGTTCCACGGTGACCGTGCTGCACCGTGTCACCAAAGGCCCTTGCACACATTGCCGCCTGCCTTGGGGCTGCCCCCAGCCCAGCCAAAGTGGCCCAGGTTGGAAGGAATGCCTGGCCCCAGGTGTCTAAGCCAGGCCTACAGGATCTTTAGGAAGGGCTCAGAGCATCAGCAAACGCTGCCCTGCTCTGAGGGCTCAGGGCAGCAGAAGGAGCCCCCAGGGCTGCCGACGCAGCCGCGCTGGGAAGGGCACGGGGCCTTCCAGGGAAGCTGGCACGGCCTCCTTGGGACACGTCCCGGCTGGTGGCCGTCCTAAACTCGCCAGTGTGACCAGGCACAAGGAATGTGTGGGCCCGGGCACGAATGCTACTCTGAGGCCTGGCGCCTGGGGACCGCTGACATCAGCAGGTGTGGCAGAGTCCCCGGCCGAGCAGAGCTGCCACCCCCCGAGCCCTGGCAGCGCTGGTGCCTGTCTCCTGCCCCAGAGACCTGTGCCTCCGGGGGGCTTCTGTGCCAGAAGGAGCCAAAGCCCACGTGCCTTGGGGGCTGAGCTCCTCCCTGCAGGGGCTGATGGCAGCAGCACCTGGAGCAACTGCTGGCACACTTGGTCTCTGTCAGATGATGTTGCTCCTTCCTGAAATGAATTTTTCTCATATAAGGCATTGGCAGTAGCACTAGAGCACATCCATTGCTGAGCTTCCCAGGGCAATTAGATTGCAAAGTAACAGTCTGAAATCTCCTTGTGCTTTTCTCACTCTCTTTCCCGCATTCTGGAAAAAATAAAATCTGCCCAGCCTCTGCTGTTCTCGGCTTCAGTTGCTGCATATCTTGCTCTGGCAGCTCATGTGCAAACAAAACTGTGTCCCTGCTGAGCACAGCAATGAGTGGCCACAAAGTGGAAAGTTCCCTATTGAACATCAAGGCAGACACGTGGAAGTGCGGAGGATAAGGATAACTCTGGGAGGAGAAGCTGTTCTGTGTCTCTGATGATGGTGCCCACACCCTGAAGCAGCAGCCAAGAGAAGCGCTGGAAGCAGATGGGTGCAGTTTTGGGCGGCACAATATAAAAAAGATACGAAGCCATTATCCAGAATGCAAAGGAGGACAGCAAGGATGGAGTGTGGTCTGGAGGGGAAGCCCTAGATGCAGCTGAGGCCACTTTGTTCAGCCTGGAGGAGAGTCAAGGGCGTCATTGTGGTCTTCAACATCCTTCTGAGGGGAATCAGAGGGGCTGCTGCAGCTCTCGTCACTGTTGGGATCAGTGACAGGACTCGAGGAAAGGGCAGGGAGCTGGGTCAGGGCAAGTTTCATTTCCATAGCAGGAAAAGGATTTTCACCCAGAGCACGGTCGGCCACTGGGACGGGTTCCCCATTGACACAGCCCAGCGGAGCCCGGGCTGGGTCTTGGGAAAACTGCGGTGCTGCGCCAGGAGCGGGGAACGGCCAAGGCGTGAGATCTGCCTGCGGCTGAACCTGCTGAGCTACTGCTCAGTGGTTCAGGATCCACTAACTACGGCACGGAGCAGGCAAAAGAGAAGGAGGAGGCTCCTTGGCTGTGAGCTTCCACAGGCAAAGGGTTATCCCCAGGGAAGGATCCAGCAGCAAAGAGCCACCAGCACTTCTGTGCATGGGATTGCATCAGGGCGCAACTCGGGGTGGATACAAACGATTGACCAATAAGGAATCTGCAGGGGAGGAGCGAGGGGATTACATCCCTTGCTTGGGACTAATTAGGACAGATGGAACAGAGGGTGGGTCACATGGGCCAGTGGGGCTTCCAGCAATCGGGGAATTCCTAAGGGGTGGTGCAGTCAGGGATTGGTCCAAGGCAAAAGTGACAGGGAAGGTTCAGGAAGAAAGAGCTGGATTATCTTGACAGGCAGGGAAGGAACTGGAACAAAGAGTGGGGAATGGCATGAGGGACAGCTTTGAGGGAGGGCAAAACCTAGGGGTAAACCAACTTGGGGAAAACACGGGGTACATGAAAACAAACCATGGTACGACAACTGATAAATAAACACGAACCGGAACAGCTCAGGGAAATGGGCACAGCACCAAGCCCATCTGAGTTTGAGAAGTGTTTGAACCAAATCGAGCAGTCACCCAAGCTTTTAGACACTACATCAAAAGTCAAGGTTTGTGACCTCTAGGTTTACATGAGTATATACTCCTGAGTATGACTTTAGGCAGTGTTTTATGAAACTCATTTTATGTCCAATCATACCCCAATTCCTTGTAGACCAGGGGTCCCCAATTCCAAGATAGGGTTCTCCACTCTGGGATGCTCTGAGATGTCCCCAGAGCAGGGGACAGCCTCTGGTCACACAGGAGGTGACCCATGGAGCGGAGCCCACCCAGAGCTCTCAAGGTCCCCATGGGTGCCAGCCTGGGGACATCAAAACCCCCCTCACCGTCTGTGACTTTCACGGGGGGGCTGAGCCCGGTGCTGGATCTGTCACACCAGTAGGTGCCCTTCATGATGACAGTGAGGTATTCAGGTCCCTCCTGCCACAAGCGCTGCCTGTTTCTGTACCAGGTGGTGGCACCGGCGGTCCCCGAGCCCTGGCAGGTCAGGGTCACCCAGTCCCACAGCACCGCCGGCCTCCAGTGGGGCTCCACCAGGAGCTGGGTGGTCTGGGCACCTGCAGGTGACAGGGGACACCAGCCTGCCAGGGCCAGCATGGGGCTGGGGACAGTGGGGTGGGGCCATGGCATCCCCTGAGGACTCACCAGCGAGGCCGAGGGTCTGGGCTGGAAGGGAGAAGGGACAGGGCTGGGTGGGGATGGCACCATGGGCAGAGCAGCATGAGGGCATGGGGTGTGGTGGCTGTCCCCAAACTGTCCCCATAGGGGACAGCAGTTCTTGTAGGAAAGTGTGTGTGGGTGGTCTCAAAAAGATTTGGAGAGGCAGGGGGACATGTCTGTGACACAGCCATCTGTGCGCCACACCCATGTCGCACAGACACCTTGGGAACAGAGACACTGAAGCCAGCCTGGGCTGAGGCAGAACATGGGGACACTGTGGATACCCCAGGAAAAAGGATACCATGGACACAGCCCATGCTGGCCCAGGTTATCCCCACCAGCTCATGATCCCATCCCCATGATCCCATCCCCATGGCCACATCCTCGCAGTTCTTGTCGCTTTCTGTCCCTGCATCCCAGGTCCCTTGTCCCTATCCCCAGAGCTACCTGAGCCCAAAGGTGCCAGTCCCCACATTCCTGTGCCCATATTCCCATCCCCAAATTCCTGCCCCCCTATTCCTGTCCCCAAAGCCACCCTACAACCCCAGTCCCACCAAGGTCCACTGTGGGTAACATGGACTGGCACTGCTGGCATTGAGGACCTCAGGGGACCCCACAGCCCCCCTGTGCCCCCTCCCCTTCTCATCCCCCACGTGTCAGGCCTGTGCCTGGGGCACTCATCCCACAGGAGCAGCTCCACCTTCCCGGCCATACCGGTGTCCCCAGCCATGTGCACTGGCTGTCACTCGCTGCCAGGGGTGGCTGTCCCCTGGGTGGTGGCTCTTTGGCCAAAGGGAAAGGAAGCGATGTCAGGTCTCACCCTCATGTGTAGGTGGCACCTGGTGGGGGCAGGGTGGCCACAAGCTGGGGACAGGCTGTGGGCAGGGTTGGGACATGGTGGGGACAAGGATGGGTGTGACACAGTGGGACATGGGGTTTCCAGGAGTCTGGGGGGAGCTCAGGCGTGTTTGGGTGTGGGATCTCAGCACATCGTTCCCGATGTCCAGAGATGCCAGGAGAACCCTTGGGGGTCTCGAAAATCCTGGAATGTTGCCAAGAGTGTTTGGTGGCTTGATTTTGATCCATCCACAGAAGTAACAAGAGTTCCAGGACAAGAGAATCACTTTAGAGTACAAGGTGTAAAAGAGACACATTTAGAGGGTGAGATACAGACTTTAAGGTTTTTGGTACAGGGGGGTTATGGAGACAAGATGGAGGGATCAGGGCGTGTCTTGTCCTTCTTCTTTCTTCTTCTTGTCCTCCATCTCCTGTGATGATGTTGGCACTTGGGGATTGGTTTATGGTGAAGGTGCACTTGCTAACATAGGTGAAAAGCATTGGGAAATAAAGGTAAATATTGTATACGTAGATTTTAGTATAAAAAGACATGACCGCCCTGTGGGTGGTCAGAGAGTGTGCCTGTGACTGCTTGCAGATCAGACCTCTGTTGGGCAGACAGAAAATTTTGTAGATAAGAAATAATAAACAACCTGAAGACCGAAAAGCTGAAGAGTCCAGACTCGTCCTTTGAAACGCGTGCCACCCAAGAACCACTCTACCCGTGTCGGGGCAGAGACAGACAGCCGGACCCGACATTTGGGGACACAGAGAGGAGTGTTCAGGGGAATGGGGGTCCCTTGGGAATGTGGGTCCTGAAGAGGCGATGTCACTGGGGATGGGTCTGCCATGGGAATGGGGGTGCCAAGGGCTGGAGGGACTCAGGGATGGGAGTCCCAGGAGAGCGTGGGCTCCAGGAATTTGGGGTCATGGGATGGGGATGCTGGGGGAATGGGAGCTGCAATGGGAATGGGGGTCCTGGGAGAATTAAGGTCCTGGGGGAAGGAGGATTGCAGGGGATGGAATGAACAGGAGAGGGTTCCTTGGGAATGGGGTGCTGGGCCGAGGAGATCCTGGGGAATATCAGTATTGGGATGGGAGTTCCATAGAGTGGGGGACATAAGGAATGGGGGTCCCATGATTTGATTTCTAGGAGAATGCAGGTCTCAGGGAGGGGAAGGGACTGGGTGGGCCAGTGAGTCTCAGCTCTTTCCCTGGATGCCTCAAAGTTTGGGGTGACCCAGGGCCCAGCACACCCCCCAAAAGGTGCCAGCAGCCTGGGGGTCACCCTTGACAGATTCCAAGGAACTCTGTGCCTGTGGAGCTGCTGCAGAGCTGAGAATTCTGTGGGGGAAAAAGGCCTGCCTGTGGTTTTCTCAGCTCTGCAAGAAGCACAAACCTTAAAGGGAGCCCAAGCAGTGGCTCTGAGAGGGCCTTTGATGGTTTTCAGAGCAGGGCTGGCTGAAAAACCACCCTCTGCAGGGGCAGCTGAGATGGAATTGATCATTTTGTCCCTTTGTCCAAGGGACTGAGAGAGCCCCAGAACTACTGCAAAGACAACAACAATCTGCTCTACAGCCTGACCTGGACAATCCGTCTTGAAAAAAACCTGCAGCCTTCTGGAAAACCTCATGGAAAGAATCTTTGGGTTCAGTCGGTCACCAGATAAAAGTGTGGAAATACTGAGCAGGAGCTCTGCCCACTATCATGGTGGGGCAGTGGGGAGTGACCCTGTCTGGATTCCAGGTGTCCCCAAAGCTGCTCCATCCCTGCCCTCCCCACCTCAGTGAAAGGCTGAGACTTTAGGGGAATTGTGTTTTAAAGCCACCAGAGGTGCTGCAGTGGACCCGACATCTGCCTCGGGTCAGGCACTGCCTTGCTTCCATTCCGGATCATGGAGAGCGGACGTGGGTGTTGTGCAGGGCGTGTGCCTGGCCCGGGACACTGCTACGCTGCCAGTGGGCACTGGGATCCAACCTGCTGCCTTGGCGGCTTCTGCCCGCTGCCGGTGGTGGTGCCGGGACCGATTGGTGGCCGTGAGTTTGCAAAAGGAGCGATTTGCCCTCCTCCCTCCCGCCCGAGGCCGCCATGGCCCCTGAGGGGATGGAGCTGGAGCGGGGCGCCCCCTGCTGGCCGGGAGTGCTCCCTGCAGCGGCCCCTGCTGGCCGCGGTTATAACTGCCACAAAAACCAACAGCGCTGAGCGGGAGGGAAAGTTCTGGGTTTGTGTTGTTTGTTCTCTTCTGCTTTATTAATTTCCTAGTAAGGACCTGTTATTCCTTTTCCAACACTTTTGCCTGGAAGCCCCATCATTGTTTAAATTGAAAAAAAATTATTGATGGGTCTTTTTTCAATTCCAGGAAGGTTCCCACTTTCTTTGGCAGATGTTTCTCATTTAAATGAGTTGCCAGCTGCTGGGTTCCAGCCTGGATGGGACAGACACCCCAAGAGCAGAAACGATCAGGGACTTGGCCACCTCATGCTCTGCCTTTTAAGCCAGTTGGGCCACCAAGGGCCCTCTCCCCAGCTTGCACTTCTGGTCACCCGGCCACTCAGGACTTGGTGCATCTTTCTGCCCCTAGTGTGCCATGGCTGACAGACTGATGGACAGATGGGGCCCTGTCTAACCAAAAGGCCCACCCCTGCCACACACAGCTGTTCCAAAATGTCTCCAGACATCAAACTATGCCTGTCTCTGACACCCCACCCTGTGCCATGACTGATCCCGGTTGCCCTGGAAAAGGGGGAAGTTCCAGAACCCCCAGAGGGCCTTTGTGACATCCTCATGTGGGGAACACGGCAGAGAAGGGGTTTGGGACAGGGCACAAGAGAATCCATAGCCTCCTAATGGCCACTTTGGCCATCAGAGCAAGGAAGGTCCAGGGCCCTGCCAGGTTCGTCTAGTGGAGGAAATGTGCTGGGGACAGCATCTGGGGTTTGCTCCTTTTTGGTGGTTTTCTCTTGAAATCATTCCTTTTTTGACCATTTGGACATTGAACCTTGTTGCTGTTGCTGCTGATTTTATTCTCTCTCATTGCTGTATCAGGAAATTGTTCTTCTCTCAACCCTTTGGAATTTTTGGCCCCACAGGGAGGGATTGGAGCAGCTTTTAGCGGCAGCACAGACACGAGTGGGTGCCCGTGGGTGGGGACCCCCAGTTCCCCCCAGTGTCACAGCATATTCCCGTAGATGTCACTGGGTTCCCGCGGTCGCCCCTGGGGTCCCCGCAGCTCCGTGTAGGTCACCTGGGGATGCTGGAGTGTGGTGGCACGGGGGGACGCTGCGAGAGACACGGGCTGTGGGATCTGGGTGGGGTGACACTGGTGGGTGACGTGTCCCTCTGCGTGTGTCCCGCCCGTACTCACCCCCTGCCCTCTTGGTGACGACGACGTGGGTGTACAGCATCTCCCCCTCCTCTGGGGGGGCCGGGGGATCCGGGGGGGCCCTGAGGAAATAAAGGGAATGTGGGGGAGGGAATGGGAGGTCTTGGGGGTTGGGGTAAAAGGGGAGAGTGTGGTTTGAGCCTCCCACTCACCTTTCCTGGTGCTTCCTGGCAGCTGCAGAGGAAAGAGGAGAGGGGTGACTGTCAGGTCCCAGGGCACTGACCCCTCTCAGGACTCCTGATCCCCACAGGACCCTCAATTGCCCACAGGATCCCGCAAGCATCCCTGAAGCCCCCCAGAATTCATGAACCTCCCCAGTGGCCTCAAACAAGTTATCATCAAGAACCCAAAACCCAGGAGATACATAGACCCTCCAAACACCCCCAGTGCCCCTGAAGGAATTCTCAACATCCCTACAGGACCCTCCAGCACCTCCCCAAACCCCATTAGCACCCCCAGACAAGGTCTCATATCTGGGGCTGTGGGTGCTGCCCTGACTCTGCCCAACTCTGGGGGCCTCTACAGCTTTTTAGGACCCCCGTTCTCCCATTGTCACCCACCCACACTGTGCCACAGGTCCCAGGCCACAGTGACACCCAGGAACAGGAGCAGGAACAAAATGGCAACACCAACCCCTGCGGCCACTGCAAGAAACAGAGGGGGACACATCAGGGTCACCCATCACCCCAGGGGTCCTGCACTCCCAGGTGACCCCGTGTGACTCCACCTGTGACCCAGGGTGAGCCAGGTGTCACCTCCAGGGCCAGCTCAGGGCTGAGTGCCCGGAACACGCGGTGCCCGTCCTGTCCCAGCTGGTTGGTGGCCACGCACTGGTAGGTGCCCGAATGTCCCACATTGATGTCCCTGAGCTCCAGGAGGGGACCCTGGGCCACCTCCTGCCCATTGTGTAGCCAGGTGAAGGTGACAGGGGCTGAGCCCACCTGCACTGAGCAGCGCAGGCTCATGGAGTCACCTGCATGCACCTGGTGTGACAGGGGACCAGGGGTGATGGTGGCATTGGCCACAGGCACTGTAGGGACAGAGACCGGGCTGGCACTGGGCGAGATGGGATGGGGGTGCCGTGGGTGGAGTCACCCCCAGCCTGAGGGTCTCACTCACCCAGGACGGTGACATTCAGGGGGTCACTCTCGGCCTCCCTTTCCCCGACTCTGACCCGGCACCAGTACTGGCCGCTGTCATTGTCCCCAATGTGTTTCAGCTCCAGGCGGGGGCCAGTGCCCAGCAATGGCTCCGAGCCCTCCCGGTGCCAGGAGAAGGACAGGGCACCTGTCCCCGTGGCCACCATGCAGCTCAGCACCAGGCGGTCCCCCAGTGCCACCTGTCCCCCAGGGGGCTGTGCTGACAGGGACAACCCTGAGAGTGGGACACCTGCAGGAGTGGGGATCAGAGATGGGATTGGGGACCCAGGGGAGGTGGGGGACATGGAAGGGAAAAAAGGGGTTTGGAGGGGAGCAGAGAGGATCCCAGTGAGCAGAAGGGGACCCTGGGAGGCACGTTGGGACCTGGGGACAATGGCGAGACTCCGTGGAAAGGGGGACTGACCCAGGCAGGGATGGGGAACCAGACGAGAGACTGAGGAGCCTCAAGGAATGATTTGGGATTTAGAGATGGGCAGGAGGAGCCAGGGAGGGAAGGGAGACAAGAGAGTGGAGCAGGGACCTTGGAAGGGGTGGGGAATCCAGGAAATGCTGGGGAAGACAAAGAGAGGAATGAGGGATGTGTAGGGGGAACTGGGCAGTCATGGGGAAAACCAAGAGGGACTTGGGAAATTTAGGGTGACCCAGGGAGGAGTAAAGGGAGGGATGAAGGATTCAGGCAGTGCTGCAAAAACCCTTGGAGAATGTGGTAGAAGGACACCATGGTGACTGTGCTGTTCTGCCAGCCCCGGCAGTGCAGTGTCACCGTGTCCCCCTCCAGCAGCGCCCGCATCAGCACCTGCAGCACCAGCCAGTCTAGGGGACAGAGAGGTCCAATCACACCTGATAGCCCTGGGACCCCCTCCTTGGGACACACCCAGCGCACAAGTGGTCCCCAATTCCAACATGAGTTCCCCCCGCTCTGGGATGATCTGGGATGTCCCCAGAGCAGGAGACGGCCTCTGGTCACACAGTAGGTGACCCATGGAGCAATGCCCAACCAGAGCTCTCGGGGTCCCTGTGGGTTCCAAGCTGGGGACACCCAAACCCCCCCCCCCCACAATCTGAGACAGTCACAGGTGGGCTGATCCAAGTGCCAGGTCTGTCACACCAGTAGATGCCACTATGGGGGGCACTGATGGTGTTGCATCCTGGCCAGCAGCATTGCCCATCCTTGTACCAGGTGGTGGCACCAGCGGTCCCCGAGCCCTGGCAAGTCAGTGTCACCCAGTCCCACAGCACCGCTGGCCTCCAGGGGGGCTTCACCAGGAGCTGGGTGGTCTGGGCACCTGTGGGTGACAGGGGACACCAGCCTGCCAGGGCCAGTGCGGGGCTGGGGAGAGCAGGGTGGGTCCATGGCATCCCCTGAGGACTCACCAGCAAGGCCGAGGGTTTGGGCTGGAAGGGAGAAGGGACAGGGCTGGGTGGGGAGGGCACTGCTGGGCTTGAGGCACATGGGGCACAGGGCGTGGTGGCTGTCCCCAAACTGTCCCCGTCGGGACAGCAGTTCTAGTTAGAAAGTGTGTCTGGGTCATCCCCAAAAGATTTGGAGAGGCAGGGAGACATGTCTGTGTCACAGCCACCCATGCATCACATCCCTGTGGCACAGACACCATGGGAACAGGGACACTGAGGGCACCCTGGGCTGAGGCAGAACATGGGCACACTGGGGAGAACACGGGCACGAGAGCACCACAGACACAGCCCATGCTGGCCCAGGTCACCCCCACCAGCTCATGATCCCATCCCCATGGCCACATCCTCGTGGTTCTTGTCCCCTTATGCCCATGCATCCCAGTTCCCTTGTCCTTATTCCCACAGGTATCTGAGCCCAAAGGTGCCAGTCCCCTCATTCCTGTCCCCACATACCCATCCCCAAATTGCTGTCCCCTGTTCCAGTCCCAACAACTCCCCTACATCTCCAGTGCCACCAAGGTCCACTGTGGGTAACATGGACTGGCACTGCTGGCATTGGAGACCTCAGGGGACCCCACAGCCCCCTCTGCCCCCTCCCCTCCCTATCCCCGGGATGTCAGGCCCGTGCCCGGGGCACTCACCCCACAGGAGCAGTGCCACCTTCCCAGCCATCCCGGTGTCCCCAGCCATGTGCACTGGCTTTCACTCGCTGCTGTGGCCACCACTCCCCTGGCTGGCGGCTCTTGGGATGAAGGGGAAGGAAGCGAAGTCATGTCCGTCCCCATGCGTAGGTGGCCTTGGTTGGGGCAGGGTGGGCACAAGCTGGGGAAATGATGGGACAGTCTGGGGACATTGTGGGGGATGGTCTTGACAGAACTGGGGGGGCTCAGGGGATGTGGGGAACCAAGGATGGGTGTCCAGCAGAATGGGGGTCCACTGGAATTGTGGTTTCCATGCCTGGGGGGATTCAGGGATGGGGGTGCTGTGGGAACATGGTCCCCAGGGATTTGGGGTCATGGTGTGTGGGTGCCAGAGCTGAGGGTGCAGGGGGAAAAAGGGGACCCTTGGGAATAGGGGTTCTGGGGGAAGAAGAAGCCCATGGGATGGGATCAAGGCAATGGTGGTGCTGGGCAATGGCAGTCCTGGGATGGGGGTCCCCAGGGAGGAGAGACCAAGGCAATGGGGATCCCATGGTTCCCACAGGGATGGGCAGTGGCTGGGTAGGCACAGGGGTCAAAGCTCCTTCACGTGGTACCTCAGATTTTGGGGTGACTCAGAGCCCAGCACTGCCCCCTGGGGTGCTCATTTCCTGGGCAGGCATCACATGGGGGTCCTGGGTAGCTCTGCCTCTGTGCCCTCCCCTGCCCTTGATTTTTCCGCTCTTTATTTCTCTTGTTTCCTTATTTTCGTCACTTTTGTGCCATGTTCCCTCACACCCTGTTCCTAACTCAGCAATTCAAGGCAGCACCTGAGCAAGGAAGGAGTTGGGGGGAGCCAGGGGAGGGGGAAAATGGGGAGTTGGAGGTGCAGGGAAGGGTGGGGAGGCTGGGGGGGATGGAGGTGTTGGGCTGTGCCCCCTCAACACTTTCACTTTATTTTTCCTGGACAAGAAGGAAGAGGCCGTTTGTGCTGAGAGTCAGATGGGAAAGGGGGGCAGTTGTGTCCTGGGGGGGCACATCCAGAGGCTCCTTTCCTGGGGGGATCCTGTCCCAGGGGGTGACACATCCTGGCATGGGGGGTCCTGTCCCAGGTGTGGCAGTTCTGGAAATGTCCCTGCACATTCCTGGCTGGGTGCCTGTCCCAGGGGTGGCACATCCTGGGGACCCCTGTCAATGCAAGGCTGGGGCCCAGCCATGGCCCAGCCCCACTGCACAGGGATGGCCATTGCCCAGCCCTGCTCTGCCCAGCCCCAGGTGGCAGCCAGCACCTGAGGGTCCCCCCTGCCCCCTTGGCTTTGATTCTGGCAGCTTTAGAGCTGCTGCAGAGGTGAGAATTCTATGGGTGAAAAAGGCCCTGCCTGTGGTTTGCTCAGCCCTGCAAGAAGCACAAAGCCCAAAGAGAGCCCAAGCAGTGGCTCTGTGAGGGCCTTTGATGGTTTTCAGAGCAGGCCTGGCTGGAAACTGCCCCTGCAGGGGCAGCTGTGGGGGAACGAGTCCAGAAATGCAGCAATTGATCATTTTGTTCCTCTTGGCAAGGGACTGAGAGAGCCCCAGAACTACTGCAAAGACAACAACACTCTGCTCAACAAGCTGTCATAGGCCTTCATTCTTGAACAAAACCTGCGGCCTTCTGAAACCTCATGGAAAGAATGTTTGGCCTCAGGCTGTGGTCATCAGATAAGAGAGAAAAGTGTGGAAATATCAATCAGGAGCTCTGGCCATTGTGGGGAGTGACCCTGCCTGGATTCCAGGTGGCCCCAAAGCTGCTCCATCCCTGCATTTCTCACCTGAGTGAAAGGCTGAGGGTTTGCAGGAATTGTGGTGTAAAGCCACCAGAGGTGCTGCTGTGGACCCGAGAACTGCCCAGGGTCAGGTGCTGCCTTCCTTCCATTTGGGAACATGGAGAGTGGTCGCGGGTGTTGTGCAGGGCGTGTGCCTGGCCCCGGGACACTGCTACGCTGCCAGTGGGCACTGGGATCCAACCTGCTGCCTTGGCGGCTTCTGCCCGCTGCCGGTGGTGGTGCCGGGACCGATTGGTGGCCGTGAGTTTGCAAAAGGAGCGATTTGCCCTCCTGCCTCCCGCCCGAGGCCGCCATGGCCCCTGAGGGGATGGAGCTGGAGCGGGGCGCCCCCTGCTGGCCGGGAGTGCTCCCTGCAGCGGCCCCTGCTGGCCGCGGTTATAACTGCCACAAAAACCAACAGCGCTGAGCGGGAGGGAAAGTTCTGGGTTTGTGTTCTTAGTGGTCTTCTGGTTAATAAATTTCCCAGTAAAGAGCTGGTATTCCTTTTCCTACACTTTTGTGTGGAAGCCCCATCAGATTTGAAATTAAAAAGATTTTTAGACACGGGTCTTCCTTCCATTCCAGGAACATTGTCACTTTCCTTGGTAGATATTTCTCATTTAAATGAGTTGCCAGCTGCTGGTTTCCAGCGTGGATGGGACAGACACCCCAAGAGAAGACATGGTCAGGGACTTGGCCACCTCATGCTTTGTCCTTTAAGCCAGGTTGGCCACCAAGGGCCCTCTCCCCAGCTGGCACTCCTGGTCACCCGTCCACTCAGGAGCTGGATTTGGCAGAGCGTCACACTGTACCCAGTGTGCCACGGCTGACAGACTGAGGGACAGACGGGGCCCTGTCTCACCAAAAGCAAGGCCTGACCCACCCCTGCTACACACACGTGTTCCAAAATATCTCCAGACATCAAACTTTTCCTGTCTCTGACACCCTGTCCTGTGCCATGGCCTGATCCCGACTGCTCTGGCAAAGGAGGCGGCTCCGGAATCCCCACAGGGCGATGGTGACATCCTCGTGTTGGGAACAGGGCAGAGGAGGTGTTTGGGACAGGGGAGAAGAGAATCCAGAGCCTCCTGAAGGCCACTTTGGCCATCAGAGCAAGGAAGGTTGAGGCCCTGCCAGGTTCCTCTGGTGGAGGAAACCTGCTGGCGGGAACTGTCTGGGGTGTGTTCCTTATTGGTGGCTTTCCCTGGAAATTGTTCCTTGTGTGACAACTTGGACACTTAACCTTGTTGCTGTTGCTGTTGGTTTTATTGTCTCTCATTGCTGTTTCAGCAAATTGTTCTTCTCTCAGCCCTTTGGTATCTTTGTGCCCCCACGGGGAGCAAGAGGGGCAGTTTTTAGTGGCAGCACCGACACGAGTGGGTGCCCATGGGTGGGGACCCCCCGTGCCCCCAGTTCCCCCCAGTGTCACAGCACATTCCTCTAGATGTCACCGGATTCCTGCGGTCGCCCCTGGGGTCCCCGCAGCTCCGCGTAGGTCACCTGGGGATGCTGGAGGGTGGTGGCACGGGGGGACGCTGCGAGAGACACGGGCTGTGGGATCTGGGTGGGGTGACACTCGTGGGTGACGTGTCCCTCTGCGTGTGTCCCCCCATACTCACCCCCTGCCCTCTTGGTGACCATGACGTGGGTGTACAGCACCTCCCCCTCCTTTGGAGGGGGCGGGGGATCTGGGGGGCCCCTGAGGGAATAAAGGGGATGTGAGGGAGGGAATGGGAGGTCTTGAGGTTTGGGGAAAATAGGGAGCGTGTGGTTTGAGCCTCCCACTCACCTTTCCTGGTTCTTCCTGGCAGCTGCAGAGGAAAGAGGGGAGGGGTGACTGTGGGGTCCCCAGGGCCCTGAATGCTCTCAGGATTCCTGAACTCCCATGGGACCCTCAATCTTCAACAGGACCCTCATGCATCCCTGGAGCTACTCAGAATTCATGAACATCCTCAGGGTCCCGAATCAACTCAGCCTTAAGTACCAAAAGCCCAGGAGGGACAGAGACCCTCCCAAACACACCCAAGGTCCCTGAAAGAACCCCCAGCATCCCTGAACAACCCTCCAGCACCTCCCCAAGCTCTACAGCACCCCCAGCCAATGTCACAACTCTGGGATTGTGAATGCCACACTATCATTCCCCAATTATGGTTGGCCTCTACAGCTCCCTGGGACCCCCATCCTCCCATTGTCATCCACCCACACGGTGCCACCGGTTCCAGGCCACAATGACACCCACGAGCAGGAGCAGGAACAAAAGGGCCCCACCGACCCCTGTGGCCACTGCAAGAAACAGAGGGGAATCATTCAGGGTCACCCATCACCCCAGGGGTCCTGCACTTCCTGGTGACCCTCTGGGACCCCACCTGTGTCCCTGTGTGTCCCTGTGTCCTGCAGTGTCACGTCCAGGGCACCGGGGGTGATGGTGGCATTTGCCATGGGCACTTCGGGGACAGAGACAGGGCTGAGGGCACAGGGAGGGGCTGGCAGCCGGTGTGGGGGGACAGGGATGGGGGATGGGTGTGATGGGGGATGTCAGGAATGGGGTCATAACACAGAAGGTTGTGGGCACAAGGGGAGTAATAGAAAGACCAAAGAAATTTTTGTTGGGGACATGGAGATGCCCAATCAGGGGACCCAAGGAGGCTGTGGGGCTCCCTGTGCCCATCCCGCACTCCCTGTGCACCATGACATGGAGCCAGGTGTTGCTTTTCCCCACAACCCCCCCTCAGGGTGCAGCTGGCAGCTGTAATTCCCCGAGTGGGAGACCCCCAGGGCGGGCACCAGAAGCTGTGGGGACCCCTGCGGGTCTCCCACCATCTTCCCATCCCGGAAGAACACGTGCAGGAGGGGGCTTGGGGCCACAGGGGGCTGGGGGTGCTGAGGCAGCTGAGAGTCAGGGGCGACCCCTGGGTGGGCTCACGGGGACCCTCCAGCACTGGCACCAAGAAGAGCTCTGGGTAGGAGAGGGGAGAGGGAATTTCGGCCCTGAGTCCCTGGGGAGGGGCCAAAATTCTGTCGGAGTGGGGACTTTGTGCTGCTCACCGTGCACTGTCACTGTCACTGGTGGTGACTCCCTCCACCCCCAGGATCCCACCTTGCCTCTGCAGCTGTAGTGGCCACTGTGGCTCAGCTGCAGAGGGGACAGGGACAGCTCAGTGACATTGGGGAACACCCCCAGTTCCTTCCCCTCCTGGTAGAAGGACACCGAGGTGACCGTGGTATTCCACCAGCCCCGGCAGCGCAGTGTCACCGTGTCCCCCTCCAGCAGCGCCCGCGCCGGCACCTGCAGCACCAGCCAGTCTGGGGGACAGAGGGGATTCATCACATCACAGGGATCTCAAGGGTCCCGCTGACATCAGGACCCTCACAGAGTCACACCCAGTGCACCAGAGGTCATCAATTCCACAAACAGGGTCCTCTCGCTCTGGGATGCTCTGGGATGTCCCCAGAACAGGGGATGGGCTCTGGTCACACAGGAGGTGACCCATGGAGTGGAGCCCACCCAGAGCCCTCTAGGGTGCCCGTGGGTGCCAGGCTGGGGACACCCAAACCCCCCTCACCTTCTGAGACAATCACAGGGGGGGCTGAGCCCAGTGCCAGGTCTGTCACACTGGTAGGTGCCTTTCATGATGACAGTGACATTGGTGCGTCCCTGCTGCCCCCAGTGTTGCCCGTCCTTGTACCAGGTGGTGGCACCGGTGGATCCCAAGCCCTGGCAGGTCAGGGTCACCCAGTGCCATGGAACCGCTGGTGTCCAGGGGGGCTTCACCAGGATCTGGGTGGTCTGGGTACCTGTGGGTGACAGGGGACACCAGCCTGCCAGGGCCAGTGTGGGGCTGGGTACAGTAGGGTGGGGCCATGGCATCCCCTGAGGACTCACCAGCGAGGCTGAATGTCTGGGCTGGAAAGGAGAAGGAAGGGACAGGGCTGGGTGGGGGCGGCACTGTGCGGTCAGAGGCACGGGGGCAGGGGGAGTGGGGGCTGTCCCTGAAAAATGTGTCAGTGGTTGCATTGGTGTGGCACAGATGTCTCGAGGACAGGGACCCCACAGCTCCCCTCTGCCCCCTCCCCTCCCCATCCCCAGGGTGTCAGGCCCATGCCCAGGGCACTCACCCCACAGGAGCAGCGCCACCTTCCCGGCCATCCCGGTGTCCCCAGCCATGTGCACTGGCTGTCACTCGCTGCTGTGGCCACCGCTCCCCTGGGTGGTGGCTCTTTGGATGAAGGGGAAGGAAGCGAGGTCACGTCCGTCCCCATGCGTAGGTGGCCCTTGGTGGGGGCAGGGTGGCCAAAAGCTGGGCACAGGCTGTGGGCAGGGTGGGGACAGCCTGGGGAAATGGTGGGGGATGCCATTGCCAGGAGTGGGGGGCTCAGAGGATGTGGGGAACCAAGGATGGGTGTCCAGGAGAATGGGGGTCCAGGGGAATTGGGGTTTCCATGCCTGGTGGCATTCAGGGATGGGGGTGCTGTGGGAACATGGTCCCCAGGGATTTGGGGTCATGGCAAGTGGGTGCCAGGGCTGGGGGTGCATGGGGGAAAAAGGGGACCCTTGGGAATAGGGGTTCTGGGGAAGAAGCAGCCCATGGGATGGGATCAAGACAATGGTGGGGCTGGGCAATGTCAGTCCTGGGATGGGGGTCCCCAGGGAGGAGAGACCAAGGCAATGGGGGTCCCATGGTTGGGTTCCCAGGGGAATGGGGGTGCCAGGGATGGGCAGTGGCTGGGTGGGCACAGGGGTCACAGCTCCTTCATGGGGTGCCTCAGATTTTGGGGTGACCCAGAGCCCAGCACAGTCCCCACCCTGGGGCACCCCATGGCTCTCCTGGGAGGTTCTGTGTCTCTGCCCCCCACACCCCTGGGCTTTTTCCTGTCTCCCCGCATTTCCTGGCTGAACCATCCCAGGGAACAGCTGGGAGAATCCCAGGAAGGGAAAAAAGGGGTTGGGGGGTGCAGGCAGTGGTTTCAGGGCTGTAGGGGATGGGGCTCCCTGTCTGTGACCCCCCAACTCTTTCTCTTTCCTGCAGCGGTTTGTGCTGAGGCAAGGACATGAATTCTGTCCAGGGGGCACATCCAGAGGGGTCCAGCCTTTAGGGAAAAGGGCAGCTCTGCTGTGCTGACACCCGGCTCTTGTCCCAGCCTCTTGTCCCTGGGAGCTGCTCCTCGTTCTGGGGGTGCCACATCCTTGGGGATTCCTTTCCCAGACGTGGCACATCCTGGGGTCCTCTGTCCTGGGTGGGCCTTGAGCATTCCCGCTGTCCCCAGTGGGGGCCTGTGACCTCTGGGGTGCCCAAACTTAAGGAGGCATCTTTTATGACCTTGCCCTGATGATGGTAAATCCCAGGATCAAGCTGGTTGAATTCCCCAATGCCCAATTGCTTTGGACAATTTTGGGGTCATATTTTGGTCTCAGATTTTGAGATGGCTCAGAGCCCAGCACAGAGCCCACCCTGGGGCACCCCAGGCTTGTCCTGGGAGGCTCTGGGTCTCTGCCCCACAAATCCCTGGGCTTTTTCCTGTCACCCAAATTTCCTGTCTTAGCAATCTCAGGAAACACTTGATGCCCAATTGACTGTCACAAAATTATACAGCCATAGAAAAAAGGCATAAATCTTTTCCTATACCATTATTTTCCGAATAAAAAACAAACTCCTGAAAAACCATACTGACAAGGTATAAAATGCTCTGGTTTATAGAATCCTTTTAATCATTGCTTTCCCAACAAGAGGAAATCAAAACACAATTAACACACAAAGAAGTGGAAATAAAACCACGATAAAACCACAAACAAATCACAGTGAAATGAGACTTTTTGGTTCCTTTTAGCAGCCCGCTGCTGCATCCCACAGCAGCATTTGCTTGTGGATAACACAGAGGGTGGAATCTCCCTGAGTGTCCAACAGCTCCATGGGATTGTTCCCTGCCTGCTGGGCAGCAACCCAGCCCCTAAGGAAGCCTTTTCTTGGGGCATATTAAGGAACTCTTCCCATTTTGCTCATTCCCACCCTGAAACTTGTTTGACTTCCCATGGAGGAAGGGGAGAAGCTCTGTCCATGCTTGGGACAGTGCACAGGAATCTGTGGAAATGCCCCTGTGTGCCTCAGGGTCTGATTCCCTGGTAAATCCACTCCAGCCTGCCCTGAATTCCCCTGCCTGGGCACTCCCTGCTCCTGCTGTGACACCCCTGTTCCCCAGCCCCTCGTGTGCAGTCCCTGCTCAATATTTCCACACTTTTCCCTCTTATTTGGCAGCAAGAGCCCAACCCAAATAATAATTCCATGATGTTCCAGAAGTCTGCAGGTTTTCTTCAAGAAGGAGTGTTCCAGTCAGTTTGTTGAGCAGATTGTTTTTGTCTTTACAGTAGTTTTGTGGTTTTCGCAGTCCCTTGGGCAAGGGACAAAATGATCAATTGCTGCATTTCTGGACTGGTTCCCTCACAGTCGCCTCTGCAGTGGGGGTTTCCAGCCAGCCCTGCTCTGAAAACCATCAAAGGCCCTCACAGAGCCACTGCTTGGGCTTCCTTTGGGGTTTGTGCTTCTTGCAGAGCTGAGCAAACCACAGCCAGGCCTTCTCCCTCATAGAATTCTCACCTCTGCAGCAGCTCTAAAGCTGCCAGAATCAAAGCCAAGGGGGCAGGGGGGACCCTCAGGCGCTGGCTGCCACCTGGGGCTGGGCAGAGCAGGGCTGGGCAATGGCCATCCCTGTGCAGTGGGGCTGGGCCATGGCTGGGCCCCACACTTGCATTGACAGGAGCCTCTGGATGTGCCCCCCCAGGACAGAACCTGCCCCTTTCCATCTGACTCTCAGCACAAACGGCCTCTTCCTTCTTGTCCAGGAAAAGGAAAGTGAAAGTGTTGAGGGGGCACAGCCCAACACCTCCATCCCCCACAGCCTGCCTACCCTTCCTTGCATCCCCTGCTCCCCATTTGCCCCTCCCCTGGGTCCCCCCAACCCATTCCCTGCTCAGGTGCTCCCCGGGATTGTTGAGGTAGGAACAGGTGCAGAGGGGACGTGGCACAAAAGTGAGGAAAAAAAGGAAAGAAAAGCAATAAAAACACAAAAAAATCAAGGACAGTGGAGGGCACAGAGGCAGAGCTACCCAGGACCCCCCCCATGTGATGCCTGCACAGGAAACAAGCATCCCAGGGGGGCTTTGCTTGCTCTGGGTCACACCAAAATCTGAGGCACCCAGGGAAGGAGCTGAGACTCCTGTGCCCATCCAGCAGCTGCTCATCCCTGGCACCCCCATTCCCCTGGGAATCTAAACATGGGATCCCCATTCCTTATGTCCCCTCATCTCTGGGACCCTCATCCCAGTACTGTCATTACCCACGATGTCCATGGCCGAGCACCCCATTCCCAAGGAACCCTCTCCTGTTCATTCAATGCCCTGAAATCCCCCTT
Organism: Agelaius phoeniceus; assembly: GCF_051311805.1. Lineage (NCBI taxonomy): Eukaryota > Metazoa > Chordata > Aves > Passeriformes > Icteridae > Agelaius > Agelaius phoeniceus. Next base: position 5,801,391 of record NC_135295.1, read on the forward strand.
CCCCCATGACCTTGGTTCTCTCAGGAACGCCATTCCCATGGGACCCCCATTCCCCCAGCATCCCCATCTCATGACCCCAAATCCTGGAGCCCACGCTCACCTGGGACTCCTATCCCTGAGTCCCCCCAGCCCTGGACACCCCCAGACCCATGACTCCCCCCTCCTCAGGAACCACATTCCCCTGGACATCCATCCCTGGCTCCCTAAACCCACCGAGCCCCCCACTTCTGCAAACCACATCTCCAACCTTGTCCCACCCATCCTCATCCCCATTCTGTGCCCAGCTTGTGGCCACCCTGCCCCCACCAAGGGCCACCTACGCATGGGGACGGACGTGACCTCGTTTCCTTCCCCTTCATCCCAAGAGCCGCCAGCCAGGGGAGCGGTGGCCACAGCAGCGAGTGACAGCCAGTGCACATGGCTGGGGACACCGGGATGGCCGGGAAGGTGGCGCTGCTCCTGTGGGGTGAGTGCCCCGGGCACGGGCCTGACACCCCAGGGATGGGGAGGGGGCAGAGGGGGGCTGTGGGGTCCCCTGGGGTCCCCAATGCCAGCAGTGCCAGTCCATGTTACCCACAGTAGACCTTGTTGGGACTGCGACTGATGTAGGGTGGCTTTGGGGACAAGAACAGGTGGCAGGGATTTGGGGATGGGGATGTGGGCGCAGGAATGTGGGGACTGGCACCTTTGGGCTCAGGTAGCTCTGGGGATGGGGACAAGGGAACTGGGATGCAGGGACAGAAGGGAACAAGAACGGTGAGGATGTGGCCATGGGGATGGGATCATGGGGATGGGATCACGGGGATGGGATCATTAGCTGTGTCTGTGGTGTCCTCGATCCCAGTGCCCAGGGTGTCCCCAGTGTCCCCATGTTCTGCCTCAGCCCAGGGTGGCCTCAGTGTCCCTGTTCCCAAGGTGTCTGTGCCACAGGGATGTGGTGCATGGGTGGCTGTGACACAGACATGTCCCCCTGCCTCTCCAAATCTTTTTGAGACCACCCACACACACTTTCCCACAAAAACTGCTGTCCCAACAGGGACAGTTTTTGGGGACAGTCACCACACACTGCGCCCCTGTGTGCCTCCTTGCCTGTAGTGCCACCCTCACCCAGCCCTGTCCCTTCTCCCTTCCAGCCCAGACCCTCGGCCTCGCTGGTGAGTCCGCAGGGGATGCCATGGCCCCACCCCACTGTCCCCAGCCCCACACTGGCCCTGGCAGGCTGGTGTCCTCTGTCACCCACAGGTGCCCAGACCACCCAGCTCCAGGTGGAGCCCCCCTGGAGGCCGGCGGTGCTGTGGGACCGGGTGACACTGACCTGCCAGGGCTTGGGGGCCACCAGTGCCACCACCTGGTACAAGGATGGGCAGCGCTGGCGGCAGCAGGGACGTGACCGCCTCAGTGTCACCAGGAGTGGCACCTACACATGTGACAGACCCGGCACTGGGCTCAGCCCCCCCGTGACTGTCTTAGATGGTGAGAGGGGATCTTTAATGATCAGGGTGGCCCCTGAGAGGTCAGGGTGGGCTCCACTCCATGGGTGTCCTCACACCCCTCGTGTGGCGAGAGCTTGTGCCCTGCACACAGGGACATCCCAGTGCAGCCCAGTGCACTCCAGAGCACCCAGATGTCCCTGGTGCTATGGGCACCCACCTCAGAATGGTCTCATCAGTAAAATGTGACCTTCCTGTCCCACAGACCCACTGGTGCTGCAGGTGCCAGCGCGGGCACTGCTGGAGGGGGACACAGTGACACTGCGCTGCCGGGGCTGGCAGGAAAACCATCTCAGCAGGGTGCGATTTTACTGGGATGAGAAGGAGCTCAGGGGGTCCCTCAGGGGAACCGAGCTGTCCCTGTCCCCCCTGCAGCTGCACCACAGCGGCCGCTACCGATGTGAGGGCTTGGTGGGGTCCTGGCAGTCCCGGTCAGCAGCAGTGACAGTGACAGTGCATGGTGAGCTCCCCCATGGCTGGAACTCCAATATCTTGACAACCCAAAAGCCACTTCCCAGGGGATTCAGAGCCACAGTCCTCATGTCCCCTCTCCTTCCCAGAGCTCTTCTCGGTGCCGGTGCTGAAGGGTCCCCCCACACCCACCGAGGGGTCCCCCCTGACTCTCAGCTGCCTCAGCACCTCCAGCCCACTGCGGCCCCGAGCCCCCCTCCTGCACGTGTTCTACCGGGACGGGCAGGTGGTGGGGGGCCCACAGGGGTCCCCGCAGCTGCTGGTGCCCGCCGTGGGGGTCTCCCACTCGGGGAATTATGGCTGTGAGGTGCACTCCCAGGGTGGGGCCGTGCGGAAGAGCAGCGCCCGGCTCCGCGTCACAGTGCGCAGTGAGTGCGGGGATGGGCACGGGGAACTCCCACAGCCTCCTTGGGTCCCCCACAGTGCCTGGCATCGCCCAGCCCTCCCTGATGCCTGCTCTGGGGTACCCAACCTTTCCCGGATCCCTCCCTGGCTCCCACCATCCTTTCTTGGGTCCCTCACCAGGTCCCCCAGCCCCTACACGGGTACCCCCATCCTTCCCTGGCACCGTTTCCGTGTCCTGCCATTGCTGCCCCGGGTCCCTCCCCAGGTCCCCCCATTCCTGGCTCGTGTTTCCCTCCATCCCATATTGGGTCCCCTCACACCTCCCTGGGTCCCATCACCCCTCTCTGAGGTCTCCACACATTCCCCAGGTCACACCATCCCCTCCCTGGGTCCCCCTACCTGCCCTGGTGTTGCCCACATCCCTCTCCAGGTGTTCACTCCCTGATCTCCCAATCATCCCTCAGGGTTCCTTTCTAAGCACACCCCCCCCTCCATCTCTGCGCCTGCTCTCCATCACTGGAGTTCCCCTGCCCCTCTCTGAACCCCCTGGGTCCCTCACTGTCCCCTGGTGTCCCCCTCTCCTGCAGGGGTCCCTCCCTTGGGGGTGTCCGTGTCAGTGCAGCCCCCCGGGGGACAGGTGGCACTGGGGGACAGCCTGGTGCTGAACTGCTCAGTTACCATGGGAACAGGTCCCCTGTCCTTCTCCTGGCACCGGGAAGGCTCGGGGGCACTGCTGGGCACCGGCCCCTTCCTGGAGCTGTGCCACATTGGGGACAATGACAGCGGCCAATACCGGTGTCGGGTCAGTGACGGGGACAGCGTGGCCGAGAGTGACCCCCTGAATGTCACTGTCCTGGGTGAGCGGGACCCTCGGGCTGGGGATGAGCCCACCCAGAGCACTCCCCTCCCACCTTGCCAGGTGCCAGCCCTGTCTCTGTCCCCACAGTGCCTGTGGCCAATGCCACCATCACTCCCAGTCCCCAATCACACCAGGTGCATGCAGGTGACAACGTAACCCTGAGCTGCTCCGTGCAGGTGGGCTCATCCCCTGTCACCTTCACCTGGCTGCACAACGGGAAGGAGGTGGCCCAGGGTCCCCTCCTGGAGCTCAGTGACATTGAAGTGGGACAGTCAGGCACCTACCAGTGCGTGGCCACCAACCAGCTGGGACAGGACGGGCACCGCGTGTTCCAGGCACTCAGCCCTGAGCTGGCCCTGGAGGTGACACCTGGTTTACCCTGGGTCACAGGTGGGGTCACACAGGTGGGGTCACCAGGGAGTGCAGGACCCCTGGGGTTCAGGGTGACCCTGATGTGTCCCCCTCTGTTTCTTGCAGTGGCTGCAGGTGTTGGTGGGGCCCTTTCCTTCCTGGTCTTCCTCATGGCTGTCATTGTGACCTGGCGCTGCTGGCACCGTGTGGGTGGGTGACAATGGGTGGATGGGGGACCTAGCGAGCTGTAGAGGCCAACAGAATTGGGGAACCATAGAGAACAACCCACATACCGCCAATTGTGACTTTGGCTGAGGGTCCTGTAGGGTTTGGGGAGGTGCTGGAGGGTCCTGCAGGGATGCTGGGGGTTCTTCAGGGGCCCTGGGGGTGTTTGGGGGTCTCTGTCCCTGCTGGGCCTTGGGTTCTTGAGGGTGATTTGTTTGGGGCCACAGGGAGGTGCATGAATTCCGGTGGGCTTCAGGGATTCTTGGGGGTTTAAAAGGGAATTGAGGGTCCCGTGGGGGTACAGGATTCCTAAGGGGGTTCAGGGCCCTGGGACCCCACAGTGACTCCTCCTCTCTTTCCCCTGCAGCCGCCAGGAAGCAGCAGGAAAGGTGAGTGGGGGGCTCAAACCACACTCTCCCCTTTTACCCCAAACCCCAAGACCTCCCATTCCCTCCCCCACATCCCCTTTATTCCCTCAGGGCCCCCCCGGATCCCCCGGCCGGCAGGGGGTGAGTACGGGGGGGACACACGCAGAGGGACACATCACCCACGAGTGTCACCCCACCCAGATCCCACAGCCCGTGTCTCTTGCAGCGTCCCCCCGTGCCACCACCCTCCAGGATCCCCAGGTGACCTACGCGGAGCTGCGGGGACCCCAGGGGCGACCCCAGGAACCCGGTGACATCTACAGGAATGTGCTGTGACACTGGGGGGAACTGGGGGCACGGGGGGTCCCCACCCATGGGCACCCACTCGTGTCTGTGCTGCCACTAAAATCTGCCCCTCCTGCTCCTCGTGGGGGCACAAAGATCCCAAAGGGCTGAGGGAAGAAGAATTTCCTGAAACAGCAATGAGAGAGAATGAAACCAACAGCAACAGCAACAAGGTGCAGAGTCTATATGGGCAAAAAATGAATGATTTCCTTGGAAAGCCACCAAAAAGGAACAAACCCCAGACAGTTCCCCCAGAAGGTTTCCTCCACCAGAGGAACCTGGCAGGGCCCTGGACATTCCTTGCTCTGATGGCCAAAGCAGCCTTCAGGAGACTCTGGATTCTCTTGTCCCCTGTCCCAAACCCTCCTCTGCTGTGCTCCTCACAGAAGAATGTCACAAAAGCCCTGTGGGGTTCCCGGAGCCTCCTCCTTTTCCAGGGCAGTCGGGATCAGGCCATGGCACAGGGTGGGGTGTCAGAGGCAGGAAAAGTTTGATGTCTGGAGACATTTTGGAACACCTCCATGTGGCAGGGGTGGGTCAGGCCTGGCATTTGGTGAGACAGGGCCCCATCTGTCTATCAGTCTGTCAGCCATGGCGCACTGGGACAGTGTGACGCTCTGCCAAAGCCAGCTCCGGAGTGGCCGGGTGACAAGAAGTGCCACTTGGGAAGAGGGCCTTTGGTGGCCCAACTGCTTTAAAGGGCAGAGCATAAGGTAGCCAAGTCACTGACTGTGTCTCCTCTTGGGCTGTCTTTCCCATCCAGGCTGGAACCCAAGAGTTGACATCTCATTTAAATGAGAAATATCTACCAAGGAAATTGGGAATGTTTCTAGAATGGAAAGAAGACCCATCTCTAAAACATTTTTTAGTTTCAAAAATGATGGGGCTTCCAGGCAAAAGTGTTGGAAAAGGAATAATAGCTCTGTAGTAGGAAATTTATAAACCAGAAGAGAACAAACAACACAAACCCAGAACTTTCCCTCCCGCTCAGCGCTGTTGGTTTTTGTGGCAGTTATAACCGCGGCCAGCAGGGGGCGCCCCGCTCCAGCTCCATCCCCTCAGGGGCCATGGCGGCCTCGGGCGGGAGGCAGGAGGGCAAATCGCTCCTTCTGCAAACTCACGGCCACCAATCGGTCCCGGCACCACCACCGGCAGTGGGCAGAAGCCGCCAAGGCAGCAGGTTGGATCCCAGTGCCCACTGGCAGCGTAGCAGTGTCCCGGGGCCAGGCACACGCCCTGTGAAATACCCGCGACCGCTCTCCATGATCCCGAATGGAAGAAAGGCAGAGCCTGACCCCAGGCAGGTCTCGGGTCCACAGTAGCACCTCTGGTGGTTTTACACCACAATTCCTGCAAACCCTCAGCCTTTCACTCAGATGAGGAGGGCAGGAATGGAGCAGCTTTGGGGACACCTGGAATCCACACAGGGTCACTCCCCACAGCCCCACCACGGCCGCAGGGCCGACCCCCTGCTCGATATTTTCACACATTTACCTCTTTTCTGGAAGCCAAACCAGAACCCAAATGTTCTTCCCATGATATTAGAAAGGGCTGCAGGCTTGACACAGGTAGGAGGATGGACCCGGGCAGGTTGTTGAGCAGATTTTTGTGGGATTTGCAGAGTTTTTGGGGCTCTCTCAGAACTTGCTGCAAGGGACAAAATGATCAATTGCTGCATTTCCAGACTGGTTCCCCCACAGTCGCCCCTCTAGGCGGGGGTTTCCAGCCCGCCCTTCTCTGAAAACCATCAAAGGCCCTCCCAGAGCCACTGCTTGGGCTCTCTTTGTGTTTTGTGCTTCTTGCAGGGCTGAACAAACCACAGGCAGGGCCTTTTCCCCCCCACAGAATTCTCACCTCTGCAGCAGCTCTAAAGCTGCCAGAATCAAAGCCAAGGGGGCAGGGGGGACCCTCAGGTGCTGGCTGCCACCTGGGGCTGGGCAGAGCAGGGCTGGGCCATGGCCATCCCTGTGCAGTGGGGCTAGGCCATGGCTGGGCCCAAACCTTGGATGGCCACTGGCTTCAAGGAGCAGGAGTTTGGGAGCTCCTTCCTGCCTGGGGCTCCACTCCCCAGCTGCTCTTGCTGGCGCAGATCCTGCAGGGGACAAGCAAGAATGGAAATGTCTGGATCCCTCTGGAGCTGCCGTCCCCCAGGACAGGAGCCCCTTGTCCAGCATGTGTCCCCCCTGGGACAGGATCCCCCCAGGACAGGAGCCCCCTGGATGTGCCCCCCCAGGACAGAACCTGCCCCTCTTCCCCTGCCCTCTCCCCCGTGACAAACGTGTCAAACGGCCTCTTCCTTCTTCTGCAGGAGAGAGAAACTGAAAATGTTGGGGGTGTAAAAGCTGGACACCCCCATCCCCCAAAGCCTCCCCAGCCTTCCCTGCAGACCCCTCACCCCTGCTTCCCCCACCCTGGGTTTCCCCCTTCCATTCCCTGCTCAGGGCCTCCACAGGATCATCAAGGCACGAAATTGAGGGTTGTGAAATTGGGGGTAAAATTATGGAAGTGGAAATAAAGAGGGGAAGACTCCCTGAGGTCTATGGGGACACAGACCCGACCTTCTTGGAATCTACCTGGGGTGATGCTCCCAAACCACAAGCACCCTGAGGGGACTTTGCTGGAGCCAGCCAGGGAAGGAGCTTTGACCCAGGGGCTCCCAAGGCCACTGCCTATTCCTGGCACCCTCATTCCCCTTGAAATCAAATCATGGGAGCACCATTCCTTATGTCCCACCTTGCCTGGGACCACCATCCCAGTAATGCCATTCCCCAGGATCTCCATGGCCCAGGACCCCATTCCCAAGGAACCCTCTCCTGTTCATTCCATCCCCTGAAACCCTCCTTCCCCCAGGACCTTGATTCTCCCAGGACCCCCATTCCCACAGGGACCCCCATTCCCACAGGGACCCCCATTCCCTCAGCATCCCCATCCCATGACCCCAAATCCCTGGAGCCCACGTTCCCCTGGGACTCCTATCCCTGAGTCCCCTCCCATCCCTGGGACCCCCCAATTCTCCTGGACACCCATACCTGGGTCCCCAAACCCACCAAATCCCCCACTTGTGGGAACCCTATGTCCCGCTGTGTCCCACCCAGCCTTGTCCCCATCCTGTTCCCCACCTGCCCACAGCCTGTCCCCACAGCCACATCCCCATGATCCTGTGCTTGTGGCCACCCTGCCCCCACCAGAGGCCACCAACACATGAGGACAAGACCTGACCTCGCTTCCTTCCCCTTCATCCAAAGAGCCACCACCCAGGGGACAGCCACCCCCAGCAGCGAGTGACAGCCAGTGCACATGGCTGGGGACACCGGGATGGCCGGGAAGGTGGCGCTGCTCCTGTGGGGTGAGTGCCCCAGGCATGGGCTTGACACCCCAGGGATAGGGAGGGGAGGGGGCAGAGGGGGGCTGCGGGGTCCCCAGAGGTCCCCAAGGCCATCAGAACCAGCGCATGAGGTGACTGGGGTCGTGGGGTGGCTTTGGGGACAGGGAAAGGGGGACGGGAATGTGGGGACAATAACAGGGCGTCAGGGATTTGGGGAGGCAACATGGGGCAGGTGGGGGTGACCTGTGCCAGCACGGGGTGGCTGTGACATCCCCAGTTCAGGGGTGCCCACAGTGTCCCCATGTCCTGCCTGAGCAAGGGGTGCTGCAGTGTCCCTGTCCCTGAGGGGTCCATGTCACACAAGGACACTTTGGGCACATCCCCCACACCCCATGGCCTTCTGCCTCTGTCCCCATGGTGCCACCCCCACCCAGCCCTGTCCCTTCTGTCCCTATTCCCTTCCAGCCCAGACCCTCGGCCTCGCTGGTGAGTCCTCGGGGGATGCCAGGGCCCCACCCCGCTGTCCCCAGACCCACACTGGCCCTGGCAGGCTGGTGTCCCCTGTCACCTGCAGGTGCCCAGACCACCCAGCTCCTGGTGGAGCCCCACTGGAGGCCGGCGGTGCTGTGGGACTGGGTGACCCTGACCTGCCAGGGCTCGGGGACCGCCGGTGCCACCACCTGGTACAAGGATGGGCAGCGCTGGGGACAGCAGGGACGTGACCGCCTCATTGTCACTGAAGGTGGCACCTACACGTGTGACAGACCTGGCACCGGGCACAGCCCTACGGTGACAGTCTTACATGGTGAGGGGGGTTTGGATGTCCCCAGCCTGGCTCCTATGGGGACCCCAAGGGCTCTGGGTGGGCTCCCCTCCATGGGTCACCTCCTGGTGTTACCAGAGCCCGTCCCCTGCTCTGGGGACATCCCAGAGCATCCCTGTGCATGGAGACTTCTCTCTCACAATGGGCGGCTCCTGGTGCCTCCTGGTGCCATCATGACCCTCCTGATGGCCCTGGTGTGACAGGACCCCTCTGTCCCCCAGACTGGCTGGTGCTCAGGTGCCAGCACGGGCGCTGCTGGAGGGGGACACGGTGACACTGCGCTGCCGGAGCTGGCAGAACAAACCACTCACGGATGTGTACTTCTACCATGATGGGAAGAAACTGGAGGGGCTCCATGATGGGACTGAGCTCTCCCTTTCCTCCCTGCGGCTGCACCACAGTGGCCGCTACCTTTGCGGGGGCCGGGTGGTGTCACTCTGGAGAGAGTCAGAGCAGGTGACAGTGACAGTGCACAGTGAGTGCAGGGATGGGGACAGGGAAGCCCGACATCCTCTGAGGGTTTCCCCAGCACTGCCTGAATCCTTCATCCCTCCCTTTACTCCTCTCTGGGTCACCCCAAATTTCCCAAGTCCCTCTTGGTTTCCCCCATGACTGCCCAGTTCCCCCTGCAGATCCCTCATCCCTCTCTTTGTCCTCCCCAGCCCTCCCTGGATTCCCCACCCCTTCCAAGGTCCCTGCTCCACCCTCTGGTCTCTCTGCCTTCCCTGGGTCCTCCCATCTCTGAACCCCAAATCATTCCTTGAGGCTCCTCAGTCTCTTGTCTGGTTCCCCATCCCTGCCTGGGTCTCTCCCCCTTCCCACGGGGTCTCGCCATTGTCCCCAGGTCCCAACGTGCCTCCTAGGGTCCCCTTCTGCTCACTGGGATCCTCTCTGCTCCCCTCCAATCCCCTTCTTTCCCCTCCCGTGACCCACACCCCCCCTGGGTCCCCAATCCCTCCTGTGTCCCCCCATAGGGGTCCCGCTCTCGGGGGTGTCCCTGTCAGCACAGTCCCCCAGGGGACAGGTGGCACTCGGGGACAGCCTGGTGCTGAGCTGCACGGTGGCTGTGAGGACAGGTCCGCTGTCCTTCTCCTGGCACGAGCAGGGCTCATGGGCACCTCTGGGCTCCAGCCCCCTGCCTGGAGCTGTGCCAGGCTGGGGACAATGACAGCGGCCACTACCGGTGCCGGGTCAGCAATGGGGACAGAGAGGCCGAGAGTTACCCCATGAATGTCACTGTCCTGGGTGAGCAGGACCCTTGGGCTGGGAGTGACCCCACCCACAGCACCCCCATCCCACCTTTGTTTGTGCCAGCCCTGTCTCTGTCCCCACAGTTTCCGTGGCCAATGCCACCATCACCCCTGGTCCTCTGTCACACCAGGTGCGTGCAGGTAACCCTGTGACCCTGTGCTGATCTGTGCAGGTGGGCTCAGCCCTTGTCACCTTCACCTGGCTGCACAATGGGCAGGAGGTGGCCCAGGGTCCCCTCCTGGAGCTCAGGGACTTCGATGTGGGACATTCGGGCACCTACCTGTGCGTGGCCACCAACCAGCTGGGACAGGACGGGCACCGCGTGTTCTGGGCACTCAGCCCAGAGCTGGCCCTGGAGGTGACACCCTGGGTCTCAGGGCGGGTCACACGGGAACACCAGGGTTTTCAGGACCCCCGGGGTTCCAGGTGACCCCAATGTGTCCCCTCTGTCCCCAGCAGTGGTTGTGAATGTCAGCAGGACCCTCCTGTTCCTGCTCCTGCTCCTGGCTGTCATCGGGGGCTGTCACTGGTGGCACCACCGGGGTGGGTGACAATGGGGGGGATGGGGGTCCTGGAGTGAGGGGAAGCCCCAGAGTGGGGGCAGAGATTGGCAGCACCCAGGGCCCCTGTGCTGGGGGACATTGAGCCTGCAGTGACCTCGGCTGGGGGTCCTGGAGGATGTGGGGGCAATTTGGAGGGTCTTGGTTGGGCTCCAGGGTCATTGCTGGGTGGGCTTTGTGGCACATTGGGGTGGCACTGGGAGCTCCTGAAGGATTTTGGGAGCTCCTGGATGTCTGTGCAGGGATGTTGGGGGATCTTTCTGGCATCCTGGGGGAGTTTGGGGGTGCCTCTCTCTGCCAGGCTTGGGGTTCTGGGGGCTCAGAGGGTTGCGGACACCAGGGGGGTTGGGGGCCCTGCGGTGGTGCAGAAGTTCCAGAGGATTCAGGGGTGCTCAGAGTGTCTGGGGAGAATCAGGGATCTGGTGGGAATCAGGGCTGCAGTGGGGATTTGGGGGACCCCTGGGTGGTTGGAGCTGCAAGGTCCCAGGAAGGTTCAGGGGTCCCGGTGTCCCTCGGTCACCCCCTCCCCTTTCCCTTGCAGAACCCAGGAAGCTCCAGGACAGGTGAGTCGGGGCTTGGGCTGGGACTCCCCTTTTTCCTTCCCCAGACTACTGAGACCCCCCCTTATCCCCACAGGACCCCCCACTGGAGGAGAGGGCTGTGCTCAACACCCACATCATGGGCACCGAGTGGGCAGTGGGAGAATTCAGGGGGGACAGGGACACGTCACCCACAGGTGTCACCCCCCCCTCACCCAGGTCCCCACAACCAGAGTCAATCTCACAGCCCCCACGGGGGTCCCCCAGCCCTGCCCCACCTCGGGATCCCCAGGTGACAAACGCGGAGCTGTCGGGACCCCACAAGGGACAGTGGGACCCCTGTGACTACGAGAGCGTGCTGTGACACTGGGGGCACTGGGGGCACTGGGGGTCCCTGCCCCAGGGAATTCCCTGTGTGTTCCCCCCCTGGATCCTGTGCTCCCATACTCAGGGGTTGCCCACAACCCCACAACCCATGTGGGGCTGCCCAGAGCTCCTCGTTCCAGTGCTCCCAGTGCTCCCAGGGGCTCCCCATTCCCTCCCGCAGTGCCAGGGGGCACAGGATCCTTGTCCCTCTTATTGTACCCAAAATGCAGCTTTGTGATTAAACTGGGAGAAATGGTTTTTGTTTGTTCAGCTCTGCCTGACGAGCTCGGGATTAAGGAGGGTTCCAGTCAGGTTGTTGAGCAGATCCTTGTGGGATTCGCAGGATTTTTGGGGCTCCCTCAGTCCATTAGGAACAGGAACAAAATGATCAATTGGGGCATTTCCAAACTGGTTCCCTCACCCCTGCCCCGCAGCGGGGAAGGAGCTGCTGCTCCCTGTTTGTCCCCTCTCGGGGTGACACAGACCAAGGGCTCGGGCAGCTGTGGCGGTGCCGCCCCGTTACCTCGGGCACCGATCCGGCAGCTTCCGAGCCCCTCGGGCCCACCCCAGCTCAGCCCATCCCCGCCCGGTGCCCAAACCCCGCACCTGGCGCTCCCCGAGCGGCGTCTGAGCCCCGGAGCTGCTGCGGAGCCCCGGCCGGGGGGACTGGGAGGGTGGAGGGGACCGGGACCCCGGGGAGGAGCCCCCGGCGCTGCGGGAGCGGAGTCCCAGCCTCGGGTCGCTGTCGCCGGTCGCGGCTGCCATCGCACTGCGGGAGCCGGGACTGTCCCGGGCTGCGGGGACCGACGGTGTCGGTGTGTCCCGAGGGGGGATTTCGGGGTCTCACCCCGTCCTTTCCGGGACCCCCCGATCCCCCATCCCCCCGCGCCTCCGGGGCTGTTGGGGACGTTGGGGACAGCGCCGCTCGCTCCGGGGGCCGTTGGGGACATCTCGCGACAGCCGCTGCCGCTGCCCATGGCCAGGCCTGGCGGCAATCGCGACATCCGCATCCCCCAATGGCGACACGCGACAGCCGCCCCTGCCCGGGATCCGCCTCCCTCCATGCCGGGGACACCCCGGGTCCCGGGTCCCCCAAAACCCTCCTGGGGACACCTCGGGCCCCCCTGACCCCCCCGGTCCCTCCCGGGCTCGGCGGAGGCTCCGCAGAAGCTTCGGGGCTCGGAGCCCGCCCGGGGAGCGCCGGGTGCGGGGTCGGGCACCGAGGGGGCACCGGGAGGGGAACTGGGCAGGGCTGGGGAGGGGGGATCTGGGCACCGGAGGGATTTTGGGAGGATCTGGGGAGATTTTAGGGTGATTTGGGGGATATGGAGGGCATTTTGAGGTGCTTTGGGATTATTTTGGGGGCCATTTGGGGGATTAGGAGGGGTTTTGGAGTGATTTTAAGGTATTTTGGGGGTGATTCAGAGGTGATTTTTGGGAAGTCTTGTGAGATTTGGGGTGATTTTGGGGCAGATTTTGGAGAGTTTGGGGTGATTTGGGGGATTTAGAGGATATTTGGATATTTTGTGCAGAATTTGGAGGATGTTGGGGTGATTTGGAGGATTTTGGGGCAATTTGGGTTGTAGGGATTTTGAGGAGTTTGGGGGTGATTTTGGGTTGATTTTGGTGGATTTTCATGGGATTTTTATGGTATTTTGGGGGCGATTTTTATGGGATATTTTTGTGGGATTTTGGGAGAATTTGGAGGGGATTTTGGGGTCTCACCCCATCCTTTCCCACAGCCCGAGGGCTGCTCCAGCCCCATCGTGCTGCTCCATGATGTCACCAATGTCACCACCGCCCCCAGAGCGCTGCCCTCGCTCTGGGACAAACCCAAAAGTATCCGAGTCATCACCAGGACCTGATCCAGGAGCTCATGTGAGGCTCCCAAAATCCAACATTTTCCCCCCAACATTTGCTATTTCCCCCCTCCCCCGCCAAAATCTAGGATTTTTTGCCCCAAAATTTGTGATTCTTTCACTGAAAATTCAGCATATTTTGCCCCAAAATTTAGGAATTTTTTGCCCAAAATTCAGGAATTTTTTGCCCAAAATTCAGGATTTTTTCATTGAAAAGTCAGGGGTTTTTTTCCTCCAAAATTCAGGATATTAAAAAAAAAACCCGGATTATTTGGCTGAAAATCTGGTGGTTTTTCCCCCCAAAATCTGGGATCTTTTTCCCCTGTCACTGATCTTGGCCCTTCAGAATTCCCAGGGATCGACCCCTGGCCTCGCTCATCATTGGCACCGATGAATTCCAGCGGATCCAGGAGGAGGCTCAGCCTCCGCGGCAGCTCGCGGATCAGCTGCGGATCCTCAAATCCCACCAGGACGCGGCTTTTGAGGGCATCTCCTGATTCCCTGAGCCCCAATTTCCCAATCCCAAATTTCCTGATCCCTCTTTTCCTGATCCCAAATTTCCCAATCCCACTTTTCCTGATCCTGATTTTCCCGATCCCGCTATTCCTGGTCCCAAATTTCCTGAGCCCGATTTTCCCTATCCCAAATTTCCCAATCTCCATCTTCCCAATCCCAAATTTTCTGATCCTGCTTTTCCCGACCCCACTTTCCCTGATCGCACTTTTCTGATCCCAACTTTCTCCCAGTCCCAATTTTCCCAATCCCACTTTCCCTGATCCTGATTTTCTGGATCCCATTGTTCCTGATCCTGATTTTACTCATCCAGGGAATGCCCCGAGATGTCCTTGGGAATGTTGCCAAGAATGGATCTGGGAATGTCCCCGGGAATGCCTTGGGATGTCCCTGGGATGTCCCCAAAATGTCTGCGGGCTGTCCCAGGGATATCCCTGGGAATGACCCCCAGGAAGATGCCGGGAATGCCCTGAGCTGTCCCTGCGATGTCCCCGGGCTGTATTAACATTGTTTGTGATTCTCTTTATGGTACAGGAATCATTGAGAGAATTCAGCACTCATTCCTGAAGGAAGTCTCTAACAAAGTTCTTTTTCTGTTATTACCCTCTCTGTACAACTTTTCACTTCCCAGGTCTCAGCGATACAACCTTCTGCACTTTGGATCACACACCCCTCTGCCTGGACCTGCACTGGAAGGTGATGTGAAGGCAGATGGCCTCGCCATGACAGTCACTATACCACAAAAGTTAGGGCAGGCCAAACTTTCTCATGATTTCTACCATCAAAATGCCTGAGCACTGGGAAAACAATTCCATCTGACTTTGCCACAAGCACGGGATGTAGGGAATCCTTGCTCACAGTGTCAGCAGACTCTTTCTTTGCCACAAATGTTAGGTACAAACTCACAAGGGTTGAAACCTAATGACATCTGGCAAACAGATGTAACACACTTCTCGAGCTTTGGGACATTTAAATATGTCCATGTTCCTCCTGATACCTTTTCTGGATTGATAGTAGCAACAGTACACAAGGGTGAGAAATCCATGGGAATTTGATGGGAATTTCCCATGCCATGGGAATTTGATAGGAATTGGGGAGGGGAATTGAAGGATTCTAAATGCCTGGAATGCTTTCATTCCTTGGGAATATTGGAGGGGAACTGCAGGATTCAAAATTCCCAATGTCCAGAATGCCAGTATTCCATGGGAGTTCCATGGGGAATTTGGGAAGGGAGCTGACTCATTTGAAATTCCTGATGCCCAGAATGCAATTATTCCATAGTTTTGGTGGGAATTTGGGAGGAGAACTGGAGCATTCTAAATTCCCAACACTCAGAATACCCTTATTCCTTGGGAATTTGGGAGGGGAACTGAAGGATTCCAAATTCCCTATGCCCCAAATGCCATTATTTCATGGGAATTTGGGAAGGGAGCTGCAGGATTCAAAATTCCCAATGCCCAGAAGGCAATTATTCCATAGTTTGGGGGGAATTTTGGATGGGAACTGGAGGATTTGAAATTCCCAATGCCTGGAATGCAGTTATTTCATGGGAATTTGGGAAGGGAACTGGACGATTCTCAATTTCTGATGCTCGGAATGCAATTATTCCATGGGAATTTGGGAAGGGAACTGAAGGATTCAAATTTCCTGATGCCCAGAATGCCATTTTTCCATGGGAATTTGGGAGGGGAGCTGGAGGATTTGGGATTCCTGGTGCCCGGAATGCAGTCATTCCATTCTCCAGTTTTGGTGGGAATATGACATTGGAGCTGGAGGATTCAAACTTCCTGACACCCAGAATGCTGTTATTCCATGGGAATTTGGTGGGAATCTGGGAGAGGAGCTGGAGGATTTGAAATTCCCAACACTTTGAATGCCATTATTCTGTGAGCATTTGGGAGAGGAGCTGGAGCATTCAAAATTTCCAATGCCTGGAATGCCATTATTCCATAGTTTTGGGGGGAATTTTGGAGGCGAACTGGAGGATTTGATGCCTGGAATGCCATTATTCCATGGGAATTTGGAGGGAGAGCTGGAGGATTCAAATTCCTCATGGCCGGAAAGCCATTATTCCATGGGAATTGGGGAGAGCAGCTGGAGCATTCAAAATTCCCAATGCCTGGAATGCCGTTATTCCATGAGAAATTGGAAGGTAAATGGGGGGATTGAAAATTCCTGACATCTGTGCCTCTCATGTGCCTTTGCAGCTGCCAAAAGTGCAGTTTTGATCTGTGCTAATCATGCTTGTGCCAAACATTGGCACCAGTGCTTGTGCATTTTGATGGAAAAAAGCATGACTCAGTTTTGCTTGTTCAAAATGTTTGGCAAAGTGTTTGAAAAAACCATTGTCAGTTTGTCGGCTCTCGCATTTCCTTCTGCCATGAATCCTGGAAGTGAGGAACCCTGATATGAGAGACAAAATATTGGTTAGTTCTGAGTGTCAAAATTGTAGAAAGACATGAAAGCCAACAATATCATTTGTAACATCCTTTAAAACTGATGTTTCTATTCTTTTAAGAATACTAGCAACATAAGATAAATCTGTAATTAAATTCAAAAGTTCTGAAAAGAGCTGAAATGCTCTAAACTACTGCAGCCAGTTCAACAATCTGAGGAGAGCCCTCTATTGTTTGAACATCTGACTCCCATGTTTTGGTTGTTTGATTTTGCCATACTATTACTGATTTGTGTGTTTTCCCTGCTCCATCAGTGAGGAGAGTTATAGCACTTAAAGCTCCTCACTTAGCATGGGTTTTTCTCTAAAACTTAATTTAGCTTGCAACAATTTGTGGCCTGGGTAATGAATAGAACAAACACCTGAATAATTTAGCGATGCAATTTGCAAGTCTGAATTTTGCAAAGCCCAATCAACCCTTTTCACAGGTAAAGAAATAAATACAAAATCTTGGCTTGCCATCGTTAGCAATCTCGTTCTGGCTCTAATTATGATTTCAGCTGTCATCTCCATGGTTGTAAAAATTGTTTTTGGAGACCTATAAGGAAGAAAAACCCACTGTGTGATTAACAAAGGATCTTTCTCAGAAGTGTTCCATTGAAAAATGAGACCATAAAGTTGCATTTTTTCTCCTAACACTGCAAGAAATGCAGTGTCTATGGAATTCTACAAGATTCCCTTACTTTTATTTCTAGCTTTACAAGAAAAGAGTAAGATGTTGGAGTCAACCAAACTAAGGCATAGGGTCAGCTGGACTTCACACCAAACAAACCAAGCCTGATCTTCAAGGTCTGGGAAACATTCATCTAAATCAGGGCAAGCCTCAGATCTCCTCCCAAGAGCCTTTGGAGTAGTTATGCTCATTAGTCCAAGTTCCACTCCCCTATTGGTTACATGTGTTCCATATAGAGTATGGTTTCTAGAATGTTCCACCCCCAAGACTATATATTCTTACCTCTTCCTTGTTTGTGGCCCTTGGAGCTTCTCCCTATGTTGTGTTCTGTTCCTAAGCATAGTTCCCATTTTTATTTCTCATTTAAAGTAATTTCCCTGTTGGGCACTCCATTGTTCCCTCTCCTTCTCTCCTATTTTGCACCACGTTCACCCTGAAGTCAGGGGACCCAAAGGTTTGTCACAGCCACCCTCACTGCGACAGCCCGGAGCGCTGTCAGGCAGTGCCGGGATCCCGGCTGTGGTTCTGGTCCCCACAAGTGAGGAATGGCAGCCCCAGGCTCAGACCCAGGCAGAAAGCCAACCAAGGGAGAGCAGAGGGAGGGCACCCTTCCAGTCTCTCTTGGGCATGGCCGCAAAACAGCCTCTGCTTCTTCTTCCTCCACCTGTGTTTGGGCTGTGCAGGTGGCAGAGCCAGCCAGGTTGTGCTCTGTGTTCCAAAGCCTGTTGGGAGCGGGCATGAAAAGCGCTGTGTGCACAGCACAGAGTCCTGGAAGGTGCTGGCAAGAGCACCCTGCAGGAACAGGGCTCTGGTCCCTGGCCAGGAGCAGCCTGGTTTTGGTGCTGTGAGCGCAGGCAGGAGCTGAGGCAGGTGAAGAGGCAGCGGGCAGCTTGTGTTTGTAGAGGACCTGGGGCTGCACGTCTGAACCTGCACCTGGAAACTCACTTGGGGGAATAGGAGCTAGAGCTGGAGTGCCTGTCCTGAAAGGACCTGAAGTCATTCAGCCTTGCCAGCTTTTCTTAAGGGTGTGTTGGTGTTCCCTAGGAAAGCTGCACATTTGGGGAAACGCCTTTGGAGGAAAGGGGCTTGCTTCTCAAGGAAAGAGCTTCCCAGGGAGCTCCCAGTGAGGCTAGTCTGTGTCACCCTCTGGCTCTCTTCTGTGCTCCTTTCAGTCCTTAAGGCCTGTTGAACTTGGCAGAGGGGCACGGAAAAGGCAGTGAAGTGTAGGTTTGGAATCTGCCTGGACCTGTGGAAACCAACCCAAGCACCTGCAGCAGGGTATGTTACCCCCTTTGGACAAAGGTGTGAGCAGGAGCATCTCTGTCCAGCCATGAGCCCCAAAGCCCTCTGTGAGAGCTGTGAATTAAAAGGCCTTTACACACAGACTTTTCACATCTTTCCTGTCTGCTGTGTTTCAACTCTTGGCAATATGCATTTGCCTCCTGCTTGGTGGGAGCTGCTGTGAGCCAGGGCAAGCACAGAGCGCGGATGTGTGGGCCAGGGAGTGCGGAGAGTCTTGGCTGATCTTGGTGTGTCCCTGGCCTAGGAAAAGGCCTCCCAAGGTGTCCTGCTCATTGGCTCACCCTGTGCATCTTGGAGAGAACAAGGCAAGGATTTCTGGCAGCTGGGAATCAGCCAGCCTTAAAATGGGGGTGTGTGGTGGAGTGAGCCCAGCTGAGACAGGCTGAGAGAAGTCCAGTGCTCCTTGCTCCTCTCTGCTGAGCCGGGAGAGTTTGTCTGCTTTCGGCATGGCCCTGGCTGTGTGTCAGGGCTGCTGCGTGGACACGAGACAGCCGGTCCTGTCCCGCTGGGTGCCAGCGGTGCCTGGCAGCAGCCCTGCATCCACATCAGGATGCTGGCCAAGAGAGGCCCTGGAAGCTGAGGCAGCTGATTTGAAGCTTTTGCGGATACGCACAGGGGATGGCCAGAAGCGTTCCCTCAGGATACAGCAGTGCTGAGGGGTCTCCCCAGAGCTGCCTGATGCCACCCACTTCTTGTGGCAGCAGTGTCTTTTCTGTGGGATGTTCTAGCTCCCCCAAGAGTGAAGAAGGAGCGGGAGAAAGAGCTTGCCAGGCTGCTCTGGATCCTTTCCCAGCAGGCCTGCCAGAGTGGAGAAGTACGAGCTGAGCGCAGATGTGCCCATGGAAGAGCCGTGCACGGGAAGGCTGGCTGGCAAGGATGACCCAGGAACCATAGTCCTGGCAGGCTGGCTTTGCTCCAAGCCAGGGAAGGCCTTGGAGCAGATCCTCCTGAGTGCCATCCCACGGCAGGTGCAGGGAAGCAGGGGCCCTGCTGGAGGCTGGGAAAGCTCTGCGGAGGGACGGGCAGAGCTGGGGGTCCTGGCGGGGTGTTGAGGGCTTCTCTGGGGGTGTTTGGGGGGTGGGTTTTGGGGAAGGAGTTTTCTGGAAGGTGAGAGGTCTGGGCTTGAATTTGAGTCCCTTTGAAGGCAGCATCTGTGCTTTGGCACAGCTTTGGTTCTGGAGGGCAGAAAAAATCTCTGTGACTATTTCTTTTCCTGGTCCTGTTTCTCCTGCAGGGAACAAGAGGGGAGAGCTGTACTTTCTTGGCCACTTAGATATCAGTACTGGGGGAGGATTAGCCCTTTTGCCATCTACT
Organism: Agelaius phoeniceus; assembly: GCF_051311805.1. Lineage (NCBI taxonomy): Eukaryota > Metazoa > Chordata > Aves > Passeriformes > Icteridae > Agelaius > Agelaius phoeniceus. Next base: position 5,820,825 of record NC_135295.1, read on the forward strand.
CATTTGTTTGGGTTACTCTTGTAACGCTGAGTGGTCTTTCATTTCTTGAGAGCTTTTATTCCTTTAAGAGAATGAGGAGATGATCATCCCTTCTTGGAAAAGCACTTGCCAATCAAAGAATGGCCTTCTTTTTGGCTCTGTGTAGTGTTATGTTTGGTCAAGTGACTTGCAGTGGATGATGTTAAGGCAAAGGAGTTGCTGCTTTGAGAAGGGAAGAAATTTCCAAAGCATTCCCATTCTCATGGCTATTCACTGGAGAAGTTTGCAACTTTTGCAAGTCCTTGAGTTGAGCAATGGGAAGTAAAGCTTTCCTGAAGTGAGGATTCTTAAATGGCCCGAGCCCACAGAGCAGGGCAGCATTTGCTGATGTTTGGAGCAGTTGCAAGAGATCCTGTGGGGCTGCCTTAGACACCTGGGTGAAGGGATTGCTTCCAGCCTGGGCCACTTGGCCGGGCTGGGGGCGGCCCCAGGGCAGGCGGCAGTGTGTGCAAGGGCCCTGGCTGGCACGCTGCAGCAGGGACAGCGTTGCATGGAATGGAAGCCAGTGACCAAGGGCCCTTTGTGACACGTGGGAAATAGAAGCTTGCCCGGGTGCTCGGAACAGGCGACGGGACAGAAGGGGACAGAGCGGTGCCGTGAGGAGCCCCCGCACAGCTCGCTCGTTCCCGTCTCAGCCGGAGCTTTTCCGCAGCGTCATTCCCGCAGCTGAGCTCGAGGCCAGCCTGCGGGACTCTGTGACTCGGAGCTTTTCTGAGGCATCTGCCATTCCTGCGGCCAGCGCCATCAAGTCCAGATGGTGGGATTTGGTCACCTGAATGGCTTAGGAGGAGTCTCCTGTCATTGTGGCAGGAGCCCTCAAGAGCAGAGTGCAGGACTTGCTGTCCTGCAGCCTTCCTGAGGTTTGTCTGTCACAGGTGCCTTGAAGGCACAAGTGCAGTTGTTGACTTGGCGATATCCTGAGGCATCTCTCTTGAAGGCACCCTCAAGAACAGACTCTGGCATGGCAGCCAGATTGCCCAGCTTGTTGAAAGTGTTCAGGGGGGAAAAAAAGAGAAGCCCTGGAGCCGCCCCAGCACAAGAGCCTGAAGACCCGGAGCAGATCCAGACGCTGCAGGATGGTGAGTATCAGAGCTGGGCCACAGGGCTGATGGCTACAGCCAGCTTGGCCCCATGCCATCCCATCCCATGCCCTGGGGACATGCCCATGCCCATGGACAGGATGGACGAGGGGCAGAGCAGACAGCCCACAATGGCCGCGCTCCATCGCCTGGGTCATGCCGGGCTCTCCCTGCCTGGGGAGCGCAGGGCTGGGCTGTGTTCTCCGGCCTCTCCCGCAGCCCCTCAGCTCTGGCTGCGCTCGCTCTTTGCCAGGTGCAGCCCTGGAGAAGACACAAGAGCAGGAAGCCGGCCGTGGCCGCTTGCGCAAAACCCTGAAGGTACCTGCAGTTACCCCCAGCTGGGCTGCTGTCCCTGCTGTCCCTGCTGTCCCAGCCTGCTGTCCCTGCTCAGCCCAGCAGCAGGCTTGGAGCATGCCACGGAGCATGCCTGGCTTCCCTGCCCTTTATTCTCCTGCAGATGTTTGGGAAATTGCTGCGCATTCGACGACGTAGAAAGGTGGGCCCCACAGCAGCTGAGGGCACAGCCCAGCCTGCCTCGGGGCTGACCGAGCTCCAGGCAGAGCCTGATGTCAGCCCAGATTGGGCTGAGCGCTCAGAAGACTCTGAGGCTGCAATGAACGAGGACAGGGCAAAGGCAGACAAGGCAGCAAGTGAGGATGTGGCCGTGACAAACAGCAACACCGCCGAGACTGAGGACATCTCAAATACTGGCAGCAGGCCCACTCTCACTGGGATTCATGCTCCCACTAAGGTTCTTTTGGAGGACAGTGCTGCTCCTTCTCAGGAGCAGGTAAGCAGCCTGGGGCTGGGCCTGGAGGCCTGCCAGGATGGTGTGTCCCCTCAAGCCATGGTCCCTGGGCCCCCTCAGCCTTTGAGGCCAGCAGAGTGTGGCGGGAAGGGAAGCACTTCTTGGGGGAAGCTGGGCAAGTTGCTCCCTTGGACAGCACTCCAAATCTCCCCCATGCCTCCTCCAGGTGCCGGCCCTGGTAAGAAACATCCACCAGACTCTTCTGTCCCATGGCACTGTGGATGTCAGGCTGCACAGCCACATTGTGAGGCGGACTGAAGAGCACCCTGCCAACGTGGTGCTGACCCTCCTGCGCTGTGCCCCAACATGTGACAGGTACGGGGCCCACGTGCCTGGAGAGCTCAGGGCTCAGCAGCCTTTAGGGCCCATGGCCCTGCGCAGCCTGTGCTATGGGGTCTGCTGGACAGGCAGAGAGGTCCAGGAGCCTCGGGCCCCTCTGTTTCCCGAGCCTGCTGCCCATGCTCCCCCCTGCCCCCCAGGGCACCGGGGCTCTTTCACCTGCACTCGCACAGCTGCACAGGGCACGGTACTGTGACTGAGATGCCCCTGACACAGAGATCTGATCCCACAGAGCTGCTGCGAGGATATGGAGAAGCATTGGCTCGTCAGGAGTAACAATGGAGAAAGTGCTGCCAACACTGCTCCCTGTAATGGAGGATTGGCCACTGCACAGCGCATGCGCCTCTGATGGTGATGACAGGGATGTTTTTGCCCTGGCTGTGAGTTTCTGGGCCCATGCTCGCCGCCAGGTGGCCTCTGCAGTAGCTCTCAGTGCTCTCAGTGCTGGAGTCACTGGGCTGAAAGCTGGGCTAGGGGCAGGCTCAGGGGGCACCAGGCCCGCTGCTCCTCCTGCATCTGCCCTTGGGCCCTGCCCCATGGACACCTTGGCACTGAGCGCTGTCTCTGGCTGCTTCTTTTGCAGGCAGCTCTGGTGACTGTGCAGGTGCCCGGGTGGCTCAAGGCCATGATCCCTTATTCTGAGCAACTGTTTCTGGCACTGCTCTTCCATATTGTCATCACTACACAGCAGCCGCCAGCAGAGGAAGTTGATAGCTTCTGGGGAGCGTGCCAGGAGGAGCAGCGCCTTCCCATCACGCTTAACAGGTGCCAGTCCTCCTGTCCTTGCCATGCCCTTGTGGCCAGCGCCAGCGCTCCTAGTGTGACCTGGGCTTTGCTCTGCACACAGGTTTGCAGTGCAGGCCATGAAGGTTCTGCTCTGCCGACTGCGGTGTGAGCACGTGGTGATGTCTATGGAGCGCAAGTGTGCCTGGGAGACGCTGCTGTGTGCTGACAGCCAGCACTATGCCATGGCTCTGCTGGCCAGGTGAGACCCCCTTGTCCCCGCTGTCCCCGGCATTTGTGCCCTGTGCTCCAGGCAGTCCCTGTGGGCATGGGCCACAGAGGCTCGTCACTGAGGGACGGCCAAGGAGCCTGGAAAAGGCTGGGAGAGGAGAGTGCCCAGAAGGGGCCACCTCCCAGAGCAGCCACATCCCCTGCAGGGATGCTGGGGAAAGACCAGGCCTCTGTGAGTCAGTTCTGGGAGAGGTTTGTCCCCCACCTAGGCTCTCGGTGCCTTTTTTCCCCCTGCCAGGGAGATGCGTTATGACTTGAGCCCACTGTGTTCCCATGTGGCATATGGCCTTCTCCTGCTGCTCAGCAGTGAAAAGCCAAGCTGGGATCTGCCCTTGCTGGCATTCCTTGTGGAGGTGAGCCTGGTGGCCAGCAGTGCCTGGCTGAGCTGCCTCGCAGCTCTCTGGCCTCTCAGAGCCACAGCTGCCTGGTCCAGTGCCCACGCCCTGTGCTGCTGCCTGGGCCTGGCCCTGTGGGGTTCTGGGCTCCTGCTGGATGGTTCCCCTGTCACTGCCCCGTGCCTTTCAGGTCCTCAAGTGCCTGCACTTGAGGAAATGTGCTGGCACTCTTGTGAAGATGATGTCAAGTTGCCTGCAGATGGAGAGCAGGGAGCAGCGGCGCCTGGCGCTCAGAGGCCTGGTGGTGCTCAGCAGGGAGCCCTGGATGGTGAGAAGGGGGCTGCGGCTGAAGCTGCGCTGTGGAAAGCAGCCCCTTGGGCGTGCAGGGCTTCAGGAGCTGAGGCAGCTGCTCCCAGCTCTCCTGCCTCAGCTGCCCCAGTGCTTTGGCTCAGGCCTTTGGCCTGTGGGCCCTGCAGCAGCAGCAGCAGGGTGGGCTTGCAGTGCCAGGGCGGTGTTGGCGGTGCAGCCGTCCATGGCTTTGCAGCGCAGCCTTGTGTTCCACCCAGGCCAGGAGAATGTGCAGCCTTTCTGAGAGCCTTCTGGAGCTGCTGGCTGAGGCCGATGGAAAGGTGGTCAGCATGTCCATGCATGTGTTGACAAATGTGCTCCAGGCAGACATGCTGGTATCCAGCAGCACTGCCCCCAAGCTGGCTGAGGCACTGCTGCTGCTCTTTGACCACGTAAGGCTCTGTGTCCCCAGCTGCGGGCACTGGCTGCTGCCCAGAAACTTTGGCCAGGTGAGCGTGGAGTATTTGGTGTAAAGGCCTGATCCTCTTGCATTCCTCCAGGACAACAGCCACATGCAAGTGCTCTCCCTTGAGCTCTTCTTCAGGGTGATGGAGTCGGTAGTGGACGAGGGAAAAAAGCCCCTTGTGAAGATTTTGAGCCAAAGCCTCCTTCCACTCTTCTTCCAGTGCCATGATGAGAAGCAGTGTGTGGCAAAGGTGAGGTTTTGTGTGATGCTGGTGGATCCTGGGGAGGGGGCTGGGCTGCCTCCTGCCCTGGCACCTCCAGGAGTGCAGCCTGGTGCAGGCCTTGGCACAGGGATGTGGGTCCTGTGCCTTGGCCCGTGGGGCCATCTGTGGGTGTCTGGTGCCCTGCAGGCCTCTCGGGAAACGCTGCTTGGTGTGGCCAAGTTCCTGAAGAGGAGGAAGCTGAAGCAGCTGGTGAAGAAGGGGCAGCTGTCAAAGTTCAGCGAGGTGCTGGTAAGGAGGGCCATGAAGGCCCAGGCTGAGGCTGGAGAAGGCCCCTGAGGGCGGTGCTCAGGGTGCGGGACTGGCAGCTGTGCCCGTGGCCGCTGCTGCAGGCAGAGGCCGCGCGGGCTCTTCTCCAGGCTCCCGTGGGCCCGAGGCGAGTGCCCATGGAGCTCCGGCCCGGCGGGGCTGCGGGGCGGCACGGCGGCTCCCCAGGCAGCAGCCGTCCCTCTGCCCCCTCCCCTCGGGAGCCCTTGGCCAGCAGCTGCTGTGGCCACGCCTCAGGGCGGTGCGGGCAGGGGAGGCCGGGGCTGGGCGCAGGCAGCGCCCGGCCCAGGGGCTGAGCCCGCGCCAACGCTTCCCTCCTGCCGCTCTCTGCAGCTGGCAGAGGACAGGAGCCGAGTGGCCGAGCACCTGCGTGGGGCCTTGTGCTACCTGCAGAGCCCACAGGAGCCCCTGTGAGAGGCGGCCGTCAGGATCATCGGTGAGTCCCGAGCCTGGGCTCCCTCCCTGGGCCGCCACAGCTCGGCCCCGGCTCCACCTGCTGTCCCAGCAGCGCCGGCCGGGCCCGGCGCCGTGGAGCCCCGGCCGGGCTGGGCGCTGCTGCCGCCCTCTGGCAGCTGCGCCCTGGGGCGGCAGCGTGCGGCAAGGGCGCGGGCTGAGCCCTGCCGGGCCAGCAGCCCGTGTGGCCGCGGCGCCGGCAGCGGCGCTGGCAGGGAGCTGCGCCGCTGGGGCCGTGACAGGCTCTGTTTTGGCAGGGATGGCCGGCATGGTCATGAGGGGCCGCAAGGAAGAGCTTCAGCTCCTCAATGAGGGTGAGTGCGGGCAGCGGGCTGACAGCGGGGGCTGTCGCTGGGGGAACTGCAAATCCTGGCCTGGCTGCGGCAGGCTTCGCTCCCTGTGTGGACAAGCACAGAGAGATCTCAGGGAGACGCGCAGGGGAGATTGGTGGCCAGCACCTTCTAACCCATCCCATTGTCTCCTGCTGCCTCCTGTCCATGGCCAGAGTTAGGAGCTATGGCCCTGGCAGGAAGGCCTGCTTGGCTACCTGCAGATCCAGGCTCTGACTGTGGCTCTGCTCATCTCTCTTGCAGCCCTTCGAGGCCTGAGAAGAGATGACAGCCCTTCCCAAAGGAACATAGCGCTTCAGCAGAGAATCATGGAGAGATCTGCAGAACTCCGTTTATCTGGCGGCTCAGAAGAACCATTGCTGCTAAAAGGCCTAAAGACACCATGGAAGAGGAGATCACCTGGAGAGACCAGAAGAGACCAGGAGAGACCAGCTGGAGCTTCAGGCACAGCTGATGATTGGCACAGCTGATGATTGGCACAGTTGAGCCTGTGGGAAGTTGCCATAGCTCCTGCCTTCTCCCTGCCTGTTGACAACTGCGTGCCTCCCCAGCCCTCAGACCCTGCCCGTCCCCTTTCTTCCCTCACCACTCCTCCCTTTGCTTGGCCTTCCGTGAATAAACAGTTTGGCTTCTTCACTTTGCCTGCATGCCTGTGGAGGTGAAGCAAATCCGCGGCCCTGGGACACACAGGCCCCTGCTGCCATTCTCTGCCACGCCATGTTTTGTGCACAGAGCCAGAGGAACAAGGGCAGGCCAGGCTGGAAAGGTCCCTGTGCTGAAGGTGCAGTTGCAGAGCACTGTGCAGATCCAGATCTTGCTGAGCACACTGGAGGCCAGCAGTGGGACAAGGAGCCGGTGTGTCAGGACCAAAGTGGTGTCTAAGGCCCTGCCATATTTGGTCCGCTGTTGTGCGTGTCAACAAGATAATGAAGAACAGACAATGAAGGAAACCTTATGGTTTAACTGGTGGGAATTTGACCCTTGAGGGAAACAATGGACTGGTCAATGGATGGGAAGCTGTGCCACAATGGAGCTGTGCTTGGCATGGAGGGAGTATCACAAGTCATTGCAGCCTCATCTCATGCACTGGCCACACGTTACAAACGTGGGGCTAAGTATTTTTAACATCTGCAGGGAGGGGTTCTGTCTACCCGTACAATGCAATATCTTCTGATTGCCTTTCCCTAATTTCCCATGTTTCCCCCCTCCCTCATGATTAATAAAAACATACGAAGTGGAAACGTTATAAAATTGCAAAGGGTCTTAAACTGATGTATGGTAAAACCGACAAATGGTAAAAGACAATGCAACATATCTGCAACAAGTGCGCCTCAAAGCAATTGCTGGTGGCCAACAAATAAAATGTTACCGTCTTCCAAACAGTTTTTAACAAACAATACTAATTTGTTCAATATTCAAAGCCCAAAACACAAGGTCAGGAGTATCATATTAAGAGGGCCTATTAAAGTTGAAACAAGGGTACTCAGCCATGGGGACCGATTGAACCATGACTCGAACCATCCTTGTTGAGCTTCCCTTTCTCTCTTTCTCTGGGCTAGCCTTTCTCTTAGTTCAGCCATCTAGTCTCGTATGACCCCGGTATGGTCTGCATAAAAACAACATTTTTCCTTCAAGGCAGCACACAGGCCTCCTTGTTGCATGAGCAAGAGGTCCAATCCTCGTCTGTTCTGCAGGACAACTGAAAGCAAGGAGAGGGATTTCTCAATTCTCTGTCTGTCCTCATCGATGGTCATCTGCAGTTCAGAAAGTCCATGGTGTTGAGATACAAGGGCCGAGACACCTGTGGCTGCACTGGTAGCTTCTAGACCGAGGAGCATTGCAATGGTTATGCCCGTTATTACTTCCCTTCTGTGGAGCCAGTTAGGTTTTTCTAAAAGGTGATACATTTCTTCTTCTTGGTGGTACAGGACTCTAGGAACAATTAGAACTTGGACACAAAAATCAATAGTTATTGAATTTATCAAGGAGTACGCAGGGGCTTACTCCAGATTGCTGGCAGACCCATATTCCTGATGTAGACGGGATCGCCCACTTATAGATCCCTCCATTAGGCTCAATAAATTCGGTGCAGATGTTGCCCATCTGCCTTGCTAAAATTGCTTTGCCAAAGCACTTGCCTTGGCCTGTGACCTGACTCAGGGTAATTCCCCTCCAGGGGGTGTGCCACCTCCACTGGTGTGGATTCTCTGCCATTGAATAGGTAAAGGGGACATTAAAGGCAACACCCTCATAAAAAGGGGGCTTTGCATCATAGCATAACCAGCATGATTTAGTGAAGTTCGGGTTAGATTGGTTCAGTGATAAAAAGGTAGCATTTAATATACCAAAAAATGAGTCGTAAGGAGCTGGTGTATCTAAAAGACCAGATGGGGAGGAGATAAAATTTACTACCTGTGCATTAAGGGTAAAATTGGCGCTAGTTGTGATCCCCCTCTTGGGCCCACTTGCTGTAAGAATTAGATTGGGTCCGATTGATCGGGATACTGACGGTAGGAGCCTGATAATTCGTATGTTCACCCAAATGTCGTGAAAGGTGCGGACAAACACCGACCACACCTTAAGCGTGGTCCAGTTCTCATTGCTCGGCTGCAAAATTGTCATTGTGTAGCTTGTACAATTGTGTTTTCTCCCGTCTTGGGGCGTGTATATTTGCTTGTCACTTCCAAATTTTGGTTCGAGACAGCCATGGGGAGCATACCTGACTTGCAGGAACTTATCAGGTTGCTGTGGTTGCCATCTATTGCTTGTCACGATAGTTTCACAACCGCAATATCTGCAATATCCGTTCCCTGGATAGTTACAGAAACTTTTGCCTGGGTTGGAAGCAGGTCACCAATAGGTCTTGTATAGTGATAAATCTCCAAAGCTGGGGAATCCTAGTTGTGGGGGGAAAATGTCCCTTTTTAATAAAGCCTCTTATTTGGCCTTATCATAATGCAGAGCACTAGGGCTCAGGAGCTCAGTCCCTGGGTAGGGACCGGGTGCCCGAAGCTAGCTCGCTCATGCCAAGGCCGCGGGGCTACCATCTAGCAAGCATGGTGATTATCAGCTCTATAGTGATTGCAAGCTCTCAGGATTTCAGCTCTGCTTGCTAGGTAGTGGTGCCCTGGGCTGGAGGCTGCAGCAGACGGAGAGAGAGGAGAAGGAGAAGGCGCAGGCTGTTCCACGGAGATGGCTTTATTTAGGGAGGTCCGTGAAGGGTCTCTGCTCTTCTTCTTTCTCCCCTAATGGGGTACAGTATGCTTCTTTTATAGGGTTGGAAAGGATCCAAGCTTGACCAATGGGTAAGGGGTTAACATGACATTGCCTTATAGGGTTACAGAGGTAGGTTAAGGGGTGGAGGACAGAAAACCAGGAATTTTCTTTTGCTGTTTCAGCATTCCTATTGTTCATATCCTCCATGGTGCTTTTCCTAAATCTATGGGGTTTACTACATCCCTTAGCTTAAACTCAAAGGATGGGCTATCCGGTGTGATGATTTCTTTAATAATGTTATCGCTTGAGAGGTGACGTAAAACCCACCTGAATGGCTGGTGAGGGTAATGCCCTGCATTGGCCTGCCCTCTGCCAACTAACCGAAAAGCAAGGTCACACAGAGATACCGTTGCCGCTTGGATCTCACTGGTGTGGGATTCCTGGGAGCTGTCGGGGTGCTTGATGATTTTTCCTCAGGTACTGGGGTATACCGGTTGCGGGGGCGTCCAAGGGTCCAGTCCTGCAAATAAAACTTCACAATTCTCATTAGTTCTACTCTTAAGGTCTGGTTTGATAGACATAAGTGGGCACCATTTAACTCTACTGACTTTTTCAACAGCTGCCTACCCTCGCCCCATAAGCACCAGTCTCCAACCTTGTTCCCATTCCCCTAGTTCATTTTTAATTATA